>NC_059160.1:107209075-107837467 GCF_019923935.1 Bubalus bubalis
TTAGAAAAGGCAGAGGAACCACAGATCAAATTGCCAACATCTGCTGGATCATGGAAAAAGCAAGAGAGTTCCAGAAAAACATCTATTTCTGCTTTATTGACTATACCAAAGCCTTTGACTGTGTGGATCACAATACACTGTGGAAAATTCTGAAAGAGATGGGAATACCAGACCACCTGATCTGCCTCTTGAGAAATTTGTGTGCAGGTCAGGAAGCAACAGTTAGAACTGGACATGGAACAACAGACTGGTTCCAAATAGGAAAAGGAGTACGTCAAGGCTGTATATTGTCACCCTGTTTATTTAACTTATATGCAGAGTACATCATGAGAAACGATGGACTGGAAGAAACACAAGCTGGAATCAAGATTGCCGGGAGAAATATTAATAACCTCAGATATGCAGATGACACCACCCTTATGGCAGAAAGTGAAGAGGAACTCAAAAGCCTCTTGATGAAAGTGAAAGTGGAGAGTGAAAAAGTTGGCTTAAAGCTCAACATTCAGAAAATGAAGATCATGGTATCTGGTCCCATCACTTCATGGGAAATAGATGGGGAAACATTGGAAACAGTGTCAGACTTTATTTTGGGGGGCTCCAAAATCACTGCAGATGGTGACTGCAGCCATGAAATTAAAAGATGCTTACTCCTTGGAAGGAAAGTTATTACCAACCTAGATAGCATATTCAAAAGCAGAGACATTACTTTGCCAACAAAGGTTCATCTAGTCAAGGCTGTGGTTTTTCCTATGGTCATGTATGGATGTGAGAGTTGGACTGTGAAGAAGGCTGAGCGCCGAAGAATTGATGCTTTTGAACTGTGGTGTTGGAGAAGACTGTTGCGAGTCCCTTGGACTGCAAGGAGATCCAACCAGTCCATTCTGAAGGAGATCAGCCCTGGGTGTACTTTGGAAGGAATGATGCGAAAGCTGAAACTCCAGTACTTTGGTCACCTCATGCAAAGAGTTGACTCATTGGAAAAGACTCTGATGCTGGGAGGGATTGAGGGCAAGAGGAGAAGGGGACGACAGAGGGTGAGATGGCTGGATGGCATCACTGACTCGATGGATGTGAGTCTGAGTGAACTCCGGGAGTTGGTGATGGACAGGGAGGCCTGGCGTGCTGTGATTCTTGGGGTCACAAAGATTTGGACACGAATGAGCAACTGATCTGATCTGATCATATACATTATATATCCATCTGCTTTATGAAAACTAACATGGTTTAATAAGTCACATTTTGCAAGTTGAAAATTTTAATATGTATGATGTTCTATGCAGAAAATACCAATTTCAATTTTTATATGCCTGTTTAAATGCTATAACCAAGATATATAGAAGTTTCTACCCATACAAATCAGCCTCTTGTAGAAACAGAAAAAATAATACGTTTTTGGGAAATGGCAACCCACTCCAGTACTCTTGCCTGGAAAATCCCATGGACGGAGGAGCCTGGTAGGCTGCAGTCCATGGGGTCGCTAACAGTCAGACACGACTGAGCGACTTGACTTTCCCTTTTCACTTTCATGCATTGGAGAAGGAAATGGCAACCCACTCCAGTGTTCTTGCCTGGAGAATCCCAGGGACAGCAGAGCCTGATGGGCTGCCATCTATGGGGTCGCACAGAGTCAGACACAACTGAAGTGACTTAGCAGCAGCAGCAGCAACTGGAAGAATTTGTTTTTCATATCATAAGGCTTGCTATCAAATTGCTTTGATCTCATTAACATATTTCAAAAAAGCATCATAGAAGTTTATAAGATCTTATGCATACATTTTCCTAATTTAATAAGTAGATGGTATTGATGCTTATTGTTCAGTCACTAAGTTGTGTCTGACAGCACCCCTGAACTGAAGCACACCAGGCTTTCTGTACTTCACTATACCCTAGGTTATAAAATACAAACATTCACAAATGAGTGAGGTTATTAATAATCAAAGCAAAAACAATCAAAAATAATTAAAGCAGCATTTGAACCTGCAAACAGGTTCACATCCAACCACAATATTCATCAGCATAATCTTATAAAAAATGGCCACAAATGTTATCCTCAACTTCTACCTTGAAAGGGCACCAATTTTTATTTTAAATCTCTTCAGTTTGCAGTAGATAATAATGAGGCTTCACATGAATAAGAAGTGTTTCTTTATTAAATTTAACTAGTGAGGCTTTAGGTTTTTGTCTTGCCACATTGAAATATTTTATAAGAAATATATATAAAATACATAATGAAAAACTCATAGCATATGCCAGAGATAGTTCTGAGCTTTCTTGTCAAGGGCTAGGCAGTATATAAAAATTGCCTTTACTGAGATAATCTACAAACAACCTGCCAGTTTCACTTTCTACTCCTGGCAGAACCACTGTGGGTTCTTATGGAAGCAATAAACTCCTTCATATTTACAATACATCAATTTAAAGTCTACATGTATTTTTACCTTTTTCATAACCACCTTGGATGTTAGCTCATCCTGACCTCTCAAGAGCCCTGGAAAGTACATCAAGTGTATATTTTTACTCCAGTGTTAGAAGTTAGGAAATACACCAATTTACAAGAACTGTCTAGGAGGGGCCATTTAGTCATGTGTTCACATGAGGAAAATAGCACTGTACAATAAGTCTAGACCCATCCCAAATTCAAGAATTGCTATTGTTTTTTATGCTGGTCTTAAATATATATATACTATGGATCTGGAGATAGATTTAAGTGTTCCTGGTCATTACTCTTTCTGGTTATACAAGACATATCTAAACCAAGTTGCTTCTTTATAATTTGTTACATCCTAACATTTTGCAAAGAGTTGACTCATTGGAAAAGACTCTGATGCTGGGAGGGATTGTGGGCAGGAGGAAAAGGGGATGACAGAGGATGAGATGGCTGGATGGCATCACCGACTCAATGGACGTGAGTTTGAGTGAACTCTGGGAGATGGTGATGGACAGGGAGGCCTGGAGTGCTGCGATTCATGGGGTCGCAAAGAGTCCGACACGACTGAGTGACTGAACTGAACATTTTGGGAAAGGCAGGTTTAAGTGTAGATATTTTCAGGTCAGTTTGTTTTCTCTCAAAAAGTCACTGTGGTTTTGTAACCAAGAGACAAGTTCTGTGCCTCTGGACCTGTCCCTCTGTCCCTCTGTCCCTCTCATGCTATATTTGAATACACATGAGATGCTGTCATATAGACCTTTGATTTTCTCATTGAAAAATCAAAAGTAATAACAAATTTCCTGTTTCCCTGTATATTTCACTTCAAAATGCTCCTCTAGCACCTATCCAAATGCAAACAATAATTCATTATTCCTAATTTAGCAGACACAGGAACATGGATTCATCGTAGAGGAGAAAGAGCACTGGTAAGAATCGGGCCCTTAATTAGCTATGAGATACTTGACAAGTCCTTCAGTGTCTCATTTTAGAGGGGATTCAACCAGATAAGCACTAACACTTCTAGCTCTAATATTTTATGATTGTTCAAAATGAAAATAAATTGCTTATAGAATACATGTATTTACTTACAATGTGTAAAAATAAGGATAAGAAATAGCATAGAGTGTAGGGTGTTAGTAAGAATAAGATCCTCAGATTGAAAGTCTGTTTCTGCCACTCCATTTATCAATCAGAAGTTTCCATCACCATCTTATCGGACCTAAAGTATAAATCAAAACACATATCCTAAATAGCCTTAAACTGATGGTCCTAAAAAGATACCAAAAAAACCCAAAACATGCCTGCTGCCACTTCTAAAGAACCAGGAGTAAAGCAGGGTGCTGAACATGTTCCCTGCACTCCACACCACTGGAGGGGTGGACAAACCATACTGCGCCACCCTTTCCGACTGACCCTTGGACACACCCCTACTCCAACCCCATCTAAGCTACATGCTCACTCTCTACTCAGGGAGTAAGCAAAACAAGGGATTTTGTTGTTGTTCTCACTCTCTACTGTTGCAGCAGGGGCCCCAATGAAACCTCACCAGAGAAAGAAAAAAAGAACAAAAAACTGATGGTCCTAAAATGTTCCGGTAGATTTTCACCCAAGTTGGTGTTTTTGAAGTAGGCAATTTCATCTCTTCAGCCTATGCAAAAGTCTCTTGGGAGTCCATGTTACGCAACACAAAGGTAGGCAATTCTTTAGGGTGTCAGGGTGGGGTATGTGCAGTCAATATGTATTCATCCACACATTTTAAGTCAGAGAAAATAAAGACAGTCTAAAATTTGAACATTAAGTCAGAAGTATAAATAAGGGGAAGGCATTTGGAATTGGCAATAACTTGCTATCAAAGTCTTTTTCAAAGGGGGAATTCTTGGTACTTGTTCAAAAGTTAATAGCAACAGACTTTACCATAATGGAGATATGATGATTCCTCTTAACAACGTGGAGAGAGCTAGTGATCAAAGTATTATTAATTGCCCAGAGATGATAGAAAGTTCATGCCTAAGCACACTGGTTCTAGTTTATTTATTCACTGAAAAATTTTGCTTCGGGAAATAAAGTGAGACAACTTAGGTTAGAGAGGAAAACAAGATGTGCGAATGTACTCATATTTTTATACAACACGTTATCAACTATGAATTTTTATCTCATACCAGAAACAAACGTGGAAATGAAGCAGATCAATCTAAAGTCTTTTTGGTAGACTAAGACTGTATGACACTAGAAATGAAAAATGACATAAACATGCCCCTTCGGGATATTTCATCATCTTGACAATATTGATTGTGGGTTTAAAACCTGTTTAATAGTCTGAAGAGAAACTTAAGTACACCCAGAAACTGGGTCAGTTAAGTTACACTCATCTCTGAAATACTCTCAGTAATGACACAAAAAAGTAATTTTAACTTTAAACAATTACATCAGTCAATTATAACTCTATTATCAGAATCAGCTAGAATAATTCAGAAAACATGTGGTCTAAAATCTCAGTGAATTATGATAGCAAAGGTCAATTTTTACCAAACCTATGTACCTATCAGGAATTTTAAGGTTCAGCTGCATGTTGCCTCTTTCCAGAACTCAGAACTCTATCTGGAATATTGATGGTTTTTGACAGAGAAAAACAAAACATGGAAAACTACCACAGGCCTTTAAAGCTTCTGCCTGAAATTTACACAGGTCATTTACACCCATATTTCATTGGCTGGATAAAGTTGCAAGACCACTCCTGCATTCAGAAGGGCTGAGACAAACAATTCCCTCACAGGATGGGGACAACATGGAACCAGAACTCTATGGGAAGAAAAATTGGAATACAAGACCATTCTATTTGATGCCCACACATTGTTGTGTTACAATGTTATGTAGAGTTTTAGATATGTAAACTTCAGTTTTCCATTGGCCAAAGTACATTATACACTCTATGAAGTCATCGTTCCAAATTAAAAGACCTTCCACAAGAAAAACATGAACTGGGGAGCTATTCATGCACTATGTCTGCATTTAGTGAACAATATTCCATCCTTCTCTGGAAATCTAAATATGTTTGCCCCATATTACCATGCAAATTCTTTCTTTTGCTATCTTTATGCTTTAGGTTTACATTTTACATTTTATTACATTTTAGAAGTTGAAATGAGGCAATAATTATATTGGTTAAATGTAGATTGGCGAAACTAGAACTGAAACTTCAGCAGTCCAGATACCTGCTCTGCTACTTACTAGTTATGAAAATTTGGCCACCTGACTTAGCTTTTCTGTATTTCAGTTTTCCTGTCAGACAAGGAGAGTCATATTATCTTGATCATGGTATTGCTTTGAAACTTCAAAGAGATAGTACATGGAAATGCACTAGAGCACTTCCTGGCAACCAAGAAACCTCATTTAAGTGAAGATGATGGTCTGAAGTTGAAGTGAAATCTCCCATGTGACTAAAAACAACTTATTAGAAAATGCAAATACAATCAATGTATAATTTGGCATTCTAAATCTGAGAAATAATTACCTGCATTATTTTGTTTTCTTGAAAAACTCTATTGAAATCAATTTGAATAGGTCAAGAGATAATCAAAGAACTAATATAAGACTCTAATATGACTGAAGCATTCTCCAACTGGAAGAATCAAGTTTAATATTGAGGTCAGATCATATACAGGTTAGACTAAGTAAGACGGTGGTATCACATGCTACACCTAACATCAATTATTTTTTAATTAAATTTATTTATTTTAATTAGAGGCTAATTACTTTACAATATTGTATTGGTTTTGCCATACATCACATGAATCCGCCACAGGTGTACACGTGTTCCCAATCCTGAACCTCCCTCCCACCTCCCTCCCCATACCATCCTTCTGGGTCATCCCAGTGCACCAGCCCCAAGCTTCCTGTATCCTGCATCGTCAAGAAGAAAATGACAGAAATTTTGCCAACAATTTGCCCTTCAAGCATTTGCTTTCCCAATTATTCCCTCTCATCTTGATCTTCAGGCTGATCTCTCCATAAGTTTATTCCCTTCTGCTTAAGAACATGTCCCCAAAAGAAAACACTGTATTTGATACTGCTCACTCTCCAGCCACCATTCTGTATCTTCACATTTCACTTTAAGAATTCCTGCAGAAATGTTTTAAAAGAATCTACTGTTTAACACATGCAATTTGATACTTAATGGAAACTTCGCTCTGGTTGTCCAAGTCTCTTCCTATATTCTAAATCCTCAATTTCCTTCACTTTTTGAAAACATGTAACACTCTTGACCAAAATCTCCTTATTTTATTGAAAGGAGATCCTTCCTCTTTCATATATGATATCTCAAAGCTTAGATTAGTCCCCTCAGTAAATCTTTCCTTGTTCTATATTCCTGAGTCCCCAGCAAAAGTACAATATTAAACAAGATAATAAAGATGATGGTATATACATTAATAAAATATATTCCTAATGCAATAGCTGGTTAAAAAATGAAAATGGTATTAACTGTTCAATTTGCCAGAGTGAAAAAAACTAGAAAATCTTACTGAAAAATGAGACATAACATTGAGCAAATGGAAATATGTTCTTAGATGAGAAGGTCTACAGTAAAAACAAAAGCCAATTCTCCCCCAAATTTTATATTAATTTAATACAATATCAATCATAAACCTAAGGTATATTTTTACATGTTTTTAAAACAAGAAAAATTCAATTTAAATATAGAATAAATGTAGCAAATGTGGCCTAGAATATTCAGAGGGAAACAAAGAAAATAGAAGGATGGAAGTAGGTAGTTTAGGTATAGCTTGGGCTTCCCTGGTGGCTCAGATGGTAAAGAGTCTGCCTGCAGTTCAAGAGACCCGGGTTCAATCCCTGGATCAGGAAGATCCCCTGGAGAAAGAAATGACACCCCACTCCAGTATTCTTGCCCGGAATATCCCATGGATGGAAGAGGCTACAGTCCATGGGGTTGCAAGGAGTCAGACACAACTGAGCAACTTCACTTTCTTTAAATGTACTTGAAAACCACTAAAATAAAAACAGCTTGGTGCTGACAGAGGAAGAGAACAAGAAGAAAAAACGAGGCAAGGCCTGCTCAGTCATACCCAGGGAAACTAATTCTGGTTATTTTCTCTTGAGAGAATTGTTTCCTGATGTGAACTTAGACAAAATTATGTTGCTGAGAGATTTTGCAATTTATGGTAAAGCACTAACCACACTTCCAGCTTGAGTCACCAAATAAAGTACCTGTTGGGACCACTTGATATCCTGTTAATGATACTAAGCAAAATTTTTAAAGATATTATACTTCTTTCTTATACTGCAGAAACCCACGGAAATGAGCATTTCTCAACCTATGTATTAGAGGTCCACTGTACCAAAATAAAACTTCAGAGATCTATTTACTGCTCCATGATCAATTAATTGTTAGCTATGACTAAGCCATCTCTCCTGAGTCTGGACAATTATACCTACCACAAAGAGGATTGCTAATAATAAATGAGACTATTTATGTAAAAAGCCCTGGGCATAATACTTAGCATATAGAAAATTTTTGATGTATTGGTTTGCTTTGGGCTTGGTGATAAATGTCCAAAATAATTCCAATTTTCTAAAGTTTTACGTCTCTTATAAACCACTTGGCTAAGTTCCTTTCTATTTCTTTAGTAAACCAAATCCCAACTCTGATATGTCTGAGTTTTCTTTGGCACATAAAGTTCATTAGCTTTATAGCAAGCAGATTTTGGACCATAGTCATTTAACCTCCAGTTTTTTGACTGAATGTATTCTACTGAGAAAAAAAATATAATAATGCCCCAAACTTGTTTATTCAGCAGTATAACTTCAAGAAACGTTAATAGGCCTACCAGCCAAGCATAAACCTGTTAGATTTTTGCTTATAGAATCTGCTATCACAGCTTCTAGTTATTACTCTCTCAAGAGTCTGGGTAAAGCTTTGTGCTCTGCGCTCATGATTCATCTTCCTCAGTGTGAACAGTTAGTGACAAGATTAAAAAATACGAGCTTGAAAAAGAAGTTGAATTTTCAGTGAGAAGTTTAGCCTTGTTAAGCATGCAATTGGCATAATTTCAGAAAGAGAACAGAACAATTTGCTTCTTTGCATAAATAATTTAAGAATCAGCCACTCTGGTAGCAGCCACAATGAATGTAAATTGCTCTTTCTGCAGATTTAAGTTCTCTGGCATCAATAATAGATGCTTTGACCATAGAGATCTCAGTTGCAGGCAACCCTTAGGATATAAAGTTTCCAATTCAAATATCTCCTGTTTATTTCAGAGTGTTTTTTAAACACTTGTTCTAAATGTTAGTGTTACAAGATCATTTGTTACATAATAAGAAATGGTAGAAAGATGAAAATACAAGGTAGAAAAATCAAAGCATTCATGGAGGGGTTAATAAAATCAAATCTACATGGTTTCAATAAATTTATTATTTATGTGGATAGTCTTGAGGGTTTTGTTTTTTTTTTTTTTTTCCTGCTTTTAACTTTTCTTTTGAATAAGGGAGAGTGAAAACTAGCTGTCCAGAAAATACAAGCTCATGGGCTAGACCAAGAAGTCAGAGTAAACAAAGTCAAAGTAAACACACAGACTTTGTGTACAAATTTAGTGTTACACATCTTTAGTGTAGAAGGGAGTGTAGTAATTCCCTTGAGTTTATGGAGTTTTTCCTTTATTGCTTTATATTCCTGTTATTCTGGTAGTAAATAAAGTTCCAAGGTGATAAAAACCTTCTGGTTCATACACACGGATGCCTACATACATGCCCCTCTTGCATCAGATGAAGGGTAGTTCTACCAGAATCTCTACCCCTGCCCCCTCCTCCCTCTCCCCCACCCAAGGAGCTTGTTGGCATTTTTTGCAATGCTGAATTGTAGTACATAGAGTTTCCCTGGTCATTACTTACTAAATGACAGCATCGCTCTCCTCTCAATATAACACCCGAACAACAACCCTACCCATTTAAAATCAACCCCTCCCCAAGAAGGGAGAGCAGCTATCACATACAGTAACCAAATTATCAACTATTGGATATTGCCTTGTGGAACACAGCACGTTAAAAATCTCCAATATGGCATTAGTGTTATAATTACCCCTTTGCAGCTTAAGAATAAGCAGAAGCAAGAGTCTATCATTCTCAAACAGGAAAAGAGAAACAAAGATTTATCCTCTCCCTGAGCTCACCTTTTCAGTAACTGTGGGGTTTCTTCTGAGTAGATATGCTGTAGTTAGATAGTTGGGTCATTCTTTTCCTCCTTTTCCTATTTCTCTCATCCTCCTAATGATTTTCCTGAAGTTACCCACCCCCTCCCCATCCTTTTTAGTATTATGAAATAGTTCTGTCACATATAAGTATAAGGAAAATAAAATGGAGTCTCACCTACCGACTAGCTAAGGAAAGAAAATATAGTAAGTAAAACTGAGGTAACTGTGTCATCTGCCTCCACACATTCCTGGGCTTCTCTGTGTGGTGGGACCCACTGGCTTACTTTTGTTATTTGTCATTCTCATATAAACAGTTGTATTGTTATTACATGATGTAAATACCAATCAGCTTTTGAATTACTAATAACCTTGACTAATTACCTTGTCACCATTTATGTGGGAAAAAAATAAATTTCTACTCTTTTGAGACTTTGTGCCACTTGAAGCCAAATGCAATTCTAACTAATAATATCTTTTGCCTATTTTTCAGGTCGTGCAATTTTATTTTTGTTTGTAATAGTGTTTTATAAGTTCCGCACACAAAATTTCATTGGCTATATGTATGTTACATTTAATACCTATCAGTAAAGGAGGCTGCATGTCCAAGACTCACAAAAAGTTGTGATTGTCATTGCAGTTGAGCATGTCATGGTTCAAGCTTTATAAATTTTCAATCTCATTTTTCTGTTCTATATTCCACATGATGATGATTAAGGCTCTTTGAAAAATGAAGATCAGTTATGTCTGTGTTTGAATACAAACTCTGAAATTAGCTAGTTAATTCACATTAAGAAAATTACCAGAAATAAACCCATGCACCCATGGGTACCTTATTTTTGACAAAGGAAGCAAGAATATGCAATGGGGCAAGGACAGCCTCTTCAATAAGTGGTGCTGGGAAAACGGTACAGCTATGAGTAAAAGAATGAAATTAGAACACTTCATACCACCATACACAAACATAAACTCAAAATGGATTAAAGACCTAAATGTAAGACCAGAAACTGTAAAACTCTTAGAGGAAAACATAGGCAGAACACTCAATGACATAAATCAAATCATGATCCTCTATGTCCCACCTCCAAGAGTAATGGAAATAAAAACAAAAGTAAACAAGTGGGACCTAATTAAATTTAACAGCTTTTGCACAGCAAAGGAAACTAAAAGCAAGGTGAAAAGACAACCCTCAGAATGGGAGAAAATTATAGCAAATGAAACAACTGACATAGGATTATTTTCTAAAACATATAACCAGCTCATATAACTCAATACCAGAAAAAACAAACAACCAAATCAAAAAGTGGGAAAAACACCCACATCTCTCCAAAGAAGACATACAGATGGCTAACAAACACATGAAAACATGCTCAATATCACTCATTATTAGAGAAATGCAAATCAAAACTACAAAGAGATATCACCTCATACTGGTCAGAAAGGCCATCACCAAAAAGTCTACAAATAAATGTTGGAGAGAGTGTGGAAAAAAGGGAATCCTCTTGCACTGTTGGTGGAAATGTAAATTGATACAGTCACTATGAAAGATGGTATGGAAATTCCTTAAAAAACTAGGAATAAAACCACCATATGTCCAAGCAATCCCACTCCTAGGCATATACCCTGAGGAACCCAAAACTGAAAAAGATACATGTATCCCAGTGTTCATTGCAGCACTATTTACAATAGATATAACATGGAGGCAACCTAGATGTCCATCAACAGATGAATGGATAAAGAAATTGTGGTACATATAAACAGTTGAATATTACTCAGCCATAAAAAGGAACACATTTGAGTCAGTTCTAATGAGGTGGATGAACCTAGAGCCTATTATACAGAGTAAAGAGAGTCAGAAAGAGAAAGATAAATATCGTATATTAACACATATATACAGAATCTAGAAAGATGGTACTGAAGAATTTATTTACAGGGAAGCAATGGAGAAACTGTTCATACTGTTCATGGGGTTCTCAAGGCAAGAATACTGAAGTGGTTTGCCATTCCCTTCTCCAGTGGACCACATTTTGCCAGACCGCTCCACCATGACCCATCCATCTTGGGTGGCCCCACACAGCATGGCCCAGTTTCATTGAGTTAGACAAGGCTGTGGTCCATGTGATCAGATTGGCTAGTTGTCTGTGATTGTAGTTTCAGTCTGTCTGCCCTCTGATCCCCTCTCTCAGTGCCTACCGTCTTACTTGGGTTTCTCTTACCTTGGATGTGGGGTCTCTCTTCATGGCTGCTCCAGCTAAGTGCAGCCACTGCTCCTTATTTTGGATTTGGGGTAGCTCCTCTCGGCCGCGCTCGTGCGCCGTGCAGCCGCCAGGGACAGTACAAAAAGGCAAAAAGATAGGACACTGAAAGATGAACTCCTCAGGTCGGTAGGTGCCCAATATGCTACTGGAGATCAGTGGAGAAATTTCTTTCTTCATTCCAGAAAGAATGACGGGATGGAGCCAAAGCAAAAACAATACCCAATTGTGGATGTGACTGGTGATAGAAGCAAGGTCCGATGCTGTAAAGAGCAATATTGCACAGGAACCTGGAGTGTTAGGTCCATGAATCAAGGCAAATTGGAAGTGGTCAAACAGGAGATGGCAAGAGTGAACATCGACATTCTAGGAATCAGCAAAGTGAGATGGACTGGAATGGATGAATTTAACTCAGATGACCATTATATCCACTACTGTGGGCAGGAATCCCTTAGAAGAAATGGCGTAGCCATCATGGTCAACAAAAGAGTCCAAAATGCAGTACTTGGATGCAATCTCAAAAACGACAGAATGATCTCTGTTCGTTTCCCAAGCAAACCATTCAATATTACAGTAATCCAAGTCTATGCCCCAACCAGTAACGCTGAAGAAGCTGAAGTTGAACAGTTCTATGAAGACCTACAAAACCTTTTAGAACTAACACCCAAAAAAGATGTCCTTTTCATTATAGGGGACTGGAATGCAAAAGTAGGAAGAAACACCTAGAGTAACACAAATTTGGCCTTGGAATACAGAATGAAGCAGGGCAAAGGCTAATAGAGATCTGCCAAGAGAACACACTGGTCATAGCAAACACCCTCTTCCAACAACACAAGGAAGATTCTACACATGGACATCACCAGATGGTTGACACAGAAATCAGATTGATTATATTCTTTGCAGCCAAAGATGGAGAACCTCTATACAGTCAGCAAAAAACAAGACCGGGAGCAGACTGTGGCTCAGATCATGAACTCTTTATTGCCAAATTCAGGCTTAAATTGAAAAAAGTGGAGAAAATCACTAGACCATTAGGTATGACCTAAATCAAATGCCTTATGACTATACAGTGGAAGGGAGAAGTAAATTTAAGGGCCTAGATCTGATAGACAGAGTGCCTGATGAATTATGGATGGAGGTTCATGACATTGTACAGGAGACAGGAATTAAGACCATCCCCAAGAAAAAGAAATGCAAAAAAACCAAAATGACTGTCTGAGGAGGCCTTACAAATAGCTGTGAAAAGAAGGGAAGTGAAAAGTAATGGAGAAAAGGAAAGATATACCCATTTGAATGCAGAGTTCCAAAGAATAGCAAGAAGAGATAAGAAAGCCTTCCTCAGCGATCAATGCAAAGAAATAGAGGAAAACAACAGAATGGGAAAGACGAGGGATCTCTTCAAGAAAATTAGAGATACCAAAGGAATGTTTCATGCAAAGATGGGGCTCAATAATGGACAGAAATGGAATGTACCTAACAGAAGCAGAGGCTATTAAGCAGAGGTGGAGAGAATACACAAAGAACTGTACAGAAAAGATCTTCACAAACAAGATAATCACGATGGTGTGATCATTTACCTAGAGCCAGACATCCTGGAATGTGAAGTCAAGGGGGCCTTAGAAAGCATCACTACAAACAAAGCTAGTGGAGGTGATGGAATTCCAGTTGAGCTATTTCAAATACTGGAAGATGATGCTGTGAAAGTGCTGCACTCAATATGCCAGCAAATTTGGAGAACTCTGCAGTGGCCACAGGACTGGAAAAGGTCAGTTTTCATTCCAATCCAAAAGAAAGGCAATGCCAAAGAATGTTCAAACTACTGCACAATTGCACTCATCTCACACGCTAGTAAAGTAATGCTCAAAATTCTCCAAGCCAGGCTTCAGCAATACATGAACCGTGAACTTCCAGATGTTTATGCTGGTTTTAGAAAAGGCAGAGAAGGGGAGAGGAGCCAAGATGGCGGAGGAGTAGGACGGGGAGAATTCATCAAAAAAGCATTTAAACGTCGAGTAAATTCCACAAAACAACTTCTGAATGCCGGCAGAGGACATCAGGCACCCAGAAAAGCAACCCAACTCATCGAAAGGAGGTAGGAAAAAAATATAAAAGACAAAAAAAGAGACAAAAGAGGGAGGGACAGAGTTCCATCCCGGGAAGGGAGTCTTAAAAAGAGAGAAGTTTCCAAACACCAGGAAACCTTCTCACTGCCGAATCTGTGCCAAGCTTTGGAAGCACAGAGGGCAACATAAAAGGGAGAAAAAAAAAAAAAAAAAAAAAAAAAACAATTAAAAATCGCAGATTGTGAGCCCTATGGTAACTCCCCCAGCGGAGAAGCAGCGCAGACGCCTGCACACGCCATTAGCAAGCAGGGGCTGGGCAGGGAAGCGCGGCGCGGGCTGTGTCCCTTAGAGTAAGAATCGGCCCGAATGTCCTGAGCGCTATCTGAGTGAAATAATTTGGGCTAGCAAACCAGACTGTGGGATATCTACCACACGAAAAGCCAGCCCTAACCTAAGACACCGCCAGGCCCGCGCACAGAACAAAGGACTGAACAGAGATAGCCGGCTGCAGACCTTCCCCCTCCGGTGACAGGCAGCCAGAGCCAGAAGGGGGCAATCGCAGCCCAAAAGAGACACTATCTATAAAACTGTAAGCAGGCTTCTTTGCTAACTAAAACTTCTTGGGGGTCTGGACGGTCAACATCTGCCTGAGAAGGTGCGCCGGTTTTACACCCAGATAACCGAGTGGCGGGGAGGCGATAGGTCGCATCATTGGCGCCTGCCAAACACATCACCTGAGCTGCTCGGATCTGGGAAGAGCACAAAACGCAGGCCCAACTGAGTCTGCGCCTCTGAGGACTACCCGGGTGCCTGAACCTGAGCGGCTTGGACCTGGGAGCTCAGCCCAGGGCTGGCCTGTGATTGTTCCCGGCAGAACAACCTGGAGCCCGAGCAGTGTGGGCAGGGAGGCTACACGCGCTGTGAGCGGGGGCAGACCCAGCCTGGCTGAGGCACTGCGAGCACACGCCAGTGTTATCTGTTTGCAGCATCCCTCCCTCCCTCCCCACAGAGCGGCTGAACAAGTGAGCCTAAATAAAATTAAAAAAATAGTATCCTCCACCGTCCCCTTTGTGTCAAGGTGGGAACCATACACTGAAGAGACCAGCAAACAGAAGAAGCTATAACAGAGGGAAACGCTTTGGAAGCTACAGGCCATAGATTAAAACCCTGTTGTTACTACGGACTACATAGGAAGGGGCCTATAGATCTTGAGAAATATAAAGTCGGACCAAGGAACTAGCCAAAAATGAACTGAACCCACAATACTCACAACAAAACCAGAGAAAGACCTATATATATTTTTACTATTTTTACGATCAATCTTTCTTTCTTTTTTTTTTAATTAAAAAAAAAATTTAAGTCCTCTATTGTCCTTTAATTTTCACTTTTATAACTATTACTTTGTAAAAAAAAAAAAAAAGACCCTATTTTTTTTTCTTCTTCAGCAAACTTCATATATATATTTTATAATTTTTTGACCGTGTTTTTTTGTTTGTTTGTTTGTTTTTCTTTTTCTTCTTTTCTTTAACATTGTATTTTTGAAATTCCAAACTCTACTCTAGATATTTAATTTTAGCCTTTTGGTATATGTTATCAATTTTGTACCTATAGTTTTTTTCATAATTTCTGTGACTTTTTTTTTTCCTCTGTTTCTTTCTCTTCTTCTTTTGTATAACATCGTATATCTGCAATTCCAAACTCTACTCAAGATTTTTAATATATGCTTTTTGGTATTTGATATCAATTTTGTACCTGTATTTTCTTTATAATTTTTGCGACATTGTTTTTGTTGGTTTGTCTGTTTTCTCTCTTTATTTTTCTTCTTTTTTTTAACATTGTATTTTGAAATTCCAAACTCTACTCTAGATTTTTAACTTTTGCTTTTTGGTATTAGTTATCAATTTTGTACCTGTAGTTTCTTTATAATTTTCGCGACCTTGTTTGTTTTTCTTTGTTCATTTTTTCTCTCTTTCTTTTCCTTCTTCTTTTCTTTAACATCATATTTTTGAAATTCCAAACTCTACTCTAGATTTTTAATTTTAGCCTTTTGGTATATGTTATCAATTTTGTACATATAGTTTTTTTTTATAATTTCTGTGACTTTTTTTTTCTTTTTTTTCCCCTCTGTTTCTTTCTCTTCTTCTTTTATATAACATCGTATATCTGCAATTCCAAACTCTACTCAAGATTTTTAATTTATGCTTTTTGGTATTTGATATCAATTTTGTACCTGTATTTTCTTTATAATTTTTGTGACATTGTTTTTGTTGGTTTGTTTGTTTTCTCTCTTTATTTTTCTTCTTCTTCTTCTTTTTTTTTAACTTTGTATTTTTGAAATTCCAAACTCTACTCTAGATTTTTAATTTTTGCTTTTTGGTATTAGTTATCAATTTTGTACCTGTAGTTTCTTTATAATTTTCGCAACCTTGTTTGTTTTTCTTTGTTCGTTTTTTCTCTCTTTCTTTTCCTTCTTCTTTTCATTAACATCGCATTTTTGAAATTCCAGACTCTACTCTAGATTTTTAATTTTTGCTTTTATGTATTTGTTACCAATTTTGTACCTTTAAAAAACCCAATCCTCAGGACCCATTTTTCACTAGGGAATGAGATTACTGGCTTGACTGCTCTCTCTCCCTTTGGACTCTCTGTTTTCTCCACCAGGTCGCCTGTATCTCCTCCCTAACCCCTCTCTACTCCACCCAACTCTGTGAATTTCTGTGTGTTCCAGATGGTGGAGAACACTTAGGGAACTGATTACTGGCTGGATCTGTCTCCCTCCTTTTCATTTCCCCCTTTTATCCTTCTGGCCACCTCTGTCTCCTGCCTCCTTCTTCTCTTCTCTGTATAACTCCGTGAACATCTCTGAGCGGTCCAGTTGTGGAGTGCACATAAGGAAGTGACTACTGGCTAGCCCACTCTCTCCACTATTGATTCCACCTCATCTCATTTGGGTCACCTCTAACTCCCTCCTCCCACTTCTCTTCTCCATGTAACGCTGTGAACCTCTCTGAGTGACCCTCACAGTAGAGAAACTTTTCATCTTTAACGTAGATGTTTTATCAATGGTGCTGTATAGAAGGAGAAGTTTTGAAACTACTGTAAAAATAAGACCGTTAACTAGAAGTAGGAGGCTTAAGTCCAAACCCTGACTCCAGGGAACTCCTGACTCCAAGGAATATTAATTGACAGGAGCTCATCAAACGCCTCCATACCGACACTGAAACCAAGCACCACACAAGGGCCAACAAGTTCCAGGGCAAGACATACCAAGGAAATTCTCCAGCAACAAAGGAACACAGCCCTGAGCTTCAAGATACAGGCTGCCCAAAGTCACCCCAAAACCATAGACATCTCATAACTCATTACTGGACATTTCATTACACTCCAGAGAGAAGAAATACAGCTCCATCCACCAGAACATCGACACAAGCTTCCCTAACCAGGAAACCTTGACAAGCCACCTGTACAAACCCACACACAGTGAGGAAACGCCACAATAAAGAGAACTCCACAAACTGCCAGAATACAGAAAGGACACCCCAAACTCAGCAATTTAAACAAGATGAAGAGACAGAGGGATAGCCAGCAGATAAAGGAACAGGATAAATGCCCACCAAACCAAACAAAAGAGGAAGAGATAGGGAATCTACCTGATAAACAATTCTGAATAATGATAGTGAAATTGATCCAAAATCTTGAAATTAAAATGGAATCACAGATAAATAGCCTGGAGGCAAGGATTGAGAAGATGCAAGAAAGGTTTAACAAGGACTTAGAAGAAATAAAAAAGAGTCAATATATAATGAATAATGCAATAAGTGAAATTAAAAACACTCTGGAGGGAACAATTAGTAGAATAACAGAGGCAGAAGATAGGATTAGCGAATTAGAAGATAGAATGGTAGAAATAAATGAATCAGAGAGGATAAAAGAAAAACGAATTAAAAGAAATGAGGACAATCTCAGAGACCTCCAGGACAATATTAAACGCTACAACATTCGAATCATAGGGGTCCCAGAAGAAGAAGACAAAAGAAAGACCATGAGAAAATACTTGAGGAGATAATAGTTGAAAACTTCCCTAAAATGGGGAAGGAAATAATCACCCAAGTCCAAGAAACCCAGAGGTCCCAAACAGGATAAACCCAAGGCGAAACACCCCAAGACACATATTAATCAAATTAACAAAGATCAAACACAAAGAACAAATATTAAAAGCAGCAAGGGAAAAACAACAAATAACACACAAGGGAATACCCATAAGGATAACAGCTGACCTTTCAATAGAAACTCTTCAAGCCAGGAGGGAATGGCAAGACATACTTAAAAAGATGAAAGAAAATAACCTACAGCCCAGATTACTGTACCCAGCCAGGATCTCATTCAAGTATGAAGGAGAAATCAAAAGCTTTTCAGACAAGCAAAAGCTGAGAGGATTCTACACCACCAAACCAGCTCTCCAACAAATACTAAAGGATATTCTCTAGACAGGAAACACAAAAACAGTGTATAAATTCGAACCCAAAACAACAAAGTAAATGGCAACGGGATCATACTTATCAGTAATTACCTTAAACGTAAATGGGTTGAATGCCCCAACCAAAAGCCAAAGACTGGCTGAATGGATACAAAAACAAGACCCCTACATATGTTGTCTACAAGAGACCCACCTCAAAACAGGGGACACATACAGACTGAAAGTGAAGGGCTGGAAAAAGATTTTCCATGCAAATAGGGACCAAAAGAAAGCAGGAGTAGCAATACTCATATCAGATAAAATAGACTTTAAAACAAAGACTGTGAAAAGAGACAAAGATGGTCACTACATAATGATCAAAGGATCAATCCAAGAAGAAGATATAACAATTATAAATATACATGCACCCAACACGGGAGCACCGCAGTATGTAAGACAAATGCTAACAAGTATGAAAGGAGAAATTAACAATAACACAATAATAGTGGGAGACTTTAATACCCCACTCACACCTATGGATAGATCAACTAAACAGAAAATTAACAAGGAAACACAAACTTTAAACGATACAATAGACCAGTTAGACCTAATTGATATCTATAGGACATTTCATCCCAAAACAATGAATTTCACCTTTTTCTCAAGCGCACATGGAACCTTCTCCAGGATAGATCACATCCTGGGCCATAAAGCTAGCCTTGGTAAATTCAAAAAAATAGAAATCATTCCAAGCATCTTTTCTGACCACAATGCAGTAAGATTAGATCTCAATTACAGGAGAAAAACTATTAAAAATTCCAACATATGGAGGCTGAACAACACACTGCTGAATAACCAACAAATCACAGAAGAAATCAAAAAAGAAATCAAAATTTGCATAGAAACGAATGAAAATGAAAACACAACAACCCAAAACCTGTGGGACATGGTAAAAGCAGTCCTAAGGGGAAAGTTCATAGCAATACAGGCACACCTCAAGAAACAAGAAAAAAGTCAAATAAATAACCTAACTCTACACCTAAAGCAACTAGAAAAGGAAGAAATGAAGAACCCCAGGGTTAGTAGAAGGAAAGAAATCTTAAAACTTAGAGCAGAAATAAATGCAAAAGAAACAAAAGAGACCATAGCAAAAATCAACAAAACCAAAAGCTGGTTCTTTGAAAGGATAAATAAAATTGACAAACCATTAGCCAGACTCATCAAGAAACAAAGGGAGAAAAATCAAATCAATAAAATTAGAAATGAAAATGGAGAGATCACAACAGACAACACAGAAATACAAAGGATCATAAGAGACTACTATCAACAATTATATGCCAATAAAATGGACAACGTGGAAGAAATGGACAAATTCTTAGAAAAGTACAACTTTCCAAAACTGAACCAGGAAGAAATAGAAAATCTTAACAGACCCATCACAAGCACGGAAATTGAAACTGTAATCAAAAATCTTCCAGCAAACAAAAGCCCAGGTCCAGACGGCTTCACAGCTGAATGCTACCAAAAATTTAGACAACAGCTAACACCTATCCTGCTCAAACTCTTCCAGAAAATTGCAGAGGATGGTAAACTTCCAAACTCATTCTATGAGGCCACCATCACCCTAATACCAAAACCTGACAAAGATCCCACAAAAAAAGAAAACTACAGGCCAATATCACTGATGAACATAGATGCAAAAATCCTTAACAAAATTCTAGCAATCAGAATCCAACAACACATTAAAAAGATCATACACCATGACAAAGTGGGCTTTATCCCAGGGATGCAAGGATTCTTCAATATCCACAAATCAATCAATGTAATACACAACATTAACAAATTGAAAAATAAAAACCATATGATTATCTTAATAGATGCAGAGAAAGCCTTTGACAAACTTCAACATCCATTTATGATAAAAACTCTCCAGAACGCAGGAATAGAAGGAACATACCTCAACATAATAAAAGCTATAGATGACAAACCCACAGCAAACATTATCTTCAATGGTGAAAAATTGAAAGCATTTCCTCTAAAGTCAGGAACAAGACAAGGGTGCCCACTTTCACCATTACTATTCAACATAGTTTTGGAAGTTTTGGCCACAGCAATCAGAGCAGAAAAAGAAATAAAAGGAATCCAAATTGGAAAAGAAGAAGTAAAACTCTCACTATTTGCAGATGACATGATCCTCTACATAGAAAACCCTAAAGACTCCACCAGAAAATTACTAGAACTAATCAATGGCTATAGTAAAGTTGCAGGATATAAAATCAACACACAGAAATCCCTTGCATTCCTATACACTACTAATGAGAAAACAGAAAGAGAAATTAAGGAAACAATTCCATTCACCATTGCAACGGAAAGAATAAAATACTTAGGAATATATCTACCTAAAGAAACTAAAGACCTATATATAGAAAACTATAAAACACTGGTGAAAGAAATCAAAGAGGACACTAACAGATGGAGAAATATACCATGTTCATGGATTGGAAGAATCAATATAGTGAAAATGAGTATACTACCCAAAGCAATCTATAGATTCAATGCAATCCCTATCAAGCTACCAACAGCATTCTTCACAGAGCTAGAACAAATAATTTCACAATTTGTATGGAAATACAAAAAACCTCGAACAGCCAAAGTGATCTTGAGAAAGAAGAATGGAACTGGAGGAATCAACCTACCTGACTTCAGGCTCTACTACAAAGCCACAGTTATCAAGACAGTATGGTACTGGCACAAAGACAGAAATATAGATCAATGGAACAAAACAGAAACCCCAGAGATAAATCCATGCACATATGGACACCTTATCTTTGACAAAGGAGGCAAGAATATGCAATGGATTAAAGACAATCTCTTTAACAAGTGGTGCTGGGAAAACTGGTCAACCACTTGTAAAAGAATGAAACTAGAACACTTTCTAACACCATACACAAAAATAAACTCAAAATGGATTAAAGATCTCAATGTAAGACCAGAAACTATAAAACTCCTAGAGGAGAACATAGGCAAAACACTCTCTGACATACATCACAGCAGGATCCTCTATGACCCACCCCCCAGAATATTGGAAAGAAAAGCAAAAATAAACAAATGGGACCTAATTAACCTTAAAAGCTTTTGCACATCAAAGGAAACTATTAGCAAGGTGAAAAGACAGCCTTCAGAATGGGAGAAGATAATAGCAAATGAAGCAACTGACAAACAACTAATCTCGAGAATATACAAGCAACTCCTACAGCTCAACTCCAGAAAAAGAAATGACCCAATCAAAAAATGGGCCAAAGAACTAAATAGACACTTCTCCAAAGAAGACATACAGATGGCTAACAAACACATGAAAAGATGCTCAACATCACTCATTATCAGAGAAATGCAAATCAAAACCACTATGAGGTACCATTTCACACCAGTCAGAATGGCTGTGATCCAAAAGTCTACAAGTAATAAATGCTGGAGAGGGTGTGGAGAAAAGGGAACCCTCTTACACTGTTGGTGGGAATGCAAACTAGTACAGCCACTATGGAGAACACTGTGGAGATTCCTTAAAAAACTGGAAATAGAACTGCCTTATGATCCAGCAATCCCACTGCTGGGCATACACACTGAGGAAACCAGAAGGGAAAGAGACACATGTACCCCAATGTTCATCGCAGCACTGTTTATAATAGCCAGGACATGGAAGCAACCTAGATGTCCATCAGCAGATGAATGGATAAGAAAGCTGAGGTACATATACACAATGGAGTATTATTCAGCCATTAAAAAGAATACATTTGAATCAGTTCTAATGAGGTGGATGAAACTGGAGCCTATTATACAGAGTGAAGTAAGCCAGAAAGAAAAACACCAATACAGTATACTAATGCATATATATGGAATTTAGAAAGATGGTAACAATAACCCTGTGTACGAGACAGCAAAAGAGACACTGATGTATAGAACAGTCTTATGGACTCTGTGAGAGAGGGAGAGGGTGGGAAGATTTGGGAGAATGGCATTGAAACATGTAAAATATCATGTATGAAATGAGTTGCCAGTCCAGGTTCGATGCACGATACTGGATGCTTGGGGCTGGTGCACTGGGACGACCCAGAGGGATGGAATGGGGAGGGAGGAGGGAGGAGGGTTCAGGATGGGGCACACATGTATACCTGTGGCGGATTCATTTTGATATTTGGCAAAACTAATACAATTATGTAAAGTTTAAAAATAAAATAAAATTTAAAAAAATAAAAGAAAAAAAGGAAAAAAAAAAAAAAAAGGCAGAGGAACCAGAGATCAAATTGCCAACATCTGCTGGATCATTGAAAAAGAGACTGCCATAAAAACATCTATTTCTGCTTTATTGACTATGCTAAAGCCTTTGAGTGTGTGGATAACAATAAACTGTGGAAAATTCTTCAAGAGATGGGAATGCCAGGCCACCTGACCTGCCTCTTGAGAAACCTGTTTGCAGGTCAGGAAGCAACAGTTAGAACTGGACATGGAACAACAGACTGGTTCCAAATAGGAAAAGGAGTACATCAAGGCTGTATATTGTCACCTTGTTTATTTAACTTATTTGCAGAGTACATCATGAGAAACACTGGGCTGGAGGAAGCACAGCTGGAATCAAGATTGCTGGGAGAGATATCAATTACCTCAGATATGCAGATGATACCACCCTTATGGCAGAAAGTGAAGAAGTAAAGAACCTCTTGACGGAGGTGAAAGAGGAGAGTGAAAAAGTTGGCTTAAAGCTCAACATTCAGAAAACGAAGATCATGGCATCCGGTTCCATCACTTTATGGCAAATAGATGGGGAAACATTGGAAACAGTGGCTGACTTTATTTTTCTGGGCTCCAAAATCACTGCAGATGGTGATTGCAGCCATGAAATTAAAAGATGCTTATTCGTTGGAAGGAAAATTATGACCAACCTAGACAGCATATTAAAAAGCAGAGACATTACTTTGCCAACAAAGGTCCATCTAGTCAAGGCTATGGTTTTTCTAGTGGTCATGTATGGATATGAGAGTTGGACTGGGAAGAAAGCTGAGAGCCAAAGAATTGATGCTTTTGAACTGTGGTGTTGGAGAAGACTCTTGAGAGTCCCTTGGACTGCTAGGAGATCCAACCGGTCCATACTAAAGGAGATCAGTCCTGGGTGTTCATTGGAAGAACTGATGTTGAAGCTGAAACTCCAATACTTTGGCCACCTTATGTGAAGAGCTGACTCATTTGAAAAGACCCTGATGCTGGGAAAGATTGAGGGTGGGAAGAGAAGAGGATGAGAGAGGATGAGATGGCTGGATGGCATCACCAACTCGATGGACGTGAGTTTGAGTGAACTCCGGGAGTTGGTGATGGACAGGGAGGCCTGACATGCTGCAATTGATGGGGTTGCAAAGAGTCAGACACAACTGAGTGACTGAACTGAACTGAATGGAGAAACAGACATAGAAAACAGATTTATGGACATGAGAGGAGGAGGAGAGGATGAGATGTATGGAGAGGGTAACACGGAAACTTGTATTACTATATGTAAAATAGATAGCCAGTGGGAATTTGCTGTAGGTCTCAGGGAACTCAAACAGGGGCTCTGTACCAACCTAGAGGGGTGGGATGGGGAGGGACAATGGAGAGAGGTTCAAGAGGGAGTGAATGAAATATGTATACCTGTGGCTGATTCATGTTGAGGTTTGACACAAAACAACAAAATTCTGTAAAGCATTTATCCTTCAATTAAAAAATAAATTTAAAAAAGAAAGAAAATTACCTAGTTCTCTGAGCCTCAGTGCCCTTGTCCAAAAAAACCAGATGAATAAAAACAACTTACAGTGTTTAAAATGAGACCTAAGAGAGCTAATGTGCACAAAACACTTAATAATGAATATTGCACAGAATAAGCACTTAATAACTGGTGGCTTCCATTATTTTTGGTATGATTGTTTTCATTTATCTGGAGGAAAATAAGCATCAATCATTTTATTTTGTGTACACCAATTATGACCACTGGGATACACCCTAACCCCTAGCTTTTTCATTGACTATACCATTTCCCTTTTCTAGGCTGCATTTCAGGTTTTGCCAAAAAAGACAGGATGAAAAGTTATATGAAAAGAGATCAAAGGAGAAAACTCATAATATCAATAACAATCATTAACAATAATAATCACAAGATAATAGAAGCTGTCCTCAGAAGAACTTCATAGCTATTGCACAATTTAATCTCTGCAATACTCTCCAAGGCAGTTACCATTCTACCAAAAGCTATTCCACTCGCTCAAAGTTACACAGAAATGAAATAGAAGAGAGAAAACTAAAACTTAGGTTTCTTTGACACCAAAATCCTTGTTCTTACTCCATAGACAATAGTTTGAAAAGACAGATAGAAGGTATGGAGCCATTTTTACTCCCTCAATACTGAAAGAACCCTACTAAAGGAAAAACACACTCCAGCCTTTGTATTCCCTAATGCCCATTCCAACCATCGGCTTTGATTCAATTGCACCATCAGTTCAGTCAGAACAGTAGTCAAGTCCAAAACTAGTCTCTACCAATTTACTTTTTATTTACTTTAGCAGATTTGTAGCAGACAAAGTTTGAGTGAAAGTTGTAGAAAGCATGGCGAACACAATTATGCTTTTGCATTTGGAATCTTTTCATTGTGCTGGAAACAGCCTTATCTTAGTCATAAATACACATGTACACAAAATAAAATAAAATAAAATGATAAATAACAAGTCAATCCATCTCCCTGAATCAGTTTCCTCGTAAGCTTAATGATGGTTTGGTAGGATGGTCTCAAGAGCTGGAGTTCATAGATATAAGAGAAAAAGGAAAAGAACATTTTCGAGTTTTTTTGAAGGTGACCCTCCTGATTAGGTGATAAAAAGCTAAAATACTAAAAGGGAGTATGTTTCTCATGCTTTTGGTGAGGCAAAAGAGAACATTTTGAAGAGCAATTATATACTTCATGATACACTTCATTTAAAGGAATCAAATGTGTATTGTTTTTGTTTTTGCATCTTGTCTCCAATAAACACCTGTAGCTGAGGCTTAAAATTTCTTCAGCTTCCCTGGAACCTGTGGTACTGAATGTGATGACCCAAGTGGAACAATAAATAAGACAATAATAGGAGCTGTCAAACTCCCTTTTTAATTTTATTTCAAGTCAAGAGTTCTCCACTGGTTGACTTGCCATTATAGGAATGAAAAATAGAACATCTATTTATACACTCATTAAGAAGCTTTTCTGCCCTCTACTTACATACCACAAATGACAACAATGAGATTTCCCACAGAACAAAAGAAAATCCTCTCAGACCCCAGCAGTGTCTTCAAAGAATAAACACAGGAGAAGACAGTTCTCTGCAGCAGCATCCCTTCCCAGGTCTGCAGTGTGATATATGGCAGGTCACCCTCTTCCTTGCATTTTAGTGTTCCCAGATGCCACTAAGGTGTTAATAATGCTTATCACTGATCCCCTCAGGCAAGGTTAGGAGGCTAATGAGAAAAGACTATAAATCAGTGAGTTACCAAATAAGGTGCTCTGGAGATACACAGCCTCCTAATACTTTCAGAAATAATATTACACAGAACCTAGCATGCACCCCTGGCCCAGCCCTGCCCTGTACAACATTCATGCCCCCTCCCAGTCATGCTGACCATGTCCACGCACACAATTCTCTTCATCCCCTCACACAGAGAATCCTCTGCCCTCCATCCAGAACAATTGGAGCAGGAAGAGGAATAGTTTGATCATCTCTGTACTCTACTTTTTATAAAGTTGTAAATTCCTGACCATAAAATCAGACCACATAGTATGAAAACCAGGCCACATGGGCTCCTTCTGGCTAGCCGCTTGAAAGCAGTTCAATTAAACGGACATTTCTAGCTCTTTGCCTGTGTGCCGGCACCCCACAGTAGACACACTCTGAATAGGTGAAGTCCATAGAGGGGAGGGCAGGGGACTGAAGGAATAAAGAACACTCTGCTTACAAAGAGTATCTGGTGTATCAGTTAGGGACTGTCAGATAAAGAGAACCAATAGAAAGTATGTGTATCTGTGTGTGGAGAGAGAGATTTACTTTGAAGAACCGGTTTACACAACTCATGAAGGCCACAAGTCTAAAATCTACAAGGTGAGCCAGCAGGCAGGAGACTGGGAGAGGAGCCAGTGCTGAAGGCTGTCCACTGGCTGAATTCCTTCTTGCTCAGGAGCTCATTCTTCTGTTGACCGTCCACTAAACAGATGAGACCCACCTACATTATGGGGGCTTTCCTGGGGGCTCGGTGGTAAAGGATGAGCCTGCTGATACAGGAGATGTGGGCTTGATCCCTGGGGTGGGAAGATGCCCTGGAGAAGGAAATGGTGACCCTCTCCAGTATTCTTGCCCAGAAAATCCCATGGACGGAGGAGCCTGGCGGGCTACAGTCCATGGAGTTGAGTTGCAAAAGAGTCAGACACAATTCGGAGAAGGCAATGGCACCCCACTCCAGTACTCTTGCCTGGAAGATCCCATGGACAGAGGAGCCTGGAAGACTGCAGTCCATGGGGTCGCTAAGAGTCAGACACAACTGAGCGACTTCACTTTCACTTTTCACTTTCATGCATTGGAGGAGGAAATGGCAACCCACTCCAGTGTTCTTGCCTGGAGAATCCAGGGATGGGGGAGCCTGGTGGGCTGCCGCCTATGGGGTCACACAGAGTCGGACATGACTGAGGCGACTAAGCAGCAGCAGCAAGCAGCAGCAGACACAATTAAGCGACTAAACAGCAACCCACATCGTGGACGGCAATCTGTGCTATTCAAAGTCCATAAATTTAAATGTGAATCTCACCCACAAAAACACACCTTTCCAGAAACATCCAGAGTCATGTTTGACCAACTATCCAGGCACTGTGACCCAGCCAAATCAACACATAAAATAAACTATAACACCTTGTAATTATGTATCTACACCTCCATTTCATCTGTTAGACTGAGGAAGCAAAGGGTACGAGAGTGTCTTTACTGTCTTTATTTAAAGCCTAGCCTAGTACTTGGTGTGCAATAAATGTTCATTAAATTGAAAACTGTTGGGTCTTGAGTCAGTACTCTTTAGGCTTTCCTGCTGTTGTTCAGTCATCGAGTCATGTCCAGCTCTTTGCAACCTGGACTGCAGCAGGCCAGGCTCCTCTGTCCTCCACTATCTCCCACTGTTTGCTCAAATTCATGTCCATTGAGTTGTAATACTATCCAACCAGCTCATCCTCTGCTGCCCTCTGCTCTTTAGGCTCCTACACAGTATAACCTTTAGATTCCTCCTTGTGAAGTTACTTAGTGAAAGTTTCTCTCTTCTGGACTGCACTGTCTCTCCCAAATTCATATGTTGAAACTCTAACTTCCCAGTGTGGTGATAGTTCGAGATGCGGCCTTTAAAGAGGTCATAATAGTTAGATGAGTCCATGAGGGTAGGACCCTGCTATGATATGACGGTGTCCTCACAAGAAGATGAAGAGAAACTGAGAACACAAATACACAGGAAAAAGGCCACTTGAGGACAGACTGAGAAGGGTCCTGTCTGCAAGCCAAGGAGAAAGGCCTCAGGAGAAACCAATCCTGTGAGTAATGTGATCTTGGACTTTCAGTCTCCAGAACTGTAAGAAAAAAATCTCTGTTGTTTAAGTCACCCAGCCTGTGGTATTTTTTTTTTTTTTTTTGGCAGTCCTGGCAGACTAATATACCCTCCAACACACTGTTCCCCAATTCATTAACAAACAAACCAGTCCAGTCCTGGCTCTGGATCAGAATAGGGGCCTACAAAAGTCGCAATGAAGGAAAAACAGTTGGTTTGAACTGATTGGAGCCAGTAGGATATGTGAACAGGACAGAAATTGTAATAAGGTTCCTTTAAGGAAACAAAATAAAAATCTAAAAGAGGTAGATATATACACATTGGCTTCCTCTCCAAACCTGCAGAATAATACGAGGTACATTTTCATTTTCCCAGAATAATAAATGGCATAGTCTCCTTTCTGGAATTTTTTTTTAATAACTCAGAAGTTTTAGGAGTATTAGTCATTCATTCCTCAGTCTGAATTTATAGTAATCTGCATTCTTAAATCACTGAAATCTGAAGAAAAGAGGGAGCAAAACATAATTCTGAATTCAAAGATCTTTATTAGCATGACACAGAGAATTATTTAATGTGGCCTTAAGTCAGAAACTGGGCTTCCCTAGTGGCTCAGATGGTAAAGAACCTGCCCACAATGCAGGAGACCCAGGTTCAATCCCCAGGCCAAGAAGATCCCCTGGAGAAGGGAATGGCAAACCACTTCAATATTCTTGCCTGGAGAATTCCATGGAAAGGGGAGACTGGCAGGCTATATAGTCCATGGGGTTGCAAAGAGTCTGAACAACTGAACCACTAATACCTTCACTAAGTCAGAAACTAGGGACTTCTTCCAAAATTTATCTAGGGTTGGCCTTATTATCCCCTGAATCTCAGTGACAGGCCAGAGTTAAAGAACTTCAAAAAATAAAATACAAAATTTCATGACCATTAAGTTTCTGCCTTTCAAAATAAAATCAAGAAGAACTTTAATGCCACTGAATCTCCTTTAAGAATTGTTTTTTCTCATTATTCCTCTAAAATTTATCAAGCTTTCTTATCTGTGCTAGTTCCTTTGCTGTCCACAGTATTTTCTTCAAAAAGGTCTTGGCTCCCCTGCCTACATTCGCCATCTAAACCCTCATTATCCTTGAAGATACGAATGAACCCCCAGAACCACTGTGAAGCCTTCCTTGGCCAGTTCAACAGAAAATTCCCTTGCATCCTTCACCTCTTTTTGCTCTTTTTAGTCTTTTGACACTTGAAATATATACAAAACATCAACTGCCTTCTCAGACATTCATCTTAATCCACCAATTAGATAAGTTTTTCACATGAGGAAACATTGTGTACATTTAACTGCAGGCCACACGAAACACTAAGGCTCAAACACATAATGTCTTCAAAATCTCTGCACTGACTTATAAGTAGGTAAGTGATGAAATAGCAGTTCTATCCTTGCTCCTAACAGTCTGCTTGCTCTTTAAGCCTAAATTTCATGCTTGTAATGATGTTTGGTATGTGAATATATGCCACGTGGAATGTCTGATGTGTAAGAAAATAAGGCACCAAAGAATTCTAGCATGTTACGGAACTTCATTTTACTTGGCATTTGACTTAATACAGATTTCTGCCTCCAACAGAGATCTGTATTCAAGGTTAGTTTTTTCTGGGACAATCCAATCATTTATTCATAAAATATTATATTCCAATGTGTACCATTATCTCTGAGATATTCTGGAGATATAATAGTTCATATGCTAGAGGAGGAGAAGAGAGCAGGACAAATCATTTGTCTTCATGAAACTCCTAGTCCAGGGAGGAGACAGTCAGTTTGAAAAACTATACAAATGAAGACAATGGGAATGAGACGACAACCTAGTGCCTCTCCCTCAATCCACCTTTCCATTCATGTAATATTGCTATAACTGAAGTTCTCCAAAGGGAGTTATACCAATCTGTAAGAGCAGAGAGCAGTGGAATTTGGTGAATGTGGCAGGCAGCATCTAAAATGGCCCAAAGTGACCCTAACTTCTCACACACGTAACTCTGGTGTGTGAGCTGAATCTAGCGACTTGCCTTTAATAAAGAACACAGAAAAACTGGGTTTTAAAGATGATGATTTTTCCCTTGCTTGCACTCTTTCAGTGGCTTTTTTAGCCTTCTCAATTTGATGATGCAAGCTACTGTGCTGTGAGTAGCCAGTGGCAAGGTGAGGAACTGAAATATCGCAAGGAATGGAGGTAGCCTCTAAGCAACAGCCTCTGGGAAACTCAGTCCTGCCAGAAACTACACGAGTGAGCTTAGAACCTTCCCCAGCCCCTGAGATGTCTATACCCCTGGCTGACACCTACATTAGAGCCTGGGGCTTCCTCTGCCCTGGAAGACTCAGCTACGTTGCACCCAGACTCTTAACCCCCCCGGGAACTTTGAAATAATATATATTTGTTGCTTTAGCTAAGTTTTTGGATACCATGTAACACATAATAGGTAACTAATAAAGTCAACCATATTGGGGAATATATCTCTGGGGATTCCCTTGATGTACTTTACAATAGGCATAAAGATGGAGAAGAGAATTTAGGCAGAAGAGAATATTCACAAAACATAGTGTGCTGTGCTAAATATGTGGGGTTAAGAATTTAGGATTCTATATTTGCTTTGTAAATAAAACAAATTTATAGTAACCAAGGGGGAAAGGCAGCAGGGAGGATTAAATTGGGATATTGGGATTAATATATACACACTACTGTATATAAAATAGATAACTAATAAGGACCTACTGTATAACACAGGGAACTCTACTCAATATCCTGCAATGGCCTATATGGGAAAGGAATCTAAAAAAGAATGGATGTAAGTGTATATGTAACTGATTCACTTGGCTGCGCACCAGAAACTAACAGTGTAAATCAGCTATATTCCAATAAAAATTAATTTAAAAAAAAAAGAATTCAGGATTCTAGCTCAAATTTATACCCTGAATACGTACATGACCCTAACTGCACAAAAACTAATGTCCATAACATTTCCTAACCTAAATTTGCTCTTTTGTAAATTTAAGAGAAGAATTAGTTTAGAGCTAAGTTTCCTCCCTGAGCTAAAAATCCCTTCCTATATGAAAACTTTGAAATTATTTCAGTGTAATTATCCTTTGAAATGGTCCTTTGTCACAGGTCCCGGGCCAACGTTCTAACTCTGTATACTCCAGCAGAACTGCTTTTGTGTGTCTCCGTGTCTTCTCATCCCTTTTTGCTTGGTTTTTATATTCACATGAGATTTTAAACCAACAAATTGTGACAAAGAATCAGCATGATTCACCACAATGCCTTTCAAAAATAGTAAAAAAGAAAAGAAAAGAAAAAAGCCACAAAAGTATGCTAAATTTTAGGAAGGTAGTTTCTATATTCAAAGCATTCATTTTGTTTAAAAAAGCAAAGATTCAGCTCTCCAGTTTTATTGCCTCTTAATAGAACAGATAATAGAAACAAAGTGGAGGAAATGGCATTATCTATTAATGACAGATGTTTCAACACATTTTAACAACCTTGGTTGGTATTTCTTTTTGTGTTCTTTTAAATAAAAACACAGTTCAATTACTATACTGAAATACCTTATACCAATGGTTTTAAAAGGAAAATGTTACCTTCTGTGGCTAAACACAATAATTTAGTCTGACCCAAAACTGGCTTGAGAGAATATATCGAATCCTTCAGTACATGGTTCCTTCCTTTCTATGTGAATGACTCATAATTGCATTTCTGGGTTTCTTCCTAAGTAACCTCAGTTGTAATATATTTACACAGCAAATGGTGTAGCTCTATAGCCCTGGTGTCTGTACACTACCAGGAAATTCTTTTGGAATTCGTTCATCTTTTTAGCTGAGTGCAATGGGATAAAACAAAAACGGGTGTTACTGGAACTTCACTGGCAGTTCAGTGGTTAAGACCCAGGCTTCCACTGTAGAAGGAACAGTGTCGATTCCTAGTCCAGGAATTAAGACTTTACAGGAGCCTGGCACAACCAAAAAACACACAAAAAAATCAGTGCTACCAGCTTCACCATAAGGATATTGATGTACTGAAATGCCTCCAAAACTGGATATGATCTTAGTTCTAGTCAGAAATATTCATTCTGAACCACCTTCCTTCCTCCTGCACATACATACCCTTCTCTTATCAGATTCTCAAAGTTTTTGTTGAATTTGTAAAATAGTTTGGTATCAAATATTGTTTTACAATGTTTATTGAGTTGAATAGAGAGATAAAATCCAGAATGCACTTTAGTTCCCAATTCAGTTCAGTTCAGTCGCTCAGTCATGTCTGACTCTTTGTGACCCCATGAATTGCAGCACGCCAGGTCTCCCTGTCCATCACCAACTCCGAGAGTTCACCCAAACTCATGTCCATCAAGTTGGTGATGCCATCCAGCCATCTCATCCTCTGTCGTCCCCTTCTCCTCCTGCCCCCAATCCCTCCCAGCATCACAGTCTTTTCCAATGAGTCAACTCTTCACATGAGGTGGCCAAAGTATTGGAGTTTCAGCTTTAGCATCAGTCCTTCCAAAGAACACCCAGGACTGATCTCCTTTAGAATGGACTGGTTGGATCTCCTTGCAGTCCAAGGGACTCTCAAGAGTCTTCTCCAACACCACAGTTCAAAAGCATCAATTCTTTGGCGCTCAGCTTTCTTCACAGTCCAACTCTCACATCCATACATGACCACTGGAAAAACTATAGCCTTGACTAGATGGACCTTTGTTGGCAAAGTAATGTCTCTGCTTTTTAAAATGCTATCTAAAAGGAGTACGTCAAGGCTGTATATTGTCACCCTGCTTATTTAACTTATATGCAGAGTACATCATGAGAAACACTGGGCTGGAAGAAGCACAAGCTGGAATCAAGATTGCAGGGAGAAATTTCTATAACCTCAGATATGCAGATGACACCACCCTTACGACAGAAAGTGAAGAGGAACTAAAAAGCCTCTTGATGAAAGTGAAAAAGTTGGCTTAAAGTTCCCAGTTAGTCCCCCTATCAAATCCTCATTAAATTTATGGGATATTAGTCAAATAATAAATATTTGGAATATTTTGTCATGATTCCATTATACCTTTTTCATCATGTGTTTTACAAATGTGTCATAGAGGAAGAGAGGACCAGATTCCAGAAGTCTGAAAGATAGCCCACATGTAAACTACCTTAATTTGTATAATAAGCAACAAATCATGTATCAATTTAATAATGGGTCACATGGTAGAAAATATAATGACAATTTGCAAGGGAAGAGATCTTTGAAAAACTTTATCAGCTTTATTTCTTCTTATGAGAACAAGAATTTAAATGGTTTTATTATACAATATGCTAAAAGTTATTCTTATCTCAGCTCTGTTACAGAAACCTAGGAGCACAAACACCCTATTAAATGGACTCAGCATGGAACACTTATAGCAAACCCAGTCTGAAGATCATCACTCCCCAAGTTAAGGGAAAATGGAATGAAAGTGTCACATCATAACAAGAGAAAACACCAGACACTAGTAACAGATGACACCATTCATTTGTTCATTTATTCACTTATTTGTCAACACTGAATGCCTTTTTTAGTAGTGAGTAGTAAAGCTTGGCACCAGGGTTTTAATAATGAAATAGCCTTGTGTTTGATGATAGTGTCTATGGAGGAATATAGTCAAGTAAACCACATTTGACACGTAAGCAATTACAGAGATACTGAAGATACTGGAGAGTCTGATAATAATTATCGGCTCCCTTCCAAGAAAATGCATATTCTAAATATACAAAAGTTTAGTGTTCAATTGCAGATGTTTCCAGGACCCTCAAATATTCATCCACAGACCACTAAATACTACCAGAGTCAGAACATCTGGTTTACAAAGTCTCACTAATTTGTATCTTGGTGCCCAACTGTAGAATAGCAGCATATAAGAAGTTCTGTGACCACGTGAACATTTTCAGTAGATACAGCTTTCTGTGGATAAAAATATCCTTGCTATGGGCCACATGCCCTTGGTACAAAGTAATTTCTAGAGACTTACCACAGTTGACTTAAACTTCAGTAATGCGTGCCCTGTTGTACTCATATAATCATTTGTTTATAAAGTGCTGTTCCAACAAGCATAAGATTATTAACAAGGCTATTTTTATTTACCATGTTTCCAAACCAGGTCATCTACCAGAAGAATTAATTTATAAGGTAAAAAGTACAGATAGTCCAAAAGAATTGGTTCAGATTAAGTATCTGCTTGTGGTAAAAAGAAATACTTCACTGATATTTCTGGATTCATCCAAAGCTAAATCCAGACCTTTTTTTTTTTTTTTTTTTTTTTTTTGCAGCTTTAATTTCCATGTTTAAACATTTTGAGGTTGCCAATGCATAGGCTGCTAACTAAAATATAACTGAATAACACTAAAATACCTTTTCAATTGTCAATTCAAAACTTCCATGAAAAAAGAGATTTTGCTTTTTTTTCTCCTTTTTGCACAAATCAATAAAAAAAAAATCCAATTGAAATTCACTTAGGTATAGATTTAGATACTCTTGAAAATTAGCTGAGTTTCAATCAAAAATAAAAAGGAATAACTGAAACAAGCAAATGTTTCTTTTGGAAGGAAAGTGATTAACTAAATAAAGTAGATTTATTTTTATAGAATGAGAAACTGAAGCTCAGATTCATAAAAGGGGCACTTGGTTACAGGGAAAATGACATAGTCATATAGACAAAGCTTTCCATCTCCAACAATACCACTCTTTATACTAGCAAATGCTTTTGTTTTCAATTTTATTCAAATTCATTTCTATAGGATAGATTTAATTAAAGGAAAAATAAAGCAAAACACTCATTCATTGAAAACAAAATTCATCCATTTATCATGCTTTTTTTTATCCATTCCATCAGTTAATATACTAAGTATCTATTGAGTAACTTCCACATGTTCTGCCCAAGGCTTAGAAAGGAGACCTGGCTAGAGCAGTCAACTGGGGAACTGGTGCTAAGACAGGAAGTTGGAAATGTAAGCAGGATCCCATCCAGAAGGCCTTGCTGGGACAGAAGAGAGCTCAGGTTTTTTTACAAATGCAAAATTAACTCATTTAAAGGTTTTAGAGAAGGGTGTAATGCAAACCAACATATTTTAAATCAATCTCCTCTTAACTTTTAAACTTCTGCTCTAGTAAAATTACAGTTTCTATCAAAACACACCTTGCATTTTTCTTTCTCGGTAATGCACAACTTCTTTCCATGTGGAAACTTTTATACCAATTAACTATTTAATGATATGAAACTTTGAGGATCTAAAATACATGAATTTTGAAAATCATTTAGGAAAAATGTATTTGGAGGCACACTCAAGTTCAGAAGATTTTAAGTTCAGTCCAGACTCTTAGTTTCCATGACTAGGTCACTGTGAAAATGCTGTGTCCACTTTACTTTGACTCTAAGTGTCTATTGATTTGTGGCTACTACTTCAAACTGGCTACAAAACCATGCTTCTTTTTTTATCTATGTATTGTCTTCCTCACACTTCTCTCAGGGTCACAGTATTGTCTGTCTTTGCCCTTTCACTCCTTCGTATCTCTTATTAGTAAAGTCAGCAAAGTATCATGTAACCAAGTTGTCAAGAAACTTCTTTATACTAAACACCATGAAGGATATTACAAAAGACACACAGAAAAGGAAACTCTTAGGGAAGAAAAAGAAGAAGAATAAAAAAATAACACAATATATTTTAGGCAAAGGCATAAATAAGATTATTTTAAAAAAGTGAAAATAATATTTGTAATGCCAGCAACTTTATAGGCAGATATGCATTTATTGAATACCAAATATGTTGTTCCAGCTATTAGCAGCTAATATCATCGTATGATTACTAGCACTGAAGAACATGCTAAACACTGTGCATATATGGTCTCATGAATTCTTTCTAGCCACTCTATAGTCAAATAGATGGGCACTATTATTATTCCATATTATAAAGTAGGAAACAGAGAATTTGGCTCCAGAGCTTGGACACTTTACCCAGACTCTTCTCAAACTCCTATAAGGATGAGAATCACTTGAAGAACTTGTTAAAAATACAGAGACATGAATACTATCATTTTTAGCAGATTCTGAGATGAGGCCAAATAATGTGAATTTTTATAAACTCATAAACTATCATTAATCACTACCACCACCACCAAACCATCACCCTAACCCAAATGCAATGATTCTGATATTGATGACCCATTAGCTACATTTGAAAAACTTTGTGCTATGATACACTATATCCCCTAGGACTGTATTAAAGTTTATATGCACACACTCACTGGGAAATAATGTTAAAATATTTTGATACAATAGATCTAGGGTGAGCCCTGAGATCCTGTATTCCTGAAAAACTTAGAGGTGATGCCAATGTGGTTAGTCAAGACATACATTTTCAGTAGGCAAGACCAACTACAGTGCCAGAAAGTTTAAGGTTAAAGATATAAGAGATGTTAATTCTCTTTCATAAAGAATTTATACTCTCCATCAACAAAATGAACAGATAACTTATGAAATGGGAGAAAATATCTGCAAATAATATATTTGGTAAGGGTTGCATATCGGTAAAAGCCTGGGCGGCTGCGACGGTGCAAAAGCGCAACTGAGAGGAGCTACCCCACGTCTGAGGTCGGGGCAGCGGCTGAGAGTGCCAGGCTGCGATGGTGCAGGAACAGCCAAGAGGAGCTACCCCACGTCCAAGGTCAGGGGTGGCGGCCAGGAAGAGCTACCCTGCCTCCGAGGTCAGGGGCGGCGGCCGGGAGGAGCTACCCCACGTCCAAGGTCAGGGGCGGCGGCCGGGAGGAGCTACCCCACGTCCAAGGTCAGGGGTAGCGGCCGGGAGGAGCTACCCTGCCTCCGAGGTCAGGGGTGGTACCCGAGAGTGCCAGGCTGCGACAGCACAGGAGCAGCCAAGAGGAGCTACCTCACGCCCAAGGTCGGGGTAGTGGCCGGGAGGAGCAACCCCACATCCAGCGAGCAGAGGCTGTGCCGGCGCAGGAGGGCCTAGAGGAGCTACTACACGTTCAAGGACAGCAGGGGCGGCGGTGAGGAGATACCCCTCGTCCAAGGTAAGGAGCAGCAGCTGCACTTTGCCAGACCAGCCGTGAAGAGATACCCCATGTCCAAGGTAAGAGAAACCCAAGTAAGACAGTAGGTGTTGCAAGAGGGCATCAGAGGGCAGACACACTGAAACCATACTCACAGAGAACTAGTCAATCTAATGACACTAGGTACCACAGCCTTGTCTAACTCAATGGAACTAAGCCATGCCCGTAGGGCAACCCAAGATGGGCAGGTCATGGTGGAGAGGTCTGACAGAACGTGGTCCAGTGGAGAAGGGAATGGCAAACCACTTCAGTATTCTTGCCTTGGGAACCCCATGAAGAGTATGAAAAGGCAAAATAATAGGATACTGAAAGAGGAACTCCCCAGGTCAGTAGGTACCCAATATGCTACTGGAGATCAGTGGAGAAATAACTCCAGAAAGAATGAAGGGATGGAGCCAAAGCAAAAAGAATACCCAGCTGTGGGTGTGACTGGTGATAGAACCAAGGTCCGATGCTATAAAGAGCAATATTGCATAGGAACCTGGAATCTTAGGTCCATGAATCAAGGCAAATTGGAAGTGGTCAAACAGGAGATGGCAAGAGTGAACATCGACATTCTAGGAATCAGCAAAGTGAGACTGACTGGAATGGGTGAATTTAACTCAGATGACCATTATATCTACTACTGTGGGCAAGAATCCCTTAGAAGAAATGGAGAAGCCATCATGGTCAACAAAAGAGTCTGAAATGCAGTACTTGGATGCAATCTCAAAAATGACAGGATGATCTCTGTTCGTTTCCAAGGCAAACCATTCAATATCACAGTAATCCAAGTCTATGCCCCAACCAGTAACGCTGAAGAAGCTGAAGTTGAACGGTTCTATGAAGACCTACAAGACCTTTTAGAACTAACACCCAAAAAAGATGTCCTTTTTATTATAGAGGACTGGAATGCAAAAGTAAGAAGTCAAGAAACACCTAGAGTAAGAGGCAAATTTGGCCTTGGAAGACGGAATGAAGCAGGGCAAAGACTAATAGAGTTTTGCAAAGAAAATGCACTGGTCATAGCAAACACCCTCTTCCAACAGCACAAGAGAAGACTCTACACATGGACATCACCAGATGGTCAATACCAAAATCAGATTGATTATATTCTTTGCAGCCAAAGATGGAGAAGCTCTATACAGTCAGCAAAAACAAGACCAGGAGCTGACTGTAGCTCAGATCATGAGCTCTCTATTGTCAAATTCAGACTTAAATTGAAGAAAGTGGGGAAAACCGCTAGACCATTCAGGTATGACCTAAATCAAATCCCTTATGATTATACAGTGGAAGTGAGAAATAGATTTAAGGGCCTAGATCCTATAGATAGAGTGCCTGATGAACTATGGACAGGGGTTCCTGACATTGTACAGGAGACAGGGATCAAGACCATCCCAATGGAAAAGAAATGCAAAAAAGCAAAATGGCTGTCTGGGGAGGCCTTTCAAATAGCTGTGAAAAGAAGAGAAGTGAAAAGCAAAGGAGCAAAGGAAAGATATAAGCATCTGAATGCAGAGTTCCAAAGAATAGCCAGGAGAGAAAAGAAAGCCTTTCTCAGTGATCAATGCAAAGAAATAGAGGAAAACAACAGAATGGGAATGACTAGAGATCTCTTCAAGAAAATTAGAAATACCAAGGGAATATATCATGCAGAGATGGGCTCGATAAAGGACAGACATGGTATGGACCTAACAGAAGCATAAAATATCAAGAAGAGGTGGCAAAAATACACAGAAGAACTGTAGAGAAAACATCTTCATGACCAAGATAATCTCGATGGTGTGATCACTCACCTAAGCCAGACATCTTAGAACGTGAAGTCAAATGGGCCTTAGAAAGTATCACTATGAACAAAGCTAGAGGAGATGATGGAATTTCAGTTGCACTATTTCAAATCCTGAAAGATGATGTTGTGAAAGTGCAGCACTCAATATGCCAGCAAATTTGGAAAACTCAGCAGTGGCCACGGGACTGGAAAAGGTCAGTTGTCATTCCAATCCCAAAGAAAGCCAATGCCAAGGAATGCTCAAGCTACCGCACAATTGCACTCATCTCACACGCTAGTAAAGGGATGCTCAAAATTCTCCAAGCCAGGCTTCAGCAATATGTGAACTGTGAACTTCCAGATATTAAAGCTGGTTTTAGAAAAGGCAGCGGAAACAGAGATCAAACTGCCAACATCCGCTGGATCATCGAAAAAGCACAAGAGTTCCAGAAAAACAACTATTTCTGCTTTATTGACTATGCCAAAGCCTGTGACTGTGTGGATCACAATAAACTGTGGAAAATTCTGAAAGAGATGGGAATACAGACCACCTGATCTGCCTCTTGAGAAACCTATATGCAGGTCAGGAAGCAAGGGTTAGAACTGGCCATGGAACAACAGACTGGTTCCAAACAGGAAAAGGAGTACGTCAAGGCTGGATATTGTCACTCTGCTGATTTAACTTATATGCAGAGTACATCACGAGAAACGCTGGGCTGGAAGAAGCACAAGCTGGAATCAAGATTGCCAGGAGAAATATCAAGAACCTCAGATATGCAGATGACACCACCCTTATGGCAAAAAGTGAAGAGGAACTAAAAAGCTTCTTGCTGAAAGTGAAAGAGGAGAGCGAAAAAGTTGGCTTAAAGCTAAACATTCAGAAAACGAAGATCATGGCATCTGGTCCCATCACTTCATGGGAAATAGATGTGGAAACAGTGTCAGACTTTATTTTTAGGGGCTCCAAAATCACTGCAGATGGTCACTGCAGCCATGAAATTAAAAAACGCTTACTCCTTGGAAGGAAAGTTATGACCAACCTAGATAGCATATTCAAAAGCAGAGACATTACTTTGCCAACAAAGGTCCATCTAGACAAGGCTATGGTTTTTCCAGTGGTCATGTGTGGATGTGAGAGTTGGACTGTGAAGAAGGCTGAGCGCTGAAGAATTGATGCTTTTGAACTGTGGTGTTGGAGAAGACTCTTGCGAGTCCCTTGGACTGCAAGGAGATCCAACCAGTCCATTCTAAAGGAGATCAGTCATGGGTGTTCTTTGGAAGGAATGATGCTGAAGCTGAAACTCCAGTACTTTGGCCACCTCATGCAAAGAGTTGACTAATTGGAAAAGACTCTGATGCTGGGAGGGATTCAGGGCAGGAGGAGAAGGGGACGACAGGGGATGAGATGGCTGGATGGCATCACCAACTCGATGGACATGAGTTTGAGTGAACTCCGGGAGATGATGATGGACAGGGTGGCCTCACGTGCTGAAATTCATGGGGTCGCAAAGAGCTGGACATGACTGAGTGACTGAACTGAACTGAATACCCCAAATACATAAAGAACTCATATAACTACAGACAGTGTAAAACCATCTGAGTAAAAAAGAGGAAGAAGGTTGAGGTCTACCCCTATGGGCTTTTTCTGTAAAACCTACATTGTTGGAAATGCCTCAGAGAGTAACTATGTAGTTTCCTTTACTCATATAACTACCTGTTAGATCTGTGGGAAACAACTTTAAGAGAGAGCTGCCAATTAAACTAGGAAAAACCTAACAACCTTTTTTTTTTTAATCTTGGGTACTGGCATATCACAATGATCTCTGTCAAGTTCCAGCGTGTGATAACTTAAGAATGAATATGATTTGAACTTAATACATTTTTAGAGGGTGCCATTATGAATTAGGCAGATCCATTTTCTGGCCCTAAACATGATCTTCTAGTAAACTGCTTGAGGAAATTGGATCTCCAAATTTACAGGTGGGAAATTTTTAAGTGCATTTCATTGAAGATCAAAGAGGCCCAACTAACACAATTGTGGGCAGATACACATAACAGCTGTGGGTTGAGCAGAATTTCTTTTTGAAAGGGCTATCTTGAAGATTATGACTTTGGAGAAGCTAAGGTGATTGGCAGTGCAAAGAATCAGGATGTGTGGAAATTCCTTAAAAATTTATCTACTTAAATCACTCTGCCTATGTTACACATAATAAAAAGAAAGCCTTTATAGTGTGTGTGTGTGGGGGGGGGGGGGGGGGGCGGGGGGAAAGCAGCAGAGGATCTGAATAGACCTTTTTCCAAAGAAGACATACAGATGGTCAATAGGTACATGAAAAGATGTTCAGCATCACTAATTACCAGGGAAATGCCAATCAAAACCATAATGATATGTCACCTCACTTCACCCCTACTAGAAAAGCTACTATAAAATAGTCAATAAATAAGAGTTGGTGAGGATGTAGAGAAAAGAGAACCCTTGTGTACTGGTGGTGGGAATTTAAATTGGTGCAGCCACTATCAAAAACTATGTAGACGTTTCTCAAAAAATTAAAAAATAGAACGACTGTATGATCAACCAATTCCACTGTTGGGAATTCATTCAAAGAAAACCAAAACACTAATTAGACAAGATATATGCACACTGATGTTTATTTCACAATTATTTTTGATAGCCAAGATATTGAAGCAACCTAAGTATGTCTACCAATAGTTGAATGGATAAAGAAAATACACACAAATATTCATACACACACACACACACACACACACAGAGGAACATTACTCAGTGACAAAAAAATAATAAAATCTTGTAATTTGAAACAAAATGGATGGATCTAGAGGGTATTATGCTAAGTGAAATTAAGTCAGACAAAGACAGACAATACATGATCTTATTTACATGTGGAGGGAAATAACAAAAACACTAAACTCATTGATACAGAGAATAGATTGGTGGTCCAAGAGCAGGGATTAGAGGACAGACAAAATTGATGAAAGGGAGTACAAACCTCTACTTATAAGATAAATAAGTCATAGGGATGTGATATGCAGTATCATCATGGTAGTTAGTTATGCTATATTGCATATTTGAAAATTGCTAAGAGAAAAAAATCTTAAATGTTTTCAACACAAGAAAAAATTATGACTATGGATGATGACAGATGTTCACTAAACTTACTGTGGTGATCATTTTGAAATTTATACAAATATCAAATCCTTATGTTGTACACCTGAAATTAATATAATGTTATATGTCAATTTTAGCTCAATAAAATAAAGATTTATAGCCTAGAGAAGCAAATGGAGATAAAGCCAGGCGCTCTGGGAACATGAGGAATTGTGGAGGGGGAAGTGGCGGAAAGCTTACTAGAAAAAGATATGTGAGTTGAGATTTGAAGGAAACAATCTCATTCAGTTACATGCTCTTTAGAAATTTATTTAATGCAAGAAATGAGCAAGGAGGTGGTCCTAAGATGGCAGAGGAATAGGAAGGGGAGATCACTTTCTCCCCCACAAAGTCATCAAAAGAACATTTAAATGCTGAGTAAATTCCACAAAACAACTTCTGAATGCCGGCAGAGGACATCAGGCACCCAGAAAAGCAGCCCATTGTCTTTGAAAGATGTTTTATCAACGGTGCTGTATAGATGGAGAAGTCTTGAGGCTACTGTAAAAATAAGACTGAAAACCAGACGCAGGAGGCTTAAGTCCAAATCCTGAGAACACCAGAGAACTCCTGACTCAGGGAACATTAATTGACAGGAGCTCATCAAACGCCTCCATACCTACACTGAAACCAAGCACCACCCAAGGGCCAACAAGTTCCAGAGCAAGACATACTATGCAAATTCTCCAGCAACACAGGAACACAGGCCTGAGCTTCAGTATACAGGCTGCCCAAAGTCACTCCAAACCCATTGACATCTCATAACTCATACCGGACACTTCATTGCCCTCAAGAGAGAAAAAATCCAGCTCCACCCACCAGAACACTGAAACAAGCTTCCCTAACCAGGAAACCCTGACAAGCTACCCACACAACCCCACCCATAGCGAGGAAACTCCACAATAAAGAGAACTCCACAAACTGCCAGAATACAAAAAGGCCACCCCAAACACAGCAATATAAACAGGATGAAGAGACAGAGAAATACCCAGCAGGTAAAGGAACAGGATAAATGTCCACCAAACGAAACAAAAGAGGAAGAGATAGGGAATCTACCTGATAAAGAATTCCAAATAATGATAGTGAAAATGATCCAAAATCTTGAAATCAAAATGGAATCAGATAAATAGCCTGGAGACAAGGACTGAGAAGATGCAAGAAAGGTTTAACAAGGGGCTAGAAGAAATAAAAAAGAGTCAGTATATAATGAATAATGCAATAAATGAGATCAAAAACACTCTGGAGGGAACAATTAGTAGAATAATGGAGGCAGAAGATAGGATTAGTGAATTAGAGGATAGAATGGTAGAAATAAATGAATCAGAGAGGAAAAAAGAAAAACGAATTAAAAGAAATGAGGACAATCTCAGAGACCTCCAGGACAATATTAAATGCCCCAACATTCGAATCATAGGAGTCCCAGAAGAAGAAGACAAAAAGAAAGACCATGAGAAAATACTTGAGGAGATAATAGTTGAAAACTTCCCTAAAATGGAGAAGGAAATAATCACCCAAGTCCAAGAAATCCAGAGAGTCCCAAACAGGATAAACCCAAGGCAAAACACCCCAAGACACATATTAATCAAATTAACAAAGAACAAACACAAAGAACAAATATTAAAAGCAGCAAGAAAAAATCAACAAGTAACATACAAGGGGATTCCCATAAGGATAAAAGCTGATCTTTCAATAGAAACTCTTCAGGCCCAAAGAGAATGGCAGGACATACTTAAAGTGATGAAAGAAAACCTACAGCCCATATTACTGTACCCAGCAAGGATCTCATTCAAGTATGAAGGAGAAATCAAAAGCTTTACAGACAAGCAAAAGCTGAGAGAATTCAGCATCACCAAACCAGCTCTCCAACAAATGCTAAGGGATCTTCGCTAGACAGGAAACACAAAAAGGGTGTATAAACTCGAACCCAAAACAATAAAGTAAATAGCAACGGAATCATACTTATCAGTAATTACCTAAAATGTAAATGGGTTGAATGCCCCAACCAAAAGCCAAAGACTGGCTGAATGGATACAAAAACAAGACCCCTATATATGTTGTCTACAAGAGACCCACCTCAAAACAGGGGACACATACAGACTGAAAGTGAAGGGCTGGAAAAAGATATCCATGCAAATAGAGACCAAAAGAAAGCAGGAGTAGCAATACTCATATCAGATAAAATAGACTTTAAAACAAAGGCTGTGAAAAGAGACAAAGAAGGATACTACATAATGATCAAAGGATCAATCCAAGAAGAAGATATAACAATTATAAATATATATGCCCCCAACATAGGAGCACCACAGTATGTAAGAGAAATGTTAACAAGTATGAAAGGGGAAATTAACAATAACACATTAATAATGGGAGACTTTAACACCCCACTCACACCTATGGATAGATCAACTAAACAGAAAATTAACAAGGAAACACAAACTTTAAATGATGCAATAGACCAGTTAGACCTAATTGATATCTATAGGACTTTTCACCCCAAAACAATGAATTTCACCATTTCCTCAAGTGCACACGGAACCTTCTCCAGGACAGATCACATCATGGGCCATGAATCTAGCCTTGGTAAATTCAAAAAAATTGAAATCATTCAAGCATCTCTTCTGACCACAATGCAGTAAGATTAGATCTCAATTACAGGCAAAAAACTATTAAAAATTCAAACATATGGAGGCTGAAAAACACGCTCCTGAATAACCAACAAATCATTGAAGAAATCAAAAAAGAAATCAAAATATGCATAGAAACGAATGAAAATGAAAACACAACAGTCCAAAATCTGTCCAGTTCAGTTCAGTTCAGTCGCTCAGTTGTGTCCGACTCTTTGAGACCCCATGAATTGCAGCATGCCAGGTCTCCCTATCCATCACCAACTCCCGGAGTTCACTCAGACTCACGTCCATCGAGTCAGTGATGCCATCCAGCCATCTCATCCTCTGTCGTCCCCTTCTCCTCCTGCCCCCCATCCCTCCCAGCATCACAGTCTTTTCCAATGAGTCAACACTTTGCATGAGGTGGCCAAAGTACTGGAGTTCCAGCTTTAGCATCATTCCTTCCAAAGAAATCCCAGAGCTGATCTCCTTCAGAATGGACTGGTTGGATCTACTTACAGTCCAAGGGACTCTCAAGAGTCTTCTCCAACACCACAGTTCAAAAGCATCAATTCTTCAGTGCTCAGCTTTCTTCACAGTCCAACTCTAACATCCATACATGACCACAGGAAAAACCATAGCCTTGACTAGATGGACCTTTGTAGGCAAAGTAATGTCTCTGCTTAAAAGCAGTTCTAAGGGGAAGGTTCATAGAAATACAGGCATACCTCAAGAAACAAGAAAAAAGTCAAATAAATAACCTAACTCTACACCTAAAGCAACTAGAAAAGGAAGAAATGAAGAACCCCAGGGTTAGTAGAAGGAAAGAAATCTTAAAACTTAGAGCAGAAATAAATGCAAAAGAAACAAAAGAGACCATAGCAAAAAATCAACAAAACCAAAAGCTGATTCTTTGAAAGAATAAATAAAATTGACAAACCATTAGCCAGACTCATCAAGAAACAAAGGGAGAAAAATCAAATCAATAAAATTAGAAATGAAAATGGAGAGATCACAACAGACAACACAGAAATACAAAGGATCATAAGAGACTACTATCAACAATTACATGCCAATAAAATGGACAACGTGGAAGAAATGGACAAATTCTTAGAAAAGTACAACTTTCCAAAACTCGACCAGGAAGAAATAGAAAATCTTAACAGACCCATCACAAGCACGGAAATTGAAACTGTAATCAAAAATCTTCCAGCAAACAAAAGCCCAGGTCCAGACGGCTTCACAGCTGAATTCTACCAAAAATTTAGAGAAGAGCTAACACCTATCCTGCTCAAACTCTTCCAGAAAATTGCAGAGGATGGTAAACTTCCAAACTCATTCTATGAGGCCACCATCACCCTAATACCAAAACCTGACAAAGATCCCACAAAAAAAGAAAACTACAGGCCAATATCACTGATGAACATAGATGCAAAAATCCTTAACAAAATTCTAGCAATCAGAATCCAACAACACATTAAAAAGATCATACACCATGACCAAGTGGGCTTTATCCCAGGGATGCAAGGATGCTTCAATATCCACAAATCAATCAAGGTAACACACCACATTAACAAATTGAAAAATAAAAACCATATGATTATCTCAATAGATGCAGAGAAAGCCTTTGACAAACTTCAACATCCATTTATGATAAAAACTCTCCAGAAAGCAGGAATAGAAGGAACATACCTCAACATAATAAAAGCTATATATGACAAACCCGCAGCAAACATTATCCTCAATGGTGAAAAATTGAAAGCATTTCCTCTAAAGTCAGGAACAAGACAAGGGTGCCCACTTTCACCATTACTATTCAACATAGTTTTGGAAGTTTTGGCCACAGCAATCAGAGCAGAAAAAGAAATACAAGGAATCCAAATTGGAAAAGAAGAAGTAAAGCTCTCACTGTTTGCAGATGACATGATCCTCTACATAGAAAACCCTAAAGACTCCACCAGAAAATTACTAGACCTAATCAATGACTATAGTAAAGTTGCAGGATATAAAATCAACACACAGAAATCCCTTGCATTCCTATACACTAATAATGAGAAAACAGAAAGAGAAATTAAGGAAACAATTCCATTCACCATTGCAACGGAAAGAATAAAATACTTAGGAATATATCTACCTAAAGAAACTAAAGACCTATATATAGAAAACTATAAAACACTGGTGAAAGAAATCAAAGAGGACACTAATAGACGGAGAAATATGTTCATGGATTGGAAGAATCAATATAGTGAAAATGAGTATACTACCCAAAGCAATTTATAGATTCAATGCAATCCCTATCAAGCTACCAACATATTCTTCACAGAGCTAGAACAAATAATTTCACAATTTGTATGGAAATACAAAAAACCTCGAATAGCCAAAGCGATCTTGAGAAAGAAGAATGGAACTGGAGGAATCAACCTACCTGACTTCAGGCTCTACTACAAAGCCACAGTTATTAAGACAGTATGGTGCTGGCACAAAGACAGAAATATAGATCAATGAACAAAATAGAAAGCCCAGAGATAAATCCACGCACATATGGACACCTTATCTTTGACAAAGGAGGCAAGAATATACAATGGATTAAAGACAATCTCTTTAACAAGTGGTGCTGGGAAAACTGGTCAACCACTTGTAAAAGAATGAAACTAGAACATTTTCTAACACCATACACAAAAATAAACTCAAAATGGATTAAAGATCTCAATGTAAGACCAGAAACTATAAAACTCCTAGAGGAAAACATAGGCAAAACACTCTCTGACATACATCACAGCAGGATCTTCTATGACCCACCCCCCAGAATATTGGAAAGAAAAGCAAAAATAAACAAATGGGACCTAATTAACCTTAAAAGCTTCTGCACATCAAAGGAAACTATTAGCAAGGTGAAAAGACAGCCTTCAGAATGGGAGAAGATAATAGCAAATGAAGCAACTGACAAACAACTAATCTCGAGAATATACAAGCAACTCCTACAGCTCAACTCCACAAAAAGAAATGACCCAATCAAAAAATGGGCCAAAGAACTAAATAGACACTTCTCCAAAGAAGACATACAGATGGCTAACAAACACATGAAAAGATGCTCAACATCACTCATTATCAGAGAAATGCAAATCAAAACCACTATGAGGTACCATTTCACACCAGTCAGAATGGCTGCGATCCAAAAGTCTACAAGTAATAAATGCTGGAGAGGGTGTGGAGAAAAGGGAACCCTCTTACACTGTTGGTGGGAATGCAAACTAGTACAGCCACTATGGACAACAGTGTGGAGATTCCTTAAAAAACTGGAAATAGACCTGCCTTATGATCCAGCAATCCCACTGTTGGGCATACACACTGAGGAAACCAGAAGGGAAAGAGACACGTGTACCCCAATGTTCATCGCAGCACTGTTTATAATAGCCAGGACATGGAAGCAACCTAGATGTCCATCAGCAGATGAATGGATAAGAAAGCTGAGGTACATATACACAATGGAGTATTACTCAGCCATTAAAAAGAATACATTTGAATCAGTTCTAATGAGGTGGATGAAACTGGAGCCTATTATACAGAGTGAAGTAAGCCAGAAAGAAAAACACCAATACAGTATACTCACGCATATATATGGAATTTAGAAAGATGGTAACAATAACCCTGTGTACAAGACAGCAAAAGAGACACTGATGTATAGAACAGTCTTATGGACTCTGTGGGAGAGGGAGAGGGTGGGAAGATTTTGGAGAATGGCATTGAAACATGTAAAATATCATGTATGAAATGAGATGCCAATCCAGGTTCGATGCACGATACTGGATGCTTGGGGCTGGTGCACTGGGACGACCCAGAGGGATGGTATGGGGAGGGAGGAGGGAGGAGGGTTCTGGATGGGGAACACATGTATACCTGTGGCGGATTCATTTTGATATTCAGCAAAACTAATACAATTATGTAAAATTTAAAAATAAAATAAAAAAGAAACAAAGGGAGAAAAATCAAATCAATAAAATTAGAAATGAAAAAGGAGAGATCACAACAGACAATGCAGAAATACAAAGGATCATAAGAGACTACTCTCAGCAATTATATGCCAATAAAATGGACAACTTGGAAGAAATGGTCAAATTCTTAGAAAAGTACAACTTTCCAAAATTGAACCAGGAAGAAATAGAAAATCTTAACAAACCCCTCACAAGCACAAAAATTGAAACTGTAATCAGAAATCTTCCAGCAAACAAAAGCCCGGTTCCAGATGGCTTCACAGCTTAATTGTACCAAAAATTTAGAGCAGAGCTAACACCTATCCTCGGACAAGGCAATGGCACCCCACTCCAGTACTTTTGCCTGGAAGATCCCATGGGTGCAGGAGCCCTGGTAGGCTGCGGTCCATGGGGTCGCTACAGTCGGACATGACTGAGCGACTTCACTTTCACTTTTCACTTTCCTGCATTGGAGAAGGAAATGGCAACCCACTCCAGTGTTCTTGCCTGGAGAATCCCAGGGACGGGGGAGCCTGGTAGGCTGCCGTCTATGGGGTCGCACACAGTCGGACATGACTGAAGCGACTTAGCAGCAACAGCAGCAACACCTGTCCTACTCAAACTCTTCCAGAAAATGGCAGAGGAAGGTAAACTTCCAAACTCATTCTATGAGGCCACTCACCCTAATACCAAAACCTGACAAAGATCCCACAAAAAAAGAAAACTACAGGCCAATATCACTGATGAACATAGATGCAAAAATCCTTAACAAAATTCTAGCAATCAGAATCCAACAACACATTAAAAAGATCATACACCACGACCAAGTGGGCTTTATCCCAGGGATGCAAGGATTCTTCAATATCTGCAAATCAATCAACATAATACACCACATTAACAAATTGAAAAATAAAAGCCATATGATTATCTCAATAGATACAAAGAAAGCCTTTGACAAAATTCAACATCCATTTATGGTAAAAACTCTCCAGAAAGCAGGAATAGAAGGAACATACCTCAACATAATAAAAGCTATATATGACAAACCCACAGCAAGCATTATCCTCAATGATGAAAAATTGAAAGCATTTCCCCTAAAGTCAGGAACAAGACAAGGGTGCCCACTTTCACCACTACTATTTAAAATAGTTTTGGAAGTTTTGGCCACAGCAATCAGAGCAGAAAAAGAAATACAAGGAATCCAAATTGGAAAAGAAGAAGTAAAACGCTCACTGTTTGCAGATGACATGATCCTATACATAGAAAACCCTAAAGACGCCACCAGAAAATTACTAGAGCTAATCAGTGAATATGGTAAAGTTGCAGGAGATAAAATCAACACACAGAAATCCCTTGCATTCCTATACACTAATAATGAGAAAATAGAAAGAGAAATTAAGGAAACAATTCCATTCACCATTGCAATGAAAAGAATAAAATACTTAGGAATGTATCTACCTAAAGAAACTAGAGACCTATATATAGAAAACTATAAAGCACTGGTGAAAGAAATCAAAGAGGACACTAATAGATGGAGAAATATACCATGTTCATGGATTGGAAAATCAGTATAGTGAAAACGAGTATACTACCCAAAGCAATCTATAGATTCAATGCAATCCCTATAAAGCTACCAACGTATTCTTCACAGAGCTAGAACAAATAATTTCACAATTTGTATGGAAATACAAAAAATCTCAAATAGCCAAAGCGATCTTGAGAAAGAAGAATGGAACTGGAGGAATCAACCTACCTGATTTCAGGCTCTACTACAAAGCCAAAGTCATCAAGACAGTATGGTACTGGCACAAAGACAGAAATATAGATCAATGGAACAAAATAGAAAGCCTAGAGATTAATCCACGCACATATGGACACCTTATCTTTGACAAAGGAGGCAAGAATATACAATGGATTAAAGACAATCTCTTTAACAAGTGGTGCGGGGAAAACTGGTCAACCACTTGTAAAAGAATGAAACTAGAACATTTTCTAACTTTTTATTCTAAAAATAAACTCAAAATGGATTAAAGATCTAAATGTAAAACCAGAAACTATAAAACTCCTAGAGGAGAACATAGGCAAAACACTCTCCAACATACTTCACAGCAGGATCCTTTTTGACCCACCTTCCAGAATATTGGAAAGAAAAGCAAAAATAAACAAATGGGACCTAATTAACCTTAAAAGCTTATGCACAACAAAGGAAACTCTAAGTAAGGTGAAAAGACAGCCTTCAGAATGGGAGAAAATAATAGTAAATGAAACAAATGACAAATAATTAATCTCAAAAATATACAAGCAACTCCTGCAGCTCAATTCCAGAAAAATAAATGACCCAATCAAAAAATGGGCCAAAGAACTAAACAGACATTTTTCCAAAGAAGACATACAGATGGCTAACAAACACATGAAAAGATGCTCAACATCACTCATGATCAGAGAAATGCAAATCAAAACCACAATGAGGTACCATTCACTCCAGTCAGAATGGCTGTGATCCAAAAGTCTACAAGCAATAAATGCTGGAGAGGGTGTGGAGAAAAGAGAACCCTCTTACACTGTTGGTGGGAATGCAAACTAGTACAGCAACTATGGACAACAGTGTGGAGATTCCTTAAAAAACTGGAAATAGAACTGCCTTATGACCCAGCAATCCCACTGCTGGGCATGCACACCGAGGAAACCAGAATTGAAAGAGACACGTGTACCCCAATGTTCATCGTAGCATTGTTTATAATAGCCAGGACATGAAAGCAACCTAGAAGTCCATCAGCAGATCAATGGATAAGAAAGCAGTGGTACATATACACAATGGAGTATTACTCAGCCATTAAAAAGAATACATTTGAATCAGTTCTAATGAGGTGGATGAAACTGGAGCCTATTATACAGAGTGAAGTAAGCCAGAAAGAAAAACACCAATACAGTATACTAACGCATATATATGGAATTTAGAAAGATGGTAACGATAACCCTGTATATGAGACAGCAAAAGAGACACAGATGTATAGAACAGTCTTTTGGACTCTGTGGGAGAAGGCGAGGGTGGGAAGATTTTGGAGAATGGCATTGAAACATGTATTATATCATATAAGAAACGAATCACCAGTCCAGGTTTGATGCAGGATACAGAATGCTTGGGGCTGGTGCACTGGGATGACCCAGAGGGATGGTATAGGGAGGGAGATGGGAGGGGGGTTCAGGATGGGGAACATGTGTACACCCGTGGCAGATTCATGTTGATGTATGGCAAAACCAATACAATATTGTAAAGTAATTAGCCTCCAATTAAAATAAATAAATTTATATTAAAAAAAGAAATGAGGCAAACAGAGAAACAGCTGAAACAAGTGATTTAAGGCAGATATTTCTATAACTAATACAAATACTGTGGACCTTCATGGAAAGATTATTTCAAATTCTCTCTCCTGTAAACATTCCGTACATTTATCAATGGTTTTATATTTATTAAATTATTTTTCCCAGTAGACAGAGTTTGTGGAGAGCAGAAACTGCCATATTCATAGTGCCATCAATATCCATCGCTTTGGCCCATATACAAGACCTATTTTATAAATATATGTTGAATGACTACTTCAGGCTACAAGGAAAACGAAGTTTTGTAGCCTATGTAAACATTCCCCATTTAAAGGAGCCTAAGAGATAATATTTTAAAATGGGAAAGAGTGCAAGATGCCATTACTACTCTGGCTCTATTACCTCTCATTTTGAGTACCTGTCAGTATCACAGAATGAAACCAAACCTTCGTGTTAAGTCTCAGTCACTCAAGTATATATTGAAGACAATAGCACCAAACTTTATATAATTAAAGGTTCTAGAAGCTCATGCCTTTTGCTTTTTTGTAGTTCTTGTCAAAGACAATAATAGCATTGTTTCTCAGATTGTCTCATTCTTAACATCGTCAGTCCCACAAGGGTCAAAAGCACATGTAACGAAAATTAAACTACCCAGAAAAATCTCAATAAGGCTCAGTTTCATTGTACTGGACATTTGGGATTCAACAGATACATGAGATGTGGTCAGCTCTGTCTGAAAACTGCATTGGAAGGCATGCATATTAAAACAACTCACTGTGACACAGTGTGATTTGGTGAATTCTCTAAGAGCACGACACAACAGACCTATCTTTTCACTCCACATCCCACTTGCCTGTGAAATACCATTCTGCCAGAAATCCTGAAGCTTTGTTGTACTAGGTAAACTTACCTACTTGGCTACAATTATTTCAATCAAAGGCAGAGATCAGACCCAGAGGAGGTTACCCATTGGATGGCAAGCAGAGAGAGACTTTTTCCTAAGAATACAGATTGAGTGAAATAAATATAAAAGTCTGGGAGCTGAGTGCTGTCAGTGAAATACTAGAATAAAACTCCACTTTCATTAGGGCTGCTTCCCCAGAGTTGCTGCCGCTAGTCCCAGAGTTACGCTGGTTTCTTCCTTTCCTGGGATTCCATGGGGACTAAATATCAGGAATCTGGAGGCAGATGGCCTGGTTTTGGATCTGAGTTCTTTCACTTATTCACTGTATGACCATCAGCAAGTTACTTTGCCCCTCAGTGCTAATTTTTTCTGTGGCAAATAAGATACTATTGCAATGGACCTTATAGGATTGCTGAGTGCTGGGTAGCAGACAGTCTGTGATAGATAGACTTCTAAAACGGTACCACATGATCTTCACCTCCTGTATTCACAACCATGTGTCATTCCCTTCTCTTGCATGTGAGATAACCTTGCTTTTAACTAATAGAATATCACAAGAATAGCAGGATGCCACTTCCATGATTAAGTTACAAATAATTGTGATTTCTGTCTTGCTACAAGACTCTCTCTTGGTTAGCATTGATGAAGCAACTGCCATTCTGGAGAAGACTGAACAGCAAGATGCTGAGGGCCTCAGTCCAATAGCCCTCAAGGAACTGAAAGTTTGGAACTGAACTTACAAGTGAATCCTCCCCCATTCAAGCATAAAGGTAATAGTGCCAATCCTGAGCTGATATCTTAATTACAGTCTTTTGAAAAGCCATGAAGTAGAAGACCCAGGCAAGCTACACCCAGGTTTCTGTCCTCACAGAAATTGTGATACAGAAAATACGTATTGTTTTAAGCCTCTAGCAGGAGGCATAAGAGATACAGGCTTGATCCCTGGGTCAGGAAGACCCCCTGGAGGAGGGCATGGCAACCCATTCCAGTATTCTTTCCTGGAGAATCCCATGGAGAGAGGAGCCTGGTGGGCTACAGTCTCTAGGGTCACAAAGAGTTGAGCAATCCCACTGCTGGGCATACACACTGAGGAAACCAGAAGGGAAAGAGACACGTGTACCCCAGTGTTCATCGCAGCACTGTTTATAATAGCCAGGACATGGAAGCAACCTAGATGCCCATCAGCAGATGAATGGATAAGAAAGCTATGGTACATATACACAATGGAGTATTACTCAGCCATTAAAAAGAACACATTTGAATCAGTTCTATGAGGTGGATGAAACTGGAGCCTATTATACAGAGTGAAGTAAGCCAGAAGGAAAAACACCAATACACTATACTAACGCATATATATGGAATTTAGAAAGATGGTAACAATAACCCTGTGTACGAGACAGCAAAAGAGACACTGATGTATAGATCAGTCTTATGGACTCTGTGAGAGAGGGAGAGGGTGGGAAGATATGGGAGAATGGCATTGAAACATGTAAAATATCATGTATGAAACGAGATGCCAGTCCAGGTTCGATGCACGATACTGGATGCTTGGGGCTAGTGCACTGGGACGACCCAGAGGGATGGTATGGGGAGGGAGGAGGGAGGAGGGTTCAGGATGGGGAACATGTATATACCTGTGGTGGATTCATTTCGATATTTGGCAAAACTAATACAATTTTGTAAAGTTTAAAATAAAATAAAATTAAAAAAAAAAAGAGTTGGACATGACTGAAGTGACTTTTAGTATTCAAGCCTCTAAATTTGGGACTAATTTGTTACACAGTGATAGATTGCTAATATAAATGGTTATGTAAGTGAAGGATATTTTGTCTTTTTTCCCCCTTGAATCTCTTCCCATTTAATCTGACTATATTTTTGTACACAACTGAGATATGGATAAGGGAGGTATTATTTCTGCCTGAGTGCAAAAGTAGGCAACAAAGAAGAGAACACGTGTATAGAGATTTATAAGTGGCTAGAATTTTACCAAATAAAGCAATTTACTTTATTTACCAAATAAAGTAAAAACTAAATTTTACTTTATTTATAAGTGGCCAGAATTTTCCAAAAGGAAAGCTAGGAACTGTAAGCAGAAGAAATAAAATGATCAAAAGCTAAAAGTAGTAAGCTTTTCAACATTTTATTCCTAAAATTATTATTTAGGAGATAATATATGACCCACAGTGGCAAGACTTGGGGGAAAGCATCAGAATACACTGAAAAGGTCAGTTCAAAATAGGATTTGAAACAGGACAGGTTAGAAATAGGACACATTAAGGAGCTCAAATGTTTTTTATGGCCACGAGAAACTGAACTAAAGATTTAGTAATAAAAATAGAAGAAAAGGATTGCTCAGGAAAAGACATTCTAAGGTAGAATTAGGAGGGCTTGCTTTTGATTTGATGTATTGAATTGGTAACGGGTGGGAGGGAAAATAGAAAGCAAAATGAGAGAAATAATGATGTGGAAACCTGGGAAATACCAACAGTTAAGAACACATTCAAGATCATATGTTGAGGATGCTGAACGTAAACCTATATGAGACACAGAAGTAGCAGTTGCTTGAGGAAAGTCACCAGTATAAACTCTATGCATGTCGAAAGGCAGAATTTTAAGAAAAGATCATTAGATGCTGGAACCAGGGCAGAGTTGCTGACCACTGAGGGCAATTTCAAAAGGCAGGTATATTCAGATTACTGTATGTTGAGGAATGACCAAGGGGCTGAACTGGGCAACAGAGATGGTGAATTTGATCTTTTTTTGAAAGGGTAAGAAGAAGGAAAGTAAACTTGTGAACCAATGTAAGTTAAGGGTGTTTTTTTTTTTTTTTAATTTATTTTGTATAATTTTGTGTTATATGAAAGAGTCAGTCATGGTCAGAATCTGAAGAGCAGTCAATACAAAGAAAATGGAAGATGTTATAGAAAGAGGGAGTCAATAACGGGGCAAAGCCACAAAAGAGATGGGAGTGGATGAAAAGATCATTTTCTCAGACTGGACTAATGGAGTAAAAACTGGAAAGGTATAATTTGGAGAAAATTTGAACAAGTCTCTTTTATTTGATCAAGATTAAAAGGTCATCTTTTTGACAGTGAAGACTCAAGGATGGATTGAAGAGCTTAAGGAAAATGGTAATGGTTTATGTCAGAAACAGGAAAGGGAATTGTAAAAGGATAAAGTTGCCAAGCAAAAGTATTTTTTAAAAGGGCAAAAGAAGAAGTGAATAGAAGCATATTATTTTAGTAGGGTTAGAAGGGAAAGCTTATCAGATTTACAGCTGAAATTAGACAGCTGCAAAAGAGCAGACACCTCTAAAATATAAGAATGTCAAAAAAATGTTTAAAAGCCACATATTCTTATTCCTAAACACCTTCAAATGCAAGGCACTTCATCAATTAACTGACAGTATTATGGGATTAAAAAAATTGAATTGTGACTGGCAACATTCTTTTGTAATCAAAGACTCATCTAGATTCTGGAAGTATTAAAGTATTAAAATATACTTGAGGAAGTGTATTCATCTCCTTAAGGAGACAGGTCTTTTCTTTGAATCTGTTTATATTCTCAGCAGATCCACAACACTCAGAGTAGGATCTTCCTAAATTTATAATGATACATACATTATTCCTGATTTATAATTTTTCCTTCTAATGAGATAAAGTCATGAATGTAACTATCAATGAGTAGAATGAAAAATAAAAAGTTGTCACTTCTCCTAAGATGGTGTGACAAATGAATGTTTCTAAAAAAGGTTCATTTGGACTCTAACAACTTGAGATTTGTGACCAAGTAATTATAGCATTAAAAGAAAGAAAGTTCATTTTTCACAACACATAGAGAAAGACTTAACTAATCAAGAAACTAAATATAACGGCAAGGAAAACACTTTACCTGAGTAGGCAAAAGCTATTTTAAAGTATGTTAGAGGCAATAAAGACTATGAAAACATTATGTTCTAATTACAAATCCATGGTATCTTTTCTTAAGACCATTCCTGAGGTGTTGCTGTGGGATAACTTTGAGGTTCTAGATGCTAGTAACAAAGGAGCATTTAAACATAAAACATAATTTCCTTCAAGATTTCTGTGACTGAGTCTGCTCTTAATATTTCAGAGGCTCTTCACCAGGATTATTCTGCATTAGTCAGAAGGTGAGTTCTGTTGAAACAGCTCGGTGTTCTAAATAAACCCCTGTCCCAGCTCTTCATCAAAGCGTCTGATCCAGTCTCTCATGTCTGCCTGATAACTCTGGTATAGACTTGTGAGCACATACCTAGATTCTGCCCGGTCCTTCGAAATAATGCCCAGGTGGTAAAGCATATGCCTGCAATGCAGGAGACTCAGGTTCAACCCTGTGTATGGAAGATCCCCTGGAGGGGGGCATGGCAACCCTCTCTAGTATTCTTGCCTGGAGAATCCCACAGACAGAGGAGCCTGGACGGCTACAGCCTATGGGGTCACAAAGAGTTAGACACGACTGAGTGACTAACACTTTCAATACTTTTCTCATTAGACTATCTGTCTTAAGTCTCATTTTCAGATTTGTTCCCTCAAAGCTGTCTTTTAGATTCCACTGGCTATCATGGTCTAGGGCCTTCAGGTCAGTCTTGTGTATGTGTCCTGGCTACAATGGGGCTCAGACAATGCCTCTGGGTCTTGTTAGACTCTGACCTCCATGAAAGCAAACACAGTGGCTAATGTGTGTGAGAAACTCAATTAATAATTAACAAATAAATCTAGTCCAGACACAGCAACCGCAGTATCTGCTTCTGCGGGGAAGAAATTCAAACAAGTTCCCCTCTTCTAGACTTTGTCCCCTGGTACAAAATCAATGTTGCCTTCCGTATCTACAGAATTATATAGCAATTCGATTAGCGCTATTTCCGGCCCATTTAGCTTCCAATAACTCCAGAACAGATCTAAACTTTTCGATGTTTGATGCTGATGAGCAAAAATGGCTGAATGTCACAAAGGACAAGGATATCGGAATCCCTGAAAAATTGGAACAGTTGTGTCTTCTTCCTACTTATGAGAACCAAAAGGTAAATTTATGGGATGCAAACCCTGTCTGCTTTTAGATATTCATGTTCTGGATCACCAGTTGAAGCCACAGTTGGAAACTTTGAAGTTTTTCCAACCAAAGTTTCCTGGAATTTTTCAAACAATTCGGTTTAATTTAAGGCAGAATGTTAGCATCTTCAATGAACTGTAGACAAAAGAGAAGGAGGTTATGCAATTCCGTGCTCAGAAACTGATGAGTACCGTACTTCAAAGAAAATCTGTCTCCTCTGATGAGTCCGACAAGAAGCACTATGATAAGAATCTGTACCTGAAAGTGTGATTAGTGAGACAGGTCAACTGTATTTCTCTCCCCAAGAACGTCACCCCTATCTGCAGCCTAGAAACACGAGCTCCTCATGGAGAATATCTTTCTAAAGAGCACAACAATCAGGGTAAATGTCATCTTCATTAATCATCCTCTCATAAAATAGAGTCAACTGTGAAAGAGCATTAAGCATTAAGTCTAATTTCCTGAGGAGATGATGGGGAACCATGAAGCTTAAGCAGCTATCAGGCCTAAATGTTAACTAAAACAAGACCTTTCCTCACGTGCCTCTGACTGCTTCTTCAGTTTCCCCCTTTTCTTCATCCTCCACTCTCCCCACCATGCTACATGGAAAAACATAATCAAGGAAAAACTGAAAATGACCCATAAATGAAAAGGTCATTTTAGAAAGAAAAACAGCAGTTTGAAAAATCCTGTTTTGTCAAATGAGATTTACTTTCCAATCAACTCAAAGTTCTATAAACATGAAATTTAAAATAATCTAACAAAATATAACTTGGACATTCTCTTCCGATCATCACAAAAAGAAAATATTCTAATGCAACCTACTCCAGTGACAGAGAACCTGGAAATGGCTCCTCAATTCATTGACAGCATTTTCATGAAAATACAAGTTCTTTACAAGCTATTTCTATCACCTTTAAATATCATCAGGACTATTATCCTTTACTGTCCTTTAAGTGAAGTGATAAGTCGCCAGTTGTTCACTTAAGGTAAAATCAATTGAAATATTAGCATGGGACAGAATATTAGGTTGAAAAATAAAAAAAACAAAGGTGGGATTTATTGTCATGATCAAATACACATACATACACAAACGCAAGGATGATGCTAACAACAAAAACTCTTATCATAGAGAAATAAATAAAAATCTGTAACAGAGTCAATAAAATGAACATATACATAAAAATGTTTTTGTTTTGCAGACCAAATGGTAAATATTAGGGGTTTTGAGAGCAATATGCTCTTTCACAACCCATCAACTCTGCCCTGAGGAGAGTTCTGTTTTTTAAACAAAAACAGCCATAGACAGAGGTAATCAACATGGTGTGGCTATGTTCTAAAAAGATTTGTTCACAAAATAGGTGGCAGGTCACATTTAGACTGGGGACCATGGTCTGCCAATCCTTGATTTATGTCAGTGAGTGCAAATTGCCAGCAAATTGTACACACTGGTTAATGAATGAATAGGTACAGTGTAGACAGGATTTTTGATCATTTAAACACAAATGGATTTTATTTCAACAGAGAGGAACTGTTTCATGTAGTATAACTAAATAATATAATCTGACTTTCAGTACTGGATGTGACCTAAAAAATGTCTAAAAATCAACCCATTAATTTTACAGATGAGTAAATGGAAGTCAAGAACATTTGAATGGCAGGTACTATGTTACACAGACTTTTTTTTCTAAAAAAACAAACTTTCCAGAAAAAAAAATCTTAAAACATAAGACATAAATGTCAAAATGGAATCTCTCTAGGTGTGATAAGAAATAAAAGAAACATTAGTTTCATGGGATTTTATTGTTTGTGATAAACACAGGCAACAATTTATTGCTTCTCTGTTATTTTTATTGCTCTACCACAATTTGCCACAAATGATGTTACTGAGAGAAGTGACTTTTTCTAACAAAAATAAGCTGAATTTCCACCTATTATCATTGTGAACGAAATTGTCAGATACTGCAAAATGGCAGAGGCTCAATTTTATCTGAGTAAGGTAGGATCTACTAATGTTTATCACCCAATTTCCCACTGACTGACTTTGGTTATCAGGCAAATCATAATGTAAACCATGCTATCTACTATGTCTTTGCCCCACTATTTCTCTAAAAAGAGGGTCTGCATATGGAAAAATTATATAGATATCTATACTGATGGGTCAATTGAAAAAAAGGTGCTATAATTCTATTTAATGGCCATTAAGTTAAAAAAAAAAAAAAAAAAAACACCTCGGGTATAGATGATCTACTAGGAGAATTTTAAGGATAAATGTACACACACACACACACGCACAAAACCAAAGCAGAACAAAACCCCAATCCTCTCTTGTCGGGGCATTAACTTTGTATGGTATTTTAGGGACAACAGAGGAAGGTCTAAGGAATAGTTTAGTTACTAGGGGTGGAATAAAGCATTGCTGTTGTTATTTAGTCACTAAATCGTGTCCAACTCTTTGTGACCCAAGAGATTGTAGCCTGCCAGGTTCCTCTGTCCATGGGATTTTCCAGGCAAGACTACTGGAGCGGGTTGCCATTTCCTTTTCTGGAGGATCTTTTCAACTCAGGGATGGAACCTGAGGCTCCTGCAAAGTTCCTGCATTAGCAGGCAGATATTTTTTTTTTTTTTTTTTTTTTTTAACCACTGAGCCACCTGGGAAGCCCAGAATAAAACATGGGTCAGTGCTAAAAACCAGTCAACTGATAGTGGTTTGGGAAAAGAGCCAACATTTTATACCTATCTCTATTTCACAGTTTCTTCTTTAAAATATTTCTTATAAGAATGTTCTAGGTCATGGAAAAAGAGTCATGGCCAATTGGTCATGGCCAATTAATTAACTAAGAGAAAGTAAATGCACTTAAAAACAAACAAACAAATATGCCAACCTCAAGGTTGGTATTTGTAAACTTACATAAGCTTGTTTATCTGAAAGAGAATTTCCCCTCCGGATAAAGCTTCATGATTCCTTTAAAAAAGCAATGTTTTCCCTATCAAAATGAACAACCTTGAGGAAAACAATTACTCTTCCTCTTTTTCAATTTTCTAGTTCCTGAAATGCAGGTTTGGACTAGATGTTCTGTAGGTTCCCTAGAAGTCTCTAATTTTATGTGTTTGCTCAAATGCTTTGTTTTTTCTAAATCATTGTCCAACTAAGTGAAACACTATCTGAACATTATCAAAACTTCAGTAAGATCATGGAATGAAGGGATAACACCATTGGCCATTTCTTATTTATCTTTCAGGAGAAAATGACTTTTAATTGGAATAAATTTCAACAGGAATTTTTATGTCATAAACCAAATTACAAAGTAACATAACATTTAAGAAGCTTTTAATGAATTAATCATGTTTGGGGAACTTCCTAAAACAATGGATAATGCTTCTTTTTGAAAGGTAACACATTTTTCTGATTAATGTGGTCAAACAACAAGGACTGTGTGTTAATAGCAAGAAATTTGTTAGTTCATTCAGGTATACAGTGTCACTCTAGATTAATGCATGGCATTTGGTACAGTACATCTCTGAAAAAAATTTAATTGAGTAGTGAAAGTGAAAGTCACTCAGTCATCCAACTTTTGCAACCCCATGAACTATACAGTCCATGGAATTCTCCAGGCCAGAATACTGGAGTGGGTAGCCTTTCCCTTCTCCAGGGGATCTTCCCAACCTAGGGATCGAACCAAGGTCTCCTTCATTGCAGGTGGATTCTTTACCAGCTGAGCCACAAGGGAAGCCCAAGAATACTGGAGTGGGTAGCCTATCCCTTCTCCAGCGCATCTCCCCGACCCAGGAATTGAACCGCGATCTCCTGCATTGCAAATGGATTCTTTACCAACTGAGCTATAAGGCAGTTATATTTTTTCTGTACAGAAAAGTTACTGCCTCTGTGCTCTTGGATTGAAAGCTCTGAAAACTAACATGTATGTCCCTAAAGGTTTAACTTCAGCAGGGTTAATACACATTTTAAATCTTCACCAATAGCAATAAAATTCAAAACTGTTAACTGATTTGCCTAACTCTTATAAATCACTAGTTCTAGAGAGATTTTCAAAATTTTATTTAATCAAGGGCAGACCTATTCATTCACTTCTTTTTTGTTCTTCATTGGCTTGTTTGGCAAATATATATTGAGCATAAACTGTGTGCCAAGGATATATGGTTTTTTGATTTCTGCTACAATACCCAGAAATAATTGAGGGGGAAAAAGCTTTGATTCTACTAGAGCTAGGTATTTAGTCATGTAAAATTGTTTTTTTTCTTTTCTTTTCTTTTTGATTAATGGTTCTTTTACAATTGGCTATGTATGTTTTCCAACCAGTCCATTCTGAAGGAGATCAGCCCTGGGATTTCTTTGGACGGAATGATGCTAAAGCTGGAACTCCAGTACTTTGGCCACCTCATGTGAAGAGTTGACTCATTGGAAAAGACTCTGATGCTCGGAGGGATTGGGGGCAAGAGGAGAAGGGGACGACAGAGGATGAGATGGCTGGATGGCATCACTGACTCGATGGATGTGAGTCTGAGTGAACTCCGGGAGATGGTGATGGACAGGGAGGCCTGGCGTGCTGCGATTCATGGGGTCGCAAAGAGTCGGACACGACTGTGCGACAGAACTGAACTGACTGAGGTATGTTTTGCTTAATAATGACTTTACTTACTAATACAGGAATACCTCAGAGACATTATGGATTTGGCTCCAGAGTACCACAACAAGGCAAATATCACAATAAAGTGAGTCACATGGATTTTGTGGTTTCCCAGTACTTATAAAAGTTATGTTTACACTTTAGTTTATTAAGTGTGTAATAGCATTATGTAAAAACAAACAAACAAAAAACCACAATGCACATACTTTAACTAAAAAAATACTTTATTGCTTATAAATGCTAAGCATCATCTGAGCCTTCAGCAAGTCCTAATCTTTTTGCTGGTGTAGAGTCTTGCCTCAAGTTGCTGGCTGCTAACTGATCAGGATGGTGGCTGCTAAAGGTTGGGGTGGCTGTGGCAATTTTGTAAAATATGAGAACAGTGAAGTTTGACCCACAGATTGACCCTTTCATATTTTCTCTGTAGCGTGAAATGCTCTTTAATAGCATTTTACCCATAACAGAGCTTCTTTCAAAATTGGAGTTGATCCTCTCAAACTCTGCTGCTGCTTTATAAACTAAGTTTATGTAATACTCTAAATCCTCTGGCATTTCAACAATCTTCACAGCATCTTCACCAGGGGTAAATTCCATTTAGATAAACCACTTTCTTTGCATATCCATCCATAAGAAGCACTCCCCAACGTGAATGCTTTATCACAAAACTATAGCAATTCAGTCACATCTTTATATTCTACTTTTAATTCTCTTGCTCTTTCTATGGCATCTACAGTTACTTCCTCCTCCCAAGTCTTGAACCCCTCAGTTATTCATGAGAGTTGGAATCACCTCCTTTCAAATGCCTATTAATGTTGATATTTGATATTGTTTCCATAAACCATAAAAGTTATTAATGGCATCTCAAAGAGAGAATACTTTCCAGAAGGTTTTAGTTTACTTTGCCAGATCCATCAGAGGAGTCACTATCTACAACAGCTACAGCCTTAGAAAATGTAATTCTTAAATAATAAGACTTGAAAGTTGAAATTAGTCCCTGATCCATGGGCTGCAGAATGCAGGTGTGAAAACAACATGAATCTCATCACATATTTCCATCAGAGAAATGCAATGCTATCAGGTGCATTGTCAGTGAGCAGTAATATTTTGAAAGAAATCTTTTCTAAACAGCAGGTCTCAGGCCTTAAAACATGCAAGAAACTGTGTTATAAACAGATGTGCTACCATTCCAACTTTATTGTTCCATTTAGAGAACAATGAGTAGATTTAGCAAAATTCTTAAAGGCCCTGGGATTTGGGGAATGGTAAATGAGCACTGGCCTCAACTTAAGGTCCCCAGCTGTATTAGCCCCTAACAAAAGAGTAAGCCTGTCCTTTGAAGGTTTCAAGCCAGGCGTTGACTTCTCCTCTCTGGCTATGAAAGTGTAGACAGCATCTTCTTCCAACATAAGTCACTTCATCTACGTTGAAAGAATGTTGTTTGGTGTAGCCACCGTCATTAACAATCTTCACTGATTTCTGGATAATCTGCCACGGCTTCTGCATTAGCCCTTGCTGCTTCATCTTGTACTTCGATGCTATGGAAACAGGTTCTATCCTTAAACCTCATGAGTCCACCTCTGCTAGCTTCAGACTTTCCTTCTGCAACTTTCTCACCTCTCTCGGCCTTCATGGAATTCAAGAGGGCTATGACCTGGCTCTGGATTAGGCTTTGACTTAAGGGAATGTTGTGCTTAGTCTGATCTTCTATCCAGACAACTACAGCTTTCTCCATATCAACAAGAATGCTGTTTTGTTTTCTTATTTGTGTGTTTACTGGAGTAGCACTCTTAATTTCCTTCAAGAACTTTTCCTTTGCATTCACAATTTAGCTAACTGTTTGGTACAAGAGGACCAGCTTTTGGCCTGCCTCAGCTTTCGACATGCCTTCCTCATTAAGTGTAATCATTTCTAACTTTTGATTTAAAATGAGAGATGTACAACTTTCCTTTCACTTGAACACTTAGAAACCATTGTGAGGTTATCAAACTGGCCTACTTTCAATATTTATTGTATCTCAAGGAACAGAGAGAGCTGAAGAGAGGGAGAGAGATTGGGAAGGGCGAGTTGGTGAAGCAGTTGGAATTTATCAATTTATCTCATGCATTTATCAATTAAGTTCGTCAATATACAGTATTGGAGAAGGAAATGGCACCCCAATCCAGTACTCTTGCCTGGAAAATCCCATGGACTGAGGAGCCTGGTAGGCTGCAGTCCATGGGGTTGCTAAGGGTCAGACACGACTGAGCGACTTCACCTTCACTTTTCACTTTCCTGCATTGGAGAAGGAAATGGCAACCCACTCCAGTGTTCTTGCCTGGAGAATCCCAGGGACGGGGGAGCCTGGTGGACTGCCGTCTATGAGGTCGCACAGAGTCAGACACGACTGAAGCGACAGCAGCAGCAGCAGCAGTATACAGTATAGTTCATGGTGCCCCAAGACAGTTACAATAACAACAAAGATCAAAGATACCATAATAATATTATAATAATGAAAACATTTGAAATAATGCAAGAGTCACCAAAATGTGACACAGACACAAAGTGAGCAAATGCTGTTGGAAAACTGACACAGGTGGCCTTGCTTGATGCAGAGTTGCCACACACCTTCAGTTTGTTAAAACATGCAGCACCCATGGAGCACAGTAAAACAAAGTGCATTAAAATGAGATACGCCTGTATCTTTAAAACACAGATGGAAAACGATACCTCCATAAAATGGTAAATCGACTGCCTCATCATGCTGAGGACCCTCAGTCCCCAGGTACGATCCTCTGATTTCCCTGTTTCTGATCTTTGAGCCAAGATGCTCGATTTCTTAATCCAAAGTGGCTTGGTCTCAGTGCTAGGATCTGTAGTCCTAGAATCCACAGGTACTAATCTCTTAAGACTTCACAGACAAGAGTTCCACAGAGAATAGCATGCAATGGCAGGGAGGCAGATGTCAGAAAGAAACAGAGACGGTAGTAATAAAAGCTAGCAAGGGCCTCCCTGTCTGGTACTATGCTGCACTCTTCACATACAGTATTTCCTGTAATCTGACAACTGTTTCCCACTTTACAAATGGGAAAGGTGAGGTTTAGAGTGAGCTCAGAACTAGCTAGACTGAGTATAATTTAGTCTGACTCTGAGACCTCTGCCCTTTCAGAATATTCCAGAAGCATAAATAGACCAAGAAAGAGAGGTTAAAAAAAAAAAAAAAAAACACACCAAATCCAAAGAAATGTGCCTCTGTGCTACTCCCCTAACCTATATCCCATGACAGCAGGAAATGAATCATTGTTAGTGTTCACAGCACCTTGCTAGGGACATTGTAGCCACTTTCTAGACAATGTTACATAAATAATAGTTTACTGGTATATTCTTCCTTCCATCTTTATATAGTGCCTTTGTGTTTATCATGGGCAAAAATCAAAAAGTAAAATTAATATAAAATTATACACACACATGCCGGCTTGTACATTTATCACAATAAGAAATGTTGAACATTACAAAAGTAGATTGACTGGTTTGATAATCTATCAAGCAAACTCTGGGAGATGGTGGAGGAGAGAGAAGCCTGGCATGCTGCAGTCCATAGGATCACAAAGAGTTGGACATAACTTAGCAAATGAACAATAACACAAAAGTAGATATAAGAAAATATGAGCTTGAACACTTTTTAATAACTATTAATTGTCCTTGGTTTCAAAATTGTCAGAGAAGGATCATGCATAAATATACAAAGACGCAAAAAGAAACAAAGAGTCATTGCCAATTATCTCAGATTCTTCTCTTGGCTAATTTCACCAAAACCATGTACCAGTTGGATTTATCATTTAGATAATTTTTTGCTTTAGAGAGGAATATATTTATTTTAGAAAGGGTGCTTATGACTTGCATTCTCTTCAAAAATGATCATCCCCTCACCATGTTGTAATGGGGCAAAGATTATATTTAAACATAGAAATCTACACCTACTGAGGTTGAAGATGATTGTCATTTTTCCACTGGGACTACAAATTTCATTTCTTAGAACTAAACAGAACAGGTTCAAAATCCTAAGCTTTCTCATTAATGTGCACAGTAATATCAGTCTCTAAGCATAAACAGGAATTGAACAACAGAATAGCAAACAATTGGTCTCTCAAACCTAAATAAAAATATCACAAAGTTGAATTATCTGCATGATTCTACTGCCAAGTATGAATGGGTGTAGAAGAAAGGGCAGATGACAAGTAGAGAGCAGTAAAGAAAAGAAATAACTCCTCCACCCAAATATCCAGCTGGGTAGGAGGCCTGGAGCAGCAGCAGATTCCTGATCCTCAGTGAAATGCCATGGGTGTGAGCTAGTTCTTTGGCGTTCTTCTTGCTTCCTTCCTGTCTTTATCACAGGAACTTTGTTAGAGAATCTGGGCAATGTATTTAATGCTAACAAACAAAAACTAAAAAACATGAAGTTCATAAGTAATCCAACCAGGTCAATCCAAGCTCTACCACATAATACAAGTTGACTTGAGAAAAGCAATTTCTGCAAAATTCAATTTCTTACACTCAAGATTGGAAATATCACTTGTTTACAGTTTGTTGAGAGAATGTGAAATAATGATTTTAAATGTTGAGCACTGGCATAAAGGAGATGCTTCTAAATTGATGGAAGCTGTTGCTGTTTTTGTTTTTAGTAATAATAACAGTGGTAGCAGTAATAGTAGTTAATAGAAGTAAACTACTTAGCTAGTAGTTTACTAGAGGCTTCAGTGGTGCTGCTGAGTTAACCGTGTTCTTCTTTTTCCCAATCCTGTATGTGGAAATTATAGTGTCAGAGCCTTTAGTTCATTTCTCTTAGACAATATCAGGTTCCCTCAACATACGCTAAAATTAATGGCCTAATCACATAGTCCAAGATCACTTCTAGTTACTCTGTCCCAGGTAATGTGGTACTCAAACCAGTTTTTCCATTGGTGACAGATGGGCTGCTCCATGTTCAAACCCAGCCGGGGCCACACTTCCCAGTAATTCATTCCTCAGCTGATAGAATGACAGTGATTATCAGTAAAATTTCAAAATCAGTTTTAATTCATAGCTTTTCTTAGACCAAGCCTCAATATTTAAATCTGCAGAAAATTATAGTAAAAAATAAAACCAGGCATTGACAATCACTATTAAGTCTGCCCAGTAAGCCAAAGATGTAAAAACTGGTAAATGATATATTGCATTTAACAGAACCATGTGGGTGGATGGAGTAGGAAATGGCAACCCAATCCAGTATTCTTGCCTGGAAAATTCCATGGACAGAGGAACCTGGTAGACTACAGTCCATGGGGTCACAAAGACTGGGACACGGCTGAGTGACTGAACGTGCACGCATGCATGCACACACACACACACACACACAAAACCTGTGTGAGGAGATTTTGATTAGTTTCAACCTTCAAATTTAGAAAGGGATAGAATGAAGTAAAATTCCCAATACGTATTATTGCAAAAGGCTTCTTCTTCTTCTTCTTCTTCTTTTTTTTTTTTTTTAACAGTTGGACAGCACATCAGGTAATTTAAAGTGTGTTCCTAAAAGCCTGTAAAGCTTGGAAACTCTTACTGGTCCTCTGTCTTTACAAAACTGCAGTTCACAGCACTTTCCGCTAAATTAAAAATAGTTTGAATTGATGAAGCCATTATTTCCCATTATTTTCTTTATAATCTGTTCTTTCTGAATTAAATGATCAGTTTGGAAGACCTCAAAGTCTCATCCCCCCTACTTTCCAACTTATATAGTGAAAAATGATTATTAATAAATGTAATTGAACTATCATTTTTTTCAAAATATAAGGTCAGTGGAGGAGTGAACAAGTGAAAGTCAAACTGACTACTGGTAAAGTCGATAACCACTGACATAGATCTTAGTTATCACAAGAGACTTTAATCATACAAGGAAAATAAATAGTATTTTTTCTGAAAAAAATTAATTTCCAAACTTTTTTTTTCTATGTTGAATTTCATGATAGTTTCACATAGTAGCTTATAACCTGTAGTTTCAATTTTTCTTATTTCCCTGCCCACTTTTTTACTAAATGTATGAGTCTCTTTATGGGACTTTCAAACTTGAAAGCATTTTCTCAGTTATGAGTAAGAAAATCATTTTCTTGACCCAAACATTCACTTCTCCTATATCTCTCTTTCTTTCACTAAAGTTTTCAGGTGAAAACTCTCCTCTATCCTCCTATGGTTTGATTTTATTATTTCTGATCTACAAGAACCATGATGACCTAGGTCAACAACAATTGTTCTCTATAGTTTCCTTCCATCTCCACTTGCCATGATACATATGGCAGGCAAAGAGAAGTGAGAATGGGAAGGACACTTGTGACCCATTTTTAACACTCACCCAAGTCCAGCGGTGCTAGGTTATTTCCAAGTTAGAATCTGTGTAATATCTTTTTGTCCCCACAGCCTATCCTCATCCTACTCCTGCTGAGACTTGGCTAAGTCTCTTTACTTTGTGTGAATTGTATTTCTGCAAAATTCTGAAATACACACTATTTTTCTTTCTGGCATCCTATTCTCTAGACTATATAAGTGTCTGTTACCTTTTACAAGAGCAGGGTAGCCACCTCAGCCTCTAAAGAAAATGAAATTCTAGAAGGCCAGCAACTTTGGGAGGCTCAGAATTAAGGTTTTTTGTTTTATTGTTTTTCAAAGATGACAAGATCACATCAAAACCACACCAATATTGTGATTCCTAAAATTTAAAGACCTTGGGTAATAAATTTTCATTAAGTCATTTGATCAACTGGCTGAATGTAAATATGCCAGTGAGACAAGAGGGAACGGGCCAGGGCACAGACTTTAAAAGAATGCCAAGGCCACTGGGGAATACAACAAAAACTAGAAAGAAGTCATTAGGCCTAAGACAACAGAAGATTCAACTTCCAGTAGACCTTGAGCCTCATTATATGCTTATTGTAAGATATTAGCCTATGCTAAGGGACACAACCAGAGGTGCCATGACAGTTTTGAGGCTGCCCACAAAAGGCCAAAAAGTGGGCAGTGGCCCAATTCCTGGAAATCTCTGCTTCTTCTCTATAATACTTGAAATAATCCTCCTAGTCATTAGCTTATGAAATTACCCAGCCTATAAAAACTAATCACCCCATATTTCAGGACCTCTTGCCTTCTAAGGTGGCCCACACTCTGTCTATGAAATCTGTTATCACCATAAATAAACCTACTTTCCCACTTAGCTCTTGGGGCAGAGCTCTCTTGCCTGCCTGTCTGTATCCTTTACAAGCATTCTATATTAATAAATCTACTTCTTGCCTATCACTTTGCCTCACAATGAAATCCTTCTGCACTGAAACAAAGAACCTGAGTTTCATTAAGTCCTGGGACCAGGTGTGTGGTTTCTGCTGGGAGATTGTGGGTTCAAGTCCCCTCCTAAGCCAGGGATGGTGTGTTGAAGTCCCAGTTGAGGTGTTATAGGGTTTGAGTCCCAATCTGAGTTGTGCAGTTCTGCCAGGACCCAGGGTAAGTGCTAGTAAAATAAACACGATCATCTCTCAAGGGGCTCATATTCTGTTAGAGGAAACCCACAGGTAAGCCAATGAGTGCTAATACAATGTGATATATGGTATATAAGAGATAAACACAGAATGTTGTAATGTACGCATATAATAAAAACATAAAAGGACAGGAGCCAATCCTACAGGAGCTGGAAATCGGAAAGTTGGGAGAAAGGGAAACTGAAGTTGGGTCTTGAAATACTTGAAGCAGTAGTTTACCAAGCAAAGGGAAGAGTTCTCCCATTTATGCTTTCTCATTTCAAAAACAAGAATACATTAAAACTGGAAAACTTTTTTTGTAAGCAAAAGATAAAAGGAATATGCTCATAACATCTATTCTATACTATGCTAGCTCCTCAATCCCTGTGTAAGATGCAATTTACTCCCTAAGTAAATACTACCAGTGTCTCGGATCTCTCTATTTTCCATTCAACTCTTTATATTCTTCCTCATTTCCTCCATTGTATTTTTTTCTGGACCCTTTCTTGACAACTACTCTTCAATTATCCAGAGACATCTTTCTCCATTTCTAACCATGGAACTGCTGTCTCAGAAGCAAGATGCCTGATTGGGTACAATTTGATCTCCAGAGTATTTTTGTCCAGAAGTCAGAGTAAAGAAATTTACTTTGGAGAAACTTTTATTCATTAGGCATTAATTCTACTTTCCTTTTAATTCAATTGGGTCCATAGAGAGGACCCAGTTTTCCAAGTGGATATTTTGTTTCTTCATCAACACATGACTGAGGAAATTTTCAGATTAGGAGGAAGGCACAAAAGCCTTAATCAAGGCAAGTTTACACTCAGAAAATAAGATTTTAAGTGAATAGTTCAGTTTAAATTTTATTTTTTTAAAAATAGCTCAGTTTAAATTATATTCTTTTATTCTATAAACATATTCAAAAGTCACTTGAGCTTCCTTTGAAACTTTCTAGAGTTAATCCTTTTGCAGAGTCCCTCTGGTGCTTAAGTAAATAGTTAGCACTGTTTCCCACCTTAGAGAAAATACTTGTCAAGGAAGAATTAACTAGAGCTACAAAGTAGCTATTTTCTTATCTTGGACTCCTACCATCACTAATTCCCACAAGGTCTTGACCCTGCTGCCTATGCAGCCGTGACATTTTTAGTATCCTTCCCTATAACACCCTCTGAAAAGCATCTTATTTGATTTAGAAATAATATATTTGTTAAGTGTATTTTAGCAATAATAATCCCTTACTTTAAACATCATATGGATTTTTATATACAAAACAAACTTAAGTTAAACTGGAATAATATATAATAGCTTCATGCTAAGTCGCTTCAGTCATGACTCTTTGCCACCCTGTGGACTATACAGCCAGCCAGGCTCCTCTGTCTGTGGGATTCTCCAGGCAAAAATACTGCAGTGGGTTGCCATGCTCTCCTCCAATAATAGCTTCAAAGAAATTAAAAGAATAATATATCCTAATCATGTTATCATTTTATAGATAAAGCAACTGATAACCCAGAAACTTGGTAACTGCTCAAAATTATATAAGCTAATTGATATTAACAGCAGAATCAGTTTGAACTGGTATCAGAAACTCCTCGCTTCTACTCCACTGCCTTGTCCACATTATACATTTTATAATTAACTTGTGGGTAGAGAGTAGAGATTATTAAATGAGAAAATGCTTGTAAAGTCCAACACCCAAAATGTAAGAAATTATTGATAAATGTTAACATTTGTGCTTGCTATTGCTATAGCTGTTTTGGCTGTTATTGCCACACGAATATTGTAACTATTATAATGATAGCTGCCAGAATTATTCAAGATCAAATCATTTCATCCAGCATCTTGCCAGTCAGGGATTCTTAGCTTGGGGTCAAGGAGCCTTAGGATTTCACAAAATATTTTAGGAGACTTGTAAATGTCCAGAAATGTGTGGTAAAGTTTTTGCCTGTGTATTTGGATTTTTTTTTCCTGGGGAGAGAAGTGATCATTTTTATCGATTCTCAAGGTATATCCATGCTGTTGAATGTACCAGTATTTCATTTATTTTTGCTGCTGAATAATATTCCATTCCAGCTGGCATTTGAATCGTGTGGGCCCACTTAATGCAGGTATTTGTCCATAGTAAAGACTATAGCACTAAACAGTCCATGTTTAGTTGAATCTGTGGATGCAGAGGAAGCACCATATAGAGGAGAAACTGTAAGCGATATACGGATTGACTTTGCACTGCTCAAGGGTCAACTATATATAGATATATCACATTATCTTCATTCATTCATCAGTTGAACATTTGGGGTTTTTGCACATTTTGGCTCTCATTTATAATACTATGAATATTGTGTGAACATTTGTTTGCAGCTTTTTTGGATAACTGCTGAGTCAAATGATAAGTCTATGCTTAACTTTCTGAGGATTTGCCAAACTGTTTTCCAAAGGCACTACACTATTTTGCATGCCCACCAGAAAAGTATAAGGTTCCCATTTCTCTACATCTGTGCAAATATTTGTTATTTCCTTAAAAAAACAAACAACAACAACAACAAAAAACTATAGGCAGCAAACCACCGGACAATTACTCTCATTTCCAATGCTAGTAAGGTTATGCTCAAAATCCCGCATGCGAGGCTTCAGCGTTATATGAACTGAGAACTTCCAGACATCGGAGCTGGGTTTAAAAAAGGCAGAGGAACCAGAGATCAAATTGCCAACATTCACTGGATCATGGAGAAAGTAAGGGAATTCCAGAAAAATGTCAGCCTCTGTTTCATTGACTATGCTAAAGCCTTTGACTGTGTGCATCATAACAAACTGTGGGAAACTCCAACAAAAGAGATGGGAATACCAAACCATCTTACCTGTCTCCTGAGAAACCTGTATGCTGTCAAGAAGCAGCGGTTAGAACTGAAAATGGAACAACAAGTTCAGGATTAAGAAAGAATTATGACAAAGCTGTTTATTGTTACACTATTATTTAACTTATACTCAAAGCTGTGCTGTATGCTTTTGCTCAGTCGTGTTCGACTCTTTTTGATCCCATGGACTGCAGCCTCCCAGGCTCAGTCCACAGAATTTTCCAGGCAAGAATAATAGAGTGAGTTGCCATGCCCTCCTCTAGGGGATCTTCCCAACCCACGGATCGAACCCAGGTCTCCCACACTACAGGCAGCCTCTTTACCTTCTAAGCCACCAGGGAAGCCCAATAATACTGGAGTGGATAGCTTATTCCTTCTCTAGGGAATCTTTCCAACCCACATCATGAGAAATGCCAGGCTGGGTGAGTTACAAGCTGGAATCAAGATTGCCAGGAGAAATATCAACAACCTCAAATATGCTGATGATACCACCCTAATGGCAGATAGTGAAGAGGAACTAAAGAGCCTCTTGATGAGGGTGAAGAAGGAAAGTGAAAAAGCCAGCTTAAAACTAAATATTAAAAAAAGAATTAAGATCATGGCATCTAGTCTGAACACTTCATGACAATAGATGAGGAAACAATGGAAACAGTGACAGACTTTATTTTCTTGGGCTCCAAAATCACTGAAGATGGTGACTGCAGCCATGAAATTAGAAGACTATTGCTTCTTGGCAGGAAAGCTATGACAAACCTAGACAGCATATTAAAAAGCAGAGACATTAATTTGCTGACAAAGGTCTGTCTAGTCAAAGCTATGGTTTTCCCAGTAGTCATGTATGGATGTGAGAGTTGGACCATCAAGAAAGCTGAGCACTGAAGAATTGATGCTTCTGAACTATGGTGTTCAAGAAGACTCTTGAGAGTTCCTTGGACTGCAAGGAGATCCAACCAGTCAATCCTAAAAAAAATCAGTCCTGAATATTCATTGGAAGGTCTGATGCTGAAGCTCCAATACTTTGGCCAGCTGATGTGAAGAACTGACTCATTTGAAAAGACCCTAATGCTGGGAAAGATTGAAGGCAGGAGGAGAAGGGGACCACAGAGGATGAGATGGTTGGATGGCATCACCAACTTGATGGACATGACTTTGAGGAAACTCTGGGAGTTGGTGATGGACAGAGAGGCGTGGTGTGCTGCAGTCCGTGGGGTCGTAAAGAGTCAGACACAACTGTTCTACTGAACTGAAATGATGCTGAAGCTCCAATAATTTGGCTACCTGATGCAAAGAGCTGACTCACTGGTAAAGACCCTGATGCTGGGAAAGACTGAAGGCAGAAGAGGGTGACAGAGGATGAGATGGTTAGATGGCATCACCAATGCAATGGACATGAACTTGGGCAAACTACTTGAGATGGGGACAGGGAGGCCTGGTGTGGTACAGTCCCTGGGGTTGCAAACAGTCAGACACAACTTGGTGACTAAACAAAACATAACCATCTTAGTAGGTATGAAGTGATATTTTATTGTGGTTTTGATAGACATGTCCCAGATAAGTAATGATATTGAGCATCTTTTTGTATGTTTATTTGCCATTTTCATATTTTATTTTGGGGAAAAAAGGTCTATTTAGACAACTTATTTTTATTAAGCTTTTTTAATCTAGTAGTAAAAGTTTCAAATATTCTAAGATTCATCAGATATGTGATTTGAAATTATTCCTTCTCATTCTGTGGGTTGTCTTTTCACTTTCTTAATGTCCTTTGAAGCATAAAAGTTTTTAATTTTTAGGAAATTTGATTTATCTATTTTTCAATTGTTTCTGCTTTTGCAGTCATATTTTATACTTGATTTTAACCAGAAAGCCAAGAAATGATTTAGCTGTATATTTTAAGAACCATTACCTAATCCAAGGTGATAAAGATTTACACCTATTACTTTACCAACAATTTTACAGTTTTTGCTTTTACACTTGAGTCTTTGCTGTTTTGAATTTATTTGTATATATGTTACAAGATAGGAATCCACCCTGTAGAATACTAATAGAATATAGTATGATACAGCTGAAGCAGATACCCAAATGATCTACATTATTATATTTAAGATCTCTTCTAACCAAAGGTTTAGTATAATAACTTTCAGTTTTATATAAAGGAAAATGGAAAATATGTATTTTGCAATTTTAAGTGTTAAACTTTTATTTGAAACAAACAAAAAAAAGATCTTAAATGACATGTACACAGCAGAGCCACAGAGGGAGTGTCACATCATTAGCATTTCATTTAATTTGAGCTAATCACCTTTCAGATCATACAACCTAGAGCAGCTCACAGAGTATTCACAACAGAGAGAGCAGCTACAAAATAATCAAAATGAAGAAAGTAATGAGAGAGCCAATTCCTTGGCAGCTTGATAAGAAGTCTGGGGCTCCCAAGGAGGAAAGAGAGGTCTGGGCCTCTTGAAGAGGAGACAGGGGTCTGGAATTCTCAAGGAGGAGGAAAGGACAAACATCTTTTTTTTTTTTTTTTCTTCTCTACATTCGTTAGTCTTAGTCACATAAAACGTTTTTTTTTTTCCTTTAAGCCCGGAACTGATGATTATACAACAAACAACCCAGTTTAAATTCTATAATCTAAGGATTATATAACAACAATTTTTCCTGCTTGTGGACAGTTTCTCCTTCTTGAAAACCTCCTGACTAATCCTGTTACCTTAAAATGTAAATTGTGGAAGTGGGTCTAGTAAGATCTTTACAACCTTGAAACATTCTTTTGATTTATTGTAATAACCAGTTTAAAAAGTATGTAACTCCCTTTTCTAAGACTAACGAGGGACGCACTCTCTGTACCCCTTCTGATGTCCATGTCAGAAGCTTTCTCTGTCTCTTTTCATATTTTAATAAAACTCGGCTACACAAAAGCTCTTGAGTGATCAAGCCTAGTCCCTGGTCCCAAAGCTAAATCTCCAGAGATCACCAATCTGACATCTTTCATCGTAAGTTATCATCTTGGGGGCTCGTCTAGGATCTTCTGGACAAGGTAAGAACACTAAAGAACTCTAGCCTCTCTGCTATTTCAGTATATACATATTTTCCGCTTTACTAACTTTACGGTGTGCTTGTGTGAATGAAAGACACACCTTGCACGAGGCAAGTGTTGAGCCCTGCTCTGCGGTTTCAAGGCGCCTCATAATGACTGAATGCAACTCCAAAAAGGGGAACCTTGCTGGGGGTTTATAATGACTTGCCAATGCCAAGAGACACCCAACATCCCTGCAAGGGGAGTGGCCAGAGATGGGCAAAGCGTGTGGCCCGAATTTTCCCTTCTCAGTCATCTTTTCCTGGTCTCTTTGACCATTTAGTAATTGTGTGGGGAATTAGAACTACTAACCTAATCTGTCAGATCACAGACTTTAAAGGGAATTGTGATCCATGCTGTTAGGATGTATTTTCACTTAGACCCCAAGTATGGAAGCGTGTAGCCTTGCTAGGAGCTGAAAGTTACAAGAGTACATTTGGGAGCGAGAAGGAGCTCTAGCCCCAGGAATATCTCTCAGGCTAGAGGTCACTCTCTTGGCTGCTTGACTCAGGGGCCAGAGTCCTAAAAGTGAGTCTTTGTCACGGCTGTGCCTCCCATCTATGTTGATAGAAGCTCTGCTGGTGACCACGAGGTTTGTGAGGACACAGATGGGGAACTGCAGGATCCGGTCAGATTGGAAGTACAGTGGGCTTCTTCCTTTGGTAACGCTAACTCTTAGTGGACCAGAGGAGGCTCTCATGTGGCTTTTGTCTCAACTCCCTAGATATTCCTTTTGTGGGATCTGTGGGAATGAACTGGAAGGACTAGCCCTGGTAGCTCGAGGACAAAAATCACTTTTTTCTCGCTGGCCAACCCTCCACCACCTCTCTTGCTATACTGGTGTAGTGACATCAGAAGGGACATCTTGGTTGTTGTTCATCCCTTTATGACTCACCATGTCTATTGCAGTCAGGACTGTACTCAGGAATGTGCATGGGCACACGCAAGATGGATGCTTCCCCTAGTAGGACTAGCTTGGGAAGCATTCTGAAAAGCTACTCTGCTCCACCCGAGGTGGCATCAGAGAAAAGGGCAAATCAAACAAAGGTCTTGGTGGTATGGAACTAAATCAGTCTAGGATACCATCAGGTCTACCCCTCATGCATCTCCAGTCCACCTCAATGGTAGAACTGGGAGGGACGAGTAAGGTGCCTGTGTCAGTAAGGGACAGACTAAGTCCGACCAGGGAAGGAAAACTTCAGTGGAGAGTCTGTCTACATCTCCATCTAGAACAGGGAAGGATGTTTCTGGTGCAAAGAAGCCATGGCTGTGAATGCCACTTTATTCTCTCTTACAGATGGAAGCTAGCAGTTCCAGAACCACTCCTTTAAAATGTATTTTAAAAAAAAAAAAAAAAAAAAAAACTAGGATAAGTTTGACCTCCAGAGTTTAAAAAAGACATGCCTGATCTTCTTCTGTGATATTGAATGGCCACAGTATCCTTTGGAAGATGGTGAACACTGAACTGTTACCGAAGGGTCTCAACTATAATACTGTTTCACAATTGGATCAGTTCTGTAGAAAACAAGGGAAATGGGTAGAAGTGACATATGTGTTGCTCTTTATCTCTCTGTGAGACATGCCAGACTTATGTCCTAAGGGTACAGATTTGGGTGTGAAACCTTCAGCTTCCTCCTGTTCTCTTACTTTGCCCCCATATCTGGGGATCCCAATTGAACAGGCTGAAAATCGGGGCACCCATCCAGGAGGGGTTGCCTCAGTCTCGGTAGAAATTCAAACTGTCCTGATTGTGGTCAAGACTATTTTGAGGATCCAAGAAGTACATAGAGGTCTTTATGGAGCTAATTTTACTTTATGATCTTACTTGGAGAGATATAATACATGTCTTGGGACAGATGCTGACTCCTGACTCGAGAGCTTAAGTTTTGGGGGAAGCTACTACTTTTGGAGATGAATGGCTTGAAGTCAAGGGAAAGAGGAAACACAAAATAGCCCTCCTCCCTACTGGGAGCCAAGCAGTTCCTCTAACAGAGCCACTTTGTCCGACGTATTCTTGTAGGGCTCAAGTAAGCATGTGCCGAAGACTTTAAAATTATGCTAAGTTGGCTGACATAGAACAGGGAGAGAAAGAAACTCCTGATAAACTCCTGGTAAATTCCTAGATAATTATGGGAGGCTCCCTACAAGTTTACTGATGTTGATCTTGAAAGTTCAGAGGGAGAAATGATCTTAAAAGATAGATTTCTTACTCAGTTGGCTCCAGATATCTGCAGAAAGTTACAAAAACAGGAGTTTGGACCAAATCAGTCTATAAAAAATTGTTGCAGCTGGCTCAGATGGTATATCATGGTAAAAAATACACGAAGGAAAATGGGAAGATAAAAGAACCTACAAAAGACAGAAAGGGCTTCCCTGGTGGCTCAGAGGTTAAAGCGTCTTCCTGCAATGCGGGAGACCTGGGTTCGATCCCTGGGTTGGGAAGATCCCCTGGAGAAGGAAATGGCAACCCACTCCAGTATTCCTGCCTGGAGAATCCCATGGACGGAGGAGCCTGGTGGGCTACAGTCCACGGGGTCGCAAACAGTCAAACTGAGCGACTTCACTCACTCACTCACTCACAAAAGACAGAAGCCCCAACAATGGCTGTTAGACTTGCTCTGAAACAGCCTGAAGGAAAAAATGCCTAGAGGAACCAAGGTGAAAAGGGATGAGCTTGTTATTACTGTGGAAAGGAGGGGCATCTCAAGCAGGATTGCCCTCAGGCATCTACGCCACCCACAGCTCCATGTCTGGTCTGCAAAGGACCATACTGGAGAAGAGACTGGCCTCCGAGGTGTAGGCCCTAGGGGTTGGACTCAAGAAAATCTGGACTGAAGGTGCCTGGGGGTTCCCACACAAGCTCTCATCCTAATTACACCTGAGGAATCCAGGGTATTAATAACTGTGGGGGCCAGTCAGTCAATTTTCCTTTGGACACTGGGGCAACTTTCTCTGTGCTCACTGGTCCGCTTTCCTCCAGATCCACTACCTTAATGGGACTGTCTGGACAAGCCAAATGCTATTATTTCAGTCATCCTTTAAGCTGAAACTGGGACTCTCTGCTATTTTCTCAAGTTTCTAATTGTGCCAGAGTCTCCCTCACCCCTTCTGGGGAGGGATATGCTGAACAAGGTCCAGGCCTCTGTTTTCATAAATATGAAGACTGCTCTTTCTCTTCCATTAATTGAACAAAATGTAAACTCTAAAGTGTGGGCTGATGGAAAACTGTGGGTTGAGCACAAAATGCCGTTCTATCTTTATCAAGCTCAAAGACCCTCACCTATTTTCACATCAAAAGCAGTATCTATTAAAGCCTGTGGTGTTAAGGAAAGGTTAAAACCCATCATTGAAAATTTAAAGAAACAGGGGCTACTAATCCCCTGTAACAGTCCATATAACACTCCTAATTTGGATGCAAAAAAATCAAATGATAAGTGGAGACTAATTCAAGATAAACAAATAAAAAGTGCCTAATTCTTATAACTTATTGTCTGAAATTCCTGAACGAGCCAAATATTTTTCAGTCACTGATTTGAAGGTTGCTTTCTGGAATTAAACCTATATTAAAGCATCCTCAACCTATGACTTTAAGGCAACTGAGAGGATTCTTGAGCATGCAGGCTATTGCTGCATTTGGATTCTGGGTTATGGGGAACTTGCCTGGCCTTTATATAAACTTATAACTGAAACTCAGCAGGCCCAAACCAACAAACTGGTTTGGTCCCCAGAGACTCAAAAGGTTTTTAAGTCTCTTCAAACTGCTCTCTTGCAGATTCCCACTTTGAGCTTGCCCACAGGATCAGAGTTTACTTTGTTACTGAAAAAAGGCTATGGCACATTGCTTAAGGCTAATTGCTACTATTGTTTTGCTAATGCCCAAAGCTCATAAGTTTACCAACAGACAAAGTCTTACTGCACTGACTTCTCATGATGTAAGTGGGATCTTAAATAAAGTTCAGAGCAACAACGGCTCCATCTTTAAAGCTGTGGTAACTCAAGGAGTATCAAAAGCTCTAAGAATAGAATATCACTTACATTGTTCCTGGAGACCCCAATCTTCAGAAAAAGTTAAAAGGTACATTATTAAGAGGTATCTGCATAAGGTAACTCAGGAAACACAAGACTGTTGGTTTAAAGTTTTACCCATAGCTTTAATGTGGGCTTGAACTGCCCCTAAGAAGAAGGGGGTGTCTCTATGATAGACTGTTTGTGCACACAGATATTGTCATAGATATTACAGCCTTAGAACTAACTATTTGACTCAGCTTTCAGCTTTTCAACCTCCTCATCAATTGAAAGCTTCCCATGGTGGGTTTCTCCACTTCAAAGAAAAGACTCTCTTCAACTCTGTGAATACCCTCACCAACAACAGTCATATGTGATGCCTCTTCTTGATCTGATGACATCTACCAATTCTAAAATGGACTGATGAAACTATGGACATAATGTAACTTTTAATTTTGATTATGATTTAACTTGGTTTAATGACTATTTTGCCTTGCATTTGTAACTGTATAATGGGGTTTGTTCCTAACCATCTGAAATCTTTTAGGTTACAAATGGTTGTCCAGGCTCCTACAAGTTCCACAGCCTCCTCCAACTATTACCTGGGGCCCCTGGATCAGAGACCCTCAATATGAGGGTTAGGAGAATATGTTGTCTGAACAATTTAGGGACAGCACCCTATCAAAGCAGAAGTAGCTATGGAATGAAAATGATGCCCCCTTCCCTTGGCAATATAATTCTCCTAAAAGAAAAGTGGGGAATGAGAGAGTCAATTCCTAGGCAGGTTGATAAGAAGTCTGAGGTTCCCAAGGAAGAGAGATGGGTCTGGAATTCTCAAGGAGAAGGAAAGGACAAACTTTTTTTTTGTTCTCTACATGCCTTAGTCTTAGTCACATAAAACATTATTTTCTTTAAGCCCGGAACCGATGATTACACAACAAACAACTCAGTTTAAACTCTATTCTAAGAATTATATAACAACAATTTTCCCTGCTTGAGAACAGCTTCTCCTTCTTGAAAACCTCCTGACTAATCTTGCTATCTTAAAATGTAAATTGTGGGATTGGATCTAGTAAGATCTTTACAACCTTGAAACATTCTTTTGATTTATTGTAATAACCAGTTTAAAAAGTATATACCTCCCTTTTCTAAGACTAGTGAGGGGGCACTCTCCATCCCCCTTCTCATGTCTACATCAGAAGCTTTCTCTCTCCCTTTTAATATTTTAATAAAACTCTGCTACACAAAATCTCTTGAGTGATCAAGCCTAGTCCCTGGTCCCGAAGCTAAATCATCTTCTTTGGAGATCATGATTCTGACATCATTCACCTTAAGCTATCAGTAATCTCTTAAGAAACACTTTGTTGTTGTTCAGTCACTGAACAACATATTGTGTGAAGTGTATCTAAGTATCAATGAAACTTAAACTTTGAACAATTAAAACATCAAAGAAACTTTAACATTTTTATAAGTAGTAATCCAAAGTTATGACCAACCTAGATAGCATATTCAAAAGCAGAGACATTACTTTGCCAACAAAGGTCCGTCTAGTCAAAGCTATGGTTTTTCCTGTGGTCATGTATGGATGTGAGAGTTGGACTGTGAAGAAGGCTGAGCGCCAAAGAATTGATGCTTTTGAACTGTGGTGTTGGAGAAGACTCTTGAGAGTCCCTTGGACTGCAAGGAGATCCAACCAGTCCATTCTGAAGGAGATCAGCCCTGGGATTTCTTTGGAAGGAATGATGCTCAAGCTGAAACTCAAGTACTTTGGCCATCTCATGCGAAGAGTTGACTCATTGGAAAAGACTCTGATGCTGGGAGGGATTGGGGGCAGGAGGAGAAGGGGATGACGGAGGATGAGATGGCTGGATGGCATCACTGACTCTATGGACGTGAGTCTGAGTGAACTCCGGGAGTTGGTGATGGACAGGGAGGCCTGGCGTGCTGCGATTCATGGGGTCGCAAAGAATCGGACACGACTGAGAGACTGAACTGAACTGAACTGAATCCAATCTCAATTCAAGAAAGTAGTATTCTAGCCCAAATCAAACCAAGACACTCAAACCATCAGCAAATAGATAATTTCTCAAGAGAATGCTAGACTCATCTTCGATAATCATCTTAGTTATATCTACATAGATACCTAGTCAGAGCAAACTCTCTCTAGATTGTTTTTTGTTACATTCTTGATTTCAGTTTAAAGATTAGGCAAACAAGGTAAGCAACCTCACAAAAAACAGTTAACTGCAAGGAGGGGTGAAAACACCCACCTGTGTATGCAAAATGACCTATTGAGGTGAGAGAAAAAAAAAATTAAAATCTCTACTTACACTTTAAAAGAAGGACAAAAAAAAAAACCCCAATATTTATTGGTATTTAGCTATTAACATAATTTCATAGCAATGTCATCACTCAGTCTATACCAGATTCATATCTAGATAAATTCATGTTATGTGGTATTGCTATACCAAAGAAACAGAAGTTCCACAATGGAGAGTTTGATATGGTGGTCCCACTCATACCTTTGTAGTTTCAAACAGAGAGTATTTCAGTGTACAGGCAACCAAGAAGGAGATTTGTGTATTATAGTACCCAGTTGTAAATAAACTGATCCTCATTAAATGGGTATAAAACGACAGGATATTTTTGTTAAAAGTCATGAATTGGTGATATGAGGAAGAGAGAAAAACTGAACAATAAAAAATTGCAGATTAAAGCTTATAATCTTTAGTACCAGCTCATCAGCCACACTGAAATATAAATAATGATAATCTAATCAAATCAGACAAGAAGTTGTCCAGAATACTGAAATTATCTAGAAGACTTTTGAAATGTGAATTTACATATTATTTACAATAAACATTTTCATAGAATGTTTGTAACTTTAACATTAGGGCTTCCCTGATAGCTCAGTTGGTAAAGAATCTGCCTGCAGGAGACTCTGGTTCAATTCCTGGATCAGTAAGATCCGCTGGAGAAAGAATAGGCTACCCACTCCAGTATTCTTGAGCTTCCTTTGTGGCTTAGCTGATAAAGAAAACGCCTGCAATGCAGGAGACCTGGGTTTGATCCCTGGGTTGGAAAGACCCCTTGGAGAAGGGAAAGGCTCACTCCAGTATTCTAGCCTGGAGAATTCCATGGACTGTATAGTCCATGGGGTCACAAGGGTCGGACACAACTGAGTGACTTGCACTGCACTGCCCTGCCCTGTGACTTTAACAAGGACTGAGAAAGCAGTTAGTTTCCAAAATATCTTCATGTTATGAAGAGAACACTTTGAAGGGAAAAAATTGGGGAAATATCTCTCCTGTTGTGTAGTTATTGTCAAAATGTGTGCATATCAACATTTTAAATGAAAAATTTGTCTGTACGTTTTCATTCAAAGAAACAGTTTTAGATATTTACAGCATTTGTTCAAAATCTAGATTTTGTTTGCAAGAATAAATTACTGACTCCCAGGTGAGACTAGAATTTAAGATGAATTTCACCTACAAATTTTTGCATAATTAGAGAAACAGTTTAAAATTGAATATCACGTTACATTAGCTGCAGCCAATGAGCTATTTCTTCCATTTTTACATGTGTCTAATTTTTTTTGAGTTTTGAGATATAATTGGCATATATTATTGAATAAGCTTAAGACATAGATGATGACTTGATGCATATATATTGCAAAATCATTACCACAATACGACTAGTTAACACCTCCATCATGTCACACAATTACCACTTTATGTATGTATGCGTATGGTAATTGTGTGGTAGTTTGAGCATTCTTTGGCATTGCCTTTCTTTGTGATTGGAATAAAAACTGACCTTTTCCAGTCCTATGGCCACTACTGCACAATTGCACTCATCTCACATGCTAACAAAATAATGCTCAAAAATTCTCCAAGCCAGGCTTCAGCAATATGTGAACCGTGAACTTCCAGATGTTCAAGCTGGATTTAGAAACGGCAGAGGAACCAGAGATCAAACTGTCAACATCTGCTGGATCACTGAAAAGCAAGAGAGTGCCAGAAAAACATCTATTTCTGCTTTATTGACTATGCCAACGCCTTTGACTGTGTGGATCACAGTAAACTATGGAAAATTCTTAAAGAGATGGGAATACCAGACCACCTGACCTGCCTCTTGAGAAATCTGTATGCAGGTCAGGAAGCAACAGTTAGAATTGGACATGGAACAACAGACTAGTTCCAAATAGGAAAAGGAGTACGTCAAGGCTGTATATTGTCACCCTGTTTATTTAATTTATATACAGAGTACATCATGAGAAACACTGGGCTGGAGGAAGCACAAGCTGGAATCAAGATTGCTGGGAGAAATATCAATAATCTCAGATATGCAGATGATACCACCCTCATGGCAGAAATTGAAGAAGAACTAAAGAGCCTCTTGATGAAAGTGAAAGAGGAGAGTGAAAAAGTTCGCTTAAAGCTCAACATTCATAAAACTAAGATCATGGCATCTGGTCCCATCACTTCATGGGAAATAGATGGGGAAACAGTGGCTGACTTTATTTTTGGAGGCTCTAAAATCACTGCAGATGGTGACTGCAACCATGAAATTAAAAGATGCTTACTCCTTGGAAGAAAGTTATGACCAACCTAGATAGCATATTCAAAAGCAGAGACATTACTTTGCCAACAAAGGTCCATGTAGTAAAGGCTATGGTTTTTCCAGTAGTCATGTATGGATGTGAGAGTTGGACTATAAAGAAAGCTGAGCACCAAAGAATTGATGCTTCTGAACTGTGGTATTGGAGAAGACTCTTGAGAATCCCTTGGACTGCAAGAAGATCCAACCAGTCCATCCTAAAGGAGATCAGTCCTGGTTGTTCATTGGAAGGACTGATGTTGAAGCTGAAACTCCAATACTTTGGCCACCTGATGCAAAGAGCCGACTCATTGGAAAAGACCCTGATGCTGGGAAACATTGAGGGCAGGAGGAGAAGGGGACAACAGAGGATGACATGGTTGGATGGCATCACTGGTTATGAGTTTGGGTAAACTCCAGGAGTTGGTGATGGACAGGGAGGCCTGGCGTGCTGCGATTCATGGGGTTGCAAAGAGTCGGACACGACTGAATGACTGAACTGACTGTGTATGGTAAAAACGTTTGAAATCTATTCTCTCAGTGACTTTCATGTATATAATATAGTATTATTAACTAGTTACCATGCTGTAGTTTAGATTCTCAGAATTTACTCATTTTATAAGTGGAAGTTTATATGCTATGTCTTCCATTTAAATGTCCTACTGTTATGATAGTTATTAAAACCAACAATCCAAATAACCTGAATTCAAAACCTGACTTTTACATCACTCTAAATAATATTTAAATCAAGATTTTCAAAAATGATGAAGCACATTAAAATATAACACATTCATTCTCTACAATATTAATAATAATGTTGGATGAAAATAGAAAAGGATGCTTGTATTAATAATAAGATTAAATTATTTGAAAATGTTATTACTCTACATTATTTTTTCAATTTCTAATATGAAAATATATATATAGTACTTTAGTAAGTAATTTTTTAATAAATAATTTTAGATATTTTAAGAGTATCCTCAAAATTTTTCATTAGAGTGTGTTATTGAAAAAGTTTGGAAATCACCTCCACAGAAAATGTTGCAAATAGATTTATCACTCTCTGAATGTGCCTAATGGTACACAATCATCTAATAAAATGGAAATAGCCCAGCACTGAGTGACCTAGATTCTAACCCCTTTAAACAGTTGTAAAACTCCAGGTAAGTCAACTTCCTTCTCAGGGACATTTTTGCCCATCTGTAAAATAAAATGGTAGGAATGGCTAATCTCTAATGACCCATCTAGCCCTGAAATTCTGCTTTCAAGATGTTCTTCCTATGAGACTATGAATTTTCGGCTATGTATTATTCAGTCACTATTACATGATAATTTATCATAGACTTTAATGATGACAAAGGACAAACAAAAAAGCAATGACTAATTTTGAGAAAATGAATAAAAATTCATATTAAATACTAGCTCTCAAGAGTATAATCACTCTGATTGATCATTTTTCAAGCACTGTTAGACATAGTGTTTTGCTTTTGGAGTAACACAAAGATAATATTATCCTTCTCAATTACATTCTACATAATACTTCATAAATAATACCAGCACTGATAGAAAGCTCACATCATTGCTTAATTCTCACTTTACAATGGGAATTATAACTTTTTTTTAAAAGTAGAGTTACAACATAGTATTTAAAAGTAAGAAAACAAAACAACCTATGTAGATGATCCCAAATAAATGCATCAGAGGGAGTTCTGGTTTCTGGGTAAAATATAAAAGAAATTTCATATATTATTGATCTAGGATTTGTTCCAAAATTTTCTGTAACATATATATGTATATCACTTCTCAAATCATACTTTGGGTTAGAAAAAACTGGTTTTTGTTTTTTTTTTTGTTTGTTTGTTTGTTTTTTGGCTCTTTAATGTTTGCAGTCTTTAATATAGACAAATGGAAAAAGTGTCATTCAATCATAAAAGATAATGTGCCTAATTTACTATAGTTAATTTACTTTACTATAGTTAATTTACTGTACTATAATTTACTATATTTGTAAACTTACTCTAAAGTAAATATTAACCCCCAAATGCACATGCTTCTGAGATAGTTTTAGGGAAACAATCTTATAGACATGATTGAAAAAGTTAGCTTAATATACAATAATGTTTTTTTAAAAAATACCTGATTCACTGGAATTACCTTATTCATTCAACAATTCAACAGATATTATCTAATGCCAACTCTATATTGTGCATTATTGTAAATTTTGGCCATGTATTATGAACAAAACTCCTATTCTCTAAGAGTTTTCATTCTTGAGAGAGAAATAAAGTTATATGGCATTTTTGAGAGAGAAGTATTTATTTAGTAAAAAAATAATTCTTAATAGTGATGAACATGCTAAGGAAAAATATAGCTAGTTTCTAAAAGTTATAGTGGCTATAATGTTAATGAGAGAGATAGGATTCTGATGAGGTGTTTGAAAGATTTTGTTATGGAAAAAACTGGAGAAGTTTGGAATTTCAGATGATATAAAAATCTATGGTCTGTCAATGTTATGAGTAAAAGAATGTAGTTCACATGGTCTGGAATGGAACTGCAAACTCTGAAGGCATCACATGGGTCAGGAATATTGAAATGAACCAGGGGAAGGGATGAAAAGAGACATTTAAAGTTGCCCGAATTCTTGGTATATATGAGAGAATAACTGAAGTTAGAATAGAGTCTTGTTGAAAGTAGGCTTCCCAGGTGGTGCAGTGATAGAGAATCCGCCTGCCAATGCAGGAAACGCAAGAGACATAGGTTCAATCCCTAGGTCAGAAAGATTCTCCTGGAGTAGGAAATGGCAACCCACTCCAGTATTCCTACATGGAAAAGTCCATGGACAAAGGATTCTGGTGGGCTATAGTCTAGGGGGTCACAAAACAGTCAGACACGACTTAGAGACTAAACAACAACAACTGAAGTTAGAAAACTTTCATATTTAAAAGTAGGAGAGATAACTGGACTTCATTAGCCTGGAATAATGAAAGAGTTTTACAGAGAGATGAAATATGGTAATCTCTATAATTACTCAGAAAAAAATTTAAAGAATGCTTAATTGATCTAAAAACCACAGTATATCTTTAAAAAAAGAATGTGGGCATGTAGCAGAATGAGCATCATTTAGTTTAAATGACTATACAGACCAAGTGTCTTCAATAGACAAAGGAAATTACATCAAGGAAAAGAAAGGACATCAGAAGCATTCTGTGAGGAGGTAAGACAAGTATAAGAGCAATAGCAAGAGCCGAGAAGTCAGCAGTAGAAGAATGAACCTTGGCTAGAGGAAAGCACAGACAGAATAAGAACTTAGCTACTAAAGAGGATAAGTAATGAGAGGGACTGTGCCATCTTACTTTTATAGCACACGTTAATGAAAGGAATGTAAGTACGTAAAGAAATACAAAAATATAAAGTCAATTCAAATTACTAGACATGGGACTTCTCTGGTGATCCAGTGGCTAAGACTCTGCGCTCCCAAGGCAGGGTTCTTGGGTCTGATCCCTGGTCAGGGAACTATATTCCACATGCTACAACTAAAGACTTCTCACGCTGCAGCTAAAGATCCTGTGTGCCGCAACTAAGACTGAGCACAGTCAAGTTAAAAAAAAAAAAAATTACTAGACACTAGCAAACACATACATATAATATATAATGTAATGTATGTACTATAAAATGCAATACATATCAGACCTGTAGTATTACATACACATTTTTTCTTCATAAGATGTTTAACAAGGCTTCACTCATTCATTGTTTCAATAACTATTTTCTGAGCATCTACATACTATTCAAAGGCATAGTCAGGAAAAGTCTGTTAAACATGAACACATAGAAACATTTGACAACCGCAGTCTTCAAGACAATTGTGCTAAAACAATGAAGTAAGCATACGCGTTAAAATAGTAAAACAATTTGAGTTAATTGTCTAATCTGGTACCACTACCTGATTCACAGAAATCTAACTATACAATTTTTCAAAGTCCTTAAGTTTAGAATCTTGGGCTTCCCAGGTAAAAGAATGGTAAAGAATCTGCCTGCAATGCAGGAGAAATGGGAAATGCAGGTTCGATTCCTGGGTTGGGAAGATCCCCTGCAGGAGGAAATGGCAACTCACTCCATTATGCTTGCCTGGACAATCCCATAGACTGAGGAACCTGGTGGGCTAAAGTCCATGGGGTCACAAAGATTTGGACATGACTGAGCACTCATGCAAGTTTAGAATTTTATACTTGTCATAACACAGCTGGATGGCATGTGAACTTCTGTTGCAGCCAGTTCATTAACTTTACAATCATTTTCCACCTTTTTCCATCATCTTTTTTGAGTTCACAAGAATTCTTTCTGAGTGTCTGAATGGTATACAAATATAAATGATTATCCCATAGTCCAGATTAGTCACCATGTGGCTAAAGTCTTTTAACATGGTATCTTCTACTCCCTGAGAAACTTATTATTTAGCAAAATAGTCTATTATCCAAAAAATTCTATGAAAGTATTTACAGCTAATGTATCTTATTGCATCAATTTCCCCATCTCCAGTTATTAAATTAAACCACATGACAAGCTAAACTACTAGAGGTGAAAATCAGTTTGGAGCACTCTTAGAGGAGTAGACACATTCTTATCACCAGTCCACCTAAAAATGCTTTCAAAATGATCAGGATAAAATCTGATCTATACCGGTAAGAAAAGGCAACAAAGAAATGCAGAAAACTAATCAGCAACAAAAAAAAAGATAACTGGTCATTTCGGCAAACAACCCATAGTGTCAGTAAAAGTGTCAGAAAAGTGAAAGTGCTCAGTCGTGTCCAACTCTTTGTGACCCCATGTACTGTAGTCTGCCAGGCTCCTCTGTTCATGAAATTCTCTATACTGGAGTAGATGACCATATCCCTTTTCCATGGGATCTTCCCAACCCAGCCACCAAACCCAGGTCTCCTGCATTGCAGGCAGATTCTTTACTGTATGAGACACGAAGGAAGCTATCCCTTGTGTCTAACTATCTAACTGACTCCTTTTTTTTTGAGAGAATTAGTTTCTTTTCAGCCACTGTGACCAGAGTATCATTAACACTTTAAACCTGTGTTCATGCTAAAATTGTCTATACAATATTAGTGATAGATATTATAATGACTCCAAAAGGAAATTTCCAGAAATTTAATATTTTTTTATGCGGGGAGAAAGAGAGAGAGAAGCAGATTATTTACCAACAAGTATTTGGCATTCTTCTATACAGTAAGAAAATCTGTTGTATACTCCAGGTAAGCAGCTTAAAACTGGTTTAGCATAACAAAAGAAAAAATAGTTTTTATTTTCCTTATTACCACTCAGTTTTCAATGAAAAATTTCCTAAGACATTCTTCAGTAAATATCTGAGTAAAATACAAACTCTTCAAGTCAACAGCATTATGCAGACTATATAGGTTTTTGGGGTCATAAAGGAAATTTCACATCTTAAAATAATTCACTGGTAATTAAATCAATATTTAGGCTATTACTCAGGAACAAAGACAGCAAAATGGGAGAAAGACATTTCCTGACATCACTCTCTCCTCTGCAAGCAGTTTCCACCACTGTTAGCAGATACATCATTCTTTTGTTAACTGCAGATACATTCTTGGTCTTCCTCCTTGCCTGTTTTTCAGCCTTTAATTCTATCTGGAGGGCTGGGTTTGTTTTTCCTGACAGTATTTGAGATTTCTAAGCTACCACAACAGTGCCAGCCCATACTGTGCACAGTTAAGTGAAGAAGAAACAATCTGGCTGTTGCTTTAACACTTTGCAAATAGAAACTCGTTTCTTCTGCTTGATTTTTGCCCCTGGATATCCGACAGAGCAATCATCAATCCACCAAATAAAAGGCAGGTTTCCTTTTCATCTTCCCCACATGTAAATTTGGCAATTTCAGATGGATATTTGCAATTCAAAGAAAAGTGTTGTTTTTTAATCATGCATTGGCATTCTTTTATACAGTAAGAAAATCTGTTACCTTCAATTTTTTTAAACTAAATTCGAATAAATAACTCTTTAGAATTTATGCCAACTACAATACCAAAGAACAAGGCTTTTTTTTTTTCTTTACATGAGTCCAAATGACAAAATTTTTCATTAAATTAACTATGTTGCTAAACAACATAGCAAACCATCAAAAGACAAGAAAACTATTCTCACAGTTTGGGTGCGACAAAAGTATTTAGTGAAAGAGTACTTACTAAGTGTGTATATGGGAGCAAAATTTACCAACAAAAAAATGTGTCTCTGTGGCATGAGGATTAACTTAGGCTGATTATTTTTAAGAAACAGAAAATTCAGGAACTTTTCTTGTTGCTTCCTTAACTGCCTAAAATAATTTAGATAAAAGGCCTGTTCCCAGAATAAAGCTATGACCAGAGATATCTGCAAGAACCTGGGCCAGATGTGGTGGGGGGCACTGGAGAGCAGGGCACTCTCTGTCCCACTGTCTCCTCATGGCCCGTCATACAGTTGTTTACCAAACATTTGCTTTTTTACTTCCATGGGAGTTTTCTTCCTCCCTTTTGAGTTCCCAAGCCATGACCCACAATATCCTCCTCTGCCCTTACCTGAAGATGGTAACTAAGGTGAGGGTTTCAGCCATTTTGGCAAATTAATCAGTCTTCCTGGGTCTCTCCCAGGTAATTCACGTAATTTTAAACTTTAAAGTTTTTTCTCCTGCTCATCTGTCTCATGTCAATTTAATTCTTAAATCAGCCATAAAGACTTGAAAAGGCAGAGGAAAATTTCTGCCTTGCAAACAGTTGGTGTAGTTGGCAGGATTCAACTTCACAGGTTGGACACTTCCGTGAGGCTGCTGCAGCAAAGTGGAGACCCCGAGACAAGTGAAAAAGCCCAACAGAAGGTAAGAATTCTTACCATGTCAGTCTCCCTGATCTCTGCCTGTAGGTTCTATTGGAAAGGAGGGTGGTAAGAATTTTTTCCGCTAAAATTAAGATTAGCAGGAGAAAATATGTATGGAAGTAATTCCTTGGACTTAACAACTCTAGTAAATTTAACAGAATAACTCATGGCTTTATTGATCATTACTCTCCCAAAGATGGTCACTTTCCCTTTGTCTCTGCTGTGTCTTTTGTCTTGTTCTATATCCTGAGAGTTTGACTTTATGACCAGTGAGGATATGCTTTCTGATCTCTGCCATCTGGACGGTGTTCATACCGGTGTGTATCTGGTGGTCAGTTGAATAGACTCCCTGTGACCCCATGATCCCATGGACAGAGTCCGCCAGGCCCCTCTGTCCATGGAATTCTCCAGGCAAGAATAATGAAGTGAGTTGCCATTCCCTTCTCCAAGAGATCTTCCCAACCCAGGGATTGAACCCAGGTATCCTGCCTTGCAGAAAGATTCCTTACCATCTGAGCCACCAGGGAACCCCTGAGTAGACTGGGATCAAAGAAGCTGTAGCCAGGTTGATCAGAAGCAGGTAACACAGCGACTGGCGTCTATTCGTCCAGCCATGCTAGCTTTCAGGGGAGTTTGTCATAAGGGGTTCCTGTCCATAAGGGATATTTTTCATCTCAACTTCTGTTGTTTTGTGACTAAACTTGTGCAACAAGGGCCTTTACTTTCTTAGAATAATCTTGGGAGGGGACTTTCTAGACCATCTGAGGACTTCATCTTTTTGTACCCTCCTCTGAGGTACAATCATGGTATGGCAACCATAATTAAGCCATAAAAAAGCTTATCATTTGAGTCAGTATTAAGATTCTACTTATCAATGACCAGACAGTGAGTCCTTTAAATTGGAAAAACTTCCAAATTGGTAAATCTTTAGTGCACTTTCACAGCAAACAGTTACTTTCTTGGTACCCAGGAAGGATCAAATTAAAAGGTGGATACATAGAAATAGAATAGCTAGTCTTAAGAACTCTCTTGATTTAAAAAAAAAAAAAAAAAAAAACAGCTCAAGAGGTCTCATCAAATTTGCCGGTCAGTCTCCCCTCATGGGCTTTACAGATGCTACCAAAAATATTAGGTTATTTAACAAAAGAACTGGAAGAACCCAAGGGGAAACCAAGGGCCTCTTCCCAACAAGTTGGAAACCTTTGAAGGATTTTTAAGAAATACAGTATATAAAGTGAAAGTTGCTCCATCATGTCTGACTGTTACTGCAGAGCACTATTCAAAGAGGCAGAAGAAAAAAGAATTAGAAAGGAAAGAATTATGGGACTCACCCCAGCAGGGTAAAAAATTTTAGATGGTTATTAAGAAATGGGATGAATAAAACCAACATTGACGGGGTTAAAACAAAAGTTTTAATATAGCACAACTGAAGAGTAAGTAGGCCAAAGGGATACCATCCATGCTGGTCCCCTAACACTAAAGGGTCCAAAGCAAGTCCATTCTATTTACCCCAGTTTGGAAAAACTTAAAAATCCAGAAGGCAAAATTTACAGCGAGAAACCTAACCAGCAATCACTTAGGGGTAGCAGTTAGGCTGATTAATCAAATTAAAGATTAACAAAAAGGGTCCACTGGCTTGACCCCTCCTGGAGACCTAAGGCCTTTTATACAGAAGTGGGTAAAAGGGCTTGGGAATAAAAAGGAGACGTTTCCTGGGATGACTTTTCTAGTTCTCCAATGGTTAAGACTCCGCCTTCCAATGCAGGGGGTACAGGTTCAACCCCTGGTCAAATAATCAATCAATAAATAAATAAATAAAAGTTAAAAATAGAAGTTAACAGGGATCCTTGATGTAGTTACCCCATGAGCTATGCTACCAAAATCATTGGTGGGACCCAGAAACAATTAGATTTAAAAACGCAAGGATTGATAAGATTATAAACACTGAAATGTTTAAATGGGTGTTATGTGAAGAGGTTATGTCAACATTGTCTTAATGTATTATGGGAATGGATGCTGTGTCTGACCAGAACATTTTCCCCACCCAGTACTCTAAGACCAAGACTTGTGTATGGAGTCCTAGTGGAGGCAATGGTTAGAGGTATAAGAGTTCATGAGAATGAAGTGGAAGTATTTCAATGGACTTTATGTAATGTGGCTGCCTATTTTGCGGATGACTCTGTTATGAGGATGGGTGTCCTGTCTCACCGAAGAACATTCCGCCTCCCTGGGATTGTAAAACAGGACATGTAAACCCCACCCCCCCAACTTCAAGCAATGTTAATCAAACACATTAATGGGAGCCAGTGGAATAGTCTGAGACCACACAGTGTGAAGTAGAAGCTTGAAGCCAATTGTTCAAGGCTTAAGAGAAGCAACTATTTTTGTCTTGCAGATCTATACAAAATCAGAAATGCAAACACAGCCCACAATCAAAAAGCTAGAAATAAAACTACCATAAGATCCAGCAATTCCACTCCTGGGTATCTACCCAGAGAAAATGAAAACACTAATTCAAAATGATACATGCACCCCAACACTAATTCAAAATGATACACACAACCCAACACTAATTCAAAATGATACATGCAACCCAACACTAATTCAAAATGATACATGGACCCCAATATTCACAGCAGTCTTAGTTACAATAGCCAAGATATGAAAGCCCACCTACATATCCATAGACTGATGAACAAATAATAATATATATTAATAGTATATGTATATAAAATCTTAGTACATATATATCTCACACATGCACACACAATATTGAACACTGCTGCTGCTGCTGCTAAGTCACTTCAGTCGTGTCCGACTCTGTGCAACCCCATAGTTGGCAGCCCACCAGGCTCCACCATCTCTGGGATTCTCCAGGCAAGAACACTGGAGTGGGTTGCCATTTCCTTCTCCAATGCATGAAAGTGAAAAGTGAAAGGGAAGTCACTCAGTCGTATCCAACTCTTCGTGACCCCATGGACTGCAGCCCACCAGACTCCTCTGTCCATGGGACTTTCCAGGCAAGAGTATTGGAGTGGGTTGCCATTGTCTTCTCCAATATTGAACACTAGTCAGTCATAAAAAAGAACAAAATCTTGCAATTTGCAATAATATGGATGGACCTAGAGGGTACTATGCTAAGTGAAATATGACAGAGAAAGACAAATACTGTATATTTTCACTTTTGTCTGGAACCTAAAAAACCAAATGAACAAAACATAAAGAGATATATAGGTATAGAGAATAAACTGTTCCAAGGGGAGGGGGGTTTGAGAGTGGGTGAAATAGGTGAATGGAATTAAGAGGTACAACCTACTAGCTATAAAATAATTCATAGGATATAACGTACAAAGGGAACAGTCAGTAATATTGATTTAACTTTCCGTGCTGTATAATCTACAAGATCATCAAATTACTATGTTGTATATCTGAAACTAATATAAGACAATTACAATTTTTACAAAATTACATAAAAATAAATCTTCAATAAATGAATACATAACAATGACTCAGGAAGTTTTCCTTGTTACATCCTTCTTAACTGCCTCAAAAGAATTTAGATAAAAGGCCTGTTCCATATGAGAGGTATCAGAGAGATATCCACAAAGAAAATGGGTCAACATTCAGAAAACGAAGATCATGGCATCCGGTCCCATCACTTCCTGGGAAATAGATGGGGGAAACCGTGGAAACAGTGTCAGACTTTATTTTTCTGGGCTCCAAAATCACTGCAGATGGTGACTGCAGCCATTAAATTAAAAGACGCTTACTCCTTGGAAGGAAAGTTATGACCAACCTAGATAGCATATTGAAAAGCAGAGACATTACTTTGCCAACAAAGGTTCATCTGGTCAAGGCTATGGTTTTTCCTGTGGTCATGTATGGATGTGAGAGTTGAACTGTGAAGAAGACTGAGCACCAAAGAATTGATGCTTTTGAACTGTGATGTTGGAGAAGACTCTTGAGAGTCCCTTGGACTGCAAGGAGATCCAACCAGTCCATTCTGAAGGAGATCAGCCCTGGGATTTCTTTGGAAGGAATGATGCTAAAGCTGAAACTCCAGTACTTTGGCCACCTCATGCGAAGAGTTGACTTATTGGAAAAGACTCTGATGCTGGGAGGGATTGGGGGCAAGAGGAGAAGGGGACCACAGAGGATGAGATGGCTGGATGGCATCACTGACTCGATGGACGTGAGTCTCAGTGAACTCCGGGAGTTGGTGATGGACAAGGAGGCCTGGCGTGCTGCAATTCATGGGGTCGCAAAGAGTCGGACACGTCTGAACGACTGATCTGATCTGATCTGATCTGATGGTACGGAAATTTGATATGGGTTAGGAGCAAAGTCCACTCTGTTCCACTGTCTCTGCATGGCTCAACAATCAGTTCAGTTCAGTTCAGTTGCTCAGTCATGTCCAACTCTTTGCGAACCCATGAATCGCAGCACGTCAGGCCTCCCTGTCCATCACCAACTCCCGGAGTTCACTCAGACTCACATCCATCGAGTCAATGATGCCATCCAGCCATCTCATCCTCTGTGGTCCCCTTCTCCTCCTACCCCCAATCCCTCCCAGCATCAGAGTCTTTTCCAATGAGTCAACTCTTCGCATGAGGTGGCCAAAGTACTGGAGTTTCAGCTTTAGCATCATTCCTTCCAAAGAAATCCCAGGGCTGATCTCCTTCAGAATGGACTGGTTGGATCTCCTTGCAGTCCAAGGGACTCTCAAGAGTCTTCTCCAACACCACAGTTCAAAAGCATCAATTCTTCAGTGCTCAGCTTTCTTCACAGTCCAACTCTCAAATTCATACATGACTACTGGAAAAACCATAGCCTTGACTAGATGGACCTTTGTTGGCAATGTAATGTCTCTGCTTTTCAATATGCTATCTAGGTTGGTCATAACTTTCCTTCCAAGGAGGAAGCGTCTTTTAATTTCACGGCTACAATCACCATCTGCAGTGATTTTGGAGCCCAGAAAAATAAAGTCTGACACTGTTTCCCCATCTATTTCCCATGAAGTGATGGGACCAGATGCCGCGATCTTTGTTTTCTGAATGTTGAGATTTAAGACAACTTTTTTACTCTCCTCTTTCACTTTCATCAAGAAGCTTTTTAGTTCCTTTTCACTTTCTACCATAAGGGTGGTGTCATCTGCATATCTGAGGTTATTGATATTTCTCCCTGCAATCTTGATTCCAGCTTGTGCTTCATCCAGCCCAGGGTTTCTCATGATGTACTCTGCATATAAGTTAAATAAGGAGGGTGACAATATACAGCCTTGACGTACTCCTTTTCCTATTTGTAACCAGTCTGAACCATGTCCAGTTCTAACTGTTGCTTCCTGACCTGCATACAGATTTCTCAGGAGGCAGGTCAGGTGGTCTGGTATTCCCATCTGTTGAAGAATTTTCTACAGTTTATTGTGATCCACACAGTCAATACTTTGTCATAGTCAATAAAGCATTAGTTACCAAAAATGTGTTTTTCCATCTTAATATGATTTTCTCCCCTTTAAAGTCCCAAACCACTGTAGCAACATCCTCTTTAAGTTTAGCTGAAGATGGTATCTAAGGTGATGGTTCTGGCCATTATCAGGGGTTTGGTTTCCTAGGTCTCTCCCATATAGTCATATTAATTTTTTTTTCTCCTGTTAATCTGTCTCATGAAAATTTAATTTTTAGACCAGCCAGAACTTAGAAGGGAAGAAAAAAATGTCTTCAGCAGTTGTAACTATACACAGGAACGGTTTAATAAGTGCTTAATAAAATAGTATCTCTGATGGAAATTGCTGATTTCAGCTAGTATCAACTCTTTAATAAGGTTATGATTCTCAGTTCTGATGTACATATTAATCACCTGATATTATTTAGAATTGGCATTTTTGCATCAATACTAGAAATTTTATTTCAGTAAATATATGAGTTCATAAACTTCTGAATCTGTATTTGGTCATATGAGTTGAACATAGGTGACTCAGAAACAATTTGAAAAACACCTTGGCTACTCCCTATTGACTTAGAACCAAGTATGAGACACATAGTGTTATGAAATGAATTGTTCCCCTCCTCTCCAAATTCATATGTTGAAGTCCTAACTCTCAGTAGGGCTGTATTTGCAAATGGGCCCTCTAAGCAAACAATTAAGGTTAAATGAGGTCCTAAGTGTAGGGTCCTGCTCTGACAGGATTAATGTCTACAAGAAGAGACACCAGGGAATGTGCTCTCTCCATACATGCACTTAGGAAAGGCCATTTGGGGATATGGCTAAAAGGAGGCTGGTGGTAAGCCAGGAAGAAATTCCTCACCAAAAACTGAATCAATGGGAACCTTGATCTTGGACCTCTAGCCTCCAGAACTGAGACAGTACATTTCTTTTTTGAAGCCATTGCCATCTACAAATTGGCACTTGCCATCTGCCTTTACAAGGATGAAATTTTGAGCCTCACAGCTGCTAACCTTCAACACTCCCTGTAAGGAGTTCATGGAGGAGACCAGGAATGAGTTACACTTGTGCTCTGAGAAAAACTGGCAGAGCAGGTCTTCAGACAGATATTTTCAGGAGATGATTTTATGAATCCAATTCTCGCATCTTCTTGTATCTATAAAAGCACTAAAATCCTTCATGGTGAAATCTGCTCCTTGTGAACAGTAGTAACCTTCTGCCAAAAAAATATGTGCTTGATTGAATGAACTCCCCCTTCACCAAAATCACATATAAACTGGCCTCCCCCCTACCTCTTTGGAGTGCTACCTCCCAGAGCTACCTGATTGCTGTCTCCCAGGCTACAGTCCTCATTTTGCCCCAAATAATAAAGCATACAACTCTCACATGATACTTTTTTTTTCTTTCAATTGACATCATCCACATTGTTGTAGCAAACTAACATACAGAGTTCTCATCAGAAGTTGTTTATTCTGGATCTCTGGAAACTTCCCCACCTTCCTTCTCTTAGCTTCTCTCCTTTGACTCTCCCTGAATACTTTATTTCATCTAGGGTATCTAATACATGAGTACAGTTTTTAATACTTCAAATCTGAATAACAAAATAAACAAAGCTATAGAAATACACAGAAAAAGTGGCAGAAACTACTCAAGTGCCTGAATCATTCACTCTTATTGTAGCCTTCTTCCTTAAGACTTTCAAATTTGATTCAGTTGGTACTAAAATATTAGAGATTCTTAACCTGGGACCAATACATACATTTCAAGAACAAACATTGTAAAATGTTGGGTACATAGAAATTTTTCTGGTGAAAGAATCTCAGTGGAATCCACTGACAAAGCTTCCCTTAAGATATAAAAATCTACCTATTTGAATTATAGGATATGTTTTTGCAGATGTTAGATATATGAATAAAGAGTTTCCCTTTTCTACTTAACCTGGTAAAATAATCCTACTACAAAAGAAATAAGTTGCCCATAAAATGTTTAGCAGTTTGTGGCTTAACAAAGAGAAGACAAAAGAAAAGTATAATAGATTATTTCAAGTCCTGTTGTCTCCTTGAATCTTTCCTGACCTCTCCAATTCAAGTGTACTCATCCATTCCTCAAATCCTCTATCTTCCCCTGTCTATGCTGCCCATCTGATGCTTATACTTTACATTCAGCTTTTGCCAGTTTAGCTTTCACCAGCAGACATTCCTTCACCTTTATAATAATTATAAGATGCAGGTTGGAAACCTTTTTGGAACTGTGAATAAAGTCAAAACAATGTCTAAGAGAAAACTTCCACAAGGGCCACAGAACAGGATTTCCTTTTTAAAAGCCCCCAAACTCTGCTAAGCTCACCTAGACTTACTGTAATATTCAACCCAACTTCAGTTTTAGCCTCTCCTAGGAATGGAATTTTAAGCCAGCAGTGTGGAATTTCCTGGTTAGCAATAATGAGGTAATCTGCATGATAAGATTCTTTGCCCTTCCCACTAAGGAAAGGTGACCTAGCCTGAAACAATTTTTGCTGTCCTTGTGTGGTTGTTGTTAATAATCTCCTCGTCCCACCCTATTTCTAGAAAAGCCTTCCATGTTGTAAAACTTCCTGGAGCACCTGTCTGTTTACTATTAAAAGGTGGGTTGCTATCAGATTCATTTAATAAAGTCAATTTGATCTCAAATTTACTCAGTAGAATTTGCTTAACTAATACATGTTCTCTTTTAATTGGACTTAAATATACTATTTATAAGCTACAGTGTCTTATTCATGCAACAATCTATACTGTCATGGAAAGAAATGAGCAAAACAAAGGAATATTACCTGTCAAAATTAAAGACAGGGAAAATTTCAAGAAATAAAATATTTAAAAGGCAATAATTACCTTCTATAACTAAACTGGCAATAGTATTGTTGCAGGAAGGGGCACCCCTTCCAGGGCCCGAAACTGGGATCTTGTCTAACACTCAGAAATGAATTGTCTGAGGAGACACATGTGCTGACAAAGCAAGAGATGTTATTGGGAAAGGGCACCCTGGTGGAGAGCAGGAGGGTAAGGGAACCCAGGAGAACAGCTCTGCCACTTGGCTCAGGTTTTATGGTGATGGGATTAGTTTCCAGGTTGTCTTTGGCCAATCATTCTGACTCAGACTCCTTCCTGGTGGTGCACGCCTTGTTCAGCCAAGATGGATGCCACTGAGAAGGATTCTGGGAGGTGGTCGGACATGTGGCGTCTCCTTTTGACCTTTCCCAAACTCTTCCAGTTGGTGGTGGCTTATTAGTTCTGTGTTATTTACCTGAACTTCCTGTGTCATAAAACAACTCATGCAAATGGTTACTATGGCACCTGGCCAGGGTGGGTGGTTTCAGTCAGGGTGCTTCCCTTAACAGTATTAGAGTACATGTCATGAATTTAAGACTACAATAGGTAAGCTCAATTAAATTCATAAAATCAACTTTTCTTAGTAACTGGAAGAAAAGCAAAACATTTAAAAGAAGCAGTATAGAAAAAAAAAAAAAAACTGAACAAGGACTATCAACCTGTTCATTTGAAAATCTGAAAGATAATCTGAGAAAAAGTTTGAAAAAGTTTTAAGTCTACCTTATATAGTACTCATTAGATACGCTGGGCTGGATGAAGCACAAGCTGGAATTAAGATTGCCGGGAGAAATATCAATAACCTCAGATATGCAGATGACACCACCCTTATGGCAGAAAGTGAGGAGGAACTAAAAAGCCTCTTGATGAAAGTGAAAGAGGAGAGTAAAAAGGTTGGCTTAAAGCTCAACATTCAGAAAACGAAGATCATGGCATCTGGTCCCATCACTTCATAACAAACAGATGGGGAAACAGTGGAAACAGTGTCAGACTTTATTCTTTCGGGCTGCAAAATCACTACGGATGGTGACTGCAGCCATGAAATTAAAAGATGCTTACTCCTTGGAAGAAAAGTTATGACCAACCTAGACAGCATATTGAAAAGCAGAGACTACTTTGCCAACAAAGGTTCGTCTAGTCAAGGCTATGGTTTTTCCAGTGGTCATGTATGGATATGAGAGTTGGACTGTGAAGAAAGCTGAGCGCTGAAGAATTGATGCTTTTGAACTGTGGTGTTGGAGAAGACTCTTGAGAGTCCCTTGGACTGCAAGGAGATCCAACCAGTCCATTCTGAAGGAGATCAGCCCTGGGATTTCTTTGGAAGGAATGATGCTAAAGCTGAAACTCCAGTACTTTGGCCACCTCATGCGAAGAGTTGACTCATTGGAAAAGACTCTGATGCTGGGAGGGATTGGGGGCAAGAGGAGAAGGGGACGAGAGAGGATGAGATGGCTGGATGGCATCACTGACTCGATGGACGTGAGTCTGAGTGAACTCCGGGAGTTGGTGATGGACAGGGAGGCCTGGCGTGCTGCGATTCATGGGGTCGCAAAGACTCGGACATGACTGAGTGACTGAACTGAACTGAACATCTAATTATCTTTATTATCTTAATGAATGTATACAATCTGAAAACTGTGGGTACTCAATAGCTTCTAATAAATATTTTAAATAATATACTATCAGTTATGATTTATTATAATGTTTTCACTCTTCTGGGTTATTTCCTTCTAACATTTTATAAAGGGAAAAAAAAATACCAGAGGGCTCAAGACCATATACAGAATGATTCCATTTACATGATGTACAAGAAAGTAAAATTAATCTACACTATAGAGGCTAGATAAGAGCTTGGAAAGTTATCTTGTAAAGGAAGGATGCATAGAAGAGGTTGCTAGGGTTCTTATAAAGTTCTGTTTCTTGATCTGGTTGCTGAATACCTGGGTGTGTTTATTTAATTCATTCAGAGGACGACAGGGATGAGATGGATGGATGGCATCACCGACTCGATGGACGTAAGTTTGAGTGAACTCCGGGAGTTGGTGATGGACAGGGAGGCCTGGCGTGCTGCGATTCATGGGGTCCCAAAGAGTCGGACACGACTGAGCGACTGAACTGAACTGAACTGATATAGTACTGATTCTACTGTTTAGCAAACATTTATGATAGAGTTCCTGAAGTTAGTTTATAAAGTCAGAAAGAAAACCGGGGCTAAAACAATTTTTCAAATTGAAATTCTTTTAGAAATATAACAAAACACAAGAGATTCTATCAAGACACTGAATTAATTAAAGCTAATTTCAATCTAAAATCCTCAACTGAGCTCATCTGATGTTGCCTCTCAAAGTCTGCAAAAATTTTGAAAAGTAATCTTAAACCTTATTTATTTTTGCAAAAGAAATTTAACACTATGTATATAGCCTTGATCAATAACAATGGAATCGAAATAAAATCAACCATGCCACAGTAGTCATTTCTTTGAAGAAAATAGAAAATAATTTTACAAGTAATTAAAGATAACATTTGAATTAGTTCATGATCTATGACAGGTCACAACAGGATAATCTTGGATTGGACCCTTCATTCTTGATTCTTCAGTCTGTTTTTACCACAAAGGAACTTTATTTAGTTTTAGTTTTTAAAAAAAGGAAATGTTAATACTAACGATAAACTCAATATTTGATGTCATTTATATTAGTGTTAACTGGAATGTGGGTAATTATGAATTTACAGCTGACCCTTAAACATCGGGGTTTAGGGATGCCAAACCTCTGAATAGTCGAAAATCTCATAATTTCTTATAGTCAGCTCTGTATCCACAGTTCCTCCTTACTTTTGGATTCAACTAACTTGGGTCATATCTACTAAGGGGAAAAAAAAAAAAAATCAGCATATCAGTGGACTATGCAGTTCAAACCCATGTTGTTCAAGCATCAACTTGTCTTGTGTTATCAAATTAGTTCTTCTTCCCCAGATTAAATGTCCCTGAAGGACATCTTGAAAGTATAATGAGAAAGATGACATAGTACTGACTAAAATGAAAACTAGATAACAGCAGTCTTTTGGAAACAATTCAAACAACTTAGTCTGGGAATAGCTTGGATACTCACATGAAGTATAAAATTGAGAGAGGCAGCATGACTAGAAAGCAGTTATCTGGCAGCCCTAACATTTCAGATGCTTTGAAAATGAGGAAACTTCCCAGTTTCTTCTTCCATATGAGAAATCACAGTGTATGGCTATCAGTTGGGGCCAAAACAAACTCAAAAATCGAGGTTGACTTTCATATTTAGCAGTCTGTCTGACTAGCTGTCCTAAGAAATCTTCTGGGTACAGAATACCTAAGAAAAACACATGAATACTCATTAGAAACTGACAAACAACTAATCTCGAGAATACACAAGCAACTCCTACAGCTCAACTCCAGAAAAATAAATGACCCAATCAAAAAATGGGCCAAAGAACTAAATAGACATTTCTCCAAAGAAGACATACAGATGGCTAACAAACACATGAAAAGATGCTCAACATCACTCATTATCAGAGAAATGCAAATCAAAACCACTATGAGGTACCATTTCACGCCAGTCAGAATGGCTGCGATCCAAAAGTCTACAAGTAATAAATGCTGGGGAGGGTGTGGAGAAAAGGGAACCCTCTTACACTGTTGGTGGGAATGCAAACTAGTACAGCCACTATGGAGAACAGTGTGGAGATTCCTTAAAAAACTGGAAATAGAACTGCCTTATGAGCCAGCAATCCCACTGCTGGGCATACACACTGAGGAAACCAGAAGGGAAAGAGACACATGTACCCCAATGTTCATCGCAGCACTGTTTATAATAGCCAGGACATGGAAGCAACCTAGATGTCCATCAGCAGATGAATGGATAAGAAAGCTGAGGTACATATACACAATGGAGTATTACTCAGCCATTAAAAAGAATACATTTGAATCAGTTCTAATGAGGTGGATGAAACTGGAGCCTATTATACAGAGTGAAGTAAGCCAGAAAGAAAAACACCAATACAGTATACTAATGCATATATACGGAATTTAGAAAGATGGTAACAATAACCCTGTGTACGAGACAGCAAAAGAGACACTGATGTATAGAACAGTCTTATGGACTCTGTGGGAGAGGGAGAGGGTGGGAAGATTTGGGAGAATGGCATTGAAACATGTAAAATATCATGTATGAAACGAGTTGCCAGTCCAGGTTCGATGCACGATACTGGATGCTTGGGGCTGGTGCACTGGGACGACCCAGAGGGATGGAATGGGGAGGGAGGAAGGAGGAGGGTTCAGGATGGGGAACACAAGTATACCTGTGGCGGATTCATTTTGATATTTGGCAAAACTAATACAATTATGTAAAGTTAAAAAAAAAAAAAAGTAACAAATAAAAACCTTAACACAAATTCACTGATGAGCTGGCAGAAAAATAAGGGAAATTCTCTGAAGCCAGAATTGTCACAGTACAAACCCATAAAGCACTGAAACACTAAAAGTGGCATTCCCAAGGATGTTATTTTAACTGACCACAAGCCTTAGAGCCTAAGTGTTAGAGAGAAAGCTTAGGTTCTCTGCAAGTTGGAAAGTCAGAATGGAGATTTCGACACAATGCTAGACACCCAAACAGCTTCCAACATTGCTGCATGTGACAGAAACAATATTATACGTTGACCATAATCCTTCCTCTTCCTGGGCACAGAGGAAGGCCCACTTCCCAGCCTTCCTTGCCGTTGTGGGGGGACTGCGTGACAGCGTGCTGGCAAGTAGGATGTGGGTGGGAATGATGTTCTCCATTTCCAGACCTGGCTTTCTAGAGGTAACATATTCCACAATGTAATGTTTAAAAATGTGGGAGGAAAGCTCCTTTCTCATCAGACTTGGCATGAGGCATAAACCTTCATTCTGTTAAGCCATTGAAATTTGGGAGTTTATTTTTAACTACATTTAGCCTAATGATTTTGATTAAAATAACCCAACAAGAAAAAAACAAAGTTTACTCCACAGAGAGAAATAATTGGAATACCTGCCCTCAATAGGATATAGTGCTGAAATTAATATTCACAGGTGTTGTGGGGAAAAAAAATAAGTCCAAGCAAAAAATTAGAATAGTCTCAAAGTTTTTGAGAGTCCCCAGGTACCTTGAGGATGAAACATAAATTCTCTCTCTACAAACAGACTTTAAATCTAGAATCAAATATTCTCAAAGATATAATTCCAGGATATTACAAGTAAAAATAATAAAGCATGTAAGGAGACAAACGACCATGCACAAGAGAGCAGAAACAATAAACTACAGAAGTAGAAAAGCAAAAGCTACCATTACTAAAATTATCACAGGGATAATATAAATGTTTCTATTAAGAAAATACTATATTAAAATGATACACTAAAATTATAATAAACAGTAACAAAGTTTCTAAATTTGCCATGCAGATTTGGAAAGAACTCAATGTAATATCTATAAATAAAAATGCAATATTGAATTTAGAAACTCCAGATTAAACACTAATTACATTCTGAAGAGAGAATCAATGAATTGAAAGATACGAAACTAATATTTAGAATGTAGCTCAGGAAAAAACATATAAAATATAAAAGGGCTAAAAATAAGATAGTCATGTGTTCTAAAATATGTTTATAAAACCTGATCTTAGTAATTAGAAGTAGTACCAGAAACTCTGGAGACTTAAATCTCTTTGAATCAAATCAACAGCAGAAACACATATAGTTAAACAGAACTAGTAAGCTGGTAGGTAGGTCAGAAGAAATTATCCCTAACAAAACTTAGGGGAAGCGATGCAAAATACAGATGAAAGTAAAAGATTTAGAAGATGTATTGAAGCAATATGATAAACACTTCACTGGACTTCTAGGAGAGCTAGAGGGAAAAAGGGGAAAAGGATATTCAGACATAATAATATTTTCCAGAATTAATAAAAGACTCCTAGATTCAGGAAGCTAAATACATCCTAAGCACAATGAAATAAATAAATCTATAGTCAGAGCCATCCAAGGAAACTGAAAAACACCATGTATAAAAAGATTTAAAAGCCCAACAGAAAAACAAAACCACTTACAAAGTGCTTACATTACACCACCAATTTATTTCTCAACAACGGAAGGTGAGAGAGAGTTGGATTAAATCTTAAAGAAAAAAAAATAACATTCAGTGCATATCCAATTTAACCATATTTTAAGAATTGGGGTGAAAAAAAGACATTTTTATGCAAACATTTACTAACATTATTACCATCAACAAATGTTTCTTAAAAGGAACTTCTAAAGGGCTTCAAGAAGAAAGAAGTTGACCATAAGAGAAAAAAAAAAAAAAAAAAAACTGAGTTGTAATAAATGAATCTAACTCAAATAAATCATTGAATGCTTGATCTTACCAAACCATAATATTAACAATGTATAATTAATGGAGTTAAAAACTAATCACAAGGGGAGTTTTGTTTTAGAATAGGTCAGAACAAGAAAGCACATTTGCTTTGAAACTAGACAAAGCCAAGTAAATTATAAATATAATATTTTAAAAGCATCAGGGAACTTCAGAAGCAAACTCAAATTCCAGAAAGAAGAAAAACTCTCTTTTTTTTTTTTTGAGCAGGGATTTTTCTCTTTCCTGTGCAGGCATTTTCTGATTCCAGGTGTTTATGGAGGCTCCGGCTTGGAAACTCTGGGACCAGGCTACAGAAAAGAGAAACTAGCAAAATTTCAGTGATTCTGCAGGACTAGTGTGATAAACTGGAAACCTGGGAGGTTTCAAACTCACAACTGCTCTCCCCAAAGAACATTTGCTAAATTTTGTGCTAAACAGGAAGCTGAGAAACTAGGTGGAAAGCTTCCTAAATGCAATGTAGAATTTCCAGATGGAAGTAACCTAACTCAATATACCACCAGTCTTACCTTCAAGGAACAGGTTCTATTTTGAAGTAATATAAACAGGAAGACCAAAGAGCTGAGCTAAGGTCTCTGAAGGATATAGCTGAATTTTCTGCAGTCTTCCAAACTGGAGGAGACAGAGATATACCGACTTAGAATCAAAACTCTGCAGGCAGAGAAGGAGCACAGCAAACAGAAGCAGGGGTGTTGCAGAAGTGGGCTGGGTCAGAAACCCAGCCCCGACTTTAATTAATGTCTGATTGGATTCAGGAGTTCCGATCCTCACTCTCTTTATCAATAAAGGAAGATAACATAATGTAGAGCCTCAAGAGTTAAAGCACCAACATGAATTAAGAAAGTACTAGAAGTGTGAAGACAAGAAAATATGACCAACTCTCATGAGAAAAGGAGAAGTGAGCCAAATACTGGAGTTGGCAAACAAGGATTTTCAAACACCTCTGGTTAAATGTTTAAAAACATGGAGAAAAAGAGGGGCAAAGTAGATCAAAGAGTGGAGAATTTAACAGAGGATTAAAATCTATAAAAGGGAATCCAATGAACATTTCATAAATAAAAAAAGAAAATATCTGACGCTAAGTAATTAATAGATGAGTTGAACAGGAGACTGAACGCAGCTGAAAACAAGTGAAGTAGAACTAGGTGCTGGAGAAGGAAATGGCAACCCACGCCGGTGTTCTTGCCTGGAGAATCGCAGGGACGGGGGAGCCTGGTGGGCTGCCGTCTATGGGGTCGCACAGAGTCAGACACGACTGAAGTGACTTAGCAGCAGCAGCAGAACTAGGTGCTAGTGTTTTCAGTGAACTAGGAATGAGGTTTTTTAAAAACTGAAACAAACCAAAAGCAATGAGAAAGTATATACGTACGAAAATGTACAAGACTGTGGGACATTATTTTTGTCCAGGTACCCCAGAGAAAACACTTTGATGAAAAGATCGGCCTTCATGAGATTTAATAGTGAGAGCTCTCCAGAAAAGCATTGTTAGGGAGTGAAGCATGATTGAGAGGGAGAAATTGAACTGAAATGCAATTGCAAGAGAGGGCTTTATCAATCTTGTACAAGTTCTGGAACTGGGATGGCCCTTCAGAGAGGTCCTGAATTGAGGCAAGGAAGCTGGGCACTTTTACTTCCATTCTGACCTGTCACTGAAGGCAGCTGCCTCTGAGAAGGCGCCATAAACTTAGGCAAAGCCCAGCTCTTTGGCTGAGGGCCATGCCGAGATGGGCCTCAGCTGTGAGTTGTCAGAAATCAACAATCCCAGTGGCTGGGGGAATGATGCAGAACCTGGATTCGGGATGGTTCCCCACAGCCTCCACAAGCACCCACACTTGGAGCTCCCTGCTTCATATAAGTCCCCCTACCTGGAAACAATCCCTCCTGGACTCTAGTTGATCTCTTCTGTGTGAATTTGCCTGGGTAAAATTAGTGGGCATATTACAGCCCTCACAATTGCAACAGTTCCTGCAGATAGAGTTGACATTCATTGTCTTCCCACTCTACCGACAATTCCCGATTCACTCTTGGCTACCGCATCTACTGGTTTAGGTGCTTTGGGTGTGGGGTGACGAACACTTGTTCTAAGCATTATTCACTAAGCCCTCCTTCAGCTGTAGCTGCTGCTCATATTCACTCACCATCAAAACTGGGCAAAGAAATGGCGAAGGACATACACCCAGATCATCTGAGTGGTAAATACATTCTTACCCTCTTCAGTCTGTAGCAGAGAACTAGACTCAATTACCCTTGCCAATATAGCAATTTCTTTTCTTGTCTACTGGTCTCTTGGAATGAGGAATCCAAAGTGATTAGATGGCAACCGTGGAATAAAATTTCTTAGGAATCTGTGTCCCCTGATAGAAACATTCCTTCCCTGGGAACCAGGCTCTCTATAAACTTAAGCGTTGGGGATTCAGTTAACATAAAATCTCCAAGTGGATTACGGAGAATGATGGTCTGTGAGTCCACTCCTATTTCCAGTATTTGGCTCTGGCTCCTTACACTGAGATTAATTAGGACTGAGCATTTTTCATCATTGCTAGTTAGAATGTGTGCTGTGCCCTGGAGAAGGAGGCCTGTCCTTGCAGAGTATCATCCCTAAGATAACATTCAAGTTGCACCTTTACAATCCATTCCATTGCTTTATCAAGCCAGAAGTTTCTGGGTGGTTGAGTAGGTGATAGGAACTTCGGATCTCAAGTCATGTGCTCACAGCTACAGCTCCTTTGTTAGAGGGGTTCCTGGTATGAGGCATGTTAAATCACATATCAGCGAATCAAACAACAATAAACTCTTACAGAGGGGTGCTGGCTAAGGTTCTCTGAAGGCAAGTTAAACACATGTAGGAAATATGTATCAGATCTAGACAAATCACTGACTTCCAAGATGTAAGGAATCTGGTCTACTCAATTTCTTACCAATTAATTCTTTGGTCTCCTTGAGGGATGGGAGCATCCTGAGGTATAACATGGGTCTCTTGCTGGCAAGCAAAACATTCCATGGAGACAGCCCTGGCGAATGGGAGCTCATGCAGACTGTATCCTGGCCACCATTGCTAGTTCATGCCTGAGCCCACTGTGCTAGGAGCAGAGTGGTGCATGACAGAGGTTAGCTGGCATCAACTGACAAAACCTTTCTGTCTCTCTTGCTAAACAGCAAAATGCCTATTGTGTCAGTTTTCCTTGTATTGCCTCTCAGCTGTGAATGTCCCCTTCAGTACAGGCAGGGACAAATAGCAGACTCACTGAGGATTTTCTCCTTCAAGATGAGCTTGATGTTAAGCTTTCTCAGTACAGGGTGCTAAAGGAATCTTAAGAAAGGAAACAGTCCTGGGATATCCAGTGTGGGCAAGGCATCAGCAGCGTGGAGGAGAGGACATGCAAAGAGCCTACCCCCGTCATGGGCCGTGTGCATCTTCACTGCATTGCCTCAGAGCTATTTCAGTTTTAATATTCTCTACCATAATCGGCCTGCAGAGAACTAGTTCACTTTCTTGTCCATCCCCCACCTCCCTGCCACCCACCAGTTCCCTGTGTTGTTACCACACCAACCTGATTTGCTGAGCAGGATGTAACAGGCACTTTAGGAGGCTTTGGTACCAGAAGGAAATAAACTCTGTATCATTTCTGGGGCCCAGCATCATGGTCAAATTTCTAGGGGTTAATTGGTCTATAGAGTGCCAGCAAAATCCCTTCAAAGAAAAACTGTCTGATATGGGAGAATGGCATTGAAACATATAAAATATCATATGTGAAATGAAAAAAAAAAAGAAAAATGCAAAAAAGAAAAAGAAAAACTGTCATACACAGCCTCACTTAGCACTGAAGAAGTCATAATACTTACTACGCACTTTTGGATTCCGAAGGCAAAAGTCATATTTGAGTGTTCTGTACTGATCTATTAAACAAGTAACTGTAAGTCTGAGAGTTATGGGGCTTAAAGTAAAAGAAAATGACGTGAAGTCTGACCATAGTGAAACATGTTTATCAATTGGATTTTATGACCCAGCAAGTTCAAACGACACTTAAACTGTCCAGGGCAAGAGGGCTCTGTACAGAGCTTTTCAGTTCAGTTCAGTCGCTCCATCATGTCCGACTCTTTGCGACCCCATGAATCACTGCACACTAGGCTTCCCTGTCCATCACCAACTCCCGGAGTTCACCCAGACTCACGTCCATCGAGTCAGTGATGCCATCCAGCCATCTCATCCTCTGTCGTCCCCTTCTCCTCCTGCCCCCAATCCCTCCCAGCATCAGAGTCTTTTCCAATGAGTCAACTCTTCACACAGAGCCTTTAGCCAAGCCAAATAGGAGAATCACACTGCTGACCCCAAGGGATAGAAGTAAAACTGTATCCTGGTTTTATCCTTGTTACTGGGCCTAGCAAAAGACTGAGTATCTGACCGGACAGCATCCAGAGATCTTGAAACATGTCATGGATTGTTTTTTCCAACTGATCTACCCAGTTTTAGTTCAGTCGTGCAAAGCAGTAATTCAAAACCAAGTGGAAATGGTACAAAAATGTCAAACTAAAGCAAGTCTACAAACGCCCAAGTAAGCTGACTGAGCAGATGGTTTAAATGTCTACATAGCAGCACATTCTGCTGACTTGCCCCTGCTGCCTTAACCCACACCTACAGCCTTGTAAGATTTCTTTATGATCAACAGATAAGAAAAAGCATCTGCTAGATTTATAGATGATATTAAGAAGATAGCACAAGATATTACAATAAATTGGTTTATGTTCATACAGCAAATATTATTCAACAGTGAAACAAATGAATAGTAACTACATATATCAAATAGAATCATCAAGAAAATGTAATTCCATAAAATACTTTATGTAAAAGAGTATATTCAGTATGGGTGAAGGAAATGGCAACCCACTTCAGTTTTCTTGCCTGGAGAATCCTGTGGACAGGGGAGCCTGGAGGGCTGCTGTCTATGGGGTCGCACAGAGTCGGACATGACTGAAGCAACTTAGCATGCATGCAGGCATTGGAGAAGGAAATGGTAACCCATTCCAGTATTCTGGGCTGGGGAATCCCAGGGAAAGAGGAGCCTGGTGGGCTGCCATCTATGGGGTTGCACAGAGTCGGACACGACTGAAGTGACTTAGCAGCAGCAGTGGCATATTCTGTATGCATGCATGCTAAGTTGCTTCAGTCATGTCCAACTCTGCAACCCCAAAGACTTTAGCCCGCCAGGCTCCTCTGTCTATGAGATGCTCCAGGCAAGAATACTGGAGTGAGTTGCCGTGCCCTCCTCCAGGGGATGTTTCTAACCCAGGGATCAAACCCATGTCTCCTACATTGGCAGGTGGGTTCTTTACCACTAGCACCACCTGGGAAGCCTCATACTTACTATAACTCCATTTATAAAAAGATCTAAGACCAGAAAGCTAAAAATTAAAATATTTGGAGATGCATGATAGAAAAGCAAGGAATGATTAATACAAAGTGAAGGATATATATGCCTTTGTGTATTTGGGCTGAGAAGCAGCAGTAATTCTGTTAGAGAAACACAGAGGCCTTCAAAGGAATTGGTAATGTTGTATATCCTAAGCTTGTGATGGATATATGAGTACTAATCTTATAGTCATTCTTTTTGCTAGTGGCTCTCAATCCAGGCTGTACTTTGGAATCATCTGAAGAGCTTTAAAAACCAAGAACAAGACACAAAACCTGATGCCCTGGCACTGAGTGATTTATCCTGAGATGTCTGGGTTCGAATGTTTTCCAAGTGATTCTAACTTGTAATTAGGTTTGAGAAACATTGTTTTACACTCTTAATATAGTCTTTTGTATTTTTATACATTTTTTTTTTAGAAGACCAAAGACACCGGAAATGAAGCAATTCTCGACTTAGAGTTGTTGTGATATATTGACCCATTTTGCTTCTTGCTGCATGGCAGCCAGGTCACGTGGTAGTTTATTGGCCTTTAAGGACAAGCCACATAAACGTTCTCATGAGGTAATAACTGCTCCCACCCTAACTCAGTCAACCCCACTTGCTTCTTCTCTTTAGTCACCACCTCGCCTGCCAATGAATTTTACCCTAACCTAGCACACTTCAGGCATCTGAAACACAGGCATTTTTCTTTGTGCTATTTATCCTCTACTTCTGATGTTTCTCTTTCTCTCTTATTATTTCACTTTTTCCTGCCTTTATGCCTTCAGGCCCTGTTATTTTGGCTTTCTTCTTCCCTCCTGACAATCCCATTTAGTGCTTTTCTTTCCACTACCTTTTCATCATGGAAATGTCTAAACACTGACTTAGGTCTCTTCCTAAATAGATTATTTTATAAAGCAAAGAAGAATTAACATGCATTAACTAAGGAACTTGTCTTTTAAATTGGTAAAAGAAAAAAAGAATTTATCAAGGATATTAGCTCTGACAGGTCTGCTTCAGGTTTTCCTCTATTTTTATAAGTTCCTAAAAATTATACAGGAGTGCAATCAAGTTCTTAAATGTCACTTCTTCATGTAGTGCTTTAATATCACTAAGAAACAGTATATTTTAAATGTCCCTGAATCCAAATCAAAGATATCAAATGTGTAAAAATGAAAGGATGATCATCTAGGATGAAACTCAAGAAGCTGAGCCCAATAAAATCAATACTAGCTCTATTTTTATCATGTAAACAAAGTGTGAACATTCAAGCTAATAACACAATGGGGAAACTTAAGGCATGAAATGTTTCAAATCCCATTACTGAATAAGATGCTTAAATGTTAACGGTATGCTGAGAATAATTGCATTTTTTCACCGGGACTTTCAAGAACTATACTGGGATATCTCAAACATTTTTGTTATGCAAGTTATTGCAAATGAAATATTTTTCTAGCACCTTTGAAGGGCCACTTTGTCATCCTAAATATTTAATAAAAATAGAAATAGAATAATTCCTTAAATAGCTCTAAGTTTTCAGATATTTTATTTTCAGACTGTAATCATCTTGAAAAGAAGGACATATACAAGGCTTATCCAAATGTTTGTGACATTTTCCCATCATATTTGATAGAAACAAAGCTTAGAGATCATAGTTTTCCAAACATAGTAGATAAAAAGACAAATACCAGTTGCCAAGAAACTAGAATAATTATGTATAAGTAGTTAACCTTTGGGATAAGACTGATTCATTTAAGCATATTTCAAAAGATTCCTAGCTTCCAGACAGGAAACTTGTATAGGTCAACATAGTCCTTTTAGAAAAGAAATCATGATTAGGCAATTAACCTTTTAATCCACCTAACAGTTCAAATTCCCTTCATTTCAAAGTTATACAGGCAACACAAAGATAATTGTTGGAGTAAAAGAGTGTTTCTAAAAAATAGAGATTATGGTAGTATATGTGTGTTTGAGTGTAGAGGAATCTGATAATTAAAAGTCAAAAAGACAAGGCTATGTGAGCAGATGTTTATTCTATAAGGGTATGTTTTTTTTATGAAGTTTTAATTTGAGGTCATTATTTTTATGACTCAATAATTTAAGGTGGTGATAAGTATTACATCCTGGATTAAAAAAAAGATAATATATATATAAACATTACACTTGGATAAATAAAAATACCTACCTAATTACCTAGTAGTATCCACTAAGATACGTACAAAGATGACCTGGGTCAGAACAAAAGAACCCAGTGTTCTCTTAGAAGTGGATGTGAGAAGAAGGTGAGTATATCAACTAGTGTCAACCTGGAAGTATCAGGATTTTTATGCTTCTACCCAATTGAGGATATTTGCTTTTAGCTTAAGTAGCCCTCTAACGGACTTCCCTGGTGACTCAGCAGTAAAGAGTCTGCCTGCAATGCTGGAGATGTGAGTTCAATTCCTGGGTCACAAAGATCCCCTGGAGAAGGAAATGGCAACCCATTCCAGTATTCTTGCCTGGGAAATCCCATGGACAAGAGGAGCCTGGCAGACTACAGTCCATGGAGTCGGAAATAGTCAAACACAACTTAGTGACTAAATAACAATAACAGATGTCAAACAGGAAAATTTCAAACTAACCAATTTTAAATGTCCAACTTTTTCTGATAATCCAGAGGCTAAAATTAGCTTAAATAACTAGGATATTGACTATCTCAAATAACAAAGCATCCAGAGGAGAAGACTCCACATTGGTTGACTCAGCAGCATAATTACATCTTTCAAGGACCAGTTTGGGATTCATTTTTTCCTCAGTCTTTCTGTACTTCCATCCTTCATGTTGTCTTCATGCTGGCACATGAAATAAAGTGGCTGTGTAATTTCCAGGTACTGGATTCAGATCCAGGAACAAGCCTACAAAGAAGGCTCTTTGAAGAGTAGAAATATCTTCACTAGAATCTTCCAGCACTTCTAACATTTTATGGAAGAGAATGGCCATATTGTTTCTGGAACAGGTCACTGACAAGGGGTAATTTGATACCATGCGGATAGACTATTCATTTGAGGTGAGACAGTTGTGGAGAAAACTCTAGTATTAACAACATATTTCAGCTCATATGGCATTCATTATTTCATTTATTTAATAAATACTTTTAATCTTAGGTATCTATCATGTGCCACTAGCCATATAGTAGTAAACAATGCAGTCATTGGTTTTGATCTTATGTAGCTAACAGTCTAGCTGGAAAGGTACATAGTTTTTAAAATTTTGGAAATAGCTCAATGACAAAATTTTTTAAAATACTATTGAATCTAATAAAATATGGATAAATCTATATGTGTAAACTATCAAACTCTGGTCAAAAAAACTCAAAGAAGTAAATAAAAACGGAGAGATATTCCATATTCTCACATAGAAAACTTAAGATGTCAGTTCTTCCCAACTTGATCTATAAATTCAGTACAATACCAACCCAAATCTCAGTAAGTTATTTTGCAGGTATCAGGAAACTGATTCTAAAATATATATGGCAAGGTAAAAGACCTAAGTATCCAGCACAATGTGAAAGGAGGAGAATAAATTACCTGACTTCAAGACTTACCATAGGGCTTCTCTGGTGGCTCAGTGGTAAAGAATTCACCTGCAATGCAGGAGACATGGGTTGGATCCCTGATCTGGGAAGATCCCACATGCCACATGGAGAAGGCAATGGCACCCCACTCCAGTGCTCTTGCCTGGAAAATCCCATGGATGGAGGAGCCTGGTGGGCTGCAGTCCATGGGGTTGCGAAGAGTTGGACATGACTGAGCAACTTCACTTTGCTTTTTCACTTTCATGCATTGGAAAAGGCAATGGCAACCCACTCCAGTGTTCTTGCCTGGAGAATCCCAGGGACGGGGGAGCCTGGTGGGCTGCCATCTATGGGGTCGCACAGAGTCGGACACGACTGAAGTGACTTAGCAGCAGCAGCAGCAGCAGGTGCCACAGAGCACTAAGCCCGTGCACCACAACTACTCAGCCTGTGCCCTAGAGCCCGGGAGGCATAACCACTGAGCCCATGTGCCACAGCGACTGAGGCCTGCGTGCCCTAGAGCCCATGCTCTGCAACATGAGCCACCGCAGTAAGGAGCCGGCAACGCAATGAGAGAGCAGCTCCCGCTCTCCACAACTAGAGAAAGGCCTGTGCAGCAACACAGACCCAGCACAGCCGTAAATAAATTAATTAATTTTAAAAACACTTACTGTAAATCTACATTAACTAAGACAGTGTGGTATTGGTGAAATAATAGACAAATAGGTCAATGGGACAGAATAAAAATCTCAGAAATAGATTCACATATCGTTAACTGATCTCTGACAAAGGAGCAAAGATAATACAATGGAATAAAGATTCACCTTCAAAAAATGGTGCTAGAACAACTGGACATCCGTACGCAAAAAAGTAAATTAAGACACAGACTTTATTTATTTTTTTTAATTTTATTTTATTTTTAAACTTTACATAACTGTATTAGTTTTGCCAAATATCAAAATGAATCCGCCACAGGTATACATGTGTTCCCCATCCTGAACCCTCCTCCCTCCTCCCTCCCCATTCCATCCCTCTGGGTCGTCCCAGTGCACCAGCCCCAAGCATCCAGTATCGTGCATCGAACCTGGACTGGCAACTCATTTCATACATGATATTTTACATGTTTCAATGCCATTCTCCCAAATCTTCCCACCCTCTCCCTCTCCCACAGAGTCCATAAGACTGTTCTATACATCAGTGTCTCTTTTGCTGTCTCGTACACAGGGTTATTGTTACCATCTTTCTAAATTCCATATATATGCGTTAGTATACTGTATTGGTGTTTTTCTTTCTGGCTTACTTCACTCTGTATAATAGGCTCCAGTTTCATCCACCTCATTAGAACTGATTCAAATGTATTCTTTTTAATGGCTGAATAATACTCCATTGTGTATATGTACCTCAGCTTTCTTATCCATTCATCTGCTGATGGACATCTAGGTTGCTTCCATGTCCTGGCTATTATAAACAGTGCTGCGATGAACAGTGGGGTACACGTGTCTCTTTCCCTTCTGGTTTCCTCAGTGTGTATGCCCAGCAGTGGGATTGCTGGACCATAAGGCAAGTCTATTTCCAGTTTTTTAAGGAATCTCCACACTGTTCTCCATAGTGGCTGTACTAGTTTGCATTCCCACCAACAGTGTAAGAGGGTTCCCTTTTCTCCACACCCTCTCCAGCATTTATTATTTGTAGACTTTTGGATCGCAGCCATTCTGACTGGTGTGAAATGGTACCTCATAGTGGTTTTGATTTGCATTTCTCTGATAATGAGTGATGTTGAGCATCTTTTCATGTGTTTGTTAGCCATCTGTATGTCTTCTTTGGAGAAATGTCTATTTAGTTCTTTGGCCCATTTTTTGATTGGGTCATTTATTTTTCTGGAGTTGAGCTGTAGGAGTTGCTTGTATATTCTCGAGATTAGTTGTTTGTCGGTTGCTTCATTTGCTATTATCTTCTCCCATTCTGTAGGCTGTCTTTTCACCTTGCTAATAGTTTCCTTTGATTTGCAGAAGCTTTTAAGGTTAATTAGGTCCCATTTATTTATTTTTGCTTTTCTTTCCAATATTCTGGGAGGTGGGTCATAGAGGATCCTGCTGTGATGTATGTCAGAGAGTGTTTTGCCTATGTTCTCCTCTAGGAGTTTTATAGTTTCTGGTCTTATGTTGAGATCTTTAATCCATTTTGAGTTTATTTTTGTGTATGGTGTTAGAAAATGTTCTAGTTTCATTCTTTTACAAGTGGTTGGCCAGAGTTCCCAGCACCACTTGTTAAAGAGATTGTCTTTAATCCATTGTATATTCTTGCCTCCTTTGTCAAAGATAAGGTGTCCATATGTGCGTGGATTTATCTCTGGGCTTTCTATTTTGTTCCATTGATCTATATTTCTGTCTTTGTGCCAGTACCATACTGTCTTGATAACTGTGGCTTTGTAGTAGAGCCTGAAGACACAGACTTCATATCCTTCACAAAAATTAACTGAAAATAGGTTACTGACCTACTGCAAAACACAAAACTATAAGATCCCCAGAAGATAATGTAGGAGAAAATCTAGATGACCTTGAGTATGCCAATGACTTTGAGATACAACACCAAAGGTATGATCAAAGGAAGAAATAAATGATAACCTGGGACTCATTACAGTTTAAAAAAAAAATTTGCTCTGTAAAAGACAATTTCAAGAGAAAGAGCAGGTAAGCCGCAGACTGGAAAAAATATGTTTGCAAAAGATATATCTGATAAATGGCTGTTATATAAGATATGTAAAGAATTCCTAAAGTCAGGAATAAGAAAACAAATATTCTATCTAAAAAATGCCAAAGACTTGCAGACACCTCACCAAGAAGATATGTAGAGGCAAATAAGCATTTGAAAAGATATTACACGCCATATGTCATACAGGAAATTAAAATTAAAGCAATTAGATACCATTACACATGTATTAGAATGGCCAAAACCCAAAACACTGACAACATGAAAAACTGATGAGGATGTGGAGCAATGGGAAGTGAAATGTAAAATGAATGACACAGCCACTTTAGAAGAGGGTTTGGCACTTTCTCACAAAAGCTAAACATCTTACCATACAATCCAGCAATCAGGTTCTCTGGCATTTAACCAAATGAGTTGAAAACGATGTCCACACAAACACTTGAACACTGATGTTTATAGCAGCTCTGCTCATAACTGCCCAAACTTGGGAGGAACCAAGATGTCCTTTAGGAGGTGACTGGATAAAGAGACCACAGTATATCTGGACAAGAGAATATTATTCAGCACTAAAAAATAATGAGCTGTCAAGTCATGAAAAGACAGAGGAAACTTTATATGCATATTACTAAGTGAAAGAAGTCAATCTAAAAAGACTAGATGATGTATGATTTCATCTATATGACATCTGGAAAAGGCAAAACTATGTACACAGTGAAAAATGGACAAAAAGTGGTTCTAGAGGTTGTGGGAGAGGGAGGAATAAATAGTCAGAGCACAGAGCACAGATGGTTTCTAAGGCAGTGAGGCTACTTTTTCCTAGATGATACTGAAATGAACTTTGGGTGACTACGAACAATATAGATTGTTCATAGACTATAATAAACGTACCACTCTGATTCAAGACGTCAATAGTGGGGGAGGCTGTGCACATGCTGGGGCAGGGGGAATATGGGAACTTGCTTTAAAACTTCTGCAAAAAATAAAGTTTATTTTCTGATCCTCTTGATTTCAATCAACTAAATCATGGATTCTGTTGAATTTTGCCTCAATCCTATGCTGAATTCATTTTGCTAAAGCTCCTTCATGACTATGCATGTACCCTTGGCTTAAATATGTGAACCATGAACTTCCAGATGTTCAATCTGGTTTTAGAAAAGGCAGAGGAACCAGAGATCAAATTGCCAACATCTGATGGATCATCAAAAAGCAAGAGAATTCCAGAAAAACATCTATTTCTGCTTTATTGACTATGCCAAAGCCTTTGACTGTGTGGATCACATAAAACTGTGGAAAATTCTGAAAGAAATAGGAATACCAGACCACCTGACCTGCCTCTTGAGAAACCTGTATGCAGGTCAGGAAGCAACAGTTAGAACTGGACATGGAACAACAGACTGGTTCCAAATAGGAAAAGGAGTACGTCAAGGTTGTATATTGTCACCCTGCTTATTTAACTTATATGCAGAGTACATCATGAGAAATGCTGGGCTGGAAGAAGCACAAGCTGGAATCAAGATTGCCGGGAGAAATATCAATAACCTTAGATATGCAGATGACACCACCCTTGAGCCTCTTGAGGAAAGTGAAAGTTGGCTTAAAGCTCAACATTCAGAAAACGAAGATCATGGCATCCGTTCCCATCACTTCATGGCAAATAGAAGGTAATAGTGGAAACAGCGGCTGACTTTATTTTTCTGGGCTCAAAAATCACTGCAGATGGTGACTGCAGCCATGAAATTAAAAGACGCTTACTCCTTGGAAAGAAAGTTATGACCAACCTAGACAGCATATTCAAAAGCAGAGACATTACTTTGCCAACAAAGGCCCATCTAGTAAAAGCTAAGGTTTTTCTGGTAGTCATGTATGGATGTGAGAGTTGGACTATAAAGAAAGCAGAGCACTGAAGAATTGATGCCTTTGAACTGTGGTGTTGGAGAAGACTCTTGAGAGTCCCTTGGACTGCAAGGAGATCCAACCAGTCCATTCTGAAGGAGATCAGTCCTGGGTGTTCATTGGAAGGACTGATGCTGAAGCTGAAACTCCAATACTTTGGCCACCTGATGCAAAGAGCTGACTCATTGGAAAAGACCCTGATGCTGGGAAAGATTGGGGGCAGGAGGAGAAAGGGACGACAGAGAATGAGGTGGTTGGATGGCATCACTGACTCAATGGACATGGGTTTGGGTGAACTCCGGGAGTTGATGATGGACAGGGAGGCCTGGTGTGCTGTGGTTCATGGCGTCGCAAAGAGTCGGACAGGACTGAGCGACTGAACTGAACTGAACTGAACTTGGATTAAAACTTCTTCACTATTACTGTTAGGGGAGACACTGCTTTGGGAAAGAATCCTGGTGATCCCCTTACTTGCTGCAAGTAAGGATAAATCCCTTCTTCTCATGAACTTTGATTTACTAGTGTCTACTGGTTCAACACCCACCAAGAAGTGAGCCCAGTTTCCAGGTAACAGCTAGGATAATGATGTTGTATCACATATGCTCAAGAAATGTTTAGAATGAGTAAAAGTCAAACATTATTCTACTTGCTACAAACAGAATGGTGACCAATATAAACACTACTTTCAGGGAGCTTACAATTGAGGAGGTAAATAATAAAACAGGAAGTTACCCAAAAATAAATATGGCAAGCTATATGATAAAGGGAATATAGTACGCAATGTTTTCTTTGTGCGTTTACTTTGCCAAGTTTTTCTGGAGCCAGAGAGGCAACTAGTTTCATCATTCCATGAATTAACGGTAATGAATTTTGCAGTTGACTCCCAAATGTTTGAAGGTCAGTGTCATTAAATCACTTGTTGCCTTTCTTCTTTGAGATTGCTCTCACCTCCACACTCTATGATGATGTTGTATAAACAACACTCAAGCCACACAAAACTTACAATTAACGTGTCTCTCCACTGGTTACATCTAGGCGATAACATTACTGCTGAGGTATTACAGGGGCCGGTTATTGGAACAAAGTTAAGTCTAGGGTTGTTTCCTACATGAAGTTTCACATTCATTCAGTTGCTATTATCATTTTCATATCTTCAATTTGATTACAAACTTGTTCATCTCACTATAACTGATATATATTTGGAGAAGGCAATGGCACCCCACTCCAGTACTCTTGCCTGGAAAATCCCATGGATGGAGGAGCCTGGTAGGCTGCAGTCCATGGGGTCGCTAAGAGTCAGGCACGACTGAGCGACTTCACTTTCACTTTTCACTTTCATGCATTGGAGTAGGAATTGGCAACCCACTCCAGTGTTCTTGCCTGGAGAATCCCAGGGACGGGGGAGCCTGATGGGCTGCATATTAGTGGCCTAATTAATATTTGGTGAAGAGTTGGCCTGAAGCTCTATTGGTACCACCCTGTAAATACCTCTCACGGAAAGGTGAAGTGGATCCACTTTTGTTCTGTTATTAAGCACTCCATCAATGAATAGTATACTGCCCAAGTAGCAGAATCTGGCAAGTGTTTAATCCTACACTGTTGGCATAATAACTTTGGCTGTGTTACAGCATTGTGTTCTTCTAGCAAGTTTAAAATCAATAATAGGAAGGTTACTTCTGGAATCTTCTCAGTCCTTAAACTGAAACCAACTGATCTGTGATAAGAAAAGTCACCTTTATCTACTTAATTATTAACCTTTTAGGACACAATGCTTGACAGTGTCTATTTCACATGTATAGTATCTATAAAATTTACAATGAACTTTTCAGATGGATAATGGTTTCTTGTAAAGCCATTCAATTTTTTTCTTGCTTGCTTCTACAGAAAATCTGTGCTCCAGGCACAGGACATTTTTTTTTTCTTCTTCTTTTTTCTCCCTTCATGACACTGTTTAGAACATGGAGGATGTTTGCAATGATAAGAGGATTCCAGCAAGGACTTGTCATAAGCAATTGCATGCAATTTCGTTGAGTATGAGGTTGTGGGTGTGGATTTTGTGCTTGACATAATGTCTCTGCTAAATTAGTGACAGTAGTTTGTGGCTGTTCTGACTGCTCAGAAATATCAAGCCCTGAAATATATTACACTCTTCTTTTTGATGTCTGGAGACAAACTTTATATTTTCTATCTTATTCTTTTCCTTTCAGACTCATTTCCTGTCTCAAGTCATCTCTATTATTTCCTGACTTATCTCTCTGTTTCTTATTCTCTGCCTTAACTGTATATTCTTTCCCAAGAGAAAAGACATTTTCTAATAATAATATAAGTAATAATTACAATTTATCTTTCACCTATAATTTTAACAGAAAGTATCTGATAATTAAGTATATGTGCATAGTTTCTTTGAAATTTTAAATACAGTTTGTATCTTTCTTTGTTTAGTTTTAGGAGTAACTGGCCTTTGAAAAATATTTGCATAATATTTTCCTCACTTTAGAGTTAGTTTTTGTAACATCTGCTAGAACAGTGTTTATCAAACTATAACATACATATGAATTACCTGGGGATCTTGTTGAAATACAGATTCTGATTCAGTAGGCTTGAGGAGGGCCTGAGATACTGCATTTATAACAAGCTTCTAGGGGATGCCTTGGAGAAGGAAGTGGCAGCCCACTGCAGTATTCTTGCCTGGAGAATCCCAGGGACAGAGGAGCCTGGTGGGCTGCCGTCTATGGGGTCGCACAGAGTCAGACACAACTGAAGCAACTTAGCAGCAGCAGCAGCAGCTGGGGGATGCCAGTGCTTTAGTATGCCCTGCTCTTTCAATGGCAGAGTGCTAGATAGTAAAAGCTACGAAAAAGCAAAGACCTCCACATCCTTGCTCATCACTGCATCTGTTTTATCTACTGTAGTATCTGTTACATACTTGGTTACAAATAAAAATTTATTAAGATAATAATTAGCTCCCTGAATCATCCATACAGCACTGTGATAGAGTAATGGCAGACACTATGCTCCCACTTTACAGAAGTTCCAAAAAGTACAGTGATTTGCCTAGGACTTCTTTCATGATCCAGTGGTTAAGAAACTGCTTCCCAGTGGGGGTTTCACCCCTGGTTGGAGAACTAAGATGCCACATGCCACAGGGCAACTAAGCTCATATGCTGCAAGGAAGACCCAGTGCTGCCAAAATACAAATTCATTCATTAGAAAAAGAAGAACAGTGATTTGCCTGTAGATCACAGAGTAGCAGAAACATAGCTTAATCTGATTGTCTAGTTCCTATTAACAAAGGACAGTAACTGCTCAGCTTTCCAGTGTCTGCTCACTTATTTTTCCTTAGAAGATGTCACAGGGTTTCAGTGATTTTAGTAACTCTAAATTTGACTTCCATGAGTAGCAGATGACTTTGTCTAGAAGGAAGCAAATTTATCTTTGAAGTGCTTTTATCTCCACTCACATGGCCATGTATAAGAGCCCTTGTAAAACTCTGTGTGAATTTTCCCAGAGACCAATTGGGCCTGTCTCTCTTTGAATGGTAAAATTCGGGAATATCATTTAGGAGGGAGGAAGATTTAAGATTCTAGTTAAAAAAATAATTATTTTAGCATGACTGTATTACTCCACCTAAAAAAATTCACAAAGTACAAAAACTCAAGGATATAATCACCTTGTTAAAACTGGAATTGCAAAAACAATGTAATCTGGAAAGAACATGAAGCTCTCCTGTCAAGGTTGTGATTTAGAGGCTTCTATTAGTAGCTTCTGAAGTAGTGGGAGTAAATTATTTTCAAATGTTAGAAGCCACTTAACTGCAATGAAATATAGTTGAATAACAATTAGTAATTCTACTTCAAAGCATAGTAATGGATGGAAAATAAACTTTCCAAAGAAGCACATTAATTGGGCAATTCTTTAAAAAAACCACTTTGTCAGGTCGCTTTTGATTCAAGGTGTTCTAAACCATATTTTAGCAGGAATTCTGACAGCTGGGAAAAATCCACCTGCTGAGTTACTACCTTTTAATTACTCAAATAAAGAACAAAGTAGAAAGCATGAAAACTTAAATAGAAAAAGCAAATTTAAAGTTAAGAGAGAGATTATCAGGTATTCTAAGGTTAACTTAGCTCTCCCATGTACGACAGAAGAAAACCATATTTATTATTTCCCTACACTGTCTAAGGAGAACAGATCTTAGAGAAACTCATTTGCCCTGCTGAGTAGAGTGGCAAGCAAAGATAATTTTGAAGGCTGCAAGGGAAACAGGAGACAAGAAGAAAAATAAACTATAGCTAAATTGTTCCAATGAAGAAAAGGAAGTGTGAATTTTATGAGAGGAAGGGTGGGGCAGCTTGAAGATTGGAGTTGTGGAAACAGATGTGACAACTGCCAAGGACACAGGGCAGAGGCAATCCAAATGTTGAGGGTTTTTTTTGGCTGTGCCATGCACCTGACGGGATCTTAGTTTCCTGACAAGGGATTAAATGCCAGCCCACAGCAGTGAAAGCACCAAGTTTAACCACTGGAGCACCAGGGAAGTCCCGAGATGGAATTTTAAGGAAGGCTTATACGGTGATAGATTTATAAGCCCCCGTATCTCTCCAATCTAGGGTTTCTCAGCCTGAGCGTATTGCCATTGGGGGACCAGGCGGCTCCTCATGGTGGGGACCCTCCTATGCACTCTACTCAGTTGAGCAGCAGCGTTCTTCTTCTAATGTGACAACCAGCAAGTCTCCAGACATCGCTAAATCCTCCTCAGGCAAAATCACCCTCCACTGAGAACCACTAATCCAGTCTCAAACTTTTGGATAAAGGTCCACACAGGTTATCTGTGCTTTCGGGATTTGGCAGGTATATGTGTGTCATGTTTTATTCTGTTACTGTTCTCCTTTGCTTGTTTCCCAGGATGTGCAGTCTCAGTGCAGCCCAGCACAGCAGCAGAGGCGTCCAAGTGGGTCCAGTTACATTCAGATTAACCCTTAAGTGTTTCTGTCTAGAATATTTGCGCTAAAATTCAAGTACAGCTGCAACTCCGTTTGAATTATCCCCCTAGAATGGAGGAAACATCTCATCCCTATAATGACTGTGACGGGCAAGTCAGTGGCTATCGAACTGACAAGAGGAATGATGACAGAACACATCAAATGCAGAATAAGAGGGTGGGAACCCCCCTTAATCAAGCTTTCAGTTTTTCACAGATTAGAGAGTTAAGGAAGTACTCAAGACTGGCCTTTCCATTGAAAACATAGATGGACACAATGCTGTAAACCCTTACCTCTAATAAAATAATCCATGTGCAATTCTAGACTGAAAATTGCAGATTAACCCAACCTTTCCCTACATGATATGTCTTAATAAATTACATTATTTCCTGGAAAAAAGAAAATCAAAGAAAGATGAGGTATCAGCAGATGGGTGCCGGCAAATGTGTCAACAAAAAAGAGCAATCACTTGGAACACGTTTGCCAATTTCTGTGGTATAGCTACTCCCACTGCGGCCAGCTGCAACCCTGATACTGTCACTGACGTGATGTCACTGAAGGCAGGGCTAGAAACCGGCTCTCTTGAGTCAACAGGTGCAGGGGTTACCGCACTACTAGGTTTGAGGCAGCAATGTTTGAGCTGCTTCAGAGCCTTGCTATGCTTCACTTGCTCAAAAGTGACCTCTGAAAGAGAAACGTCTGGAGGCTGTGGGGTATGTTACAAAGTAGGTTTTGAAAACACTGATCCACTAGCCTCTTTGCCATTTGAAAATATTCCCCTTTGGTGTCTCTTATCTTTCATTTTGTAGAATAAGTTGTGAGTGTGTGCATGCCCAGTAGTGTCTGACTCTGCAACTCCTACGGACTGTAGCCCACCAGACTTCTCTGTCCATTGAATTCTCCAGGGAAGAATACTGGAGTGGGTTGCCATTTCCTCCTCCAGGGGATCTTCCCGACCTAGGGATCAAAGTCTCTCTTGCGTATCCTGCATTGCAAGTGGATTCTTTACCACTAGCACCATCTGGGAAGCCACCCTTAAGATTAAAATCTCTGGGGATATTACTTGGCACAGATTAACTAGAAACACTGGAGCATAAGGAAAAAAAGTTATTCTAAGCATGTAACATATTTACAGTTAGTATGTTATATGCCTAAAACACTGAAATCTGAAAATACATGCATATGTGAGATGTTGTCTATGGAGTCATGATTAGAACAGGCCTGAGTACTATATTGTATATAAAGCCTCATAGGTAACAGGTAATAAAGATGACCTAGGAGTTTAGAGGACTCCAGTACTATAATTATATAAGAACTCAGTGCCCCAAAGCTCTGTGTGTATAGAACAACATTGCACTTCATTCTAAAGAGCTTAAGAAAAGATGGAGAGATGTGTGAAGTCTTATATTTATAACCATATGCAACCATTTGAAAGAGACTTTTCCCTGAACATTTATAAAGAATGAAAAGATTCTGGTTGCAAAATTTGAAGAGTATGTGGAGGGCAGTTTAAAGAACTGGAAATGACTGGAACAAGGAAGAATCAACAGTGCATCAACACATTGGGCCAAGAGACTGAAAAAACTCACAGATCAGTGAAACCGAGTGAGAATGAACAGGGAGGAAGCAGAAGGTGGTCACCCTGAGGAACAGGAAAGCCATGTGACATGCTTGTGCAGTGAGTTGGTGTGAGCCTTAGGCCCCTGGGCAGAAAGGCTAATTTCCAACCCCAAAGGCTCCTCAGAGCCAGGCAGCACCCTGGAATCTGCATGACATGTGGTGAAGTATGATGCAAGCAAGACCACCATGATCACCCAGGCACTCCTGAGAACTAGACCGCAAGGCTGGAGGGGAAATTTTGAGAAGTAACCCAATATTGCTTAACTCTTGGGAGAGGGAAATCCTCCCAGATTTCAGTGTCAAAAAGTAACTCTGAAAAAACACTATCTGATCCCTATTAAAGACATAGGTGGGGCTAAGAGCTACAGTGGGCAGTTATTACACTCAGATCCATTGATGTCTAATACCAATTGATTTGCCTGAGTCCCTAGTCAGCCTATGCCATATATTAACTTCTCCAGAGGTTTCAATGATAAAAGGGGGCAGAGGGTGTTAGAATATATAGTGCACTCAGTGAAAGGAAGATTAAGAAGTTGTTTTGGTTTGTCTGTTTTTATTGTTGTTTTTACTAAGGAGAATATGATGGAAATAAATATTTTACTGCATGTTTAAAATAAGAAATACATATTATTGCAACCTAGTACAGACATACACACACAGAGAACTGTAGCAAAACCTTGCAAAATAAAACCTACTTGTTTTTTGATCTACTATATTAGAATGAAAAAAGACTGATCTTACCCATTACCTTGATTTGAGGATTTGTTAATGGATAAATACCAACATTTTGGAAACTATGTAATATAAAACCTCCCATTTCAAGGTGAATTAATCCTATGGCTAAATTTTTCTACATAATAAAAGATTAAAGACACACAAAGAGAAAGATTTTGAAAGGGCACAGAGACTGGTGATCATCACTAGAAAGAGACAGGAAAAACTGATTAGAAAGAAAAAGGGATGATGTAATATCTACTAGAATCAGAGACATTTTGAGAAAAAAAAATGATATGATTAAAATAGACTTAAAAGAAAGTTTTACCATATTAGTAGAACTTTAAAGCCATCCTTCTTCTGGAGGATAATATGAAACATTGTATGTTATTAATATGGATTAAAATTCTATATTATTCTCTGCTGGCTTTAAAAGAGGTATATTAGTACCATAAAATCAATTTTTTGGTCCATCATCAGCATTTAAAAAACAGAATAGAAAATACCCGTGAGCACTGCATGTAATACTATTTTGTAAACATATTGTTTTTAGTTATATGTGCACATACATGCTATGTGTTTGTATGTGTACTTCATTACAATGTAAAACAATTTTTTTACTGAGGGTTGGAGTCAAAACAGTTTAAAAGCCACTGCCCTCGAATATGCTTGAACATGTATCCTAAGAAACACAAACCTTGAAAGCAGCATTATTTATAACTTTAAAAAGTGGCAACTCTGAACATCCTTAGGCAGGAAAATGGATAAATAGACTGTGGTATTTTTATATCATGGAATACTAGACTGCAACAAAAATTAATACACTACCACTTTACAAAACAGCACCGATACATCTCAAAAAACATGTCAAATGAAAAAACTGTTCACAGAAGAGCATACACGGACTTGCTCGACTTATATTAAGGTGCTAAAATAATCATGGAACAACAGACTGGCTCCAAATAGGAAAAGGAGTACGTCAAGGCTTTATATTGTCACCCTGCTTATTTAACTTATATGCAGAGTACATCATGAGAAACACTGGGCTGGAGGAAGCACAAGCCAGAATTAAGATTGCCAGGAGAAGTATCAATAACCTCACATATGCAGATGACACCACCCTTATGGCAGAAAGTGAAGAGTAACTAAAAAGCCTTTTGATGAAACTGAAAGAGGAGAATGAAAAAGTTGGCTTAAAGCTCAACATTCAGAAAACTAAGATTATGGCATCTGGTCCCATCACTTCATGGGAAATAGATGGGAAACAGTGGAAACAGTGTCAGACTTTATTTTCTGGGGCTCCAAAATCACTGCAGATGGTGATTGCAGCCATGAAATTAACAGATGCTTACTCCTTGGAAGGAAAGTTATGACCAACCTAGATAGCATATTGAAAAGCAGAGACATTACTTTGCCAACAAAGGTCTGTCTAGTCAAGGCTATGGTTTTTCCAGTAGTCATGTATGGATGTGAGAGTTGGACTGTGAAGAAAGCTGAGCACCAAAGAATTGATGCTTTTGAACTGTGGTGTTGGAGAAGACTCTTGAGAGTCCCTTGGACTGCAAGGAGATCCAACCAGTCCATCCTAAAGGAGATCAGTCCTGGGTGTTCATTGGAAGGACTGATGCTGAAGCTGAAATTCCAATACTTTGGCCACCTCATGCGAAGAGTTGACTCATTGGAAAAGACCCTGATGCTGGGAGGGATTGGGGGCAGGAGGAGAAGGGGACGACGGAGGATGAGATGGCTGGATGGTATCACTGACTCAATGGACGTGAGTCTGGGTGAACTCCGGGAGTTGGTGATGGACAGGGAGGCCTGGCGTGCTGCAATTCATGGGGTCGCAAAGAGTCAGACAAGACTAAGTGACTGAACTGAACTGAAAATAATAAAAATAGAAGATACATGGCTTAGTTACCACCAAGTTCCACAGATATGGAAAAATCATTTTTTTAAAAAAAGGAATAGTAAGTCAGAAATGTGATTACGTCTTGGAGTTCGAAAGGACAGGAAGACATTCAAGGAAGTGTGCTTTTTCCATTTCTTAAGCTGATGTGGAGTGCAGATGTGTTTGCTTTTTTTTTGTTTGTTTTGTTTGCTTTGTTATACTTTTATATACAGGTTATAGGCAGGTACTCTTTTGTACATATATTTTAAAATACAAATTCCTACAATGAAATTACTGTTGTTGGAACAACGTTCTTTTAGTTAATAATGGAAAAATGATTGCTTTGAATATTTTATATCTAAGATTTTAAAGAATACCTGAAAATTTTATGAGCTTTTGTGTTAATTTTGGGTGGGATGTAGTTCTAATTGTACAGATATATCATCTACATATTATAATTCTTTTTCCTCCTTTTTCCTATACTTCTTTTTGCTATGGTTGTTTTATGTCAAATTGTTTTGTCTAGAAGTTCCAGAAAAATTAAAAGACATTTTTAATTAAAAAGTATTTTCTTTTATTCCACATGTAAAAAAACCAATATTTCACAATAGAGTGTAAGGTAGACTATGCCTTTAGGAAAATGTTATTTATTATAAAGGATGATGTTATGAGCTAAAAAGTGTCCTTCAAAAATTCATATGTTGAATTCTTAACCCCAAGTACTTCAGAATATGACTGTGTTTGGAAATAGGGCCTTTAAAGAGGAAATTAAGGCAAAATGAGGTTTGATTGGGCAGGCCCTAATCCAATGCGACTGGTGTCATTAAAAGAAAAAGATATTAGAACACAGACAAGTATGCACAGAGGAAAGGTCACATAAGGATACAGTGAAAAGGCGGCCCTCTGCAAGCCACGGAGAGAGACCTTGAAAGGCAGCAAATTTGATCTTGAGCTTCCAGCCTCCAGACTGTGAGACAATACATTTCCGTTGTTCAAGCCACCTAGTCTATGGTATTTTGTTATGGTAGCCAAACAAACCAATTCAGATTATATATCCTTATAATCAGAAAAATGGAGAAGGCAATGGCACCCCACTCCAGTACTCTTGCCTGGAAAATCCCAAGGACAGAGGAGCCTGGTGGGCTGCAGTCCATGGGGTCGCTAAGAGTCGGACATGACTGAGCGACTTCACTTTCACTTTTCACTTTTGTGCATTGGAGAAGGAAATGGCAACCCACTCCAGTGTTCTTGCCTGGAGACTCCCAGGGACAGGGGAGCCTAGTGGGCTGCCGTCTATGGGGTTGGGCAGAGTCAGACACAACTGAAGCGACTTAGCACCAGCAGCAGCAGCAATCAGAAAAAAATAACCAAAACTATGATTAAAATCTGGTTTTAGCATAAACTAGCTATGTGACCTTCACTGTATTATTTGAAATCTCCAACTGTTTTAAGGGATGAATAATATTAATACCTACCAAAAGGGAGGTATGAGAAAATGTGCTTGAAGTATTCAAAGTAAATGTAGCTATTATTAAAAGTTGTCAAAAAATGTTAATGCTATTTCCACACAACTCAAAATGCATAAAAATATCCCTATCATGAGATCCAGTCATTTTATCCAATAGAGAAAAAATGCAGACAAAGATTTACACCACAAGATATTAGTCACAGTGTGGTTTATATTATCATAAGTGAAAATAATCCAGATATTTAAAAATAGCACGTGTGTGTTAGTTGTGTCCGATTTTTTTCAACCCCATGGACTGTAGCCCACCAGGCTCCTCTGTCCATGTAATTCTCCAGGCAAGAATACTGGATTGGGTTGCCATTTCCCTTTCCGGGGGATCTTCCTGACCCAGGAATTGAACCCAGGTCTCTCACATCACAGGCAGATTCTTTACCATCTAGTAAGTTAAAATATAACTATAAATTGAATATATTGTAGTTGTTAAAAAACACTGTGATAATATTTATGACACATTAAGTACAAACAACAAAACCTTATGTATGGTATGACCTTAAAATATATCTAGGAAAAAGACTAAAAAGAAAGAGAGCATGTTAAGATTATTAATAGTGGTTATTACATTTCCCTAAAAACACAACCTATGTGTATTCCTATCCAAAAACTAAATAAAATATAATTGTAAATGACAAAAATATTAGTGATCATCCTATCTTTAAAATATACAATAGAATTCAGATCTGTCTAAATAATTCATGTAGCACAGAGCATAAGCTCTGTAGGACTTAATAATCTAGAAATATTTCACTTCAGGTCAACAAAATTTTATTAGGCATGTGTTATGTGATAGGTTCTTATATACTAAGATTTCTAAAGATGTAGTGAGTCTTCAAAGGAGAGCTACAAATATTCCAGAAAATAAGAATAACACACAAAAAAGAAACAATTCTGTATTAATAGATTCTAAGTAGCCTACTGTATTATCTACTATGGAAAATTAATACTTCATTATAAAATTTGAACTGCCCACAGCCATATTTCTTAAATAACTTCATTTGTATCACTCACAAGTCTTTTATTAATTTCAAATGCATATAAGTTAAAAGTTACTTTATTATTTTTATATCTCCTTCTTTCTCTTTGTCAATCATTCATAAACATAAAATTATCATCACAATGTGATATTCAATCTTATGTAAAAAAAAAAATAAGATCACAATGTAATAGGAAAGACCAAAAAGTAAAGAAATTATTTTACACAAAAATTGCTGGAAATTTACTAGAACATTAGAACTTAGGCTTTTATGAGTGAAAAATTAGTCAGAAGGGATAACATTATTTTGTTAGGAGTACAAAAGTAAAAGTTGAATGGTGTGAAAAATTGTTTGACAGTCATTAAGCACATTACTAATTAAAACTCTTCTGCAACTTGCTGTATGAATAAGTACTTAAATAGAATTGGACTTAGTTCAATTAAGAATTTCTCTTTTATGTTTCTTCATAGATGCATTGTTTCAAAAAATGAAGAGTGTGATGCTACTATAAATTTCAAATTATTATTTTAATCATGTCAATCTTTGCATAATTGGTAACTCTGAGACACATCATGGATATGTCTAACCTAAAAACATAAATATCAAATACCTTTGGTTGCCATTTCCTTGGTATTTTCAGGTTGCGAAGCAGAAAAAGTCATAATTATTGGACTGATTTTTTTCAAGTAATATTTAATCATCTGTACAATAAAGACTATGCTGGAGGCTAAGTGAATAAAACTGACAAATTTCTTGCCCAAATGAAGATATAACTAGTGGGCAAGTTAAACAATAAACAAGGGAATAAAATTATAATCAAATTAAATGCTGTTATAAGTGTGGTGAAAAATAAGAGCAGGTGGTAATAGAAAAAGAAGTAAGGATGTGCAATCTATTTAGATGGTAATAGAAATCATCTCTGAGGTGAAGATCTCTGCATCGAAAGCTGAAGAATGAAAGTTTGACTGAGAGTAGCTGAGCTTTCTGCTCAAAGGGTAAAAAGCCATGAGATCAGAGAAACAGAGAGGGGCAGATGATGTCAATTCTTGGATTTCATTTGAGATACAATAGGAAGTCAAAGGAGGCTCCAAGAATGAAAGTGCCATGTTTGAATTTGTATTTTTAATACATTGTTTTGACTGCTTTTTGAGAATAAGTTGGAATGGGATGGGAATGGAAGTAAGGAGAGCAGTAAGGAGGTTCTTAGAGCAGTCCAGATGAAGTACGGTGGTGGCTTGGACCAGAGTGCTAGCCTTGGGAATTCAAAGTTCTGAGCATAAGTTGGTCAGGGTCTGCTGATGGGTTAGATGCAGAGATACTGAGGAAAAGTAGAAATCAGGCAAGATGTTTAGATTTCTGACTTGACCAAGCAGGTGAACAGTGATGTCATTTACAAAAATTAGGAAGTGTGTATTTTGAGAGCAGAGTGGGCTCAATTGTTCAGTCTGAGATGTGTGAAGTCTAAAGTGCTAAAGACAGACAAGTAAAGATACTGCATTGGAGGTTAGATATACTAAGAAGAGAAGTCTGAGATGCAGACATTATCGCAGGATCACTTATCCGATTTATTCCAATTACTGCTGACATTTCCTACCATGCAATAATGTGAACTCCGGAGGACTGATAACATTTCTTTTCCATAGTTGTTCGCCGAATTTCTGGTTCTCATCATGGAATAAATGAATGAATACTATGAACTTAAACCCTAGGCTTGAATATATACATTTTAATTGTACAATATAAGAAGTGTGCCATATAAGGGCTTCCCTTATAGCTCAGTTGGTAAAGAATAAGCCTGCAATGCAAGAGACCTAGGTTCGATTCCCGGGTTGGGAAGATTCCCTGGAGAAGGAAATGGCAACCCACTTCAGTATTCTTGCCTGGAGAATCCCATGGACAGAGGAGCCTGGTAGGTTCCCAGTCCATGGGGTCACAAGAATCGGACACAACTTAGCGACTAAACCATTACCATTACATATAAGAATTAAAAACATTAACAATGTTTAGCCTTTTTTACATGCTGCCTACCAGCTGTGTCAACTCCTAAAGTTGAGATTAAGATCTGGAAAACATTTTAAGAATCACCTAATAAAACTCCTCCTTTCATAGATCAAAAAGCTGGTGCTCAGACAGACTGACTCAAGATTATATTTGTAGCAGTTAGAAGTGGAACCCAAGTTTTCTTATTCCACAACTGGTGATCATTCTACTGCTTTTCTGATCAAACTCATACAAAACCAATTTCCATGACCCAGAGATAACTAAAAGCTTCACAGAAGATCACAAACACTGCTTAAATTATAGACTTGCCTATGAAATAAATTCGCCTCAAAAATAACAAAATGTGGAATACTAACACACCACTTTTTAATTTACTTGCTCAAAGAACTTCATAAATTAAAGAGAAAAACTCCCACACACACACATTAAATGACTAAATGTTCTTTGGTTTCCAAGGAATTCTCTCACCAGGCCTTAGAGTAGAGACATTTACGATGGAAGATGAAGTCACTTTTAAAAAGAAAACATTGGTTCTTTTGAATCTATGGAAAAGCAAATGTGTGTCAATATGCTGCTGACTCAATTAGACCACAGTAACCATATGAGAATATTCCACATTGTTCCCTGCCTTCTGAATACCTATGACATTTTCCCATATTAAGATGATGCCCAAACGACAACAACAAAAATTTGCACAACACAAACATAGCCACGCTTAAGAGGCACACCACAAGGTCCTGCATTTCCAGCCCAGGGTTGATGAAACCTGTGCCACAGACTACACAAATTTTTCATGAAAAATGGAAACTCTTGGTTCTCATGCTGTCATTCATAGAGAGCTTTAAATAAAACACCCTATACTTCTTTCAGGGCTTAAAAACACAATAAATTTGGAAGTCCATGAAAGCTTATGACACACTTAGAGACAGCTAAGCCTTCAAGTATTGCCTTCATACAGGGTTCTTTCGACTGTGCTGGATATAGTTTAAAAAAACAACACTGACTCCTTGAACGTGACCTATGCCTTATATTGACTGCAAATGCATGTGTGGCACATCTGGAAGGGGAGTCTGTCTGTAGGAAGAAATGAGGAGACTCTTGTAAAAGAATTAATCCAGAGGGAGCAGAGCACAGATACATGAGCATGGTCCAAGGACATTAGCACCACCGTGAATTCATAATTTCCAACCTCAGCTTGGAACTAAAAAGTGACAGAAACTCTCTGTTGTTTCCTGATTCAGAATCCATTCCAACCCTCCACAACAGCCATTGCAGACTCTGCTCTCCTAAAACCTCTAAATCCTACCCACTCCTTTTGCAAATGGTTTCACTTCCTGCCTCAGAGAGACAATAGAGGCAATCAGGTGTGAAAACCCTCAGCTCAACAATACCCAAATCAGTAAACCTTTTCACACCACAGCCAATTTTTTTAGGCTTTACAACTATTTCAGGATAAATGACATATTTTTTTCCTACTCATTTATCAATTAACTAAAGAATAAATCATTATAGAATGCTTTGAATTTCATCTTCTTTGGAGGGAACTCACCTGTTGGTTATCTTCTCTCGCTCTTTTTTAAACATCTTCCATCTCTCCCTCTTTACTGAATCTTTCCTTCCTGGCAGCATTTAAACACATTAATTTGCCTCATCTTAGAGAAACAAATGTACAAAAACAGAACAATGATTCCTTTCGCCCTAGCTTCCTACTCCCCTAGTTCTTACCCATGGTTGTCCTTTCCTTCCTAGACAAAAGACTCCAACACGGTGTCTCTACCTCTCACTTATCTCCATTTCCATTCCTCCATTTAGTTCTCAACTCACCCCAAATGGCTTTCAGCCCAGCTGTTCTTCTGAACGTGCTCACTGTTATATAACCAATGCCTTCTACAGAGCAAAATCCAACAGATACTTCTCATCCCTTCTCTTGCTTGAAGTATCATCAGCATTCAAAATTGTTGGCTGCCACCTTTTTCTGCAAATAATTTGCTTCCTTAGCTTCGCTGATTGCATATTCTGTTCTCATCTGCTTTTTCACTGTTATTTCTACGACCTCTTCCTCTCAGCCTCCAAGGACAACACTACATTTTAATGCCACTCAGGGCTCAGTCCTAGATCATCTTTGTTTTTGTTCTGTATACTCCATCTAATCAAATCCGCCTACTCTTACAAACTGAATGGCCTCCCAAGTATATGCTGATGACTCTCAAAGTTTATCTCCATCTCAGAATTCCCTATTGACTATCAGACCCATTTCCGATACATCCCCAACATCTCTAGCTGAAGAAAGCAATTCACATTCATTTTGCAAATAATGTATTTATTACCTCCACCCATTCCCGGAGCTGTCAGTACAATCCTTGGTCTTCTCCTGAGTAAACAGAAGCACAAGTGACCAAGTAAGTCTAGCCAGAAAACTGAAAGTCACTTGACTCCTTTTTACCCATGATACTCTCACAGCCAAACTCGTATCCTAAAAATTCTACCTTCTAATAGCTCTGGAATCTATTTTTCCCCCAAAGTTTCAACTGTGGTTCAACTCTTCTACTGTAGTAACTTCTTAACGGGTCTACTCTTGCGATTATATTCTTAAAATTGTAGCCAGACTGAGCTTATAAAATACAATTTCTACTACATATATCCCTGCTTAGAAGTTTCAATGCTTTTTACATTTTCACTACATATATTTGCTTCCATAAATAATATTGCTTTATTTATGTATTTAAATATTTCATACATGAACCATATATTCCTTTGGAACCAGCCTTTTTAACTAGACATCTTATTTTTTAATGTTATCATAAACAATTCATAAGCTCCAAGGCATTTCTTTTCAACTGATGAATCGGGTTCCATTGTATGATTAACCCAGGGTTTCTTTATTCAACCCACTATGGAGAATGGTTATGTTAGTCCCACTTTTTCACTGCAAAGAGTAATAAGTTTCTTGAAAATGTCTCTTGTTCATATATGTAAGGTCTCTTCAAAATACATACCTAGAAGACAACTTCCAAAGTCACGATGACTGTACCTTTTAAGCTTCATTAGATACTGCCTCGTTACACAGGACTGATACACTCCAACTTCAAGATAGCGGTTATCTGGAAAGAAAGGGATGGAACGGGACCAGTGTTTGGGATTTAGAAGTGACACATTTATTTCTTCAAAACCTGTGAAGCAAATGCAAATATTAGGCTTGATGATGACTAGAGAGGTACCTAACGTATTCTTTTCACACTAATTTTGTACTTTCAGACTATTTCATAATTTACATATGTTAAACCAAGCTTTCAGTGTTTTTCATTATCTAAGAATAAAATGCAAGTCTTTTATTGTGACTTACAAGGCCCCCTTCATCTGGTTTTCATTGGTCTTTTCAGCCTCACCGAACAAAGCACAATGCTCTCATCTGACCGAAGATGGGGTTTGATCTCAGGAATGCAGCGTCTTAACAGACTTTCCTGATCCTAACTCACGGAATTGACTGGATTCCCACATTTTAGCTAATCATTTTACTTATTTAGTTAACTATTCCACTGCCAGAATATCATTTTCAAACATGGCTTGAGGTGCCACTGCTTTTCCACCAATTTTTCCTGCAGTCACCTACTTATTTAATTACTTAGCTCTCAGGTCTCAGCCTAAATGGTATTTCCTTAAGAATCCTTCCCTGACCTTCTGAGGTTTTTTAAATTTTCCCTCATCATACCCTTTTATAACACTCTTTCCTTCCCATTTTTCGACATCCCTTACGTTTGTAATTATTTCTTCAATGTCTTTAAACAATGTATTGATTGATTGATTGATTTACTCTCTTGAATCTATCATTCCCATTAGACTCTAAGACCCTTTAGGAGAGAAACTGTGTCTGTCTTGTCCAAAACTCTATTTCCAGCACCCAGCATAATGCCTAGCACAAATGTGTTCAACCAATAGTCACAGGAGAACGAAAGTGTCAGAGAAACAATGCTGGGCAGGGTATGCTGGATCCTCCAGATCAGTTCCCAAACTCCAATAGAACTATAGAGATCTAGGGCAAGACCTATGAAATAAAAAATGAAAATCACATTGACAGACTTATGAGATACTAAGACAAAGCAGCAAGACCTTGAGCACCATATAAGTATAGGTGACTCAGGTTGATGTTAAGTCAACTTTCCACATCTGAGGTGATAGTTGGTGTGGGGTGCATCAAGAATGGGACACACAATTGTCTGGGCCACAGGCAAGGCTAGCCAGATGTGCAATTGCTAGGTAGTCAGAACAGGGAAATGGAGTCCAGAATCAGTTCAGTTCAGTTTAGTTCAGTCGCTCAGTCGTGTCCGACTCTGCAACCCCATGAATCGCAGCACGCCAGGCCTCCCTGTCCATCACCAACTCCCTGAGTTCACTCAGACTCACGTCCATCGAGTCAGTGATGCCATCCAGCCATCTCATCCTCTGCCGTCCTCTTCTCCTCCTGCCCCCAATCCCTCCCAGCATCAGAGTCTTTTCCAATGAGTCAACTCTTTGCATGAGGTGGCCAAAGTACTGGAGTTTCAGCTTTAGCATCATTCCTTCCAAAGGGCTGATCTCCTTTAGAATGGACTGGTTGGATCTCCTTGCAGTCCAAGGGACTCTCAAGGTCTTCCCCAACACCACAGTTCAAAAGCATCAATTCTTTGGCGTTCAGCCTTCTTCACAGTCCAACTCTCTCTCACATCCATACATGACCACTGGAAAAACCATAGCCTTGACTAGACGGACCTTTGTTGGCAAAGTAATGTCTCTGCTTTTCAATATGCTATCTAGGTTGGTCATAACTTTTCTTCCAAGGAGTAAGCGTCTTTTAATTTCATGGCTGCAGTCACCATCTGCAGTGATTTTGGAGCCCCAAAAAATAAAGTCTGACACTGTTTCCCCATCTATTTCCCATGAAGTGATGGGACCAGATGCCATGATCTTCATTTTCTGAATGTTGAGTTTTAAGCCAACTTTTTCACTCTCCTCTTTCACTATCATCAAGAATGGTGGTGGCCAAAAGACAATGAAGGGAAAAGCCCGCGAAAATAGACCAAAGGAAGGTCCGAGGACCACAGTGAGGACCTCAGGTAGAATAAACAGCCCTCCTGGCTAGCCCAAATTACATAGGGCAGGCCCAGAGGAGGAGAAAAATGTATAAAAGGAGGAGCCAAAAGTGGGCCAGGAGCCTCTCTTCTCTTTGCACCTTTTGAGTCACCATGCCCTCACACCTCAAGGATGTATTTTCCTTTACTTTCTAAATGAAACTGAGCTGTAACACAGAGCTGTAACACTGGTCCCTCGCTTCACATTTTTGTTGTGAGGAGACAGAATTGAAGAAATTACGAACTCCTCAGATAGAATCAAACACTAGGCTTCTGAGGGACAGGAGACATCATTGAGAGAATCAGAGAAGTGACCAGAATGGCAGAATGACATGTCTTAGTCTGAAGCTCTACATTTACAAGCCCTTGTGAGAAGGTATCAATTTATCACAGAGTGGGTAGAGATAGAATTATAGAAATAAAAAATTGTTACTCTTCAGTCAGTTCAGTTCAGTTGCAGAGTCGTATCTGACTCTTTGCGACCCCATGGACTGCAGCATGCTGGGCGTCCCTGTCCATCACCAACTCCCAGAGTTTACTCAAACTCATGTCCATTGGGTCGATGATGCCATCCAACCATCTCATCCTCTGTCGTTCCCTTCTCCTCCCACCTTCAATCTTTCCCAGTATCAGGGTCTTTTCAAATGAGTCGGTTCTTTGTATCAGGTGGCCAAAGTATTGGAGTTTCAACTTCAGCATCAGTCCTTCCAATGAATATTCAGGACTGATTTCCTTTAGGATGGACTGGTTGGATATCTTGCAGTCCAAGGGACTCTCAAGAGTCTTCTCCAACACCACAGTTCAAAAGCATCAATTATTTGGCCCTCAGCTTTCTTTATAGTCCAACTCTCATGTACATACATGACTACTGGAAAAACCATAGCTTTGACAAGATGGACCTTTGTCGGCAAAGTAATGTCTCTGCTTTTTAATATACTGTCTAAATTGGTCATAACTTTTCTTCCAAGGAGTAAGCGTCTTTTAATTTCATGGTTGCAGTCACCATCTGCAGTGATTTTGGAGCCCAAATTAATGAAGTCTGTCACTGTTTCCATTGTTTACCCATCTATTTGCCATGAAGCGATGGAACCAGATGCCATGATCTTAGTTTTCTGAATGTTGAGCTTTAAGCTAACTTTTCCACTCTCCTCTTTCACTTTCATCAAGAGGCTCTTTAGTTCCTCTTCACTTTCTGCCATAAGGGTGGTGTCATTTGCATATCTGAGGTTATTGATATTTCTCCTGGAAATCTTGATTCCAGCTTGTGCTTCATCCAGCCCAGCATTTCTCATGATGTACTCTGCATATAAATTAAATAAGCAGAGTGACAATATACAGCCTTGACATACTCCTTTCCTGATTTGGAACCAGTCTGTTGTTCCATGTCCAGTTCTAACTGTTGCTTCCTGACCTGCATACAGATTTCTCAAGAGGAATATTTCTCATTTAAAATATAGAAATAAAAAGTATGCTACATCCTTAAATAAGGGCAGATTGAAGCCAAAGAGAGCCAAGTTTGCAATCTATGACTTTCAATAAAAATATCCACTTTCAACATTGTACCTGATCAGTTGCTGCAAATTGTTTACATCCTAAGAAAATAGTTATGCTATGTATACACACAGGGATGAATAATGCATCCAGAAATATCTTTCCCCTCAAAAAATTATTTTTAAAATATGAGTTATTTTGTCTACCTGATACTAAGTCACTGAATTGATTGAATTCTCACATTTTATCTAGTTGCCTTAGTTATTCTGTTAATTATTTCACTGCTAGACCATCAGTTTTTAACATAAACCCAGCATATATAATGAAAACATAAGCTGTCTGAAAAAGCAGCTCTTTAAATCCACCAGCTATCTCATACCTCTTACTGCTGTCTTAGTGCTGTTATAAAACATATCACTTTCCTGACCTCCAAAGATATTCCTTGGGGTCAATACTGTAGATCCCATAATTCACTCAAAAGCTAAAGCTATTGTCAAGGTAACAGTTATATTCTGAAGAGTCTTGATAAATAATTCATTGAATACATTCTTTTCCAGAATATCCCCTGGTCATGAACTTGGTTCTTCTTCAAGACAGTGTAAATACTGCCTCAGAATTGAAGAGCTAGTTCAGCATGGACCAACTATAGAGGAAGCTGAGGTAGAAAGACAAATTTTAGTCTATAAACATGAAGTACATTGTAAATGCCTATTGACTTGCAGTTATGTTGCTGTCGTCCAGAGCGGCATTTGCAACCAGGGAGTAGAAGAGGCAGGGAGAGAATCCACAGACTGGGGGAAGGATAGAAGTCTGTGGTTCCTACAAAGTTCCTGGTAATGGTCCAGGGAAGAAGCAAAATCCCCAGATAGCTGTGGCCTTTGGAGAGGCGAAGGTGATACAGAATCTGTATGTCACCTATTTCCTCCTCTCTAGCTAATGTGTATTCACTGTTTCTCTAGATAGTCACACTAAAAGTGAAAGTAATAATCCTTGTAAACCACCATTTAAACAAGCAGAATTGTATTCAGTTTAACATTTGTCATGTGAGACAAACTGCATCATTCTCCAAAAATAATAGTCATCTGTGCAGCTTTGGAGTACTGCCAGCATTTTCACCAGGTGCTTGTGTCTTCTTGCCACTCCTGCCCATCATCTGAGCTCCAGCCTTGGTCCTCTCTGGCCCAGAAACATAACCTGGACCAACCCATGTGGTGGTCCCTCAGAGACTTCTGCCTCAGAGTCCCACTGGAACCTGGGAGCCTTTAGAAAGGTTAGGAGTCCACGATCCTAGGATATTACATCCCTGGGAATGACATCCAAGGGAAATCTTTGCCTCTTTGCTGAACCTAACACAGTATCTGTCAAAGACACCTGATCAGTCATTCTTTTTCAATATTCTGTCTTTTCTATTTTGAATATATGCCACATGAGGGCAGAAATTATATCTTCCTCGCTCACTATGTGTCTGGAACATGGTAGTGATTTAGGAAGTATTTGGTGAGTGAATAAATGTTTAGGGGTGAATAGATGGATGGATAGATGGATAAACAAATGGGTAAAGGCAAACACTTTCTCATAGGCCTTTTGGTTTTACAGAGTGCAAAATTATTTGAAATGAATCACCCCAATATCCCTACAAAATGGCATTAAAAAAGAGAAAGAAAGCCCTGTTAAAGACTCCACTAGGTACAATTAATGATAAAAAAGAAAAAAAGGCCCTTTAGGACCTCTGTGTTTATTAACCTCACTAGGACTCCTAAACTGAATAATATTTTCAATGTGTAATCTTAACATTCTTAATTCTAGTAAATTAATATGTAAGCATGCTGCTAGACTAGGAGAAACTATTTGCATTTTCCCTGGAATCTGCCCTGCCAATCATACCTCTAAATACAACTACAATAATTAGTGTTTTAATCAATTTCCAGACCTCATGGTTCCACAGACTGTAAAGTGCAGTGAAGGCATTTCCTGAGTGAGACTGTTGTCAAGACTCAGAAATGCTATCTTCCATGGAAGTGGGTGTGTGTGTGAGGAAGGAGGGGGAGGCTCCCCTGATCTCAGGCCTTCACATTGTCAGGGGGCAGCAACACAATTAGAATGACATTTTGAAAATCTAAAACATCAGTTAGTTCTGTCCTAGAAGCCTTAATGTCCCTACCGTATTAGCTTTGTTGGCATTTGTAGGGAAAAGAACTTCTAAGGCATTTTATTTTCTGTGAACGTGGAGCCACATGTAAATACAGTTTTTTTTTTCCTTTTTGATGAGGAGTCCCTGCTAATATTTATAATGTGAATCTGTGCTATGAAAATAAGTTCTCTGGTTGGAGAATACAACAGGCAACATTCCAGGGCAGGCAAGGCCAAAAAACTTATTATTATTACTATTTCACCTTCAATTATACTAGTCTGAGGCAACTAGTTTCATGGAAAATGTGTTTGGACTCAAACACATACGTTAAAACTGCCAGAAAATTGCAGAAACATTGAACATCTATTTAAGGACCAAAGAAGAAAACTGCTAGACTCATTAATGACATATCCTTTAGCTTACTGGTACTTAGGAGACCAGCTATTTTAATGTTTTGGTCTTCTTATAATTATTAGGGGCTTCCCAGGTGGCACCAGTGGTAAAGAACCCATCTGTCAATGCGGGAGACATAAGAGTCATGGGTTCAGTCCCTGGGTTGGGAAGATCCCCTGGAGGAGGGCAAGGCAACCGACTCCAGTATTCTTGCCTGGAGAATCTCAGAGACAAAGGAGCCTGGTGGGCTACAGTCCATAGGGTCACAGAGTCAGACACAACTGAAGTGACTTAGTGTGCACACACACATTTATTAGAAGTTATGCTAAAGATTTTTGTGTCTGGATCGAGAAGGGCCAAGAAACCCATAAGAAACAAGTGATCTCATGAGACATGGTAAAAAAAGAAAAATCTAGAAAACTGGTAGTTTGATGGAATTTGGTGACCATTTTTCCTAAAATGAAATAAAGAATTTAAAATGTGATGCTGCACTTTGAACTTAACCATGCCTAGAGTTCCAGTACACTCAAAAAACTGTTCTAATTTTGATCTTCATCTTCAAGATTGCAGTAGCTTCCTAGGACTTTGTCTTATACATCAAGTTATTATCCCTTTTGTATCAGGTCTGCTATAATTGTTCATTATAATTACAGCTGCTTAATTTAGCAGATGGCTGGAACTGAACAATTCTTCTTAGAGGAATTAAATATGGTTATGTCATTTCCCAAGTTGATTTAAAAGAAGTAATTTGAGATCAAGCAATGTTTCAGTTTCAGTGCTAGTTCAGAATCATGTTTTAGATGTTTAGTTTTAGATGTTTTCTTTTCTCCACTTCTGTAATTTTGAATATCTAAAATGAACTAAGTCTGTCTAGTCAAGGCTATGGTTTTTCCAGGAGTCATGTATGGATGTGAGAGCTAGACTATAAAGAAAGCTGAGCACCACAGAATTGATGCTTTTGAATTGTGGTGTTGGAGAAGACTCTTGAGAGTCCCTTGGACTGCAAGGAGATCCAACCAGTCCATTCTAAAGGAATTCAGTCCTGAATATTCATTGGAGGTACTGATATTGAAGCTGAAACTTCAATACTTTGGCCACCTGATGTGACGAGCTGACTCATTTGAAAAGACCCTGATCCTGGGAAAGATTGAAGGCAGGAGAAGAAGGGGATGACAGAGGATGAGATGGTTGGATGGCATCACTGATCAACGACATGAGTTTGAGTAAACTCCGGGAGTTGCTGATGGACAGGGAGGCCTGGTGTGCTGCAGTCCATGGGGTCACAAAGAGTCGGACACAACTGAGTGACTGAACTGAAACTGAAAATGAACTGGGTTGTTGTTTCAATTTTTTAGGTTTCATGTTATTCAATAAAGAAATAAAGATGAATAAATAATTGCACCCATATCCCACATTTGGCTTCATGATTGATTGATCCAGAGTCCCCAAAGGTATTTTCCTATTGTGTTTGCACAGTATTGGCTCTCATCTTTTGTCAGCAAAGACAAGGTGGATAGAAAATATTTCTTACACCAAACTTCTGAAACATGCTAATTCCATTTCCCGTGAATAGCCCATATGGCTCTCAAGATATAAGTAAAGTGAAAGTGAAGTCGGTCAGTCATGTCCGACTCTTTGCCACCCCATGGACTGTAGCCTACCAGGTTTCTCTGTCCATGAGATTTTCCAGGCAAGAATACTGGAGTGGGTTGCCATTTCCTTCTCCAGGAGATCTTCCCAACCCAGGGATTGAACCCTGGTCTCCCACATTGTAGGCAGACACTTTAACGTCTGAGCCAGCAAGGGAGTCCCAAGATATGTGATCAAATATAATTAGCACAAAACAGAGAGGCTTCATCTAAAAGAATATGTCATCTATGTTTTTTGTTCAATGGATATTTAATTGGCCAAGAACTATTGAGCAGGATCACACATTTTCAAAGACAGGAAACTGAAAAGGAGCAATTGCTCATAATCCCCTATCTCTTGCTAAATAGCAGAGTCCTTCTCCCCAGCCAGGTATCTCCTCCAAAAAGGAAATATTTTAAACCAAGATTTCACCACTCATAAGGATTTATTCTTATATGCTATTCAATATCTTTGAATTTCCAATTTCTGTGCTCTCCAAGCCATCTACTGCTCCTGTTGATTTTTACTTTGGACACCAGAGGAAGCAAAGGAAACTAATATTTAAGGGTGTGCGTAGATGGCATCTGGTCCCATCACTTCATGGGAAATAGATGGGGAAACAGTGGAAACAGTGTCAGACTTTATTTTTGGGGGCTCCAAAATCACTGCAGACGGTGACTGCAGCCATGAAATTAAAAGACACTTACTCCTTGGAAGGAAAGTTATGACCAACCTAGATAGCATATTCAAAAGCAAAGACATTACTTTGCCAACAAAGGTCCGTCTAGTCAAGGCTATGGTTTTTTCTGTGGTCATGTATGGATGTGAGAGTTGGACTGTGAAGAAGGCTGAGCACCAAAGAATTGATGCTTTTGAAGTGTGGTGTTGGAGAAAACTCTTGAGAGTCCCTTGGACTGCAAGGAGATCCAACCAGTCCATTCTAAAGGAGATCAGCCCTGAGTGTTCTTTGGAAGGACTGATGCTAAAGCTGAAACTCCAGTACTTTGGCTACCTCATGCGAAGAGTTGACTCATTGGAAAAGACTCTGATGCTGGGAGGGATTGGGGGCAGGAGGAGAAGGGGACGGCAGAGGATGAGATGGCTGGATGGCATCACTGACTCGATGGACGCGAGTCTGGGTAAACTCCGGGAGCTGGTGATGGACAGGGAGGCCTGGCATGCTGCGATTCATGGGGTCACAAAGAGTCAGACACGACTGAGCAACTGAACTGAACTGAACTGATAGATGGTTGATGCAGTCAGGGGAGCTCATTACTATGACATTGTGTTTTGTATATAGACGCCTTCTTCTGAGGAAATAAAGGATCTTAATTTCAAATAGGAGGTCAGCTTTGCAATTCCCCTCTGAAACTGGCAAATTAAAACACAAAGGCATCTTCTGTTGAGTACTGGGATTGTAATGGAAAGTAGTTAGGAGACCTGGGTTTGTGTTTTTGTCTGCCACTTGCTATTACTTTGGATTTCAGATCTTTCTGTTTTAATATCTTCTTCATAACCACAAATTATGGCCATGAAGAATAGAATAATGTGTACGTATAATAGCATGTAGGAGTATTATATATATTTTTTATGTTTATAATATTATATACATATAAAGATAATAAGAAAGCTGTGGTACATATGCACAATGGAATATTACTCAGCTATTAAAAAGAATGCATTTGAATCAGTTCTAATGAGGTATATGAAACTGGAGCCTATTATACAGAGTGAAGTAAGTCAGAAAGAAAAACACCAATACAGTATATTAATGCATATATACAGATTTTAGAAAGATGGTAACGATGACTCTATATGTGAGACAGCAAAAGAGACACAGATGTAGAGAACAGACTTTTGGACTCCGTGGGAGAAGGGGAGTGAGATGATTTGAAAGAATAACATCGAAACATGTATATTATCATATGTGAAATGGATCACCAGTCCAGGTTTGATGCATGAGACAGGGTGCTCGGGGCTGGTGCACTGGGATGACCCTGAGGGATGGGATGAGGAGGGAGTGGAGGGAGTTCAGGATGGGGGACACATGTACACCCGTGGTGGATTCATGTCATTGTATGGCAAAAACCACTACAATATTGTAAAATAACTAGGCTGTAATTAAAATAAATTAATTAATTTAAAAAATAATGCATACATAAGTAATATATATGTTGTTATTTAGTTGCTAAGCCATGTCCAACTTTTTGTGACCTCATGGACTGCAGCACACCAGGCTCCTCTGTCCATGGGATTTCCCAGGCAAGAACACTGGACTGGGCTGTCATTTCCTTCTCCAGGGGTTTTTCCCCACCTGGAGACTGAACCCACATCTCCTGTATTGGCAGGCAGATTCTTTACACTGAACCACCAGGGAAGCCCTAAATTATATGTGTGTGTGTGTGTGTGTATACATAAGTATATAAAAATGTGTATATATTCTATATATATACATGTATATATATATATATATATATATATATAAGTTCTCTAGGAATGATAAAAATACTGTTTGTGTAAAGATATTTTTAACATTACTGTTGTCAGTAATCTCTCTGCAGAGGAGTTGCGAGAAAGGAGTGGTAAGATGCCATCCATGGGCATTCTTGTGCCCTGCTTCAGGCTATTTTCACGACTGCTGCTTCCCTCCTCAGGATCCCCTCAGGAGACACCAGAACAGATGCACACGCTTCCCTGGGCCTGGTCAACTACACACTTTGGATCCCAATCTTGAAGACGGCAACTACCGCAGTGATGATTCATCGCAGTCCAGTCTGGCTGAAAACGGTTTGCCCGAGAGAAACCTTCTCTCAGGCTGGCAGAAGGGAAAGGGCAAAAGTTTTACAATCAGACAAGCTCATTTTCTAATCATGGTTTATCACTTATCTACTAACAGTTGGATCCTGAGCAGTTACTCAATCCTAGTAAATCTTGTACTCTTGGTTCCCTCCTACTAGATTAAAAAGAGCTGAACTATGTTTTAACGATATTGTAAGGCTTAGGTGAGAAATCAAAGTGAAGCTTCTGGTGCAATTTTGTTCACTTGGTAGGTCTTTAATATGTCTTCTTTATTTCATCCTCAATTCTTTTTCTGTTTTTCTGGCAGCATCCAAGGAGCTATCAAGAACATTCATTGTAGAGTCCTCTCTGAACCAGTACTCCTCAGCCCATCCCCCACAAAACCAGCATCTCCTCTAGAAAAAAAAGTGTTCTGTTTTTCTTTTTATAAACCTCAGTGACATTCACTGGAAAAGTTATCCTTTTGTGATAATTTCTTGTGATCCAAAGTAGCTTTCCAATTAATTCTTTATTGTGATTATTTGTTGTATTTTGCAAAACAGACATTGGGAGAAAGCACGAAAGACCTCTTATGTGCTTTTCCTCTACATCGCAGTATTTTGGTTTATAAGTTTTTGTCTTATTTGAAACCAAGGAAAGCTTTTCATCTGCAGTCCATTCTTTTATAAAGAGTTACAAACTTTTAGAGTCAGTTTTGCTGTCAGTTTGCATTTATTTTACTTGAGTTCCCTAGTGGCTATGCCAAGAATACAATCAGTTGGGTGATTCAAAGAGAAAATCTTCTGGCAAACACTGATAAAACAGTAATGGTTATTAAAACCTCATATGATAACGAGTCAGTTCAAAGAATCAGAAGATAGAACATTTTCAAATGTCATGGCATGCTCTACTGAATGTATCACATATATTGTCTAAATTCCACATGATCTTCCGCCAACAGATGAAAATATTGAGTATCTAAAAGATTTAATAAATTTTCCAAGGTCATGTGTCAGAGAAAGATGTAGACCCTGCTGATTCTTAACCATGGCTCTTTTCACTAAGCCGTTAATTATTGTTTTATGTGAGAGAGAACGGACACCAAGGGCTCTTCACTGATTTGAAGGAGGAGACATCTTTTGCCGGAACACCCAGGTTACTCTTCATTTTGACCGTATCTCCCATTAAGATATTATGAGATGGGCTCCCTTCATATTTTTCTTGAGGGTTTTCATTTAATATTAAGGAATGAAACACAAACATGGTTCCCTGCCTTTTTACTTTGTCTCAGTTTTCCATTTGTTTTCATGTTTTCTTTTTCATAATTCTTCACTTCTAGTTCTAATAAATGTATTATTTGTTTTCATTACATAGGGCCTTTTAAATCATCTCCATTCCTTAAAGATAGGTATGGAATAAATGAATGGAAGTATAAGTAGCTCTATAGAGAAAAATGCATGATCATATGAAATAGTTTAGGGCTATAAAAAGTGTGATGCTTTGAATATAAATGATGCTTCTTATCCTCTTTGCCCTATATTTCACTCTATTTTATATGTTAAAACAGCATAGTCCCCTGCATGTCCCAAAGTATAGCCAGGCTGAAGCCCATGAGAAATAACCAGGAACATTCCAGGAATTTTAACAATTGCAAAAACCACCTTGATTTGCCCTGTCCTTTTCACCCACCTCTTGGTTGGATCCAGGTTCTGATTTGGGGCTCTCTTCTCTGGCTTTTGCTTCCCCCTCCAGTGCTTGGACTTTAGGGCTGAGTACATCTGACTCTGGGCTTGCATCTTCCCCACTTTCCTAGGCCCTGGCTGAAGTTCACCTCTAGAGTCTTCTGCTCCTTGCTCTTTCAGGATCCACTCCTCTTCTGGCCTAGCCTCCAGGTCTCAAAATCATGCACTCTGCTTAATGGAAAACTGTTCAAGCCAAAACTGTTCTTCCCCAGCCATCAGATACATTTTCCCAGGGCACTGATCAATTTATCCGTGTCTCCCCTGCCATCACATGATCTCCCCAGTGAAGTAAACATTAACACAATGCAAAAGACAGTTTTTTTAAATCCAGGAGGTCGAGTAAAGAACGTTGCTATAAAGTAAAGTCTTTACATGAGCGGCATATTTTTTCCTTTCTTATTCCCTTATCATGTAACATAAGATGTATTGACTTTATAGCATAGTATTTCAGGATTGTGAATTGGCATAAAAGTACTTAAGTTACTGGATATCAAGGAGAAGAGTTACCATCCCTCAAGGACTTCCCTTCTCTTCTGGGGAATGGGGGAATAATTGTATCATGTTTGGCAGAATTATGATCTTATTTCTGTCTTTATTTGGAGATTAAGTATGGTTAAGGAGATGTGAATGGATGCCAAGCTGACAAGAGGTGGACTTGTGATGGGTAATTTTACATGTCAGTTTGACTGGGCCATGAGGCATTCAGACATTTGGTTAAACATTATTCTGGATATGTCTGTGAGGGTATTTCTGCATGAAATTAACATCTGAATTGTAGACTGAGTAAAACAAAGTGCTCTCCCATAGGTGAACCTCATCCCATCTGTTAAGTGTCTGAACAGAATAAAAGGCTGAGTAAGGGAAAATGTGCTTTCTCTGCCTGTCTTTGAGCTGAGACATAACTCTTTGCCTGCCTTTGGATGCATCAGACTCAAACTGGAACTTACACCTTTCACACTCATGGTTATTGGACTTGAGCTCGGACTTGGACTGGAACTATACCATCAGCTCCACCGGGTCTCCAGCAGATCTTGGGACTTCTCAGCTTGCACGCTCTTGTGAGCCAATTCGCCTCATTAGCCAATAATATACTACTCATTCTAGCTTTGTTTCTCTGGAGAACTCTTTTAATATACCTGTTCAACACTTAATCACTACTTGTCATTAAATAATTATTTATGAGATCATTTATGGTCCAACTACATATCCCCTGTGTGTGTTCATTTGCTCAGTCATGTCCAATGCAGCCCGCCAGGCTCCTCTGTCCATGGGATTTCCCAGGCAAGAATACTGGAGTGGGTTACCATTTCCTCCTCCAGGGAATCTTCCCAACCCAGAGACAGAACCCACGTTTCCTGCATTGCAGGCAGATTCCTTACTGCTGAGCTACCAGGGAATCCCACATATCCCCTGACTGTATTACAATATTAAAAACTATTGTTATTATTATAATTACAATGCAAGTTACAAAACTATCCACTACAGCAACAATAATGACATCCAAGCCTTGTTTTACACCCTAGAAATGCTAGGTCCAGGTTTTAGTACTTTATATGCATTAATTCATGCAATCTCTACAATAAGCCTGTGATTTAGATGATATTATGATCCCAATTTGCTAATAAGAAAACTGAGACACAGAGAGATTAATTAATACACTGAAATACATCCACAGCCAGGACTAGAAACCTAGCAAGTTGGACCTAGATCTCCATCATGCAAAATGTATCTGACATTATTTTGCTTTGGAATCCCAGAATGAAGGACAGTAGTCTTCTTCACACTGTATTCTCTACACCTAAATACATGAGAGAAGCAGCTTGAAAGTATAATAATAAGCAAGGAAGTTGTATCCTGGAGCTAAGCCCCTGGGTATGAATCCCAGTCCTAACTCAATCACTTTTGACTGTGTGATTGGAGGCAAGTTACTTAACCTTTCTGTGCCTCAGGTTTTTCACCAGCATTATTGTTAAGATTAAATAAATCAGTACTTGTAAAGTGCTTAGAATAGTATCTGGCATTTACTCTGGCAAGTACTCAGTAAATGCTAGATTTTCTAATGATGCTGGTTTTACTCATTAATTTATTCCCATCGCCCATAAAAAGGCATATAACAAGAGATTCAATAAATATCTGATAAATTAAAGAATGCATTTGTTGTAGTCCATGTTGCATTCTTTTACCTGACAACTAGGTTGCTTACTTGCCTTCCCTTCAGCCCTTCATCACCTGTAATGTATGAGGCTCTGTGCTAGAGACTAGGGTGATGAAGCTGAGTAAGACATGATGCTGTTCCTGCGGCATTTGGAGCTATGCACGTAGACTGACATAAGACACAGAATGTGGCATCATGGGTAGAATAACATTTCAATCTGAACATTAAGTCGGAACAGATGATGGAACTTCTAACTCGGGAGTGGGGGGGGCGGAGAAGGACCACAACCACCAGCGACGTGGATGACCTTCTGCTGTGAGCTACCTGCAGTAACAAAGGGAAACATACCGTTCTCATAACAGTTTCCCCAAATGCCAAGGTAATGCTGCTGAGGACACTGGTTTGTTAGGAGGAGCAAACTCAGGTGTGACCTAACCTGCAAAAAGATGAAATGGCTACCCACTTCCTACATACAAAACAGGTGCCAGAAAGGGTCTCCTGGCCCCTGCAACTCTTCTTATACTACTAAGACCAAACAGGTTCTAGGCCTAGAGGAAAGAAAGAGGGCATGTTAGTGAGGAAGGTATTTTGCCAGCTAGCATCTAAATGCCCGATGAAGAGTGCCTTCCAGATGGGGGTGACTTTTCTCAGGTAACAGGAAGTCTGGCAATAGGCAGGTAAGGGCCTTGGTTCAGCTGCTTAAGAATTTTATCAGGAACTGAGGTCTAGGGTGCTGGCTTCAGCTTTTATATTCATCACCCCATAGTTGCAAGATAGAAGCTCTGGCCTCCAGATTTCACTTTCCTATTCAAGACCCGAAGCAGGAGGTAAGATGCCAGCCTTTTAGGAAGAATGCACAGTCTTTCCAGAACCCCGCTAGCAGACCTCTGCTTGCATTTCATCGTCACATGGGCAATGCCAGCTGGACTCGGGCCTGGAAAAGCCAGAGACAAGTCTATCACAATTCACTTAGACAAAGGGTCATCTAACTTTCCTGTAACAGGCCAGATAGTAAACATTTTAGGCTTTGCAGGCCATACGGTCTGTGTAATCACTCCACCCTGCCCTTCTAGCCTCCATAGGCTATCTAGAAACAATCGAATGCTGCTGCATTCCAACAGCACTGTACTTACGGACCCGGGAACTTGACATAACTCTCACATATGATGAAATATTATTCTTTGGACTTTTTCAAACATACAAAACAATTTGAGGTCACAGCTGTATAAAAACAGATGGCAGACCTGATTGGCCCAGGAGACCATAGTTTGCTGACCTCTGACTCAAACCAAGAACAGTTCACCTACTGGATCAGGCCAAAAATCCATGACAAAGTTGGTGTCCTGATAGTTGACTCAGAGGGAGAAATGACTACCGGATAGGGAACTAACAATGCAGTAATAAAGGGTAGGTTTAATTTTCCATATGAAATAGGATATATAGAAAGAATTTAGCATATGATGAGGACATATTTTAATGCCTTTCATTTTCCTCCATTTTCATTTAAAATTCTTTCTTCTTCATAAAGGCCTTTTCTCTGCTCCATGAAAACAGCTGTTCTCCTGATTTTGATTTTTAAATAATATTAGGAAAGTTTTTTGGGGGAGGTATCTATCTTTCAATCAACATGGGACTAATTATTTCCTGTTGCCACACTTTAAGGGAAAGCTAAAAAGTCCTAAAATTAGGAATTAGAAACTCTAAGTTTCATAAATGTTTCACAGTTTTCTTCCTGGCTTCCAATGGTGAGGGAAATGCAAATGAAAACTTAACATAGAAAAAGATACCCTGGGTTCTGCTTTGGCCCAATCTCATTCATTATACATTCTCCACTTACAAGAGAGAGGGAACTTTAAAAAAAAAGATTTGTAGCAAGCAGAAAATAGGCTCCCTCTTTATATATTTAATTACAAAGGCAATTTCCTTTATAGCCTACTTACAGGAATACCTCTTAACATGTTGCCAACAGTATCACAACTTGTTTATTCAAAGGTTATGTGTGAAGGAAAGCTTTTTGATATTAATCAAGTAATTTGCTAGCATTGCTGGGAAAAGGAAAATGTTAACTTTATCCTGAAAAATGAAACAGCTCATTAATCAAGTTCACTCTATTGAAGACAATTATGGAGAGACAGAGGGCAAACAGGCCCTTCAGATAAGAAATTCCTAAACTGATGATACTTTTAATAGGATTTGACATAGACATCTGCATAGAAACTAATGAAGTAAACAAACTTTAATCACCTTACAAATCCAATATATCAGGTATTTATGAATTCAAAAGTTACCATTTGTTATTAATTGAAAAAAATCCTAATGAATGAACTAAACTCAAGAGCAAAATTCTTGCACATGGACGATTTAGTTGGTGTTCATTTATTATCTCCAGTTAAAGTTAAGAGGTGAAACAGAATATGCCTGTTCTTAAAACATCTGTCTTATTTTTTGGTTCCCTCAGCAGCACACTCTTGTAGGTTTGAGACTGGGTCTCCATCCATCAATATTAAATTCTGCAGTAGGAGGCTTTTAAAACTATTTGTATAAATGTAGCTGAATGGATAAGGTTGCAACATAAATAATGTGAAAAATAACTCTGTTCTGAGGCAATATGGTACATTAGGAGGAGGTCTTTTTTCCTAGGATGATGAATTGCAAATATCTATTAGTCAAAAGCCAACAAAGAGTTAAGTTTTATAAGTCAGGCATATCTGAATAGTTAATAACATTAAAGCTATTGAGAGAAAAGAGAAGTTTCCATAATATTGCCAACTATTCCCCCAATTCATTTGCAAACTTTACTGTTACTAAAATTAAAAATTTACTAAATTGTATGATGTTAGCCATTACAGAAATGCAAATTAATACCACAATGAAATACCACTTCCCATCCACTAGGATTGTTACAATAATAATTTTAAAAGGGGGCTTCCCTGGTGGTTCAGGGGCAAAGAGCCTGCCTGCCAATGCAAAAGACATAGGTCTGGTCCCTGATCTGGGAAGATCCCACATGCACAGAGCGACTAAGCCCATGCACCGCAACTATTGAGCCTGTGCTCTAGACCCTGGGCGCTGCAACTACCAAAGCCCATGCACCCTGGAGCCCACGCTCCCTAACAAAAGAAGCCACCACAATGAGAAGCTCAGGCACCACAGCTAGAGAGTAGCCCCCACTCATTGCAACTAGAGAAAGCCACACAAAAACAAAGACCTCACATGGCCAAAAATAAATAAATAAAAATATCTTTAAAAAGAAAATATTAAGTGTCGGTGAGGATATGGAGATACTCAGTTCAGTTCAGTTCAGTTGCTCAGTCGTGTCCGACTCTTTGTGACCCCATGAATTGCAGCACGCCAGGCCTCCCTGTCCATCACCAACTCCCGGAGTTCACTCAGACTCACGTCCATTGAGTCGGTGATGCCATCCAGCCATCTCATCCTCTGTCGTCCCCTTCTCCTCCTGCCCCCAATCCCTCCCAGCATCAGGGTCTTTTCCAATGAGTCAACTCTTCACATGAGGTGGCCAAATTACTGGAGTTTCAGCTTTAGCATCATTCCTTCCAAAAAACACCCAGGGCTGATCTTCAGAATGGACTGGTTGGATCTCCTTGCAGTCCAAGGGACTCTTAAAAGTCTTCTCCAACACCACAGTTCAAAAGCATCAATTCTTCGGCACTCAGAACTGTCATATACTGGGGATGGGAATGTAAAATGGGGCAGGCACTGTGGAAGACAGTTTGGCAGTTGCTCAAAAAACTAAAATAGGATAATTCTATGACCCCACAGGGAGGCCTGGCGTGCTGCGATTCATGGGGTCGCGAAGAGTCGGACACGACTAAGCGACTGAACTGAACTGATGACCCCACAATTCTACTCCTATGCACCTATTTAAAAGAACTGAAAACAGGTGTTCATATAAGAGCCTGCAAATAAATGTTCACAGCAGCACTATTCATAATATTCCAAAAGTGGAAATAACTCATTTTTTTTTTAATGGTGTGACAGAATTTCTAGCCTAAGGAAATTATCAAATGTTTAAAAAAATTCTAGGTAAATCATCATCTTTGAACAGTCTGGAGTACATTTTTATACGATCATGTAGTGGAGGAAAAAATATTGACAGCAGATGTGAGAGTCACCTGGAAAGGGAGGAACAGCCTTTGATTAGAGCCGGAGTCTTGAACTCAAATGCCTCTAGGGGCCGAGCATAAGTGAGGGTGGTGGGGACCCTGACACACAGCAGAAAAGTCCTATCTGAAGGGAACAGCAACTGCCTGCAGAGATATGACCCCAGTTGCTAGATATTTTGTGTTTCAAGGAAAACCAGAAAGCCAAGTTTTTGTTTTGTTTTTTGTTTTTAACTCTGGATTCCTAAATATTTGTTCACATTAAAAAAAACCCAACAACAACAAAACGTGTGCAGAGGCTAAATTCAGCCTGTAGGCTGCCAGTTTTCAAACTCTGTTTTAGGGAAAACACCTGGGTAATCAGCTTTCCTTCCAGTAGAATAGGTCTGGAGGCCTTTGCCTAAGCAGATGGCAGGAGTTTTGAGATTGGAGTGAGCACAGCAAAGAGGACTGCCTGAAAGGCGGCTGAAACCCACGGAGAGAAGCGGCCAGTGAGGAACTCCACTCGCCAGGGGCGGCTAGAGAAATGCAGAAAACCAGAATGTTCAATATTCAATTTTAAGGTTTTGATTAAATCCACTGCATCACTGAAACCTTTTAAACTGGCCACATACACAAATGCAAACGGTTTTAGGGGAAATCAGAAAAGAAAGTGCTCTGAATGGCAGAGTGTTAAAAAGAAAAGGCCAGCAGAGAACAGTAAAAGCTGAGGCTGACAGCCTTGGGATTTAAGAGGATGGTATTAACGAGAACTAGGGAACAGCACTGAATTCCCCATACGAGATGGGGAGGCCAATCATCAGGCTGAGCTCAGCTGCCACCTGAACTGCAGGGGAAAGCTTCAGTCGGTACAACATTTTAATTAGAAGCAATCCATGCCAAACCCCCACTACTGACAAGCAAAGAAAGATAATAAAGTGGTTGTGACACAAGTATTTGTACAACTGAGTGATCCTCTCCTTTTCCTCCTACTTTCTGACCATGTATGGATGTAGTTGGAACTGGTCTTCAGCTCTGAGTGAAATTCTTTCAGCCAGAAACACTCCTCAATCACATCTGATCCTCAAAGACTAAGGGGATCAGAAAGGGAAGCAGGACTCCTCTGGTGTATTGATTGCGTACATATCCATCAATGTCTGCCCAGGATTTAAAGTCATCAGATTAGGAAAGAGAAAGATCTGCTTTTGTACTGAACATGATTTTGAACAAGTCGTATGGCCATTATAAGATTCTAAATCCTCATCTGGAGTTTGGATTTGAGGATAATTATGATTCTCTTGTCTACTTTGCCAAATTGTTTTAAAAAAATAAGTATAAAAACAAAATGAAGCCTTTTGAAAACTGAAAAACATTCCCGATGCAAAAAAGACAATGACAACAGGAACACAATCTTGAGAGTGAAAAAATGAAATAATGTACTCTATTCAGATTTATATCTATGGGAAGGACCCCACTGCACTGCAATTCCAAGGAGCAACTTGAATGCCACTTATCTGATATAAAGTCATTGAGGGAGTTAAAGCCAATGGAGAAAGGTGATACAAGTGGGGCATTTGGGTGGTCACCTCATTTTCAGCACTGCTCAGAATTACTGTATATGTTGTTCCAGTGTTAGAGAATTTGTATTGCTTAGAGAATTGTATTGCTTAATAATCTGGTTAATGTCTCCAAAATGAAATATGTTTAAAACTAAGACTTTTAAAGGTCAATTTGGCAATTTCTCTTATCCTAGAAATGGAGCACTACAAATCTTCATTTGTCCTGTCTTCTCGTTATCTGAGTGGTATTTCTTTTCCAGAATGACAGGAAAGTACCCTAGATAAAGGAGTGATTCAGCTTGGTTGTTGAGAGACACAGAGAAGAGTTTGAAGAAATGCGCCAACGTGTTTATAACAATATCTTAAGAAATGCCTGCCCCCATCTCCTTTTGACCCTTGATTGTGTGGATTGAAAAAAATTCATCTTTGGACAAAAGCTTTGATCTCACTTTACTTCCTCTGCTAATCAAAACATCTCAAAGTATATCTCATTCCTGATAATGACTTCCTCTCCCGGAGGATCAAATGAACAGACACTTATGTTTTGACTCATGTTTAGTTGTAGACTTTCCAGCCACTTAGTGAGTTAGAGAGAGAGAGTATGTGTGCGTGTGTATGTGTGTATAATGTGTGCAAGTACATGCATGTGCATTACAGAGAGGAGATGGACAAGGTTGGTTAAAGGGAATCACACAGATTAGTCAACGATCATAAGACTTGTAGCAAATCTATTTCCTGATGCTACACTGTTGTAGAAAAATGGCATGCAATTCGTATCTTATTCTCAAGTGGCACAGTGCTGAAGAATCTGCCTGTCAACAATGCAGGAGACAGGTTCAATCCCTTAGTTGGGAAGATCCCCTGAAGTAGAAAATGGCAACCCACTCCAGTATTCTTGCTGGGAAAATTCCATGGACAGAGGAGCCTGGTGGGCCACAGTCCCTGGGGTCTCAAAAGAGTCAGATACAATTGAGCAACTGAGCATGCATGCGAATTCATGTTTTACAATTATTCTCTGGTCTATAAAAGGTTTTCATCTAGATTACATAGTGCATCTAGCTAGTACCCTCCAAAAGATTTACATAGAACAGCTTCAAATAAAATAAAAGATAAAAAGCTAGCCAATTTCAACATGAAGGATCATATCCAATTTGGTTATATCTACTGAAATCTTGCACATTGTGCTTGCTGAAATCACTAATGAACTTTGGATCACTGATTCATCATGGCTAGATCAGAAGAAATAACTGAGCAGTCATCAGACGACAAGAATGGATCTTTGGAAATGGTTTCATCAACCCTAATACTTCTCTGTACCATTTACTCAGCTCAACTGTGTTTCGTGAGGCATGGTTAATAAATTTATCCTAAAATGAAGAGTTCATGTCTTAAATCAGGGACCCACACTGAATTTAGTAATACCCTCATGTATGCCAGCAATAAAAAATCCATGAGCGAAACTTCACTGGTATCAACCTTCTCTTCCAAAGAAGAAAGATGCTTCACAAACTCCAAATGGCTGGCATTGGGCCATGGAGGATATAACCTACAGCTAGGACTCAACATTCTACCTGCTATGTTTGATTGCTGTGAATGTGTAGTCTAAGCTATGTCATTTGACTGCTCTAAGCTACAGAAAGCTACACTTTCCTTCATTTGAAAGTGCAGAGGTCAAACCTAACATTTGCTCTTGTTCCTGTTACAATTTCCATGAATATCACTTTGTGGCCACTTGAGAAGTAGACAAAGCTTTGGTCCATGTTTGCCCTCTGATGGAGAAGCATAAGAGGCTTATAGAAGCTTCCTGATGGCAGAGACTGACTAAGGGGGAACAATAGAATGGGAAAGACTAGAGATCTCTTCAAGAAAATCAGAGATACCAAGGGAACATTTCATGCAAAGATGGGTTCAATAAAGGACAGAAATGTGAGAGACTTAACAGAAGCAGAAGATATTAAGAAGAGGTGGCAAGTATACACAGAAGAACTGTACAAAAAAGATCTTTATGACCAAGATAATCACGATGGTGTGATCACTCACCTAGAGCCAGACACCCTGGAATGTGAAGTCAAGTGGGACTTATGAAGCATCACTATAAACAAAGCTAGTGGAGGTGATGGAATTCCAGTTGAGCTATTTCAAATCCTGAAAGATGATGCTGTGAAAGTGCTGCACTCAATATGCCAGCAAATTTGGAAAACTCAGCAGTGGCCACAGGACTGGAAAAGGTCAGTTTTCACTCCACTCCCAAGAAAAGCAATACCAAAGAATGCTCAAACTACCGCACAATTGCACTCATCTCACACACTAGCAAAGTAATTCTCTAAATTCTCCAAGCCAGGCTTCAACAGTACATGAACCGTGAACTTCAAATGACAAGTTGGATTTAGAAAAGGCAGAGGAACCAGAGATCAAATGGCCAACATCTGCTGGATCATGGAAAAAGCAAGAGAGTTCCAGGAAAATATCTATTTCTGCTTTATTGACTATGCCAAAGCCTTTGACTGTGTGGATCACAATAAACTGTGGAAAATTCTGAGAGAGATGGGAATACCAGACCACCTGACCTGCCTCTTGAGAAATCTGTATGCAGGTCAGGAAGCAAAAGTTAGAACTGGACATGGAACAACAGACTGTTTCCAAATCAGGATAGGAGTACGTCAAGACTGTATATTGTCACTCTGCTTATTTAACTTATATGCAGAGTACATCATGAGAAACGCTGGGCTGGAAGAAGCACAAGCTGGAATCAAGATTGCCGGGAGAAATATCAATAACCTCCGATATGCAGATGACACCACCCTTATGGCAGAAAGTGAAGAGGAACTAAAAAGCCTCTTGATGAGAGTGAAAGGGAAGAGTGAAAAAGTTGGCTTAAAGCTCAACATTCAGAAAACGAAGATCATGGCATCTGGTCCCATGACTTTATAACAAACAGATGGGGAAACAGTGGAAACAGTGGCAGACTTTATTTTTCAGGGCTCTAAAATCACTGCAGATGGTGATTGCAGCCATGAAATTAAAAGATGCTTACTCCTTAGAAGGAAAGTTATGACCAACCTAGACAGCATATTCAAAAGCAGAGACATTACTTTGCCAACAAAGGTCCATCTAGTCAAGGCTATGGTTTTTCCAGTAGTCATGTATGGATGCGAGAGTGGACTGTGAAGAAAGCTGAGCGCCGAAGAATTGATGCTTTTGAACTGTGGTGTTGGAGAAGACTCTTGAGAGTCCCTTGGACTGCAAGGAGATCCAACCAGTCCATTCTGAAGGAGATCAGCCCTAGGATTTCTTTGGAAGGAATGATGCTAAAGCTGAAACTCCAGTACTTTGGCCACTTCATGTGAAGAGTTGACTCATTGGGAAAGACTCTGATGCTGGGAGGGATTGGGAGCAGGAGGAAAAGGGGACGACAGAGGATGAGATGGCTGGATGGCATCACCAACTAAATGGATGTGAGTCTGAGTGAACTCTGGGAGATGGTGATGGACAGGGAGGCCTGGCATGCTGCAATTAATGGGGTGGCAAAGAGTCAGACACGACTGAGCTACTGAACTGAACTGAAAATCACTGCAGATGGTGACACAGCCATGAAATTAAAAGACGCTTGCTCTTTGAAAGAAAAGTTATGACCAACCTAGACAATATATTAAAAAGAAGAGACATTACCTTGTCAACAAAGGTCCATTTAGTCAAAGCTATGGTTTTTCCACTAGTTATGTATTGTTGTGAGAGTTGGACCTTAAAGATAGCTGAACACTGAAGAATTGATGTTTTTGAATTATGGTGTTGGAGAAGACTCTTGAGAGTCCTGTGGACTGCAAGGAGATCCAACCAGTCCATCCTTAAGGAGATCAGTTCTGAATGTTCATTCGAAGGACTGATGTTGAAGCTGAAACTCCAGTACTTTGGCCACCTGATGCGAAGAGCTGAAAAGACCCTGATGCTGGGAAAGACTGACGGTGGGAGGAGAAGGGGACGACAAAGGATGAGATGGTTGGATGGTATCACAGACTCGAAGGGCATGAGTCTGAGTAAACTCCAGGAGTTGGTGACGGATAGGGAGGCCTGACGTGCTGCAGTCCATGGGGTCACAAAGAGTCAGATACGACTGAGCGAGTGAACTGAACTGAATTGAGTAGTAGCAGCAGGCTAACTAGTCTTCAGCATCACTCACAGAGAAAATTTTTTGAATGAATACAAGTCCAAACAAAAATTAGTGCTATAAAGAGAAGTGACAAAAACTAGATAATGTTCCTTGACCCATTTTACAGAAAGAGTGACACTTTGCCAGTACAGGCACATTTTAAAACTAACATCAACAGGGTAATTAGGAAAATAGATCTGATGGGCTATGATGAAACGTAATATTGATGTATTCTTTCATATCATTTAATGAAAAATTATTCCATTGATGTTTAGTAGAATACAACAGAGAAACACCTAAATCTTTGGTGATATAGGACAGATTTCTAAAAGATACTTTAAAACATTATAATTTCATTGAAAGTTCCCCAACAGCCATCATCATAAATTACAGGCAAAGGCACATTTACAGAGTAATAGTCTACTGCAAAGGATCCATAAAATATATAGATGTTAAGTATAATTACATATTAAAAATAACACAAAAAGATAAAAAATGAAAGCCTATTGAGATTATTAATTGGCTTAATGTAATTTGATAAGTTGCTGTCTAAAGAATTTAAAAGCTAATTATTGCTAGAGTCAATATGGTCATTACTTGTTAAGTGAGATCAGAAAAGGGCCTACATTAAATCAAAGGTATTCACTTGTTTCTAATCCTCACACATTCTGATTCTTTGTAACTGATGATCTAACACAATACAAGGGGAGTGTCCAACTGAAAAAAAGGCATTTTAATTATTTTATGACATTTTTAGTATTTTTGGAAAGAAATTAAATTGCTTGACTTCTCTCTCAATATGTTTTAAAAGCTTTCATTATAGTCTCTAGCTGCTCAAAGATGATGCCAAGAGAATGTTCTCAGAGGAGTTATTTCATTTTGAGTCTTCTGGGATAGAAAAAAAGAAACATGATAGAAAATTGTTTGAAAAAAGTTTTTCTAGGAGTCTTGAGCTATTACTGAAATATAGAACTCTATTTTCTCCATCCAACTAGTAGAGAACAGCTGATAGCTTTGTCTTGAATGAGGGATATACCTGTCAAATCCAAAGGAGATAGGAGAGAAATTAAATATATTTTAGATCAGAATTGATGGACAGTTCCAGCAGAAACTTCAAATGGGTTGAACATTTTTCCAGCCTCTTCACTGGTTGTGCTATCCAGGCTCTTCTTTGTTCAACTTTTTCTCCCCTACAATACAGTGGCTCAATCTTGGCAGCTTATTAAGCCACCAAAAAGGACAGTCTCAAACTCTTCCACTTGGATTCTCCTCCCTCTGCAGCAGAAACTTAATTATTACTAATGGCAATTAACTGTTCATTCTCCACGTGCCCATCCTTTCTCTTTCCAAAAAGAGAAAGGCTTTGGCTTTCTCAAAAAGGTAGATTGATGCTCAAATAGAGACATATGGTGGTTAATGTATAGCCAATAATAATGATTAATTTGTAGTTTCCAAAAGCGTTGTTGATATCAGATATACTGTGTTCAGAAAAGATGACTTAGTTTTGGTCTTGTTTCATTGGTGAACTATAGCAAAGTCTTAAGATCCTAAGCCAGGCCAAATTCCCTACTTCATTCTTTTTTTTTTTTTTTTTTTGGTAAAAACTGTTGTATTCAGAAGACCCTGATTCTCTACTTCTGATTATGGAGGAAAGCACAGCCCTATTTTGCTAAGAGACATGGGTATAGCACAGACAGGAGTGTGCTATAAGGAAATCTTGAGCTGTTGCTGAGTAGAACACAAAATACAGCAGACAAAGGTGAAAATTTGACAGATGAAACTTCAATTATCTTGTTAAAACTGTTATATAACTTGATTATACATTGTCTTATTCCTCGACTATAGGATAAAACTTAGCTGTAAGGATTTTATGTTATGCTAAACCCCCTATGGATGTATGAGGTTACGTTCCAGCTTTACAGTTAAGGAAAGCAGGGCTCAGAGGTATGAAATAACCAGTCCATGTCCCAAAGCTAGCAGGCAGCAAGCCTGTCCCTTCCCTACGCTCACATGTCCTGTGTCACGAGAGAAGTCCAGCAGTGAACCCGAGTCTGGAGGTGTTTCCTCCACCTGCTCTGGTACTTCTTTAGCTATTCCATATTCCACAAATCACATTCTCTACTTCTCTTACAACAGATGATCATCAAGATTAAAGGAGGTTACTATGAATGTTTACATCCCACCAAAATTCACATGGTGAAAACCTAATGCCCACAGGTGATGGTATTAGGACGTGACTAGGTCATGAGGATAGATCCCCCAGGAATGGGACTAATACCTTTATAAAAGAGACTCAGAGATCTCTCTCACCCCTTCCACCATGGGAGGAGACATGAGAAGTCTGCAACCTTCAAGAGGGCTCTCACCAACCATGCTGGGACTCTAATAATAGACTTTCAGCTTTAGCATTGTGAGAAATAGATTTCTATTGTTTATAACAATGGTCCCCATCCCTGTTGGTATGGGGGACTGGTTTTATGGAAGACAATTTTTCCATGGACCAAGAGTGTAAGGCCCACAAGTTAAGTGATTTAACCAAGTTTCCAAAATTAGTGGCAGTTATACAACAGCTATAGAAATGTCAGATATTAAGAGGTCTTAGGATATGAAAACATTGCACAATTGGTTCTATTTTAAGACAAAAGGAGTTTTAACGTGACTTGAGTAACTACACTCTGAAACCAGTGAAGGCCATGTCTTTCTTTTCTGACATTGTTTTTCTAGGCTGGCACATTGTGTCGAGAAGAAGAACATAAAATAGACAGTAAATAAAAATTACATTTATCATTTGCTCATCATCAACTTGATATTTTTGAAAATCACTTTTTAAAAAGTTGAGATTTGGGGATCAAGTGACTTTTTATTTGATGTTTTCATCCTAGTGATCACAGTTTTCCCAGAGTACATGTTTCCAGTACTAAGAAAGAAAAGGCATCTAAAGCTTGGTTATTCTCTTACATGGGAAACACTGGGTTTCCATGGATAATTTAAGAATTGTAAAGGACTTCCTTAGAGGTCCAGTGGCTAAGTGTCTGTGCTCCCAATGCAGGGGGCCTAGATTCAATCCATGGTCAGGGAACTAGAGCCCACAGGCGGCAACTAAGAGTCTGCATACCACAACCAGAGAGTCCACATGACACAACTAGAGTCCACATGCCACAACTAAAGTCCACATGCCACAACTAGAGTCCACATGTCACAACTAAAGTCCACATGTCACAACTAGAGTCCACATGCCACAACTAGAGAGTCCACATGCCACAACTAGAGAGTCCACATGCCACAACTAGAGAGTCCACATGTCACAACTAGAGTCCACATGTCACAACTAAAGTCCACATGTCACAACTAGAGTCCACATGCCACAACTAGAGAGTCCACATGCCACAACTAGAGAGTCCACATGCCACAACTAAAGTCCACATGTCACAACTAGAGTCCACATGCCACAACTAGAGAGTCCACATGTCACAACTAGAGTCCACATGCCACAACTAGAGAGTCCACATGTCACAACTAGAGTCCACATGCCACAACTAGAGAGTCCACATGTCACAACTAAAGTCCACATGTCACAACTAGAGTCCACATGCCACAACTAGAGAGTCCACATGCCACAACTAAAGTCCACATGTCACAACCTGAGTCCACATGCCACAACTAGAGTCCACATGTCACAATAGAGTCCACATGTCACAACTAGAGTCCACATGTCACAATAGAGTCCACATGTCACAACTAGAGTCCACATGTCACAACTAGAGTCCACATGTCACAATAGAGTCCACATGTCACAACTAGAGTCCACATGTCACAATAGAGTCCACATGTCACAACTAGAGTCCACATGTCACAACTAGAGAGTCCACATGCCACAACTAGAGTCCACATGCCACAACTAGAGTCCACATGTCACAACTAGAGTCCACATGTCACAGCTAGAGAGTCCACATGTCACAACCTGAGTCCACATGCCACAACTAGAGTCCACATGCCACAACTAAAGTCCACATGTCACAACCTGAGTCCACATGCCACAATAGAGTCCACATGCCACAATAGAGTCCACATGTCACAACTAGAGTCCACATGCCACAACTAGAGTCCACATGCCACAACTAGAGTCCACATGTCACAACCTGAGTCCACATGCCACAATAGAGTCCACATGTCACAACTAGAGAGTCCACATGCCACAACTAGAGTCCACATGTCACAGCTAGAGAGTCCACATGTCACAACCTGAGTCCACATGCCACAATAGAGTCCACATGTCACAACTAGAGAGTCCACATGTCACAACTAGAGTCCACATGTCACAGCTAGAGAGTCCACATGTCACAACCTGAGTCCACATGCCACAACTAGAGTCCACATGCCACAACTAAAGTCCACATGTCACAACTAGAGTCCACATGTCACAATAGAGTCCACATGTCACAACTAGAGTCCACATGTCACAACTAGAGTCCACATGCCACAACTAGAGAGTCCACATGTCACAACTAGAGTCCACATGCCACAACTAGAGAGTCCACATGTCACAACTAGAGTCCACATGTCACAACTAGAGTCCACATGTCACAGCTAGAGAGTCCACATGTCACAACCTGAGTCCACATGCCACAACTAGAGTCCACATGCCACAACTAAAGTCCACATGTCACAACCTGAGTCCACATGCCACAATAGAGTCCACATGCCACAATAGAGTCCACATGTCACAACTAGAGTCCACATGCCACAACTAGAGTCCACATGCCACAACTAAAGTCCACATGTCACAACCTGAGTCCACATGCCACAATAGAGTCCACATGTCACAACTAGAGAGTCCACATGCCACAACTAGAGTCCACATGTCACAGCTAGAGAGTCCACATGTCACAACCTGAGTCCACATGCCACAATAGAGTCCACATGTCACAACTAGAGAGTCCACATGTCACAACTAGAGTCCACATGTCACAGCTAGAGAGTCCACATGTCACAACCTGAGTCCACATGCCACAACTAGAGTCCACATGCCACAACTAAAGTCCACATGTCACAACTAGAGTCCACATGTCACAATAGAGTCCACATGTCACAACTAGAGTCCACATGTCACAACTAGAGTCCACATGCCACAACTAGAGAGTCCACATGTCACAACTAGAGTCCACATGCCACAACTAGAGAGTCCACATGTCACAACTAGAGTCCACATGTCACAACTAGAGTCCACATGTCACAGCTAGAGAGTCCACATGTCACAACCTGAGTCCACATGCCACAACTAGAGTCCACATGCCACAACTAGAGAGTCCACATGCCACAACTAGAGAGTCCACATGCCACAACTAGAGTCCACATGTCACAACTAGAGAGTCCACATGTCACAACCTGAGTCCACATGCCACAACTAGAGTACACATGCCACAACTAGAGAGTCCACATGTCAAAACGAGAGTCCACATGCCACAACTAGAGTCCACATGCCACAACTATAGAGTTCACATGCTGCAACTGAAGATCCCGCATGCTGCAATGAAGCTTAAGTGCGTACATGCCATGATTAAGGCCTGGCACAGCCAAATAAATAAATAAAAGATATATAATCATTTTATTTCTATGTATTTTTCACTTAATTTAAATATTATTTTCAATACCATAGAATTTGCTCCTGACTATTTAAGACTCAACTTAGTTTAATGAAGGGATATTGCTAGAAAACTTGGCTTCAGCATTGGAATTGCCACATGCTGCAAGGAGAGAAGAAGATGAAATGACAATACAATTAGACTAACTGCTATATTTAGTTTAGCAGTAGAGAAATGTGTGCATGCACCAGGGCTTTAACCTTCTAGTTAATGTGATTTTGGATGGTCTTCCTACAGGATGCAATCAAAGAGGACTCTAAATTGGCTTTCATTCCCTCTGCCACTTCGCCACACATTGACCTTTTGTTATTGTTATTCCATAGAAATTTGAGATGTATTTCTCTTTGGAGTACTGCTGAAATTTGAAGTTTCTTATTCACTTGAAATTTCTGTGAAGTTTTCTCCTAAGTTTTCTAAAACATTCATCCAACTTCTTGCAACTGCTCTCTGATGTCATTGTGTTGGTTCATTGTTGGCTTCCGAAGAGTGCAGAGAAGAGCTTCTGTTTAGCAAGAAAATTTCGGATCAAATGAGAAAGTTCCAAATTAGTGACACAACTTGCTTGAGGTTGTTAAAAAACAAACAAACCTAAAGGAATCTACAAAGTTAATACCTAAAATGGTGTTTGCGAAGTTTCCAGAGATTCCCACATTTCTCCTAGGTCTGTTAAAATCCAAGAGAACGTAAGTGTTACACCTGTAGAAGATTTTTAAAAAGGCTTATATACATATTTGTTATCAATGCTTTATTGTTGAAAACAAAATCAAAATTCTCTGGCACATAAAACAATTATTTCTACAAAAGGAAAGCCTACAAAACTTGATAATTTATACAAATAACAGTTTCTCAAAAAAATAAAATTTTAATTTAGTAAACTTGTCTTGTGCTCTATAGTTTTAGCACTGTCTGCAATAATCCACCATAAATCCCTGAGCGGAGACATTTTTTTGACCATGTTCTGTAGACCTCCCCCAACCCTCCCCCCAAGTTGGTCAGTTACTAAGTCCAGCCCTGTGGTGAAAGGTGTCAGGGACATTTAGTTATTAATGATCCATGCATTTTATGACACAGGTCCAATTATTATGCTACTTGGGAACTGGGTCAACATGAAGTGCCTCTACTGTGCAATCAGTGAAACTATCAAGAACCAAGTGTGTGAAAGGAAGAATAACAATTTAAAGACACAAAATGTTAAGACGAGGAAGCCATCATACGTCAATAACTATTTAAATAAATAAAAATGTTAGACACTGAATTCACCTCTATATCCTTATATTAAATTCTTTTCTTTTTTCTTTGCAATTACCAATGCACTAGAAGATGAAAAATATACCTCAACCCATGCTTTTGGTTTGACCATGGGTTTGTTCTTGTTAAACATTAAATATCATTCTGAAAACACAGTGATTTAGTTATAATTTAACTTTTGGCCCTTCAATGAAATGCTTACCAATAAAATGTTACATATTTGGAGGGCCTTCTTTTTATGCCATTAACAAATCTCTCCCACTACGTTATCTTTCTCACCAACACACTAATGCCATAGAAGCACTACTTTAAATTCTTTACCCCACCATATTCAGATACGCAGCAAAACATATAAAATATGAAGAAACATATTATGATCTATTTGCACATGTAGCTTCCCTTAAATAGGGATGCTGACCATATACACGTGGAGTATGAAAGGACAAGAAAAAAAGCTAACTTTAAGTTGCAAAGAACTGGTTTAATGAATCAAGTTTTGTTATTTTGCTATGGCAGAATAATAAATAAATAAATATGTAGAATACTGTATAGCTACCTTCTCTAGAGGGAAGAAGTGGAGAGTGGATTGCTGTTTTTACAAAGTTAATTTTTAGTAGCAAAGTTTGACTGCAAGTCAGAAAATGTTCAATAAATGTTTCTCTCTACTTCATTTATAGTCTTTTACTTGTGAAATGATCACTGAAGTGGTTACTAATAGGCAATGAAATAAAATGCCAAATTTGCTAGTGAAAAATAGTTTTCAACAGTGAAAAGCACTTGGCAGGAAACCTAGAAACACTTGAACTAATGCTATAGTCTACTGCAGCTTAAAATAAGTCATTTTTTTATGTCTTTTGGGAAGAACAAGTATGATTAAAAATAATTTCTCAAAAACTTATCAGCACTGCTGTTTGGGTACCTATTAGAAAGTGATTAACATTTCATACCAATTGTTTCCAAAATATAAAATTGTCAGTAACACTGTCACACAGACTTGATTTTTAACCCAGCAACATCTGGAAGGCACAAAGCCTCTTCCCTTTTGGACTAGCTGCTGGTTAGGTATTGGAACTAGAACATTTTTTAAATTTCCTCTTGATTTACTTCCTTGTATAAGCATAGGCATTAACTAGGAATAGCCATTTTACAAGGCAATTTCAAAAGCCTAAGAATTAAAACAATGAATTCTCCTAGGCAGTTTTGGGAAAAGTTGGTGACGTCAAAGTAAAAAATGCCTGCCTGGCACACACGGGCCTCTCCCCTCCCCTCTGAGGACGTCAGTGAGAAACGTGTTTTGCTTTCTCCTGCACATCCATTACACAACACGAAAACCAAAGGATGTCCACACGATGGTGATGTCTACATCATGAAATGTTCCGTGCACCAGTCAGGAAACAAATGTCGGCTCTGACAGGTCCTGACGCGGTATTAGAAAAGTTTTCTAGGTTTTGGAAACTGATAAGTAGGCTGTCCCAAAGAGGGAAGGCAGCAACGTTAAGACAAATGGCCAGCTTACCAGAATTCACACCACACTTGAACCACCGCCCATGAACTTGACCTTAATGGTTTACCATGGCTGAAAAGACACCCTTGACTTTCTCTCACAGTGTTTAAGGAACAGTATAATTTCTAAATTAGCTTTCATAAATGAAACACATTTGAAACTTCACCTCTTCCCCCTTTTAGAATGCCAAAAGATCCTGTTAAGTGCTTGGGTTTACAGTTTTATGGGTAACGATTATATCTTTCAGGAAGTTTCCAACATTCCCCCCATTTTTGGTGTCGATGGCTGTGTCCATAGCAAAGTGGATACTCCCGGAAGTGGTGGTGGCCTCAGGGACCTCTGCCCCTGGTCTCCAAGTCCAAACTAGCTCTTGTCATAGCAGTGCTGGGAAGCTCTGCTCCTTCATGAGTCCGGGTTTCACGTATGGAGGAGGGTGCAGTCCGGCCTTCCTGTGTCAGGTCTTGGAAGTCTTTAGGCCTTGCTTTTCCATGATGTTCCAGAGTTTTCGGAGATTGGACTGTGTGATGATGTCATCCGGCTTGAGCTGTAGTGCCCGCAGGTAGTTGGCCTCAGCCTTCTGGAGCCGGCCGTTGAGATGCAGGATGGCTCCCAAGTTCATCAGAGCAGCCGGATACTGGAACCAGAGAGAGGAAGGAAAACGATTAACAGACCGTGGTAAGCTTTCCTTCATGGAAGACAAAAATCTTCATCCACTTATGCAAATGATTCCCTTATGTCTGGAGGCATTTTATGGAAGCAATTTAGCAATTTATACCAATAGATAAGGATACCAGAAAGGGAAAAAAAAAAAAAGCTTTCAAACAGCTGCTGTGTACTTTGTGCTTTAAAAAGAGCAGGCAGTTAGGGAAATAGTTGTTCCTTTAATGAGAAAGTATAGGTTACATATGAAGACCTAGTAACCTAGTCAGACTGTCCTTTCATGAGAAAAAAAGTTAAAAGGGATACAATTTTAGATGGAAAGAATTGAACTTCTTTTCAACTCAATGCCAAGAAAAAAAAAAAAAAGAAGAAGAACTAAGTAGGAAAAGGTGACAAATAGTGCCTTTACTGAGGTTTTTAAGGTGAAAACCCTGAAAAAAATTCAAATGCAACCACTAAAATCCTTTTTAAATTTAACTTAAGTAGTTTAATGAGATAAAGTTTTTACCTTTTAAACTTAAGATGGTCAATGTTTACAATAAACATCACAACTTGGTATGTAGCACAGCTTCCCAGGTGGCACTGGTGATAAAGAACCCGCCAACGCAGGAGACCTAAGAGACGTGGGTTCAATCCCTGAGTTGGGAAGATCCCCTGGAGGAGGACATGGCAGCCCACTCCAGTATTCTTGCCTGGAGAATCCCCATGGACAGAGGAGTCTGGCGGGCTACAGTCCATAGGGTCGCAAAGAACTGGACACGGCTGAAGTGACTTAGCATGTACAGTAGCAGTACTAGTTTAATATAATGGTTCCCATACCCAAATTCTCAAACATTAGTTAACAATAAATAACAAGACCCAACCAAAGAGGGGAAAAAAAATACTTTGCTTGCTTTCTATGAGTAAGTGCTCTTCTGTTCTTGTCTTGTCCCTGGAACTTTCTGGATAACAAAGTACAGTTAGTATCTTGGCAGTTACAAAAATGAATACTTCAAACATCAGATAAAACTAAAATTGTTTATGCTAAGATTATGCTTTCATTTTACAGCTGGTGTCAACTATTAATTCTCCTGGCGACTCTATGATGCAGCCTAAAATAATCACAATTATTTTTACAATTTAGTGTTTTCACAATGCAAGCATTTTTTTCAGCTGAATTCATATGACTCTACTGTTTACTGTAAATACAATTACTTCTAAATCAAAAACTATGCTGGGGGGTGGGGTATGGTCGAATAGCTCAGAGTAAATCAACTGGGAAAAGATGATCCGATTTGGATTTGAAGAGATCTGAATTTGAGTTCTTGCTTAACCACCCGCTGTGACCTTGGTGAGGTCGCCTAACATATCTGTGCCCCAGTTCTTCCATTTATGAAATACTGAAATAACATCAGTTTTTTGCATATTGTTAGAAAGATAAAGTGAGAAAATAAATGTAGCATAGTACATGCACATAATAAACACTCTACAAATGTCAAGTTCACCTTTTCTTGTCTCATTTTGCTTGAGGTCTAACACATGCATGTTTATGATTTTTATGCTGTTACACATATTTTATAATTTTTACTTCAATGGCTGTCTAACATATCTCTGGATGTATACCAAAGTTCTCTTAAGTCAACTTCTGGGCACTATTTTCCAACTTTTCTGTATCCTTTTTCCTTTCCAAAAACAATGTTGCAAATATAAACTATTCCTGACCTTCAAAAACCTTTTGGTCAGGATGACTCCACACTTATCAAGAAAAATACAGATGGTCAACTTCTAATTTTAAACACCAAGCCAAATAAACATAGCTCTAAATTACATGTGCAGTGAGTAGCTCCACATTGGGAACCTAAAATACCACCACCTACTCTGTCTTCCTGGAAGAACTTCATCACACCACACATTATTATACTGAGTTTCCTGATGCTGCAACACATTTCTGAATTATGTTCACTCCCACAGCTTAGCACAACTGTCAATAAACAGCTCCTAAATTGACGGTGAAGCTTGTTCACAGCCTGGCTTATCGGATATGCAAAGTAGATAAAATGTTCAGACCTCCTCCTATCCAGAGTGGGAAGAAAGGAAACGGGGAGGGAGAACCATGGTTGGAGGCCATTCCTAACTAACCAGAAATAGAAAAGGCGAGTGATGGGGCTGAGAGAAACCAGATGTCTCTGTGGAGCGGTGGTTATTTCTTGAACCACTTTATTATCAGAGTCTGTACCTAGCTATAATTGCAACTCAAGGGGATTATTAAAAACACTCAGAGGTTACAGAGTCACACTGCCTAGGTTCCAATGCCAATTCCGCCCCTGAAGCTGAGGGAGCATGGAGACTTCAGTTTCTTCTGGAAATGGGTTAACAGAACCTGCTTCATAGGCCTGTTGATATTATATGATCATGTAAAAGTGTCAGTTCCTCTTTTCTGTCTACTCATCATCTCAAACACACAAAACAGAATCTGTCAATGTGCCTGAATGACCGCTGAGTCCAAACGCTGAGGATTTGTGAACTGGCTCTGCCTATACTAGGTTTGAACCCTTTCTTAGGTTAAACCTGGAAAAGCCAGCTGGGAACACAGCTGGTGAAGTACATACTAGGTCACATAAACAGGCTCTATTATTGTTACTAAATTGTGGCCTTGGGTCCTTCTCAGACTACTTCAAAGTAACCTTTCTGCTATCACGTGATAAAAAAAATCAGTATTTTTTAAGAAAACACAACTAGGAAGTTAAATCTTATCAAAATAAGTTTGGAATGTTAATTTATAATGATGTTTTGAAATAATTGTAATTTTGCATTATCCATGCTAATACTCATTAAGCAAAAGTAATAAAAAATTGACATTATGAAGTTAATGTGGGATAATCAATCTCTTGAAAGCTCATTTATACTCATTGTGTTCTCTAAAGAATAAAAATCCAAATAAACTAAAAACGTGCATACTTACGAATATCATTGAATATCGTTAAGCAGTTATATATTTCTATGTTTAGATGAGACATTTTGGTTTAAATATGTCTACTTTAATAGAGTTTTTAAAAGTTCTCAAAAAATTTTAAAATTCTATGGACACATATAATGCTTAAAGCATCACTACAGCTTCTTACTTGAATAAATAGAAACTGATGAAACTTACATACTGGTGTGCTCACTTGTGACATGACCATCACTGCTTCAGGCAACTGCTTTAACAGTCAACCATTATTTTGATAAACAGGTTCATGTTTTTGTTAAAAATTTATGAATAAAAGTACATATAGACCACTTTCTTCTTACACGGTTGTTTTCTCTCTTCAAAGACAAGGGCTTTACCTTTTAGGCCTGTTATATGTCCCTTCCACAGCGTTGACTAGGGCAGCTTAGTGGATGTCCACTGGACTGAATGCTTTCAGGTCTTCTAGCCTTGCGACCAAAAGCACCGGCATTACCTGGGAGCTTGACAGAAACTCAGGGTTTCAGGTGGCACATACTGAGTCAGAATCTAAATTTCAACAAGATCTCCCTGATGCTTTGTATGCTTATTAAAATTGGAGAAGTATGGTTCTAGAGATCATTTCCAGAGTCTAGATTATGTCCTTTTAGGTCTTCTGAGATGAAGTTTCCTATAAAAGGATGAAGTTCCTATAGAACAAAGTATGTCAGATCATATTTCTATCCTTTCATAAAGTAGGATTCTTCTCTTGGCCGTGTAATTATTTTAGGGATTAAATGTTCCAAAGAAACTTTATTAACAGAAGCCATAAATGACTAAATATTGTTAGACAGAAGGAGAGGGAATGAGAAGAATTTTCATAACCAAAGAAGAGCAAGTACGTTTTTTAAATGCTCTTGAAGACTACCTCACTGTAAAACTGAAAGGCAAGAAGTCCAGGTGACTGGCTGTCTGATTACACAGTGGTGTCACTGCTCTCCGCCAGCTGTGACTCATGGGCTGGGGAACAGAAACCCAACCACAACTGCTGATGTCTTCCCTCACACACATCCTCCTTTATTAAAGACAGCCGATGAAATGTTCAGGATGTTAACCAAGGCAGTCAGGCAGCTTGCAACTCAGGAACACTGGGCTTGTACTCATCACAGCAAATGACACCGGCTCCTACTTCACAGACTAGAAAGGAGAACCAGATCTTTCTTGTTTCCTTGAAGAGGACAGATGCTTTACATCAAAGGGGTTGATTAGGAGCCATACTGAGGCAACAAGTGACGTCTTTTCCAAGTCTCTAGGGAATTATGCTTTTATTGTTACTTTACTGTGGTCTTTGGCTTACTTCTTGAGCACTGGAGAAAATAAGCAAAATTAAAATAATAGATGCATACTGGGGTGGGGTAGAGCAAATGCAAAGTTATGAAAGTCTGATTCTAATCTAATCCCCTTGAGGCTCCCAAGGAACCCAGCTGTACTCACAGGGTATCCTGATCACACAGAGTTGGAAAACAAAGTCATCTTCCTTGCCTTGCCTATTACGTACTCCTGGAAAGTTATCTATGGAGATGGGATAGTGAGATCACAAGGGGATTTAGGACTGGAAATTCATCTTTCTACTGGGAACAGGATTGAAATATAGATTTTAAACAGAGGACACTCTTTTCCTAGAAAAAAGGAAAAGAAGGACTTGGTTGAAATGTTCTAGAGTTGAAAACCCACACAGTAACTGGTCTCTCTGTACTCCATTAGTCCCTGAGACCACTTCCTTTTTATGAAAATAAATCAATAGGCAAGAGAAGCTATGAAAAAGATGAAGCCAGAGATAACAGTCTAGTTTTATATATCTATTTTCACTCCAAGTGTTGCCGAAATTATCCATATAGTTGTATATTTACTGTTATAAGAATGAAATAAATTTTAAGCAAGACTGTCTCAAGTTAGCCTTACCTAGCTATCAGTTAATACATTACACATTTTGGGAATGTTTTCAAGATAACCACCTTTAACCTCCTTTCTGAATTTGCAAACTTAAATGAGTTTACACAGTCTGAAGTTTTTAATGGATTATTACTCTTTTTTCAAGTAGTTATACATGATAACTTAATGAAGGTTGCCTACTGCTGTTGAACTGGATTCAGCTGAAATTGCTTACCCAATTTAATTTACTGAAGCAGTAACTGTATCATGATGCTTAAAAATTAATGGTATAAACCTTTAAGAAATATAAAAATTATTTTTGCATACCTCAAAGGATCTCTTTATATTTACTGTGCCTTGTACATGGCAAATATTTAATAAATAATTATGGAATTAAAGTTTTTAAGATCATTAGGCTTGTGGAAGAAAAAGTGTAACATGGACTGAGACAAAAGTAGACATCTTATTCCCCTCAGTTCCAACATCAATCCTTCTTGGTCCCATTGGCATGCTTAATGGTCTAATGCCAAGCTAGAAACTTAAATACCCTTCATTCACTGTGTTCTTCCACATGCACACATATATAATTCATCTAATTTCAACAATTGAAAGTTGTCTTTTGGCAACTTCATCCTCAAATCTCCCTTACACTCTCTTTTAATCATACCATTTTCCTTTTTACCAACTTGATTTAAGCCATGATCATTTTTTCAGATTGTTTAAATACAATTATTTTGACAGAAAAGAAGAATAAATTAATGGGTAGCTGAAAAGACCAATGGATAAAAGATTAAATGAATGAACACAAAGGTAAAGCCATATGCAGAGTTTTTTCTTTACTATGAATATTTTAGAGCATACACAATTTCAGAGAATACTATAAAAACTGTTACTTGCCTAGCAAATAAAACTTTATAAAGACAATTGAAGCCCCCAAATATCTTTCACTGAACTCTCCCCTTCCTCCGAATAAAACCACTATCCTGAAGTTGGTATTTATTGTTCCAATGTATGTTTCACAGTTTTATTTTCTGTGTGTCCATAGCAAATGTATGACCTTGTATATAAGTTTTAATTTTATACATTTGTCGTTATCCATCATGGATAATGATGCCAACCATGCTTAGCCAACCTGCCAAGTACTCACTTGGAACTTGAAATTTTTGCTTTTCATTTTGTTTATCTTTGTTGATATGTGTGAGGTTTTAGCTCTTTCACATAAATTCTGTTGAATGACTACCCATTTTCTGAAGGATGGGCATATAGACTCTTTTAAAGGATGCTGCCTCTATAATTCAAAAAGCTACATGCATCCCTATGTTCATAGCAGCACTATTCACGATAGTCAAGACATGGAAACAGACTAAATGCCCAACAGATAAATAAATAAAGAAGGTGTGGTACATACATACAATGGAACACTACTTAGCCATTAGAGAAGAACGAAGTAATGCCATTTGCAGCAACATGGTTGCAACTAGGATTATCATACTAAGTGAAGTAAGAAAGAGAAAGACAAATATTATATGATCACTTTTATGTGGAATTTAATATAAGACACAAATGAACCTGCCTATGAAGCAGAAACAGACCCACAGGCATAAAAAAACAGATTTGTGGTTGCCAAGAAGGGCGAGGGGTAAGGAAGCAATGGTTTGGGGGATTTGGGTTAGCGGATGCAAACTATTACATACAGAATGGATAAACAACAGGGTCCTACCACACAGCACAGGGAATTATATTTGATATCCTGTGATAAACCATAATAAAAAAGAATATAAAAAGAATGTGTATATATATGAATAACTGAATCACTTTGCTCTAGAGCAGGGGTTTATATAACACTGTAAATCAGCTATACTTCAATTTAAAAAAACCTCTCATCTTAAAAAAAGAGGCTGCCATCAATATTCTTGTGAATATCTCTACACGAACTTATGGGAGAGTTTCTAAGAGTGGAATTGCTGGACAAGGGGGATCTTCAACTTTGCCAGATGTCACCAAATTACTCTTCTGTGTGGTTGTAGCAAAATGCTTTAGCATCAAGAGCCTTTATTTCATATCCTTAATAATAGTTGGTACTGTCCAGTTTTTAAATTTTGCAAATTGAGAGTTGTAAAACAGTATCTTATCCTGTGCTTAATTTTTTTCCTGATTACTAGAGAGGTTAATACTATTTTTAGACGTTTATTAGCTTTTTACATTTCCTCTTCAGTGATCCACCCGTTCTTTAATATTTGGATAGGGTAAGTTTTGGTAAGATTGTCAACTACATGGTGATGTCTGAAAGGGAATTACTCAGAGCTCCCACCACCTCAAAACAGCTGGTAAATAAGACTATCTTGCTTGGTGTTTTCTTGGTCAGAGTCCCTTTCTCAAGACTGACAACCAGATAACCACTGTTTCTAAGGTGGAGAATCTGTTATACACAAAACAGAAAATCCTTGATATAGGTGCACTTTCAATATGGTGAGAGGATGATGACGGAAATGTGGGCAGCAAGAGGTGCAGCCAGCAAAGTGTGCCACAGTAGTGGGCGTCATGGACCACTGTATGTGGGAGAAGGATGGCAGCGCCCGGCTGGTGCTTCCAGCACTCACAACAGACTTTTCTTTATGGCTACTCCTCTGACTATCCAGATTCCTTGCTTTCTGGCTTCTTCTTAGTTCCTTTTCTCAGGGGCAACAAGGAAATTTACGATGAACATGTTTCATATTCTTCCTCTCTTTACCACCCTCCATTTCTACTGGCCCTACCTGGGTTAACATCTTATACCATTCATAAATGCTATCAGTCCCCTAATCTCCCCACCTTCAGCTTCTTCCTTATTCTAATGCCTTTGACCAAACCATTGGTCTTTCTTAAATACAGTGGGGCTTCAGAGGATCAATCTGTGCTGACAGAAACGAATTCATCCTTCATATCGGTACTAAGAAACTGTTTACAACTTGGCACCGCACAGAAGCCCTCCGTCTACATTCTGCATGAGCCATGTGGAACTTCTCTTTCTGCCAGGTGCTATTTGGACCATCCATTTCTCATCAAACTCCTCTTCTGACAAAGCTCTTCTTCCACTCTATTTCTGACAAACTTCCGATCATTTAAAAAACGACCATATTCATAAATTACTCCTCTATGTTTCCATAGCACTGTCTACATACATTAATTGCAACACTTACCACAATGAATGGCATCTACTTATTGCGTCTACCTTCTATGCTGGAGGGTAAGAGAGTGAATTTACTTTAATTGTTTTTATAGTGTTACTGCCAAGCTCTGGCATGTGAAAGAAGCTCTCAAGGAATGCTTTCTGAAAGAAGAAAATTTGTATGGTTTCGCAAAAAGAGGTGACCTAGGAGAGGTAAATTCTAGTCTAATCTCAGAGTAGTTTAACAAACATTTATTAAACACTTACTATATGTCAAGGTTGCTGCCAGATACTCAAAGTGATGAAAAAGAACAATATATAGTTTCAGTCTGCATGTGGCCTGAGATAACTTTAATTGCACACTTGGCATTTGTTGCAAACTATTAGGAGGTGTACATTCTATTACTTATCATTTATGCTCCTGAAATTTATGAGGTAGACGAAACTGATATCCATGCATCATTTTGAGAACTATAGGGGACTGAACAGAAGAAGGCTTCACTGCTCTCAAGGAGTTGCAATCCAGGGCTTGACTGGAGAATCAGACACTTCTAACAGAGATATGAAGACAAAGCTATGGGGTGAAAGGAGATTCCCTCCTCATGGGTGTGAGGCTCTTAGACAAGATAGATGATCAGGTTGCCTCAAGTTCTTTATTCTTCCAAAATGAGAATGATATATAAACCTTTGAAATGAATGTGTCATATCAAAAGCAGTTTGTTACTTTTAAAGCAAACTGCAGAGAGCAGAGACAGCACTGGAGAGAAGCCTGTATACAGCTGGGTTATACAGTTCAATTAGACTGGAGATTCAGATGTCAGTACAGACAGTCACGATGTTAAACCTTCTGAGATTAAACCAAAGTGGAAAGAAAACTGTTATTAAAAATGAAATATTAATACAATTAAACCATCTTTCACAAAATTTTAGGAACCAAAAACCCTACAACCAGTGCAAAGCTCCCAACTCGGACATAATAGTTCTTTGAAAGTTATATTTTGGTTACAGATATATTTTGAATAAAGCATCTCTGAAAAAAGATTTACCAAAGTGTACAACCAGCAAGGGAAAACAACACAGGGAGTCTAGCAATGGCAAGGCAAATTCTGACAGATAATAGAAATGATTTATTCTGATTCTCAGTTTCAACACAGTATTTGTGTTTTAGAAACAGCTTTGAATAAAACAAAACAGACATAGGTGACAAGCAAGACACCACGCTGTATTGAGGGAGTAGTTTCAATTTGTCAGTGAGATATTTTATCCTGTGTGCTCAATCCTTCTCTCTTACATCTGTCCCATCACAGCGGGTATTACAAGACTGTTCATTTAACTTTTATGATGGGTGTGATTGCCACAATGTGGGGTGCTATTCATTTCTGTGGCAATCAAAATGTCAACAGCTGTGGTTGGGGGGATAACAAACAGTGACTGTAACAGAATGACTTCAAAGGTAGTGGTGATTTCTAACAGATTTTAAAGTGCATCTACTAAATTAAGGCTAAGACCTCAGAAATTATTCTTCAAGGATGATTCTATTTCAAAGACAGGTTTTCCTGATGCCCTTAATTTCACAGGAAGTCTCTCACATGATCCAAATGGAAAATCTTGATCCCAGGCTACCTAGGTCTCCCTCACTGCTTTTTTCCTAAATTTTACCTTTTTTTTTTTTTTTACTTTTTAAATGGAATGATTCTTTAATTTCTATAATGCTTTGCAGTTTTCAAAAGTTTCACACACACTTCATATAATCCCATAATAACCCTTTTCTCCCCCATCTCTCACTCACAGCTTTTTAAATGCAGTCAGCACACTGTTTATCTTGATTTGCAGCAAGCATGTAGCTCATCATGCGTGCCTACATGCTGAGTTGCTTCAGTTCTGCTGAACTCTGTGCGACTCTATGGACTGTAGCCTGCCAGGCTTCTTTGTCCACGGGACTCTCCAGACAAGTATCCTGGCATGGGTTGCCATGCCCTCCTCCAGGGGATTTTCTTGTCCCAGGAATCAAACCTACGTCTCCTGTGGCTCCTGCATTGCAGAAGGATCCTTTACCACTGAGCCACGGGGGAAGCCCCACATAGCTCATCATTTCGAAGAAACTACCAAATAAAAGTTCTATCTGTGTGAGAAAATATATGACGGCTTAAAGTACATGTAGATTAGAACAATGGAAATAAGAAGAACATATTGAAGGTTAAAAACATTGAAGGAAAGAAGTTTAGAAAAAGATCTGTACACTAAGCAAACATTATATATCTCAAACACCAAGAGCTGCCTTCTCTTACTAATCTAGAGAGCTGCTACAAAAGCCCATAGCATCTTCTTCTCCTTTTCTTTGAACCAAATTTCTTGTCTGTTTCTAGTCCAAATATGATTTAAGCGATATAATTCACTCTACATTTGACTCATTTCTTTTTAGCATGAAGGGGAGGGAGGAACACGTGCCTGCTTTCTCAGTCACAGTCACGTTACACAGAAGGATTTCCAGCTGTACAGGCCATCCAAATGTGTATGTGTGATGCATGAGTATGAATATATCTAATACAATGACTGCTCATTCCAAGGAGTTGAAACATGTCACTGGAATAATCATGTTGTTATTAAAATGTATTTTCAGAGATATGCTGGAAGCTGAGATTTGGACTTATACTACTTAAGAACTCAGCTGCCATGGAAGATGGAAACAGAGAGCTAATTCTTATTTTTCCCAGAGAGAGGAGAAGGGCTGGCTTTTTTTTTTTTTTTGCTAACTGATTTGATTTAAAAAAATACAATATAGCAAGAGGCATGACCACACTGACAGAATAAAAGTTATACTTGAATAAAGGCTTGACAGATGCCATGATAATCAAATTTAGGAGATTACTTTGAACAAAATACATCACTTTTCTAATTGACTTCTATGTTTGCCCATGAATAACTTTGATCTGATGGAGGTCAACTGAGAGACACTAGTTTGTATGTTGTGGAAATGATAGATTTGTTCCTGTATGGGACTAATTGAAAATATTCATTTTTTTTAATGGAAATGAGCATGTCAGAGGCATTAAAACAGTGGATTAATGTGAAATTTGGGTTAGGCATACACTCTCTAAAGATGGATAACACACTTTTTCCCCTCTTATAAAGCAGATGGGGATCCAGGTGTGAATAAGCAGGATTAATGCAAAGCTGACAATGCCATTCAGAGCAATCATATTTCAACATGACATTAGAAGCAGCAACTGTCCACCCACAGAATGAATAGGAAGAAACATAGATCCCTGGGAGAATGCACCAGAAACTTCATGCACACAGCAAGTGGAGAGTTTTCCAAATGCTCTGAGTTAGGATGATCAGATCAAACGTAACAAGCAGGAGCAAAGTAATTCCTCCAGAAACTATAAATCTTTCAAGGGACTAAAAAGAAAATGTAAACATACTGTCTGCTGCACAGCATTCTATGTGCACTTTTCTAGGACCAAGACTCTGTTGATACATGCTTGGAAAAATAATGATGCAAGGTCTGCACACACCATTTCAGAAAATGTTCCATCAGGACACACTGATCAAGGTGAAGCCATGCTGTACTCCAAGCCATTACACTTGCCAAAATGTCACACCTGCTGAAAATGTAAAAATAAACATGGCTTTTGTGTATCAACACTCATGGCAAATCAAGGGAGGCTAAATGGCAGAAGTTTTGCAACTCACATAGTCTCACATTCACGCTCAAGATCTCTGAAATGATTCAGAAACCCTCAAGATTTCTGAAATGTTCACATTCAATTGCACACTTGGTCTTTATTTCTGAAATGTTCATATCTGAATGTTGTCAGACTGCTCCTTCTAACGTAAAGTCTGTAGAGTCAGCATATTAGAGGAAGACATTAAAGACTGGCTTGCTGACATTTTTCTGCATAGTACTTTCAAAATTGTAAATAAAACAGATTTGGTATTGCAGACTGGTTGCAAAATAGGAAAAGGAGTAAGTCAAGGCTGTATATTGTCACCCTGCTTATTTAACTTCTATGCAGAGTACATCATGAGAAACGATGGCCTGGAAGAGGCACAAGCTGGAATCAAGACTGCCGGCAGAAATATCAATAACCTCAGATATGCAGATGACACCACCCTTATGGCAGAAAGTGAAGAGGAGCTAAAAAGCCTCTTGATGAAAGTGAAAGAGGAGAGTGAAAAAGTTGGCTTAAAGCTCAACATTCAGAAAACGAAGATCATGGCATCTGGTCCCATCACTTCATAGGAAATAGATGGGGAAACAGTGGAAACAGTGTCAAACTTTATTTTTTTGGGCTCCAAAATCACTGCAGATGGTGACTGCAGCCATGAAATTAAAAGACACTTACTCCTTGGAAGGAAAGTTATGACCAACCTAGACAGCATATTCAAAAGCAGAGACATTACTTTGCCAACAAAGGTCCGTCTAGTCAAGGCTATGGTTTTTCCAGAAGTCATGTATGGCTGTAAGAGTTGGACTGTGAAGAAAGCTGAGTGCCGAAGAATTGATGCTTTTGAACTGTGGTGTTGGAGAAGACTCTTGAGAGTCCCTTGGACTGCAAGGAGATCCAATCAGTCCATTCTAAAGAAGATCAGGCCTGGGTGTTCTTTGGAAGGACTGATACTAAAGCTGAAACTCCAGTACTTTGGCCACTTCATGTGAAGAGTTGACTCATTGGAAAAGACCCTGATGCTGGGAGGGATTGGGGGCAGGAGGAAAAGGGGACGACAGAGGATGAGATGGCTGGATGGCATCACCGACTCTATGGACATGAGTCTGAGTGAACTCTGGGAGTTGGTGATGGACAGGGAGGCCTGGTGTGCTGCAATTCATGGGGTCGCAAAGAGTTGGACACGACTGAGCGGCTGAACTGAACTCATCTATTCTTATCTCTTCTCTGAGTAGCTATATTTTTGAAAATGCTATACACTTTCTTACCTTCCTTCTTTGGTCTACCCTTTTAATATAAAACAAGCAAGCAGGCAAGTAATAGGAATCAATGAAGCAACTACATAGACCAAGAGTCCAAGCAACTGTGAATTTCAAATATATTTACTGAATAGTTATTCACCCGTACTTGCAAATAACAACCAAAATAGGACTTGAAAAGGAATGTAGAACAAAATGAATTATTCCAATGATTAATTCTCACATGCCAACTTTGATTTCTTTTAGACTCATCTTCAACGCCCTTTTAGGGAACCATAATGATTATGTGATGCATGTCAAATACGTTTATAGAAATCACAAAGTAATATGTTTCACCTACTCAAAAAAACATAACTTTGTATTGACAATGCAACAACCTTGAATAGTGATTTGATACCAGACCACAGAAAAAACCTGGCTACATTTCACCTCTACATGATTTGTATCTGAACAAGCAAAACAGAAAGAGCTTCTCTAGAAGTACAAGGGAGGTACACCTCAATTCTTTCACCTAAGAAACTAGAAGCAAGATCCTTTTACTTCTATTACATATTGACTATTCTGAAAACAAAGTATCTTATGAATACTTCACTAAGTGTCTAATTAAACTACAGGTCATTTGTCTCATAAATGTTTAATATCCATTATATATAATAACTAAATCCAATTTCAATATCTTGAAAAGGCTTACAGAAATTAAGCTATGCTCCAATGCTTATAATTTAACACTTTCATTTACCTCTGTCAAAGATAGAAGTTTAAGAACTTTGTGAAATTCTTTGGCTCATCCAAGAGAAGAAGAAATTGAGCAGTAATTATAAAGGCAATAATCTTAGAAAATTAAGTCCTGGATGCTAAGTGAACATGACCACTGTAAGTGGTCATATGAGAGGGCAGCCTCAGCGGAGAAGCAAGAGGGCAGTGGTGAATCAACAGGTCCATTTAGCTCCAGAACTTGAAGAACCTGTGAACTAAAATATTGTCTGCCATATCAGTAAATAAAGGATGTTGCAGTCATCAAGCCATCACATTACAGCTGCCTGCACAAGGAAAATCAGGATGCAGACAAAGAAGCTGCCTACTGCCGAGCCCATCTTGAAGTCAGCTGCTTCAGCCACCCCTGACAATGCACCCTGAGACAACTCAGGATGAGAAAACACAGGATACTGGCCCTAGTTAGCTAAAGTGCATATCAAAGAAATGATTTCAGTCAGCCCTGACTCTTGAATCTTTCTATACATCATGTGAGCGTGCTCAGTTGCATCCGACTCTTTGTGACCCCATGGCCTACAGCCCACCGGGCTCCTCTGTCCATGGAATTCTCCACACAAGAATACTGGAGTGGGTTGTCATTTCCTACTCCAAGGGATCTTCCTGACCCAGGGATCAAATTCACATCTCTTGCTTCTCCTGTATTGGTAGGTGGATTCTTTACCATTGAGCACTAGGGAAGTCCCTTCCTATGCATGAAAAGAAAGTGAAGCCACTCAGTCGTGTCCAACTCTTTGCGACCCCACGGACTGTAGCCTACCAGGCTCCTCCATCCATGGGATTTTCCAGGCAAGAGTACTGGAGTGGGTTGCCTTTGCCTTCTCCAGAGGATCTTCCGGACCCAGGGATGGAACCTGGGTCTCCTGCATTGTAGGCAGACTCTTTATTGTCTGAACCACCAGGGGAGTCCTATGTACAGAAAAGTGCTAACTTCCTTAACTTGAAGTATCCGGTTTTGTTTTATTAACAGTAATGTTTTGATGTTCAGACTATCTGGTCTTTTGTTGCAAAAACTCAAATATATCCTGGCTACTAGCCCTGGCCTCTCTGGGAATAGTTTCTCAGCATTATCTGAGATGCTGTGTTTTGGGCTTGAAATCCTCAGAATGTTCCCCAGATAAGACATAACTCTCAACTTTTAGATCATGTAATTTTTTACAAGCCACAGTAGGACAGGAAGCAAGACCATCCCCAAAACAGGTAGATCAATGTGGTGTGTTTCTTACTAAATAAATGGGATTTAGGGAGGATGAAAAAATCTATAACAATGAAATAATAAAAATTTCAAGAAGAAAGTGACTAAAGAAACATTTTGTAGGCTGTAAATGGTTAACACATGTCTTCTGTAGTTCTATGACTAGAATTTCTAAAATATTGGGTTGGCCAAAAAGTTCATCTGGGTTTTTTGTAAAATGTTATAGAAAAAACTGAATAAACTTTTTGGTCAACTAAAGAAATATATTTGTGTTCAGCAGTGATCTCATCCATTATAGCCAAATTTTTTTACTTTCTTTTCTAATAAAATTTATTCACATTTTCATTCATCTAATTATTGAGCACCTATGTTAGTGATTCAGTAGTACACAAAACAGTTCAAAACCCCAAGCCTTATGGAGCTTAAATTCTACTTGAAAGATACACATGAAAAAAATAAGTAAAATATATAGCATATTGTATTGTGATATGGGCTTCATTGGTGGCTCAGAGGTAAAGAATCCGCCTGTAGTGTAAGAGATGCAGAGACACAGGTTCAATCCCTGGGTCAGGAAGATCCCCTGGAGGAAGAAATGGCAACCCACTCCAGTAATCTTGCCTGGAAAATCCTATGGACAGAGAAGCCTGATGGTTTATATTTTTAAATGGTTGAAAACCCTCAGAAGAATGAGGAATACATCAAGATACATGAAAATTACATAAAATTCAAATTTCAATGCCCATAAATAAAATGTCTTTGGAACATAGCCACATTCAATCATGTATTGTCTATGGCTTCTTGCATGCCACAAGGGCATGCAAAGAGCAGAGCAGTTGCAACAGACACATTATAACTGCAAAGCCTAAAATATTTTCTGTCTGGTCTGCTACAACAAAAGTTTGTCAATATTAAATAGGGAGATTAGGAAAGGTCTTAAGAGAAGATGTTATCTGAGTGAAGAACTGGAAGGAGTTGAAGGAGTAAGCTTCTCAAGGAGTCACATGATCTGACTTATGCTTCAAATGCTGTGTTGAAGTAGATGAATAAAGGAGTCAACTGTAGTATTATAGGTCAGTAGTGATATTGACATCTTTGACAAGGACAGTTGCAGAGGAAGTTGGCTTATGCAGATAGGAGAATGAAATGATTTATTGCAGGGAGAAGGACAATGTGAGAAAGTGTGGGAAGATCAGGAACTCAGTTCTAGACTAGTTGCTTGAAGGGACTCCTGCAAGTGAAGATACTAATTGGGCACTAAATAGATTAATCTGGAATCCAAAGAAGAGATACTAGCCTGAAATACAAATTTAGGAATCACTTGGGGAATCTCTTTGTTTCTGAGTTTTTGGAGGCATAATATTATGTTGAAATGCTGATGAAAAAAAATCCGGTAGAGGGAAAAAAACAGTTAATATGAGAGTCAGTGATACAGAACAGAAAAAAAAGAGGGAGGGAGGAGAGAGAGAGAAAGAGGAAGGGTTAACATCCTTAGTCAAGAATAAAATCATTTAGTGAAGAAATGAAGGGTTTGGGTCTAGCTAGAAGTATGGACAGTTTATCCATAACAATAGGAGGAAAGGTAGCATTAAAGGCACAGATGCTAACAGATGGTTAAATTTGCTGATGGGATACTGTGGAAGTTCCCTCTGATTACTTCTATGTTCTCAGTGAAAGAGGAAGCAAGGCCATCAGTTGAGTGCGTGATGGAAGAAGGGCTGTGAATATTTTAGGTGAGACAGTTAAGTGTGAACAGTCATCTATAAAAACATCAGACAGACTAGAAAATTGTAGTAGGTTTACCTTGAAGTGGTGATACTGAGCTTAAAGTATGTTGTTTTCTAGAGCTACCTTTTGCTTCAACATGCAGACAGGAACCAGAAGAGATGGATTCAACCAGGTGTTGACTGGGCCCCAAAGACAGGATGGGACAAAAAGAAGCAAAGGAGCTGAGGTTGCAGCCAAGGAAGTGATCATGACTGATCTTGAAAGGTAATCTCAATAAAGATTAAAGTGAGGTTTGATGATCAATAACACTGAAACACTCACGATCTCCATGGACTGGAGATCCTAGTTGTGACTGAAGCTTTGGGGAGCTGGTGCCAGAGCTAGAGATGGAAGGCAGGTAGGCTGTGTGAAATGAGGTCATGGAGGCAGAGAAGAGCAACTGACATTCCAGGTTCCTATGCAATATAGCTCTTTACAGCATCGGACCTTGCTTCTATCACCAGTCACATCCACAGCTGGGTATACTTTTTGCTTTGGCTCCATCCCTTCATTCTTTCTGGAGTTATTTCTCCACTGATCTCCAGTAGCATATTGGGCACCTACTGACCTGGGGAGTTTCTCTTTCAGTATCCTATCATTTTGCCTTTTCATACTGTTTATGGGGTTCTCAAGGCAAGAATACTGAAGTGGTTTGCCATTCCCTTCTCCAGTGGACCACATTCTGTCAGTGAATAGTGATCAATGTAAAGAAATAGAGGAAAACAATAGAATGGGAAAGACTAGGGATCTTTTCAAGAAAATCAGAGATACCAAAGGAACATTTCATGCAAAGATGGACTCGATAAAGGACAGAAATGGTATGGACCTAACAGAAGCAGAAGATATTAAGAAGAGATGGCAAGAATACACAGAAGAACTGTACAAAAAAGATCTTCATGACCCAGATAATCACGATGGTGTGATCACTGACCTAGAGCCAGACACCCTGGAATGTGAAGTCAAGTGAGCCTTAGAAAGCATCACTACTAACAAAGCTAGTGGAGGTGATGGAATTCCAGTTGAGCTATTCCAAATCCTGAAAGATGATGCTGTGAAACTGCTGCACTCAATATGCCAGCAACTTTGGAAAACTCAGCAGTGGCCACAGGACTGGAAAAGTCAGTTTTCATTCTAGTCCCAAAGAAAGGCAATGCCAAAGAATGCTTAAACTATTGCACAATTGTACTCATCTCACACACTAGTAAAGTAATGCTCAAAATTCTCCAAGGCAGGCTTCAGCAATACATGAACCGTGAACTTCCTGATGTTCAAGCTGGTTTTAGAAAAGGCAGAGGAACCAGAGATCAAATTGCCAACATCTGCTGGATCATGGAAAAAGCAAGAGAGTTCCAGAAAAGCATCTATTTCTGCTTTATTGACTATGCCAAAGCCTTTGACTGTGTGGATCACAATACACTGTGGAAAATTCTGAAAGAGATGGGAATACCAGACCACCTGATCTGCCTCTTGAGAAACCTATATGCAGGTCAGGAAGCAACAGTTAGAACTGGACATGGAACAACAGACTGGTTCCAAATAGGAAAAGGAGTTCGTCAAGGCTGTATATTGTCACCCTGCTTATTTAACTTATATGCAGAGTACATCATGAGAAACGCTGGAATGGAAGAAACACAAGCTGGAATCAAGATTGCTGGGAGAAATATCAATAACCTCAGATATGCAGATGACACCACTCTTACGGCAGAAAGTGAAGAGGAACTAAAAAGCCTCTTGATGAAAGTGAAAGTGGAGAGTGAAAAAGTTGGCTTAAAGCTCAACATTCAGAAACAAAGATCATGGCATCCGGTCCCATCACTTTGTGGGAAATAGATGGGGAAACAGTGGAAACAGTGGCAGACTTTATTTTTCTGGGCTCCAGAATCACTACAGATGGTGACTGCAGCCATGAAATTAAAGACGCTTACTCCAAGAAGGCTTTCTTATCTCTTCTTGCTATTCTTTGGAACTCTGCATTCGGATGTTTATATCTTTTCTTTTCTCCTTTGCTTTTCGCTTCTCTTCTTTTCACAGCTATTTGTAAGGCCTCCCCAGACAGCCATTTTGCTTTTTTGCATTTCTTTTCCATGGGGATGGTCTTGATCCCTGTCTCCTGTACAATGTCACGAACCTCATTCCATAGTTCATCAGGCACTCTATCTATCAGATCTAGGCCCTTAAATCTTTTTGTCACTTCCACTGTATAATTATAAGAGATATGACTTAGGTCATACCTGAATGGTCTAGTGGTTTTCCCTATTTTCTTCAATTTAAGTCTGAATTTGGCAATAAGGAGTTCATGGTCTGAGCCACAGTCAGCTCCTGGTCTTGTTTTTGCTGACTGTATAGAGCTTCTCCATCTTTGGCTGCAAAGAATATAATCAATCTGATTTTGGTGTTGACCATCACCAAAATAGATGTATAGAGTCTGTACAGAGTTGTCTCTTGTGTTGTTGGAAGAGGGTGTTTGTTATGACCAGTGCATTTTCTTGGCAAAACTCTATTAGTCTTTGCCCTGCTTCATTCCGTATTCCAAGGCCAAATTTGCCTGTTACTCCAGGTGTTTCTTGACTTCCTACTTTTGCATTCCAGTCCTCTGTAATGAAAAGGACATCTTTTTTGGGTGTTAGTTCTAAAAGGTCTTGTAGGTCTTCATAGAACCGTTCAACTTCAGCTTCTTCAGTGTTACTGGTTGGGGCATAGACTTAGATTACTGTGATATTGAATGGTTTGCCTTGGAAACGAACAGAGATCATTCTGTTGTTTTTGAGATTGCATCCAAATACTGCATTATGGACTCTTTTGTTGACCATGATGGCCACTCCATTTCTTCTGAGGGATTCCTGCCCGCAGTAGTAGATATAATGGTCATCTGAGTTAAATTCACCCATTCCAGTCCATTTCAGTTCACTGATTCCTAGAATGAATTCTAGTCCATTCTGAAGGAGATCAGCCCTGGGATTTCTTTGGAAGGAAACTCCAGTACTTTGGCCACCTCATGCAAAGAGTTGACTCATTGGAGAAGACTCTGATGCTGGGAGGGACTGGGGGCAAGAGGAGAAGGGGACAAGAGAGGATGAGATGGCTGGATGGCATCACTGACTCGATGGACGTGAGTCTTGGTGAACTCCGGGAGTTAGTGATGGACAGAGAGGCCTTGCATGCTATGATTCATGGGGTCGCAAAGAGTCGGACACGACTGAGCGACTGATCTGATCTGATCTGAGGGAGGATTTGTGTCTGTCACTGCAAACAGCCAGAGAAAGCTACCAACCTCAAACCATCGTATTCCACCTGGAGGGTCTTGACTCCACTGCAGGCTCTGCTTGGTAAATAGCACAGAGGCTCATTAATCTGAAAGCAGGGCTGCTAGTGGACTCCATGCTGAAGAGAATCCTGCTTCTCTAGGGGACTCACCACTTGGAATCTTCAACTCCAATCTGAAGCTGTTTTACCCCTTGCCTTCAGAAGAGTGGTTCTCATCTCCCCCTTAAAAGTACAACAGGATTTCAGAAGAAAAACAGGATCCTATCCTCTATCAGAAGACAGAACCTCTGTGTTCTTTTCTACTGACCAAAGTAGATGTCTTTGTGATTATAAAAGTCACTGAAATTTGAAGATGACATATTAAAGAGGAGTTCAGTTCCGTTCAGTCGCTCAGTCACGTCTGACTCTTTGAGACCCCATGAATCGCAGCACGCCAGGCCTCCCTGTCCATCACCAAGTCCCGGAGTTCACTCAAACTCACGTCCAACGAGTCCGTGATGCCATCCAGACATCTCATCCTCTGTCGTCCCCTTTTCCTCCTGCCCCCAATCCCTCCCAGCATCAGAGTCTTTTCCAATGAGTCAACTATTCGCATCAGGTGGCCAAAGTACTGGAGTTTCAGCTTTAGCATCATTCCTTCCAAAGAGGAGTTAGTTAACAACAATTACGGAGCCTGCATCTTGTGCAGAAGACCATTCAAAGTAACAGGCGGGAGTTAAAAGGAAAATGGATTTTGCTCTCAAAATGTTTTCAAACTCAAGGGAAGTGAAGAAGTGGCAAATACACAGATAAGCAATATAAACAAATACAAGCACACAGACAGCTAATGAAACATGCTGACATCCTCCTAGAATGTTATCCACTTTTGGCAGTACTCCACTTTGTTTAGCTTACCACTGAGAACCACTACACAACCCGCAGTTGATTTATTGGCAGTATATGGTCCTTTTCCTATAATGAACATGGACTGATTTCATTTTGACACAACCCTTCTCTTATGTTTCAGTCTGATATCATGCTGTAAGCAGGGGAATAATACTTCTTGCCAAAACAAAGTCTAATTCCATCCCCATAAAAAGAGAAGAAATGAATTTGCTTGTCTTCATCTATTCTCTCTCTTCATCATTAAGCAGCAAATTAGACTAGTGACCAAATACATTTTGTTCCTTTCTTCACTAACAGAAAGAGTAAAAAGTGGCATACTTTTCATGCTGCCAGGATTGATCTTCCCAGGATGGATGAAGGATTTATGTGTCTACTTATATTGTTGTCTATCCAAAATCCTGCTTTTTCTCATGTGGCTACAAACTCACTCACAGGAATACCTGCACTCTAATGTCACTGTGCAACTTACAGGAATACCTGCACTCTAATGTCACTGTGTAACTTACAGGAATACCTGCACTCTAATGTCACTGTGTAACTTACAGGAATACCTGCACTCTAATGTCACTGTGCAACTTACAGGAATACCTGCACTCTAATGTCCCTGTGTAACTTACAGGAGTACCTGCACTCTAATGTCACTGTGTAAGTGAGTGGAGTCACCTGCTGTCACCTGCAGTACTTGACCTGTCCTTATCATCTGAATTTCTTACCTGCTTTCTACACGCAGTTTCCCTAGTGAAAACCACATTACCCCACTGTTAACCTTAAACATGACAAATCATTTTCATTCTCAGCACAATTATTTGTTTGATAGGCATTGCATACAAAGCCCCTAGATCTTTTTTACCCCTTAGTGTCTTAATGGGTGTGAAAGCCTGTCTTCCATTATTTATACTACAGGTATCTTATTTTTTTTTTTGCTATTTAAAATTTTTTCAAAGCACATACACTTATATGATCCTAGATCCTGAAGGATTAAGTTGTTCAAAGTAACACAGCCAGTGATCAGTATTGCTGAATCCAAACCCAATTCTTTCCACATTATTTCCATTTCTCTTTCTACTCTATTCTTCCAACTTACTGTGATGGTAATACAGTGATTGTTTCATCACAGTAAACACTGGCAGTGATTCACAATGTTTGTCACAAACATTTGGAGAGACTGCATTGACAATATCCTGCATCCTTAAGGGCATAAGGCTAACTGGAAGACAGAGAGAATGACAGACAGAGGTATTGAGAGATGCAGACAATCTATCTGCACCAACATGAATTTTCTATGATTTTTCTGAAACACTACAAAAAGTATCTGGGGTCAACGAAGCTATTCTTAATTTAGTCTTTATTTCTTGCTTCGTGCATTCTAAGAGTGAAAATAAATCAATAACTACTTGAAGAAACATGAAATTAATTTGTATCTTTATAATTGGTTCACTGCTTACGAACAATAGGATTAAGATTATAATGCTTAGATATTTAAAAACAAAACACTCGTGTCCAAGATTGCTAAGTCACGTCAGTCGTGTCTGACTCTGTGCAACCCATAGATGGCAGCCCACCAGGTTCCCATCCCTGGGATTCTCCAGGCAACAATACTGGAGTGGGTTGCCATTTTCTTCTCCAGTGCATGAAAGTGAAAAGTCAAAGTGATGTCGCTCAGTCAAGTCCGACTCTAGCGACCCCATGGACTGCAGCCTACCAGGCTCCTCCATCCATGGGATTTCCCAGGCAAGAGTACTGGAGTGGGGTGCCATTGCCTTCTCAAGTGTCCAAGATTAACCACACCAATTTCTACTGAGGTTTTTAATCTTTGAATGCAAAATCATGTCACAAGCAATCATGCTAAATACGTGTTATTTTAATTTATTTGATTAATAAATATATTTTTCATTTATGAAGTTCTGAGTGGAGAATGATTAAAAGCATGGTTAATATTATTTTCAGCTATCTACCAAAGTATAAGGAAAACTAAGATTATAAAACACGAATTGCAAGGCAATTAAAGTAATAAAATAATTTTTAATCAATTAGAAGCATCAAGGATGTGCTGGTAGAACCATACTTATTTTCTGGAAGAAAGTTTCACAAACTTTGTAACACTTACTTCTGTGATTATTAGGTGCTAGAAGTGGAAAAATCATCTTAACTGTAGCCATTCTTGCTAGTGTTTGTTAATGAGAAAAAATAGTGTTCCAGATAAGCAAAATACAGAATTATCACCACATATATTATCTCAGTTAAAAAGCATTACAATGGGGGTTTCTCCAAGCTATCTGATCTACATAGTTATATTTTGTTCAGACAGATCATTCCCGCTGAATAACAAAAAGACCTCCGATTTTAAAGGTGTTGATAAACTTATTCCTCAAAAAGGAGGAAATGTTTTAGACAAATATACTGAAACAGTATATGCATGTGTATGTATGTGTGTGTATGTCTCCAAAATGGCAAGTGGGAACAATTCCAGATTTATAGTAGGAAGATTCAAATTTTAATTTTTACTTTAGCATTTTCTACCTGTATGACTTAGGAAAAATCATCCAATGCTGCCAAATCAGTTTCCTAAATAAAAAAAAGTAAATAAACTTACTAAAATAACCTTTGTTTTCCTCATTAGATATTATGAGGAATAATAAATTAGGTGTACAAACATTTGGCAAATGTATACAACACTACAGGAATGTAGATATTATTTTACAGCATGTTACCAAAAGAAGAGCCATAATATTTTAGTGGTAATGTACAAACTTCCAGATGACAGTACTGTCTTAGTAGAAAAAAACTACATCAAGGGTGAAAATAAAATACATTATGTATAAGGGTAAGGTAATCAACACCAAAGTGAAAGAAAATTAACATTTTTCGTTCTTTAATTTGTGGGGGTGAATTCTGCTATGTAAATTCTTCAGTTGAAGAACAACAACAGTAAGCCTTAGAGAATCTCCTAATCTGGCTTATTCTCAAGAGGCATCTGAGGAGACATAAATATTTGTGAAAAGAGCATAGATGCAAATGCTGGAGGGATTTTGACTCTGGCAAAAAGTAAAATATATTAACAGAGCACAAGGAAATTCACAACAGCATATGGTTAAACTTCAGCTCGGAGTCACAAATGTACATTGAGAATCCACTGTGAGAAGACTGAAAGTTGTGCACAGAAAGAATTTTATTAGAGAAAAAAATTAAACTGAACTCATCTGGTTACCCATGGGGTTGTTGCTATTTAGTTTGGGAAATTTCATTACTGTTATAAATCTTCAACATAAATGCTAAAGACTAACACCTACCGAGCAAGAAAAAAGAACAAAATTAAGGTTTTTAATCAAGAAATTAAGAGCTCCCTGGGAAACAGTTGGGGAAAAAGGATGCATCATATTTCATCCTTTTGCAAAAAAGGAAAGCCTGAAAAAAAAAAAAAATTAGACCTTTCAGCAGGAACTGGCATTAAGGACTTCCCAGGTGGCGCTAGTGGTAAAGAACCCACCTGCCAATGCAAGAGACAAGAGATGTGGGTTTGATCCCTGGGTTGGGAAAATCCTTTGGAGGAAGGTATGGCAGCCCATTCCAGTGTTCTTGCCTGGAGAATCCCACGGACAGAGGAGCCTGGCGGGTCACAAAGAATCAGACATGACTGAAGTAATTTAGTGTGCACTGGTATTCAGACACTCGTGATTATGGAGAAAAATCACTCAGCAATGGAAATAAGATTTCTCTCTTAGTATAGCATACTCATTAAAAGTGAAAAGTGCAAGTCGCTCAGTCATGTCCAACTCTTTATGACCTGGACTGTAGCCTACCAGGCTCCTCCATCCATGGAATTTTCCAGGCAAGAGTACCGGAGTTGGTTGCCATTTCCTTCTCCAGGCGATCTTCCTGACCCAGGGATCCAATCTGCGTCTCCTGCATTGCAGGCAGACACTTTACCATCTGGGCCACCTGGGAAGCAGCCTATATTCATTGAAAGAATTCATTAAAAAGGTATGATGTACTCTTATTCTAAAATCCTTAAAAGAGTGTAACATACCCTAATCTATCTACCAAGTCTTCTCAGTGGGAATTTAGCTTGTTTCTACTTTCTTCGCTGTTAGAAACAATGATGTGGAACACAAATGGTATTTGATACTGATTTTCAAGGATGGATTCATGGGGCCAGGGAGAAGAATAGGACAGGACATGTGGGCAGGAGAAGAATTTCAGGGGAATAGAAAGGTAAAGTTGCATGAAATTTCACAGCATGAAGAGTTCGTGGATGGTGGTGGCGCTGGTGATCAGGAGATAGTAAAAGTTAGTGCCTTGTATGGTTGCATGCACTGGGTAGGGGCACCTTTGCTAAGGTGAATTCAGCTTTTACATCTTTGGTTTCTGATAAAATTTCTGTTAGAAAAATGATTCCATTCCTGCTCATGAAGTGTGGGAAAAGGTTATTATCAGTATTAGAAGTCAAAGAATATTTATACTTGTTATTTGAAAGAAACATATGTGTGTTGGAAGCCACTTTAGTTGTGTCAAACTCTTTGCAATCCTATGGACTGTAGCCCACCAGGCTCCTCTGTCCAGGGGATTCTCTAGGCAAGAATGCTGGAGTGGGTTGCCATGCCCTCCTCCAGGGGATCTTCCCAGCACAGGGATCGAACCATGTCTCTTAAGTCTCCTGCATTGGAGGCAGAGTCTTTACCACTAGTGCCACTGGGAATCCTGGAACAAACATGTTGACATATAATTCTCATGGCTAAATTAGAGGATCAGATTGAGGAACCTGAGATTTGAGGCAGAGAAAGCAGTAGCTTGAATTAGAATCTTGGTTCTGCCACTAGTTAGGTTATGTGACTGCAGGCAGATCACCCATCTTCGTCTATTTATTTGACAGCTATTTGCTAAGCATTCGCTATGGAAAGATGATGTTCTGGTGTATAAACAACCATACACTCTGCCCTCATGGAGCCTACAGTCTTGTGAAGGGAACGAACATCAAATCATCACAAACTAAATGAAGATCAACTATGATACAAACTATAAATATGAAGCAAACTACAGGAAGAAAATGTAGCTCAGAGTTTTCCCTCAATGATGACTGCCAAGTTGAGATCAGAAGAATGAGCAGAAATTCACAGAAAAAGGGAGGTACAAGTTCAAATTCTGGAGTTGGGACAAAGAAGTGCATGTGTAAGGCCCTGATAAAAAAACTAGGCTAACAAGTGCCTGCTCAGGAAGCAAAGGAGAGAGACATGACTACTCACTCAAGACTCTATCAGAACTTAGTGAATGAAGGGTCCCCACATACTTCTTTTCCCAGGTAGCTTCTCCCACTGATAACACCACACATACTTGGTGTAGGTATGGCAAACTTCTTGAATGTGACAGAAAACTTACTATCCCCAACAGTGGCTCTAAAACTATCCCATAAACTCTTTTAGAAACACAGAAGGCATATTTGAATAATCTGTAAAGTACCTGTAAATTCAACTGAATAAAAGCAGCTTGGTTTGTGTTTGTTCAAAGGGATGCATCTGCGATACTTGCAAGATTTTTCTTTCAAGCATATACATGTCAAATTTTTATACTAAGAAGAATCATCAGATACAGAGCAGTCTTCCTCATCTGAATGTGAAATTCCATTTCTAATATTTAAGAAGAAAGAGCATGTTAAGCAAATTAATATTGTAGAGAGGGTTTCCTGAAAACATATTTAACCTACGTGCAAGGCCAACTACTTTATAACACATGGCTAATATGCAAATGAGAAGCTGCTGAATGTAAATTAGTTTGTTCATTACAATGGCATAGTAAGGCTTAGAAACGCATTATCATTAGTGAAGTCACTGTAATAAAGTTATAAAGCTGCATTTTCTATTAAAACACCTTCATTCTCTATTCCTTTCACTCATTCACTCACTCACTCACGAAATCTGCTCCTTGGGGAGTCTTCCCTATCTCAGGATATGGCAATTCTATTCTTCTGAAAGTTTCCCAAGTAAAAAACCATGGGATCGTCTTGACTTTCTCCCTCACACCCTACATCAAATCCATCATCTAATATGTAGGTTCTGCCTAAACATATGCACACATAGACACAGACACTCACGTACACACACTCATGATCATCCTTCCTCTGCAAGAATTTTTTCTTAGTCATCTTTGTAGTTTCAGTCTTTTTTTTCTGCCTTTTTTTAAACCACCCTCCCAGCACACCCCAGATTTCACTATTAATTGGCCCTAACATATCAAGTTTAGGCATCACAAAACCTTTTGGTATCTTTCCACAAACTTTGGGTTGCTTATTCTTTGTGTTCTGTTTTTGTTTTTTTTTTTTTTTAATTGCTTTACAGAATTCTGTTGTTTTCTGTCAAACCTCAACATGAATCAGCCATAGGTATACACATATCTCCTCCCTCCAAAATCTCCCTCCCATCTCCTGTCCCATCCCACCCCTCTAGATTGACACAGAGTCCCTGTTTGAGTTTCCTGAGCCATACAGCAAATTCCCATTGGCCATCCATTTTACATATGGTAATGTAAATTTCTATGTTACTCTTTCCACACATCTCACCCTCTTCTCCCCACTCCCCAGGTCCACAGCTCTATTCTCTACGTCTGTTTTTCCACTGCTGCCCTGTAAATAAATTCTTCAGTACAATGTTTCTAGATTCTGTTTATATGCATTAGAATACAATATTTATCTTCCTCTTTCTGACTCACTTCACTCTGTATAATAGGTTCTAGGTTCATTCACCTCATCAGAACTGACTCAAATGCATTCCTTTTTTTAATGACTGAGTAATATTCCATTGTGTACACACTGACCAGAACTTCTTTATCCATTCATCTGTTGATGGACATCTAGGTTGCTTCCATGTTCTAGCTATTGTAAATAGTGCTGCAATGAACAATGGGTTACATATGTCTTTTCCAATTTTGGTTTCTTCAGGGTATATGCCTAGGAGTGGGATTGCTGGGTCATATGGTGGTTTTATTCCTAGTTTTTTTAGGAATCTCTATACTGTCTTCCACAGGTTTTTAAAGTAACTTCCAAATCTGCAACTCTACCTCCCCTAATTTTCAGGCTTGTATTCAGTTGCCTGATCTGCACTGAAGGACATCCAGCAGTCAACGTCAATGTGTTGTCTTGCCTATGAGAATGTTCATCTTTTAAGATTCCCTATTTAAATAACAAGTGGCAGAATTCACTTGATCACCCAAACTACAGACTCCTTCCTCTGCCTTACTTCCTTGCCCCTACTAAAGAATCATCAAATGCTGCCCATTTGATCTCCTAAGTACTTCCTAAGTACTTCTCAAATATGCCTCTTCTTCCTCTCCCACTTAGCACTGTCCTCATCTAAGGGATCTTATTAGTATTCTCTTCATATTTAGACCTCAGTTTATCTCCTCTGTTCAGACAAGAAGGGCAGGAGAAGAGGTTCCTCTGTAGAGAGGTAACAGGCACAAGCTGAGTATAAACTCATCTGCTACAATCCCTTGCTACCTTCTTAGACTCTCACAAAAACAAGCCCAACAACACGCTGACAACTTTATTTGATACACAGGAAAAAAAGTCAGAGCAAGAGTTATAACAAATATTTTACTGCCCTTTATTCCCTGTTTTATATGATACCTTTGGGAATTCATTGGAGGTCCTTTCTCATTCACTGAACTTGGCAGCTACAACTCTCAGACACAAAGAAAACGGAGAAGTCTGGAGATGTCTAGAGGGCTGTATTTTCCTTTTCTTTGCTTTTTTTTGGTTAAGTTCAGTCAGGGCAGAAAATATTAAAATATGCAAAATATCACTTGACCACAAAAAATGTAGTTGTGCACCTTAAGTTTGCAAGGATTTTCTTCTCTAATGCTGCATTACTGACTATTTTGCTGAGCTACTCCACAGGATAAGGTAAACTGGACTCTGATAGCGGAATGCATACACACATACAGATATACACACAGGGTAACACTGTGAATAGCCAACGGAGTTCCTTATGTGCTGCCCAAGAGACAGAACAGGGATCTCTGAAGCATAAACAGTACTTCAATATTGAATACATCATATCTTAAAAATGTTCCGTATTACCACAATTACATTTCAAACCTGTGTGCAAACAGCTGTTTGCATAACTACAGGGGGAATGATGTGTTACGCTTTTGTTTAACTTTGCATGCATCTATTTCTCAAGAAAAGGGGCATCCGACCTTTGCTTGTCTCTTTGTGGTTGTAGTAAATACAGCTTGATACTGCTTCACAGCGGGATCCCTGATAGGGAACCTATGATAAAAGGTTGGTTTTTAATCATGGGGATAGCAAGAACATAGATGCTATATTTATTTAACTGAACTATACAAAACAACCTATTATAAATAGAAACATGTATTTAGAAAGGTAAGGGTAAATGATGAAAATGATACAAATAATGTGGTGAAGTCTGCTGATTGCTCCCCTAGTACAATCTGGTTTTCCCTTCTTCCTGAGTAAAGGGCTACCCACTAGATACAATATTGTCCACTTTGTCCTGTGGCCAGGCTTGGTCATGGAATTAAGTTCTCGCCACTGAAATGTAAGTAGAACGGATATGTGTAACTTGTGTAAAAGAAAATTCTTACCCTGAACTTCCTTTCTTTTGTTCTCCAACACATCAGGACAGAGCCATGCCTATAATCGATTATGACCATGCAGAAGAGGCTAATACTCTCTGGGGTGGCAGAATGTAAGGAGGAGTCCCTTAGATTCTCTTGGGGGCTCGGAGCAGTCAGGCCTGCCTTCTGTCACATTATGTTCAGGTTTGGGGGTATCTGGGTTTTACGTGATATGGCTGAATGTATATATTGATCTACCAATGTTTCAATGAGGTAGACACTGGAGGAGCTCTTGGAGTGTTGAGTGTAAGAGGAACCTAATGAGTGTGAACTTCATTAGTAAAGTATTAGGAACAGATTTACATTTTAGAAATATCACTTGGCAGCTACCGGGAAATGGATCTAAGAAGGAAATAGACAATTCATGCAATAGTAGGATCACCCTGAGGTGGGTACAAGAGTAATGTGGGAAGAGATAGAAGGTGAGGGAAGACAGACTTGAGAAGAGAGGGAACACCTAACAGAAGGGCAGACTTGGAGCTGTGTCTATGTCTCTTGCTCAGTGCCAGGGTAGAGGATGGCACCATTCATAAACCCTGGGAATTCAGTAAATGCTAATCTCAGAAAACCATCTTATCCAGAGGTTAACTTTCTGCAGACACTTGTGATATGTCAGCTGCATGACTCAATGCATAATAGTGGAAATAGAACCTTCAATATTAAATTACAGCAAATGACTTTTCTCCCTAAAGGGCATAGATGTGTCACTTTTAGCAGGATATGATGTTAAAATAAAGTACTTTTGTGATTATATTTCATTTGATTTCCCCAACTATAATTGGTTTCTTTCTTTTCTCCTTCACTCAGCACATAGATTTCAGTAATTTTTTTCCAAGGCAGACAAAATCTAAGAAAATACATCTATATTTAACCTTTCTCCTCTAAGGCTTCTGAAAATCAGGTATTTTAACGCCACACTTAAAACATCTAAACCATGGTAACAATCTTACAGAATATGACTGTGCCTAGTCTTCCCAACCAACTTATTAAGAATTTGATGTGAAAAGGAAGGCATAAAAAAAATGGTAAATATAGGGATAGGAAGATGCTTTTTCTCTCCATGTGCTCTATCACAATTAAAATTTGAGTTCATGAGCCCATATTGACTGTAATCCTAGGATATATGCATTGAATTCTGCAAAATGTAGCAAGCAGAAAGCACATGCACAGAAACACAAAAAAGACCATAAAAATCTGCCTTTTTGTTTTTATGCTATCGAGCCAATCCCTTGTTCCGCCTTTATCAAGATGCAACACTAAAAACCCCTGGAGGTAACTCTGCCTAAGAAAGATCATGACCTAGCAGAGGTCAGCATTTAGAGTTGAAAGGAGTTTCTTTTGCTCACCATCATGCCGTATTTCAAACCGAGATTCTCATGATGAGTCTGTAAAGATTTTAAGGGTTTAAAATTTAAGGATGTTGTAGCTTATGCTTTTGTTCTTATACTTCTAACATAGGCATCATGCTGGCTAGAGAGCAGGCTATAGCAATTTGTTTCATTTAGTTTCAGAGTGCTTATTGGGCCCAAGTGATTACTTAGTTTGGTTAAATGCACATAAAAAATACAAAAATGTGTGTGCCGTATTGTGAATTAGTTATCTTCTGAAAAAATTCAGTTAATAATAGCAAGTACCAAAGAGTTAATTGAAAACAATAACAATTATAGTGACATTCATTGAATGCTTATGATGTGCCCTTCAATTTTTTTTCAATTCTCACACCAGCCCAACACAAAAAAAGAAACTCAAGTTAATTTGAATGCAATGCAACATGTAAGTGGTTGAACCAGAATAAAAGCAGACCTTGTCCTCAGTTTTATAATATAGCAAAAGCACTAGTGAGCAGATGTTCCAGAAGAGCCCAAGTTAGGAAGTATACAGAAGGAAGCAATCCAAAGCTCACTATTATCACTCTCATTTTAAAATCAGACGATAATGCTCATGACAGCTAACCTTTGTGGTACACTTCCCTGGTGGACTGGACAGTAAGGAATCTGCTTGCCGTGCAGGAGACCCACGTTTGAACCCTGAGTCTGGAAGATCCCCTGGAAGAGGGAATGGCAACCCACTCCAGTATTCTTGCCTGGAGAATCCATGGGCAGAGGAGCCTGGCAGGCTACAGCCCACTGGATCTCAAAGAGTTGGACATGACTGAAAGACTAATATATATCATATATACTATGTTTCAGGCACTATTTAAAATGCTTAAAATCTATGAACTTCTTTGATTCTCAAGATGATTTTATGATTTAAGTACTACTAATAACCCATTTAACAGAAGAGGAAATTGAAAGACTGGGGGGTTAAGGAATAAACTCAAGATCACAAAGTAAATGGTTTAGCTGGAACTGGTTGATGTGGGAAAAGCCAATCAAGAAAAGAATGCTGGCTGTTAAACTGTGCATGTGTGCGTGCCAAATAGCTTCAGTCATGTCCTACTCTTTGCGACCCTATGGACTGTAGCCCTCCAGGTTCCTCTGTCCCCAGGTGACTCTAATACAGCTAGGGACGAGACTCACTGTACAGAACAGTCAAGACTACTATTTCTATTCTTGGAAAATTAACATTTGGGCTCAAGGCCAATGGCAGGAGGTAGATTAAAAACTCAGTAGTAAATAAGAGAACTATTACTTCTGTTGTGATAGAAGATATTTTAGCATTGATTGTAAACAAAATCATTACAGATGACCTAAAACAGAATCCCACAGTGAATGTAGGATCCTGGGCTTATTTAATGAATATCAAAGCTGACTTTCTTATTGGTTTTGATCAGACAGTAAATTTACCCTATTGTTTCCAGAAACAGTCTAGGAAAACTAGACCTTTTCTCAAAACCATAGTTATATATATATATATGTGCATTCCTTGGTTTTCCTCCCTTGTTCTACTTTTCCTCAACTGATGGAACTCACAGAAGAACTAATAATACCAACTGTAAGTTGGGGAGTGGGCTCAAATTGAGAGCTCTCTTCCAATGATAAAGTGTTGATTCCACAACCCCATTAAAACCAGAACATCACCACCAAACCCCAACATAGAAGGTGCAGTTAGCACTCTGGCCCTTGCTTCCTGACCCAAGAGAATCACTACCAGGCTAGACACAGTGATGGCAGGAAGTCTGGGGGAAAAAAAAACAAAAAACAACTCTCCCTGGAAAGCACACATACTAGTTTAGCCAATTTGTACCTTTTGTCTTTAAAATTCTTAACCACAATCAGGTTTCTTAAAATGTAGGCAGTTTTTCTTAGAGACTATACCCTTTCGTTCATTCTTATGGTTGACATAAAACCCTAAATTCCCAGCGCTGTGGCTATGGCTCGTCATATTAGGTCTTTGGCACACTTGCCCTCTCCATATAGGCGCCACACCTTTTTTTTTTGGGGGGGGGGGTCATTTCCTTCTTCACTGGTGTTTTTGTCCTATTGTGGCTTCAAATTTCAAAACAGGTCATTCATAGACAGTAGCACAGGGAAATAAACCACAAAATCTAGTCCTATTTTATTTCTACATAAAATTGACTAATGGGGAGGAAAACTTTTTGGCTTCTTATTATAAGTTTTTTTCACATACTCTTATTTTTAGCATTGACATATTTGTCACTAGTTTTTTTTATTATTATTATTTTATTTAATTGGAGGATAATTAAAATATTGTGGTGGCTTTTGCCATGCATTGACATGAATCAGCCACGGGTGTACATGTGTCCCCATCCTGAACCCCCTCTCCCACCTCCCTCCCCATCCCATCCCTCAGGGTTGTCCCAGTACACTGGCTTTGAGTACCCTGTTTCATGCATCGAACTTGGACTGATCATCTATTTCACATATGGTAATATACATGTTTCAATGCTATTCTCTCAAAACATCCCACCCTCGCCTTCTCCCACAGAGTCCAAAAGTCTGTGTTTTTTATATCTGTGTCTCTTTTGCTGTCTCGTGTAAAGGGTTGTCGTTACCATCTTTCTAAACTCCATATACACATGCTAATATACTATATTGGTGTTTTTCTTTCTGACTTACTTGACTCTGTATAACAGGCTCCAGTTTCATCCACCTCACTAGAACTGATTCAAATGAGTTCTTTTTAATAGCTGAGTAATATTCCACTGTGTATATGTACTGCATTTCTTATCCGTTCGTCTGTCAATGGACATCTAGGTTGCTTCCATGTCCTAGCTATTGTAAACAGTGCTGCAATGAACACTAGGGTCCATGTGTCTCTTTCAATTCTGGTTTCCTTGGTGTCGCACTAGTTTTTTTAAAAAAGGAAATCTTATATAGGGTAAATCACCTGTGGAGAGGGAGAAATGCCTTTTAGGGGCTAATTTTTTAAAAATATTTGGCAAGTTTTCAATAAAGTCTGAATGGATTTGTAAAATCAGTTTGTACCTTATTATTTAGTTTGTGTTTTGTAGAGGAAATTGAGGTCTCTAAAGCAGTCAAACCATTGGGTTAAGCAAAGAAGTTTAAGAGTTAATATCACTTTTCTAGGTAATGATAAATATACCTTATTTGGATTATATAGCTGTACGGCAGCTGGTCCTAAAGTTTATAGCTAGTCATTCTAATAGATTTGTTATAACTTCTACCATAGGCTGAGTTTCAGAACCTGAATATATGAACACTTATTAAGAGACCCAATAATCTGACTGATTCTGAATTTCCTAAGAGTATGAATTCATTTAAAATTTGAGAGAGCACCCAGTTCATTAGAATCACTGTCTCCTGAGAATCAGGTGAAGAGACCCAAGAGACCCAGTGTGTGTGCAGGTCAGGAGCAGCAAGAAAATATTTCAAGATTCTCCATTCAGTGAGAGTTAAAAGATCAACATTATTCCTGAAAATATTTTTAAAAAACTCACTCACATGGCTCGTGATGCTTCAGTAAACTACAGTACAGCCTCTCAATGTGTTCTTGGCAGCCAGTCTCGTGTTTGATTTTATTTCCAGCATTGTAAAAGATCATCGTGTTTTGTGCTGAGCAGCCCATGTTGTGGCTGGCTTGCATTTAGAGGCTGAGTTTTATTGGGGGAGGGACATGTTTAACACAACATGTTTCAAACACAAGAACTACACTCAGTGCTGCAAGATGTCCATACTAGGAAAGGACAGGAAGCCAACACAGACTGAGAGGACAGAAGCTTCCCGGGAATCCCTTCACAATATTGACCGAGCACCTACTGTCTTCCAGGCACCACTGTATGTGCCGGGGAGAGCGAATACAGAAAACAAAGGCCTTGCCATCACGGAGCTCACGTTCTGAGAGCTGATGCAGTTAACGCAAAGATGTAAGAAAATATGTAGGCTGTATATGCTGATAAAACCAAAGAGGAAAAGTACAAGAGGATAAAAGAGGTAGGTACAGGTACAGCAGTGTTTCCTGTGGAGCAAAATGGGAAATCTTACTGACACAAGTTTTTTTTAATGTTTGAGCAGAGAGTTTAGAAAGTGCCAGAGCTAACCATGCTGCTATCTGGAGGAAAAGCATGGCAGCCAGAGGAAAGAATATGATTATAAATGCCTGGAGGAAGGAGCATGCTTGAGTCTGAGATGGGTAACACCGATCTGTTCACTGTTTATGTAACCTGGCAAGTGGAACTGATTTCTTTATTTACAAATTATTCTATGTGAAAAATATATAGACAAATTCCTGCAATGTAAATAATTCAGCACTGGCTGTGGACAAAGAAGCATTTTAAGTGCTCTCTACATACTGTTTAATTCCCATAACAAACCTTCTGAGGTAGTTATTATTACCTCCATTTACAGAGTGAGCAAATGAAGCTTAGGGATGTAAGCAACATATCCAAGATCTCAGAGTGAGAGGAGGTGAAGCCCTGTTGTACACCCAAGCCATCTGATTAGCCTATACTGCTAAGGTATGTTGCCTGCCAGAGCCTGTGAAAACAGCATGATTCCATTGGGAGAACACTGTAGAGCCTGTTCTTCCCAAACCAGTGAAGTCATTGAAGAATGCTATTTATAGCGGCACCCAGGATACAGACAAAGTCTTTGTACTACATACGTCTGTGCACAATCCAGAAAGCAAAACCCAAAGTTTCTTTGTGAAATATCATGTTGGAAGTGTGATATTGAAAGTATGAAAAAGTATCCTTTTTTCATTGATGCCATATGAGTGGAATATAGTTTTCCCTAAACATTAAAAATGTTTTGCTGATATTAAGGCACATAAAATATGATTCATGACTAAGTGATGGGTTGTGATGGATATAGATTCCTGAAAACATGTAAAAATAAAAACTTGATTTTTAAAACACATTAAAATATATCTGAAGAGGTTTCATTATATCAAGGACCATTTAGCACTATATACTGTAATTTCATGAAAACAGTTCAAAAGAGACATTCAAAACCTGTATTAATGAATTGCCCTTTAACTTTCAAACTTTATTGATGGTGTATATCATGTTTTGTCATCATTCCTGCCTTCACTAGGAATTCTACCTTGTTCTGAGGCTATTGCCAGCACTTATCTGGCAGAACTTTGGTTACTGCCAGAGCCTAGCATGTTTAGTACACTTTAAGTAGCACATACATATTTGAAGAGGTAATAAATTTCCATTAAGGCAGAGTTAAAAATTCAACTTTAAAAAAAAAATTGAGTCATATAATATCTTCATCCTATGCTGCTGCTGCTAAGTTGCTTTAGTCGTGTCCAACTCTGTGCGACCCCAGAGATGGCAGCCCACCAGGCTCCCCCATCCCTGGGACTCCCCAGGCAAGAACACTGGAGTGGGTTGCCATTTCCTTCTCCAATGCATGAAAGTGAAAAGTGAAAGTGAAATCGCTCAATTGTGTCTGACTCTTTGCAACCCCAAGGACTGCAGCCCACCAGGCTCCTCCATCCATGGGATTTTCCAGGCAAGAGTACTGGAGTGGGGTGCCATTGCCTTCTCTGTCTTCATCCTATAGTTCCTTTCATATAAACATCTTCACTATATCCAGCAACTTGAGTTTAGACTTATGAGACATACTAGAACTGAAAAAATTAAGGACTATAAGATCAATTCTAAATTACTCAATAAAATCTTCTTGCTGTAATACTTGATTAATGACACTTCATTAAACAGATTAAAAATATACAATCAATTTAGCATATTTCCAAGTAGCTTTTTTTCTCCTTTCCAGGAATTTTTAATAGGGGAATGTTAATATTACTTTATTTATACATAGGAGAATTTTAGCTTCTTGTGTACTGAAACATTCAGTTCAGTCGCTTAGTTGTGTCCAACTCTTTGTGTCCCCATGGACTGCAGCACATCAGGCCTCCCTGTCCATCATCAACTCCCAGAGCTTGTTCAAACTCATGGCATCACTGACTTGATGGACGTGAGTTTGAGCAAGCTCTGGGAGTTGATGATGGACAGGGAAGCCTGGTGTGCTGCAGTCTATGGGGTTGTACTGGAAATCAAAATAACCTTAATATGTGAACATACATATTATACATCTCAAATATATCTTTTGACCATAATAAACATAGAGTAGGAATAAAATAAGATCTGATATGATACATCTGTATCATTCTACCATAACTTGCATTTAAAGAACACAAATTAACAGCTAAACTTTACAAAGAAACCACCAGGTAAGTAAGAGTCTACTGTCCGAAGTGTCTGGCCTTCCAAATCCTAAACCAACATTTCACAACATCATTGTGCTTGCTTCAGCTTATTAAAGAAAAGGAAATAAATTATTTCTATGAGAAAATGAGAAGCATATTTACTGTGGTTGCATAAGTCAGTCCAAGACAACCAATACATCTCAAGCAATATGGAAATAGTAATCTGTTCGCTATGTTTCTTCAAGTCCCTAAATAGTCCTTGAAGACAACATAGTGAGTTCATGCATTTTTAGGCATTGTATAAGCTGTGGAAAATGCAAACTTTCAAAACTCATAAACTATACAAACTACTCATAAAAAAAAAAAAAACACTAAGAAACAATTAAATCCTAAGCCTGCATCAGCTGCAGCACTGATACAGCAGAAATCACAACATTTTTGTTTCTCATTATATCCCTGATACTTATATTAGAACCTGACATATAACAGACACTCTGATTGGCTGGATTTGTATTCTGACTCTACCACTAGCTGTGAGATCCCGGAAGACTTACCCTGACTCTGTCTCTCCATCTGTAAATAAAAATGGGGTAGAATTGAACCTTTAATGTTTAACTAGTGTAGATGTTGTTAGGCTGAGATTTCCTAATTAAAAAAAAAAATTTGTCTGATCTCAACATTATCATGTTTATTCTTCTACAAGTTATAGAGATATTGTTTGGCAATAATTCATTATACAAGCGGAAATACAGACCTATAATAGTTGTTTACCAACTTTTAAGCCACTCAATATTATCACTTCCATTTAGGTGAATGCTCTCTTTTATTTACCTCATTAAGTGTGTGAGAAAAAGGTTCCTAAGTTCCAAGCATGGAGACAGTTTATACAGATGCGAATGTAAACAATGGGTTTAAAGCAATCATATGGTACTCCAGCGCTTATGGAATAATCCATCATCTGCTCACCACACAAGTTCCTCACAAGAAGAAAATGCCTAGAAGTTACTATGTCAATCAGCATACCGGAAAATAAAATGATAATGATATATTACTCAATGAAAGGAAAACTGAGCACATGTGCCTGTATCCAGTAAAGATTTCCAAGACTAATCAAAGTGCATAATCTTCTCTGGGCAGCAAAATAATTCCCTCTTCAAGACTTGTGGAATCTAGTGCTCTCAGCATGAGCCTAAGAAAACTATAGCAAAAAGAAGATATTAAAGTGAAGAAAAGTAAATAAACATAAGTGAAAAATTATAACTGCTACATAGAAATCTCTTTCTAGACAAGTAAATTCATAAGCAAGCAGAGTTGCCCATGTATTTGAGATGTGTTAAGAACAGCGGCCTACAGAAATGCATTTTTAAAGCCCTTTGTTCTTTCATTATTTTCGTATTGACATTTTTTCAAATATGGTTTTTCACAATTTCTGGTATCATTTTAATAATGCATCTAATCATGGATATCAATGCATATTAAAGATATATTTATTATAGTAGCATTGATTTGCTGACTGTTGTTAGTCACAAAGCTGTGTCTGACTATTTGCAGCCCCATTGGCTGCAGGATGCCAGATTTCCCTGTCATTCATTATCTCCTGGACTTTGCTCAAATTCATGTCCACTTAGTGATGCTATCTAACCATCTCATCCTCTGACTCCCACTTCTCCTTTTGCCTTCAAACTTCCCCAGCATCAGAGTCTTTTCCAATGAGTTGGCTCTTAGCACCAGGTGGCCAAAGTACTAGAGCTTCAGCATCAGTCCTTCCAATGAATAGTCAGGGGTGATTTCCTTTAGGATGGGCTGTTTGGATCTCCTTGCTGCCCAAGAGACTCTCTAGAGTCTTCTCCACTACTACAATCTGAAAGCATCAGTTCTTCGGTGCTCAGCCTTCATCATGGTCCAACTCTCACATCTGCACATGACTACTGGAAAGATCATAGCTTTGACTACACGAACCTTTGTCGGCAAAGTCTCTGCTTTTTAACACAATGTCTAGGTTTGTCATAGTTTTTCTTCCAAGGAGCAGGTGTCTTTTAATTTCATAGCTGCAGTCAGTCACCATCAGCACTGATTTTGCAGCCCAAGAAAATAAAATCTGTCACTGCTTCCTCTTTTTCCCCTTCTATTTGCCATAAAGTGATGGAATCGGATGCCATGATCTTAGTTTTTTGGATTCTGAGTTTTAAGCCAGCTTTTTCACTCTCCTCTCTCACCATCATCAAGAGGTTTTTTAGTTCCTCTTCATTTTCTGTCATTAGATTTGCTGATAGGTATGTAAACTAGCATACTTGTAATTATAAATAAAAGTTCAGCCAGCTGAAACAGATGAAAGTTATGATTATAAAAATTTAACAGGGACATCCTGGGTGGTCCAGTGGATAAGAATCCTTCTGTCAATGCAGGGGACACAGGTTCGATCACTGGTCCTGGAAGATCTCACATGCTGCAGAGCAACTAAGTCCATGCCACACGACTCTTGAGCCTGAGTGACCTAGAGCCCACACCCTGCGTTGCATGAGAAGCCTGTGCACCACAATGAAGAGCAGCCCAGCTCGTTGCAACCAGAGAAAGCCCGTGGGCACCAACAAAGACCCGACGTAGCCCCCCACCCCAAAAGTTAACAAACAGTATCATTCTTTGGGAAAACATAGCTGAACTTTATTAAGAAAAGAGAAAGCCACCATTGCTTTCTCTAATGGTAGTGGAAAATGGAGTATATATTTAAGAAAAATAATTTGTCTTGCAGGAAAACTAAATATGTGTCAAGGACTTTTATTCATTTCTTTTAGTAGCTTTTATTAGGATTCCTATTTAACAACCAATGAATATTACAAGTAGAACCAAGAAATAAACCAGTACAAATATAGATTCTTTGGGGAATATCCAGTTGTCTTTTATATGATTATACAGGTAAGTAGATAAGGATAGAGTAACTTATATTGGAGAATAAGAAAAAAAAAAAAGTGTTTGAAAGCAGTAGCAGCAATGTTCTACATCTAGCCATTCTTGAGCTTGCTGAGATCTATCATATCACACTTTCAAAAACACATTTGATTATTTCTGCATGTAATTTAAGCAATTATTTTCTTTAGTTATAAACTGTTAGATGTATAAATATATAAATTATTTGGTAAATCATCCTAACAAATCTTTTCAAAATTACTTCTCTCTTGAAATTTTAGCATGCCTAAGCTGAAGAAGTTACTTTTAAAATAAAACAAATTCAGTGAATTGAGCATTTCAAACTCTTGACACAAGATCTTTAATGGCACCATATTTGCCCTCTTTAAATTGCCATTTAGTTTTCGAATGGGCAATAATATGCTGCAGTATGTCTTAGAGCTGCCTTCCTGGAAATTATTTTGCTAGAGATCTCATTTCATAAAGTGACATAAAAACAACAAAACAGAGGTGAAAACCACATAGAAATAATGAGAGTAAGTCAAATACAAAAGCCCTATGAAATTTAGTCCTCTATAGTTTTACTTTTTTGCTGCTATCACAACACAGGTTCTGGACAACTGATAAAACTCTGGATACCATACCACAGTGGCACTTGGTATATGAGAAAGTAACAGTTGATTATAAGGAAAAGACTGAAAAAATTTGTAGCATACACATTTTTTTTCCCCCTTCTCTTAAAGATGTCATTCTTTCCAGCTCTCTTGTAGGGTCTGTTAGTAAAATCCTGAAGCAAATTCTTTTCAAGTTGATAAAGCAAACTCTGGATTCTGACCTTATCTAGTGACAAGAATTTTAACATTATAACAACTCAGCCTGGGAAAAATAATGTCATTCAGGATGACACAGATTCTCCTTGACCAAAGAAGACACCCTTCTGAATCCTCTTTTTGAGGAGGCCTCATCTCTAGGCCTTCTCTTAGGCCTGCCTGGCCCAGCTATAAAGAATTCTGCTAAGTTAATTAAGTGAGAATCTCCTCATCCTATCTGATCATACTGGCTTGTCTTCCACAAGAATTCTGTTAAGTTGGTTTACCAAGAATCACCTTACCCTGGAGGTCTCAGTAATTTACCATCCACCTAACACCCCTTGCTGCTTCTGCTGTAATTGGTCTCCCCTCCTTCCATAGTCATGACACTGATCTCAGTAGTCCTGAATAAAGTCTTCCTTACTATCTTCAAAAGCAAAGAAAAATTTTATTTTCTTTAGCAAAGACACAGGACTTTCCAGACAAAATTAATCCATCAGTCTATTCATTTCTCAGGATCTGCCCAACTTTTGTCTTTAGGGTAAAGTGTAATACTATTTTATCTGTAGATGCAAGAGTTCAGACAGATAACAAGGAGTTAAGAGTAGTTTGAAAATAAGGAAACAAACAAAAAAAGAAGTGGAATGTTGCAGTAAAATCAGAAGACAGATGGGATAAGAACTGTATATAAACATAGCTTTTTGTTAACGTTTCAGGGTATCTTTAGAAAAACATGGCCCCATAAGACCAATTGAGGATCAGAAACATATATGTCTGAAAGGTTAATAGAAATGAGACAGAAATTTTATATAGAGTGGAATACTACTCAGCCATAAAAAGAAAGAAATAATGCCATTTGCAACAACATGGATGGATCTAGTGGTTATCATACCAAGTGAAGTAAGTCAGACAGAGCCAGAGAAAAATATCATATGATATCACTTATATGTGGAATCTAAAATATGACACAAATCAATTTACCTACAAACAGAAATAGACTCACAGATGTACAGAACAGGCTTATGGTCTCCAAGGCAGAGAGTGGGTGAGGGAGGGGGACAGGGAGTTTGGGATTGCTGCTGCTGCTGCTGCTAAGTCACTTCAGTCATGTACGACTCTGTGCAACCCCATAGACGGCAGCCCACCAGGCTCCCCAGTCCCTGGGATTCTCCAGGCAAGAACATTGGAGTGGGTTGCCATTTCATTCTCCAATGCAGGAAAGTGAAAAGTGAAAGTGAAGTTGCTCAGTTGTGTCTGACTCTTAGCGACCCCATGGACTGCAGCCTACCAGGCTCCTCTGTCCATGGGATTTTCCAGGCAAGAGTACTGGAGTGGGGTGCCACTGCCTTCTCCAGGAGTTTGGGATTAGCAGATGCAAACTACTGACTGTATACAGAATAGATAAACAACAAGGCTCTCCTGGGAACTATATTCAGTATCCTGTGAAAAACTATAACAGAAGAGAATATAAAAAAGAATGCATATAGGTATACGTGTGTGTGTATATACATATATACATATATATGTGTATACATATATATATATATATATAAGTGAATCGCTTTTCTGTACAGCAGAAATTAATACAACATTGTAAATCAACTATACTTCAATAAAACATATTAAAAAAAAAAAAAAGACATGGGGAAGACCAGCTGCAGAAATAACCAAAGGGAATTATGAAGAACGTAGTAACTGGGGGTGGGAGGTCACATCCTTCTGATGTGACCTGGTCCACCCTAGTTGATATTTCCAGGAAGGAACATGGGCCAGTGTGGTTACCTTAGCTGAGTTAAAAGCAAATCAAAACCTGAATCTAGTTTCTCTGGAGGAGAAGAGACTAAATGTAATTTTAGTGTGTGGTCCCACAATTCAAACACTTACAGCTATATATCCATGCAAAGGATACCCCCACAAAGAAATGTGAGTAAAAATAAACAGGCTTGGAATCAGAAAACATAATTAAGTGTAATTCTCCAAAGGTTTTGATGTTCTTCAACCTCAAAGTACTCAAGCTGATTTTCTTTAGAACCAATCGCCACATCAGTTTCTGCCCATGCCTCACATCCCCTCAGCCTTTTCTGGTTGTGAATCTTAAACACACACACACCACATACACACATTTTCAAAAAAGTGCTCAAGAAATGATTGCATGTGGATTGTGATGAATAACAATACCCCAAGGATGGAAAAACTTTAAATGCAGCTTAGTTCAGCCCAAATACCTGACCCCACTCTAGGCGCAACTAGCCCACACCAACAGCTAGTAAACAAGTGGATTGTACTCAGCATGCTTGTCTTCCAACCATGAAGAATTATACAAGATGATCAACAAAAGCAGTAACCACAACAGAAAATCATTTTTTTCTGGTTTATCTAACATTTCGGAACAGAAGGATAACAAAAAGTAACAACAATGCAAGCAGAAAGAAATGAATGCACCAAAAACTCAACTTTGTAACTTGTTTAGAAGAAAAGCAACATCCAAATAATTTGGAAAGAAGATCTACAGTAGAAAGAGGTTTGAAGACAGATAGGGATGTGATGGAACTAAAACTGATCCTGGCATCACTGAAGCTCTCAGGGTAGTGGGCATCTATCTTGCTAAAATTAGACATGAAAAATTAGAAATTTGATTTCTCTGGCTTTGTGCATTAATGTACATAACATCAATTGGATTAAGCCTATTCATGAACTGAGGTAGAATTTAGATCTGTTGATTTAAATGGGTATGTGTGAATAACCAACTGTTTTTGTTTCAATGATATCTCTGGGCCCTTTTAAGAAAACCATGTAAAGTGTAGGGTTTGGGAAACTAATGGCAATTTCTCTCTTGATGGAAACGTATTTATTCTGGGTTTGTCAACTTACTTCATTATAAAAATCTTTTTTATTAAAAATTTTTTTGGCCACGCTAAGCAGCATGTGGCATCTTAGCTCCCTGATCAGGGATGGAACCCAAGCCATCTGCAATGGAAGTACAGTCTTAACCACAGGACCATCAGAGAAGTCCGTTAACTTACTCCATTTCTGACTATAAAATATATAGATATATTTGTAACTGAAATGACTAGTGAGAGTGGGAAATACATTTGCAATATTAAAACACATTGTACTCATAAAGTCAAACTGCTGATTCTGGGATCCATATATTATTAATGCCTAAAAGTCAAGAGACACATGGTATGTGATTTTCCCACATCACAGAACCTTGTGGAAAGTTTTGGAAAAGGCCATATGGTTTTTCCTCTATTTACAAGCAGAAATGTGGTTTAACTGCTTCCCAGACACATTATTATTAACTCTGTCATTTTTTTCCCCAAGGAGATGGCAATCTCAGTAATTTTCCCCCACCAAAATACCCTATATGGTCAAATCTGAATCTGTCCTTCTGTCCTGCTTAACTTAATTTCACAGTCTCTTGTTCTAATTAGGGTTGAGGAATATCTTTCCACCAGAAAGCAACTATAACTCAGAATATCTTCTGTGTCTTCTACCAGACAGTAATTCTTCCATGAGAGTTAATTTTTAACCTTTCTTCCCCAGATTCTAGTCTCCATGGTTATTTCTACTGCTTGGCCATCTCTCCCTTCCTTACCCCACTACCATATTTACCGTTAAAGGGTAGTCCAAACTGAAAGTAATAGATTGCAGAATCTATGTAGTAGCTCAAAACACAGCTCCACTCTCTTACAGTAAGCTCATTCCTTTGAATCTCATTTCTCATTTGATCTTTTGACCTATAATCATTGCTAAAGAGCCCAAATGGATAACATCACCTTTGATTTTATAGAAACACTCTGAAATAATTTATGTTCTAAGTACCCAGGAAAGGTATAATGGATACACGTAATTTTCTATTGGACAGTCCAATCCTTGGAACACATTCCCCTTTAAATCATACTTAGTGAATGCACACTGGAAAACATTTATAAAATATTACACATATTGGAAATATAAAGGATGAATAAAACAATTATTGTAAAAGTCAGGGAACTGAATCAAAGCTAGAAGTAATCTACCAGTGATTTCAGAACTTTATTTAGAATTATCACAAAATGACAAAGGGCTTAATGTCAGTGTCTCTACTGGCTTTTTTTTTTTTTTATCATGTATAGATAGTATAAGCCTATATCAAATGTTATCTACTACATGGCCCAGAATATCCAGCTTCCCACAGGCCTCTGACTTCATATTCTATCCCTTTTGCCACAGGATCAACACAGAGTCAAAACAATACGATAGTAGTAAATTACTACCTAAGTTGGAAAAGACTCTTGAGAGTCCCTTGGACTGCAAGGAGATCCAACCAATCCATTCTAAAGGAGATCATCCCTGGGATTTCTTTGGAAGCACTGATGCTAAAGCTGAAACTCCAATACTTTGGCCACCTCATGTGAAGAGTTGACTCATTGGAAAAGACTCTGATGCTGGGAGGGATTTTGGGGCATGAGGAAAAGGGGACAACAGAGGATGAGATGGCTGGATGGCATCACTGACTCGATGGACATGAGTTGGTGATAGACAGGGAGGCCTGGCGTGCTGCAGTTCATGGGGTCGCAAAGAGTCGGATGTGACTGAGGGACTGAACGGAACTGAACTGAAGCTCCCTCTATTTATAATGTTTTCCCCCTTGTATCTTTATAGTCTACTTTTTCTTCTTCAGCCTCTGGGGAGGAAATAATCCTTTAGGATCTTCAATACTTTCTTTGCTCTCCCCTCTATTTGGACACATTTAAAATCTCAAATGGGGAGGGAGGTGGGAGAGGGGTTCAGGATGGGAAACACATGTAAACCCATGGGGGATTCATGTCAATGCATGGCAAAACCAATACAATATTGTAAAGTAATTAGCCTCCAATTAAAACAAATATATATTAAAAAAATAAACACATTCACACATACATATTCCCTTGAACACATATTTTTAACATTTAATAAGCACACACTTAATATTTCTTTGGTATTGCATCTTCATTTACCACCACACTTATTTACAGATTAAATCTAAATGCTCTGCTCCCGAGTCTCCATTTTCTTAACATCAAAAACTTCTGCTCATGTCACTGAATTCATGAAGGCAACCAACGTCATCTTTTCCCCTGAAGTCAAAGGACTTTCTCAGTTCTTGTTTTTCTTTATTGTTTAGCAGTAGTGGAGACTGTTCTCCAAGTTGATATCTATTGTGATCTTTCTCTTTCTCAATGACCTTGTCTTCTTCTTTGGTACTATCTCATTTCTGCAAATGACTCCCACATCTCTATGCCTAACGGTGGTCTTCCCACCAAGCACTTGATCAGAACATCCCACCTCTCACTTAAAATCTGCTTGGTCCAAACTTCCTTCTTGAAAACTTCCTTCTTGAAAAAAACAACTCTTCTATCCTATTTCTGTTTTTTGTTTTTTTTTAAACCCAAGTTGCCAAAGTTCAAAAATTTGGAACACTTGTTGAGTCAGTTTTCCTACTTATATCCTATTAAATAATATACTTGCTTTCCTTGAACGTTCTTTTCTATTCCGTAGTGTTTCTGTACTTTAGGATCTATTATGTCTGTGGCTATACTATTCAAAGGACCTTTTATTTGGTTTTCTCAAAGCTGTATCTCTACTTTACAAGTGCAACTCAAATTCTTCATTACATCATATAAACGTGATCATTTTCATTATGTCATCCTACTTAACACAATTCTGGAATATAAACTCCTCATTCTCAGTAAGGTATTCAATGCCTTTCACTTGGTTTTATATTATTTTTCAGTTCTACCTTCCACTACTCTTCCTCTCTGCCCGTCCACCACTGGCAATATTAACCACAGCTGCTTACTGCTCCTTTGGCAAAGCTTATGCTTTCTGAGGCTATGTCCTTGTTAATACATATGCTTCTACCTGCCAGATTTCTCCCTTTTCTGTTCATCCTCTTAAAAACTTCACCTATACATGTCCAATCATTTCAAGATAGATTCTTAAGTTTGTCAACTCTGACTCAATGTCTTCTAGATCAGTCCAGTTGAAAGTAACTTTTTCCTTCTGTACACTTTTCCAGCACCTAGCTTCCACAACTCACAGAGCCCTTATTATGTAGCATCATTTACTGCCCTGAACTGTAAGGATTTGAGTCCATGCATTTTCTCCCTCACTCTCTGCCCACATAGATAGTACATTTCTCAAAGTCATGGTTAACTTTTCACAACTTGGTAATTCTACTGCACTTGGCATAGGGTTTTATACAATGTTGGAACTTAATTTAAAAATTAAGTTGAATGAATTCAGACCAAAAACAACTACATGCATAAAAATACAAAATATATAGAAATATAATTGCTCATCATTAGAAATTACTCCCTTCAACTCTGGAATTGACTAAAAGCCAAACAGAACTGGGTGACTTTGTACTACGCAAATTCCCCATTATTCACATTTTAAAGAAAATTTAAAAACCCATAAATTAATGCAGAATTTGGCTTACTTTCCACAGGAGGAACAAAACAGTTTCATTTTAATGTTCCCTCTGGTCCTTAAGAGTCAGCAGTTTTTGATGTGCGTAAGTGGGAGAGAAGACAGAAAAGCATTGTCTCTTTAAAGTACTCTCTACAGAAAGATCAATTTTATCCATAAAAACGGAAAACTGAAAGTGGAAAAACCTAAAATGGCAATGTTGGTAGTTTTCCCACTACAAAAACATGTTTTCATATAAGAAGTTTGATTTTAGAGCAATCACTCCCAACAAAATAAAAATTAGGTATCATTTTTGTAATAGATGTATTTCTTTAGTCTAAATGTACACTTCAGTAAATGCCTATGTACTAAATATCCCTGATGAAAAAATAATATCAGAATCTAACATTTAAAATTATAGGTACCTGCTAATTTAGACTTCATCAGTACTCTTGCATGGAAAATCCCATGGACAGAGGAGCATGGTAGGCTCTGACAGTCCGTGGGGTCACAAAGAGTCTGACACAACTGAGCGACTTCACTCACTCACTCACTCACTATTTTAGCATTTGGGTCACTGGAAGTCTTTGAATATTAATACTCCTGAAAGTCAATCAATAATTTTAAAGCAAGTTGTATAGAAAAATAAATCTTTTGTAGAAGAGAAAACATAAAACAATTCAGCATGGAACATCATGAAGAAATGGAATAGGTATTTTACTAAGAAGGAAATCCACCCTGCAGATAATGAACAATCTTCTTAAAGCAAGTGGGTAGTACATGAGGGCTACAATTAAAAATGTTACTTTGCATAGTTATGATCTGATACAAACACTGTTGGAAAATTTACAGAGTTCCCCACATACAGCTACAGATTGCTGTAGTTGAAACTAAACAGAAAAAAATCCTTTATGAAAAGTGAGAGTAAGATTAGATTACCATATAGACAAGGAAAATAGAAGAGACAGTGAAAGCACTTAAATAGGAAATAAGAGTTGAGGTCTGTTTACCAAGTTCTCATATAAACAGGTAACTGAAATTTATTAAGTACAGAAATAACAAAGAATATTTCTATGACAAAAGGAATAAACAGCTATGAGCAAGATAGATGTCAGATGGATGTTTTAATTTAGATCACATGCTAAATGTTAATAATTCAGGCATGAGGCAGTTGTTTACATCGGTCTCTTCATTTCAGAATAGAAACCTGCATTATTGTCAAGGTCTGTATTTTATCAGTCTTGTCTTAGTGGCATCTTACTTGATTATGTACAGGAAACCAAACACAACTTGTAAAATAGATTAGAGAAAGATCACATATGTTGATCCATAAACTGTAACATCCTTTACTATTGCTAAATATAAACCTCATATCCTATCCAAGTCTATAAACTACTTAATTTATTGTTACCAGATAAGGGAAATAGCATTTGAATAAATGCATTTTTTTCAAAAGCAATTTGCAGCATGTTTATGAAGAAACTGTCTGGGATTTCATAAATGTGACTTTGAGTTAAATATTGATTTTATGATTTGGCCAGTCATTTAAAATAAATAATCTCATAAGTCAGGTTTAAATCATGTGGTACCCCACTGTCTTTTTCATTTTTGCGGTACGGTTAGAGGGTTCAGATAGCCCTTTTCTCACTAATCCCGTACAATGTGCTGAAAACGGCCAGCTGCCCAACCACTTAACAAAAATAAAAGTGACAGTCAAGGGACGGCTACTGGATGAATAAAGGTTGAACGTACCATCATTTAGTATGTATATTAAGAGTACTGTATCATTCTATTATTGATTCTATCAATCAATTCTATTAATCAAAGAAAAGAAGGAAGGAAGGATCAGAGGGAAGAAGGGAGGAAGTCAAACACAAAAAATCCTGATTCCTGTCTTCAGGGCACTTATAGTGATAAGTTTAAGGTCTTAAGTCCAATCCTTTTCTTAGCAATGTTACACAAAGACGCTCAACTTGGGCATGTGCAGAGCTGTGCTTCCTGCATATGTGTGTCCCCTTGCAACTCCTAATTCCCTTTTCCTGCTCCATTTTTCTTTAAAGCACTTACTGCCGTCAGACATATTATATACTTTATTTATCTGCTTCTGCTCTGTCGCCTCACCTCTAGACTATAAACTCCTAAGGAGCACAGACTCTTTTCAGTTTTGTTCACTGCTGTGTATCCAGTGTCTGGCACTTAACAGGTGCTCTCTAAATATTTAATAAATAAATGAGGAGACCATTATTTTTTTGTTGTTTTTCTAGACTTCTGGTGCATTTTCTAAGACACAATTTCATTTTTTTTTTTCATCAAGCTTTGTTCATATACACACAGCAGCCTGGGCAACAATGTGATTCCACTTACTAGCTGTGATACTGGGTGAGTTATTCATTTCTCTCAACTTCAGCAGAACAAGGATCACAGAAGTATCTGTGGGTTGTTGCGAGAGATGAGTGAGAGAATTCACATGATGTACTTAACTTGGTGCTTGACACATAACAAGTGTTTAATAAATTTTAGTGCTACTTGTTACAACTACTGAATTATTTTCTTCTGTTGCAAACAGCTTACTGATTCTTAAATCACCTTATAGTTAATGAAACTGGGGACATTTAGATTCAAGAGCTAAGATTACATGCAGCTGAGTCTCCTGAAAAAAGGCTACTTCCTGTGTGCACTGTTTTCAGGAAGCATTAATCCTTCTCTTGTTCCATACTGTATTTTAATTAATTGATTATGTTCAGTCTTCTCTGCTACACTGTATGGTTTTTTAGAGTATAAAATCTCTGTATTCTATCACAAAGCAGGCACTCTATAGATGTTTGTCCAATGGATGAGTTACTGTAAAGAAATGATTCCATTACTCGTAGTCACATCAATCACATCACATATGCACTATCATTACTTCTTGAAAATTACATTTCTCAATAGATGGTGGAGATCTAGAGAGCAGAGTGGAGGTTTTAGTGTTGGAGAGTGATGCAGACCAGTGTGGATGAGAATAAAAGCAATGGCATTCAGTAATGTACTGTGAATAAAGAAGTGCTCAGAAGATCGATACAAAACCAGTTCTTATACTCTCATAAATGGTTACTCTATTTCAATAGTAATGATCTAATTTCCATCCATCTTACTTTACAGAAGTGTGACTACTCAGGGAGAAATTCTAATAAAAAAATACTTGATAAAGATGAAAAGAACAGTTATTTGAAATGAGGACTGTGGAATAGGGACATGGCACATCAAGATTGTATATTGTCACCCTGCTTATTTAACTTGTATGCAGAGTACATCATGAGAAATGCTGGGCTGGATGAAGGACAAGCTGGAATCAAGATTGCTGGGAAAAATACTATTAACCCCAGACATTCAGATGACACCACCCTTATGGCAGAAAGTGAAGAAGAACTAAAGAGCCTCTTGATGAAAATGAAAGAGGAGAGTGAAAAAGTTGGCTTAAAACTCAACATTCAGAAAACTAAGATCATGGCATCTGGTCTCATCACTTCATAACAAACAGATGGGGAAACAGTGGAAACAGTGGCAGACTTTCTTTTTGGGGGCTCCAAAATCACTGCAGATGGTGACTGCAGCCATGAAATTAAAAGATGCTTGCTCCTTGGAAGAAAAGCTATGACCAACCTAGACAGCATATTAAAAAGCAAAGACATCACTTTGTCAACAAAGGTCTGTCTAATCAGAGCTATGGTTTTTCCAGTAGTCATGTATGGAAGTGAGAGTTGGACTATAAAGAAAGCTGAGCACTGAAGAATTGATGCTTTTGAACTATGGTGTTGGAGAAGACTCTTGAGAGTCCCTTGGACTGCAAGGAGATCCAACCAGTCCATCATAAAGGAAATAAGTCCTGAATATTCATTGGAAGGACTGATGTTGAAGCTGAAACTCCAACACTTTGGCCACCTTACATGAAGAGCTGACTCATTGGAAAAGACCCTGATGCTGGGAGGGATTGAAGGTGGGAGGAGAAAGGGACGACATGCCGGGGTCCAGCCCCGGTGGATCCAGGGAATTCGAAGTGGGGACGGCGTCGGCGAAAATCATGAAACAACTGCTTAATTAAACGTTTATTAAGGATATAAAGAGTGGTGAAATAAGGATAGCTCAGCGAAGAAATTCAGTGAAGAAAAGAGGCTGAATAAAATTCCAAAGCAGGGAATTTATGTCACCTACGAAGGCCGCAGGCATCCTCCTGTCCTCCCGAAGGAGAGGAGACACTAAGGCCTCCCCGGTCAGATCTTAGAAGCCCAGGCAAAATTAGTAGGCTTGATGAGCTTCCCTGCCTCAGAGGAAAAGTTCAGCTAGAAGGTGAAAGAACGACATGGGGAGACCAAATTTCGGTGAACAAAAAAAAGGGCATACTTTATTTTCCAAAGTAGTTTTATACCTTAAGTTGTGCATAGAGGATAATGGGGGAAGGGGTAGAGTCATGCAAAGACAGCAGTTCCTGATCCTTATCGAAGCCAGGCTTTCAAACTTATCATATGCAAAAGTTTAGGTGATTTACATCATCTTCTGGCCAGGAGGCCTGTTAACATTTTAAGAAACTTATTTTTCTCTAAAGGCGATTATTCTAAAGTCAGGCACCAGCCTCCAAAAAGCATTGGATAAAGTTGCATTCCTATAGGGCAAACGGTGAGGTGGGCTCAATCAAGAAAAGAATTAACTCAAGGGTCCAAGGTTACAAACATTGAGGCTACTACTTACATTTCTATACACCCATTATATCAATCAATACACCGCCAAGGACACAGTAGGTAAGGGATATGGCGACTTAGCAGCAAACATTGGCCCAACAAGTGAAAAACCCTTCACCAATACAATTTCTAATCAATCTTTTAACTACTCAAAGGAATTTGTGTTTAGATAGTTTAGAACATCTCCTGCCTCTCACATGTAGCAGGAAAAAACCTATTCAGGCAGGCTAGAGGACTTCCAAAGGAGTTTGTAGGTTGAAACACTGTCACACCCAGGAATTATTAACTGGAGCTGTAAGCTAACTCTTTTTTCAGAGAGAGGTAGTGGGGGACAGCCCCCCGTAAAGTCAGAGGTGTAGGTGAAAGCACAAAGCAGAAAGTAGGCAGACTCTGGTTTTGGGGGTAGATGCTCGAGAATTTCCAGGGAGACTCCTGAGGCTTGATCCCACCTTTGCGTATGCCAAGCCTCCTTCCTCATGACCTTTGCCATGGGTGGAGCTCGCTCCCCGCAATGACAGAGGATGAGATGGTTGGATGGCATCACCAACTCAGTGGACATGAATTTGAGTAGGCTCTGGGAGTTGGTGATGGACAGGGAGGCCTGGCGTGCTGCAGACCATGGGGTTGCAGAGTCAAGACATGACTGAGCGACTGAACTGAACTGAACACAGCTTGAGGTTTGACCACATGCAAGAATCAGTGAGAGGTTAGGAAATCCAGAGGTATGTAATATCACAGCAAAAATACTTTCAAAGAACTTATGTTAATAGTCATCCAAATGCAGAATATTTAATAGTTCTAAAACCTGTATTCAAATAATAAAAATATACAGTGCTTTACACAGGATAGGAAACAGCCAAGTGACTGGCAGATTTTATGCTTGAATCAGCCATTTAGCATGTATTCAAAATAAGACATCAGAGAGAAAAAACTCCAGTATCACAAGGCTTCTATGTCTATAACTCTCACATGCTGTGAATCTATCTCTTTGTGTAATGCTTCTGATTAGGAAGGTACTTACATTAGGCCGCAGTCTGGCTGCCAGATCATAATACTTCTCAGCTGCTTCATTGAGGCTAGCCTGTCTGTTAAAGAGAAAAACATCAAACTGTATTAGTTACTTCAAATTTCAGACTGATGAACAGAATCATTATGCAGCAAAATAATATTAACTTTAAAAAAATCACAAAGTGAAAGTGCAAGTCACTCAGTCATGTCTGACTCTTTGTGACCCCATGGACTTTACAGTCCATGGAATTCTCCAGAATACTGGAGTGGGTAGCCTTTCCCTTCTCCAGGAGATCTTCCCAACCCAGGGACCAAACCCAGGTCTCCCACATTGCAGGCAGATTCTTTACCAGTTGAGCCACAAGCCATGTCAGTCAAATAATAAGCTAAGTAGAAAAAGATAATTAAAAATTGAATGCATGCAATGTACTTCTGGAGCTTCCAGGGTGGCTCAGCAGTAAAAGAATCTGCAATTCAGGAGATGCGAGTTCAATCTCTGGATTGGGAGGATCCCTCGAGAAGGAAGTGGAAACCCACTCCAGTATTCTTTCCTGGGAAATCCCAAGGACAGAGGAGCCTGAGGGATACAGTCCATGGGGTCACAGAAAGAGCCAGATATGACTCAGCGACTAAACAACAAATAATGTACTCTGTCATGATCTTTTAGGCATTGTAAATAATATCTCAGTATCTCAGCCGAATCCTATTCAGCAGATATTACTGTAAATTTACACATGAGACATTAGAAATGTCATTTTTCTTTTCCAAGACAAACAAGATCATATGTTACAGGGTTAAGATTCTCCTGCTTCAATACGATGTTCCAGAAAAACCCTTACTTTTAAAAATAAATTGTCAAGATTACTATCTAGCTGTTTTTGTTTTATGAAAATCATAAATGCTTGCAGTTTTTTTGTTTGTTTTTTTTTTAATCTGTATCTATCTATAAAGTTACTTTCTTTTCAATTCAGGAGAAGAAACTTTCAATGTCTGTAGTCTACCAAAAAAAAAAAAGTCAGCCTCTCCCTCTCTTTGCTCTCTGGCCACCAAGGGTAGGCACTTGATGCAGCCTGAGCTAAAGGGACATTCTTGCTTAGGACCTCGATTCCTGAGCAAATGGTTGTAAGATGAAGAAACAGTTAGAATTGCTCACAATGGTGGAGGCAACAGGGCTATGTCCTTTCAGACTCTTCTGGCCAAGAATTGTAATGGATGTCCCGCTTCCTTCCAGGAAGAGCCTGAGGCTACCTTATTTCCTGCTGATTCAGGCTTTCAGCCTGTCTTGAATTCTGCAGTTCCCACAGCCTTCAAATAGCAACAGTTTTTCTTAATTACCACAAAATACCATGACTGTCACAGTTGACTGACACAAATAAGATGTACACTAAACTTTATAGATAAGTTTGTGCATTGCCTATTCTTGCAATTCACAGCAAACTCATTGCTTCAGCCAACTGGTTAATAGAAGAAATCAAATGTCTTAGAGTTTCCAGGAAGTCCAGTCAATAAGCCATCAAAATATGGTATGTTTGGGACTTCCATGGCAGTCCAGTGTTTAAGACTCTGCACTTCGAAGCAGGGTGCATGGGTTCAATCCCTGGTACAGGGACCTAAGAGATCACATCCCACGTGGTGCAGTCAAATAAATAAATAAAATATTAAAAACAAACAGAAAACAATACGTTTTATGATCATGCCATGCTGCTTTCAGAAAACCTTCCAGCATAGTAGATAATAAGGGTTAGAAGCCCTTGCAGGTTGCACTGTAGTCTGGTGAGCATACTTGTGGGGTACAAAAGAAACGCTATAGAAAAAAGACAAATTCAGCCTTAGATATATGTACAGCACAGTTATAACATGAACAATAGTAGTTAATGCCTTGAGGTCCTGCAATTAAATGGAGTTCTCTTGATACTGTGACATAAAGAAGATTTTGAGATAAGAAGATTGCAAAGAGGCCAGGAATAAAGAAAATAAACAAAAATTAACCTTTTCAACTAGAAAGCTACTACTCTCTTTAAAAGAGAAGGCATACTGGGCATACCTATAAAATTGAATTTGCACTTTGGTCAGGCCACATAAAAACTATAAAGACATATATCATGCAACCATAAAAATTATGGGAATAAGTGAAGACAACATTTCTCCAGAGAGCAGGACATATTTTTCTAATTTTTAAAGGAAAAATAATTAGAAACATTGCTATTTTTAATGGGGTTATGAGAAAGTAAAAACCCTTGACTTAAGACTCTACTGGACTCATGACATGTTACAACGTGCTGCTGCAATTTATATTCTCATAAACGTTGAAGTTCAATTTCAATATGTCATGAAAAGTGCTTTAGCCTGGTATGAAACTGTAAAACTTCTCTCGCTAGGGTATTTAATGAGGGCTCCCTCAACCAAATTATAAGATCACTTTGGTTCAGACTCATTTGGAAATCTGAACCAGAATTCATTAGGTCATGCCCTGGAAAAGTTTTCTCCAGAGCAAAATAAATGGCATGGAGGTAGGAAATTAGAGTAACTTAATACCACAAAGAAGTAGGTCACTTTGAAGCAAGATAAACCAGTGTATGTCAAATATAGAAAGTATAGCTATCATTATTATGGACATTCAAAGTCATGAGGTAGATAAGGATCAAAAGTGGAACTAAGGAATTCTCTGGGTAAAATGCCTTTAAAATAATAATTGATGCAACTGAAAAAAGGTTTCTTCCCCTAAAAGGGTTATCAGTCTATCAAGCCTTCCCTGTCTTCAGTCTTTTGAATTCACAAAGGAAAAATCTAGATGACTTAGTCTATTAAGCCAGAAGTAGAATTAATGATATTCCATTTAATAAAAAATATAAATAGTAGAGATTATTATATTTGCTATATAATTGTGAAAATTAATTTTGACTCTTGGACTTTGCTTCTAATATTAAATGGCTTTTACTGACTAGTTATAAGGCATTTATGGCAACACATGTAAAACTGTGGGGGAAACAGCTGCATCAGCTCTACCCACTCAATCTTCATGTATATGCTTGTTATACTCTCTACAAAGAAAACTCATGAGGAGCTGTCCAATGTCTACTTTATGGTGTAAGCTATACTGCATACTCCCCTCTGCAAGAAGCATCCAGGGAGTACTTAATAAATCTTAATTGCTAAAATGATTAAATCATTAATCAACATTTGAAAATTGAGGAAATTAGCAATATTCTGCTAATTGCTTAGGGGATTCTAGTAAATATTGTCTAGAAACTTAACCACTGTTGTTAAAGACTGATTACAGATTCCCAGGATTACTGGGATCAAACTATTTAAAGAAGCTGATAAAATATATTTTTCCTGTATACCCATATTTTTTCTTTGTTCACTATTTCTTTTCTGGGACTCTAAATTCTCTATCATTTATAAAATTCCAGGAATTGATTACTGCATTTTCCAGTTACATCAGTACCATGAACTGACTGCTATTATTAACCACATTTCAAAGACGATTAAAATTAGGTTTAGAGAAGTTGACATCCCCCAAGTTAACACAGCTGGTAAATGGTTGAGCTCGAAATCAAGGACTCTAAAGCAAAATATCTGAACCACAAGGTCAGGCAGATATCTCTGTAAGCATCAGACATATCAAAAGGACATGTGATACATTGTTCTGTGGCAGATGACCTCACTAGTTCCCACATCAAATACTAAGAAAGGAATAAAACATGTTATTTGATTATTATGATATAAAAGCAATGATTTAAATGTAAGAAATGAGATTCGAAACAGTGAAAATATGGAGAACATTTGCAATGACAGGTTTTACTTCCTGAGTGACCCTAACTCCCAAATTACCAGACACAGTTGAGCAAAGAACAGTTTGAGAATGATGAAATGCATGATATGATGTTTTGCACCATGAACTTCACCCTCTCCCAAAAATGGGGGAGGCAAGGAACTAGGGAATGAGAAAAAGCAAGAACAGCGTTTCTTACCCCCACGATCTCCTATTTTTGGCGGCAGGGGTGTGTGAGATCACAATTAGACAGAAAACGGAACCCTAAGTTTCCTATTATGTCCAAGTAGAAGACTCAGAATGTGTCACAGGAAAGCACACCAGGTCCGGACGCGTGACTGTCCTCATCTGACCCGCCGCCGTGAGCCTGTATGATGCCCCCTGTGCACGTGTGTGCAGATTTGTCCAGCTCTTTGTGCCCATGGACAGCCGCCCACCAAACTCTTCCATCCATGGAATTTTTCAGGCAAGAATACTAGAGTGAGTTGTCATTTCCTCCTCCAAGGGATATTCCCCACCCAGGGACTGAACCCACGTCTCCTGAGTCTCCTGCATTGGCACGTGGATTCTTTACCACCGAGCCACCAGGAAAGTACACTATGTCCCTTATCTAGAGAATAAAGAGTTCATCACTACGCCAACAATAGACATCAACTGCAGACTCATACAGAGGCTCCTTTCTTACTATTAACTCCTGCCCATCAGATATGTAAGGCCCTCTTTCTCTGACCTGTGGCCTCTGGGGGCCAGAAAAGATAGGAGGTAGAAAAAGCCAGATGGTATTTGCAAACTCGACTATGAAGTAAACCTTGACTTCTGAAGAAATCACTGGATTCAGCTAATTGTATTTTTGGTCTTTAGGTTCAGTTTTTCTGCCATCAGTGAAAAGACAGGCTCGGAGTTGAAACAGATAGTAACAAAAGTCACAAACAAATGTCATCATTTGATTACTATGGAATTCTATTTTTGCACAAGGGACTATGAAGCTTACATGCTAAAAATAAAGAAATAAATTTCACATTATAATTCTTCTCTCTGATATTATTTTATGACAGAAAAGTGTCTTTTAGAACACAGGTTTAGGACTCAATATTCTGACAAGATATGTATAAAAGAAATCTGGGGATCGATTATGTGATGAAACAACAACTTAACATGTCCTGTAAAATGTTTGAGGAGAATCTAATTAAAGAATTATTTATAATTACCTACATTTTTATGTATTCTGTGAAAGTTGGTAAATTTAAAATGACTTCTTTGAGAATACAGAAAATAAAAACTCAAGTAGCATTTAGAAGACTCTCTTTAACTACAATTATTAATGCTTGTGAATGGCCAATTTTGAATTAAAATTATTTAATGTGGATAATTATCACTATTTGACTCATATAAAAGACAATATTTTATTAGTCTTGGTGATCATGTTCAAGAATAAATTATAAGCTTTTTTTTTTTTAACTAGAGAGCTGTTTGTTCCCTGTATCATGAAAGTAGAGTGAAACAGTAGCTGAGGTTTCCTGGGTTTTTGCCAACTTGCTAAACTTACATTTAGCTTTAAGTTACTCAAAGCAGAGCCACATTTTAATTCTAGTTGATCAATGTATAGTAGGAATAGATGTAGAACTAAAATAAACAAGGATATAAAAATGTATGGAAAATCTTAAAATAGCAAAATCAGAGTCACATATATGTAAAAATAATGGAGCAGAAAAAATCCTTGCAATGAAACTCCTAGAATAAACTGTTAATGATCATCAAGGATTCTCAAATGAAAACTCTCAGTCAAGAAACCAAAAGTGGCCTCATGGTCTGTAGGCATCCATCTCAATGCTAAACATCAAGGAGAGAGAGGCAAAGCGGAAATGTAGCAGTAACAGAAGAAAAGACTTTGTTGATGTTTTAGTTTTACAAAATAATTCCTTAAAGTCAGGCATTTCTTGATGTCCTATAAGAGTGTCAGCCCATTCTTTAATGGCCTCAAATCTTTCAGGGCTGCTTAGGACAGGTTAAGCCTGTATCTGTAAAGATTATACAATAAAAAGAGAGGAAATGAGGAAATGTGTATTGGTAATGTCCACTATAATATTCCCATATAGTACTTCTATTCAAGGTGTAATGCTTGGGTGGAGAGACTGGGTTGAGAGGGATGATAAAAGGACATGCAAGCTAGAACTTCCTTATAGGAGAGGTCCAATTACCAATATCATAAGCATGGGACTTTCTCTGGAAGGGTAAAACCTCAGGTACCACCTCCACATCCTAACTAGAACATGCGGTGGAACAAGATCTCTAGTGATTCATGACTCACACATACTTTAATGTCTGAAAGGCATGGAGAAGGAAGATGCCTACCTTCCTTCAACCTCATCTGCCATGCCTCTTTTAACAGTTTTATTTTTTTTTTTAATTTCTTGGCCCTATTGTATTTTTTTTTTTTTTAACTTTTTGGCTGTGAGACATGTGTGATCTCAGTTCCCTGATCATGGCTTGAACCTGTGAACTCTGTGATGTAAGCATGGAGTCTTAACCACTGGACCAGCAGTGGAGTCCCTGACACGTCCCTCTGCTTTAAAGACCTTACAACCCATTACAACCTAGTTGAAACAAGCCCCTCCTGACCAAAATTGGCCAGAAAAGTACAATTTATAAATGGAAAACCCAGTAACTTTTCAAGTGGTCTCTGATAATTTGCTAAGGTATTAAAGAAGAAAGCATATGACCCAGAGGGCCTTGGAGATATTTCCAACATCCAACATATGTGTGTGTGGGTACTCATAATCTGCTCTGAGAAAATAATCTTTGTTCCTTTATCCCTTAAGAACTTCAATTTTATGTCACTTCCAGTAAAATTATTTGAGAATGAAAACCAAAAGATAACAATTTTTTCTCAAATATTCACTCTGCTCTCTAAAAATCAGGGAAACATTGGGAACCCGTTGGTACGTGTAGTTCTGCCTTTCTTACTTAGGAAGCAGTGACAACTTGGACCCTCAGACCTGGAAAAAAGGGAACTGCAGTTATCTCAGCAGTATGACACTATCCTAAGATGATATGTCTAAAAACTTAACATCTCTAAGTACAAATTTGGAGTTCACTCTCCTATGACTATAAATCTATTTTATAAAATGTATCATAAAGGGTAATTTAATAATATTGGGAGAATCTTGCTATTTAGGATTTACATATTTGAAAATCTGTTACTCCCTGTAAATCCTTTTTCCATCAGTAAATTCAGGCGTCACAGCTTCTAGATAATTGCTCAGTTATAAAGATGTGAGGGAGCCAAAAGGACACAGTGAAAACAGTATTAAACCTGGCCAGAATATGCTAAGCATAAACCCCAGCTTTACCAACCGTGGGAAATAACAACTAACATTGAGCCTCAGCATCTTCATCTGTAAAATGGGAATATAAATATCTTCTTCATATATGTGAAATTATAATTAAGAAGGTGACACATAAAATGTAAATTATAGTCCAGGTAGACAGGAGGTATTTGAATAAATGCTACCTTTGTTCCTTCATTACCCTATAAGTGGATTAAAAAAAAAAAGAAAAAAAGCTTTTCATCACAGCCCATGGATGCTGGGAATAAGTTAAATTTGTTTTCAGCATCTCAATACTTCCTCTCAGGTGTCAAATATCCTTGTGTGCTTTCAAGCTTCCAGTTCTGGGAGAACGCTGAATAAATCCATTCATACAAAATGCTTCTAACAGAATAATTGATTCAATACTTTCGCTTCACAACTCTATAGACATAGCTCTACTGAGTTTTAGTATTTTAAATTCCTTTGATATTTTCCTTTGATGATAACCAATCTGCTTTTTTTTTTTTTAATGCTCTCATCTGGAAACATCCATTACTTTTTCCTTTTCCATTTTAAGTACTAAAAATGTCAACACGTGTAGTCAATGTTCTAATATTATGTGAGGCCTTCAACATCTGTGATCACTCTTCCTGGATATATATTTAGTAATTAGCCAAAATGTGGATCCTGTCTTCCCAAACAAGGCAAAAGCCAGAAATTCCCTCATCTTCCAGCTTTCTTCCAGCCAAAGTATCAGCACAAAACTCAAGTTCCATCAATCAGATGCAACCTCATAAGAGTCAAAGTTAGAAGTAAGCATAATGGGCTGGGGGTGGGGGGGTGGGGGGGAGGGCAGCTGCACCCGGAAGAATCATCTCATGAATGTGGTGCTTGCTCTTCTTGGTTCCTTGTGGGTGATGACGACAGAGCTCTGGATTCTAAAATCTGCTGTGCTGCAAGGAAAGCTGCTGCTGCTGCTGCTGTTGCTAAGTCGCTTCAGTCGTGTCCGACTCTGTGCAACTCCATAGACGGCAGCCCACCAGGCTCTCCCGTCCCTGGGATTCTCCAGGCAAGAACACTGGAGTGAGTTGCCATTTCCTTCTCCAATGCAGGAAAGTGAAAAGGGAAAGTGAAGTCGCTCAGTCGTGTCCGACTCTTCGCGACCCCATGGACTGCAGCCTACCAGGAGGTCCATGGGATTTTCCAGGCAAGAGTACTGGAGTGGGTTGCCATTGCCTTCTCTTGCAAGGAAAGCTAGGCAGTAGAAGTTATTTCTGGTTATGTAGAGTACTCTCAATCTTGTCAGAAGAGCCTGTAGAATTCTCTACAATAAATCTCTACAATAAATCCTGTTTCTGTTTAAACTGGCAAGAGTGGATTCTTTAGTGAGCAACTAAAAACAGTGACTCAAACAAGAAGATAAGTTTAGGAGTAGATCTCTTTTCATTAATTTGACTTTTAATATGATGATTAAAGACCTTCATCCTATCCTGGAAATTTTGTCTGTCTGTTGATAATTGTTTATCTGCTCTAGGTTCTCCTTCAAATATTTTCTATTTACATTAACATCTATATAACAAATACAATTATATGTGTATGTCTGCCATATATGGGCTTCTCTGGTCCCTCAGATGATAAAATATGTTCCTGCAATGCAGGAGCCCCAGGTTCAGTGCCTGGGGTGGGAATATCCCCTGGAGAAAGGAATGGTTATCCACTCCGGTATTTTTGCCTGGAGAATTCCGTGGACTGAGGACCCTGGGGGGCTACAATCTATGGAGTAGCAAAGAGTTGGACACAACTGAGAGACTAGCACTTCACTTTTTCATTTTTGTGCCACATATAAGAGCATATAATTATATACACATATTTATATATACAGACAAAAGTATCACAGATTACATGGGTACATGTATATGTATACATATTACATGTATATAGGTAGTATATAAACACTACCTATATACTATACATGTATATATAACTATATGTACAGTTGTATGCTATACGTAATTATACAAATACATATATATATATATATAACTACTGTGTATACATCATTCTCATTCTATCCTCCAATCTTTTGTCCTTTCGGTCATCATTTTCATATTTTTAGTGTTTCTCACTAAGTTCTGGGAAGATATCTATAATTTCTATTTAAATTATCTATGAATTTTACATTGCCACCACCGTAGTCATGAACTCAGAGATCCTATTAATCACTGAGTAAATTTTCCTGACGTTATAAGACCCCTCTTTTCAACATCCTATTTTATTTTCACAGATACATTCAGTTCGGACAGGTTAGATTACACTTCGATAATAGACACATCCTAAATCTCAGTGAAGGGACAAAATTTATTTTGCACTCATTCAACCTGTCTGATGCAGGTGAGAAGGGAGGTTTGTCTCCCATTGATTATTTCAGGATCTATTTCCACTGACTCCTACCATTTTGGCTTGAAAGTAGCACACATCACATTCACACACATTCCAGTGACCCAGAAAGACCCAGGGAGGCCTTCAACTGGGAGAAGTCAGGAAAGTGCAGTCCCGTTATGTTTCTTGAAGTCAGGAGGCCAAATATATTTGGTGAGCAGCATTAATACTTCCACAACATGTAGCACTCTTGTGAATCACCTTGACAATAGAAATTGGAGGTGGTGGTTTAGTTGCTAAGTCATGTCCGACTCTTGCAACCCCACGGACTGTAGCCTACAAGGCTCCTCTGTCCATGGGATTCTCCAGGCAAGAATACTGGAGTGGGTTAATTAGAAATGTTCTAATTCTACAGAAAAAGATCTTCACCTATTATTGAGAATTAAAAGGAGTCTGTTAGAAATTTTGCAAATTTATAGCCTCTTGAAGGTCTGAATAAGATAAAGACTTTCCCCTTGATGGGCTCTTCCAATCTAGTTTCTTCTGGGGGAATAATTTTTTTTTCTCCTCTTTTCCTTTTTGGCTTTTGTAATGAGCAGCTTTTTCTCTATTAATAGATTCCTTGGGTCAACTCACTGGGAGTTAGCCTAGGAAAGGGAAGTTAAATGAGGATGCTTCAAATCATGTCTTGAACTCTCACATTTCTTAAATTGCTGATTTTGGATCTTAGGTCAACCATTAATTCAAGACACAGTCAGGCAGGCTTCTGCCCTTTCCCTTACATCCAACTCATCACCAAACCTTGCCAATTCTGTCTCCTAAATATCTTATGAAAGAACAGCATTCTTGAGGAAAAATTAACATCAAACTCAATTTACCACAATGTGGCATCACCAAGGGAAATATCAGATGCAACACTGAATAAGCAAAATCTTGACAGCTAACCATTTTGATAAGGCTGCATTCAAGGGAAAACCAATAGCCTTTCTTATTATTTTTCAGAAAACCCCTAAATGTTCTTGATTAATAAGGGAAGAGGCCGGTGTTCAGCTTGTACAGTAAGCATTCAAGAAATACTTGAATATGACAGAGCTGAAAAAATAAGCCAACACATTCAGAGGAGCTGCCCCCAGGTTGAACAGGATGTGGGCAGGCTGTGGTGGTCATACTCGCAATCGACAGGAAGGCACTGACTGAATGCAACTTGATAAAGCAGTGCATACTGCAGAAAGCTAGAGAGAAGGTTTTGAAGAATAAATCCTAAGAATTTCCACCCTGCCAATGTATAATAAAACTTTCCACTGGTTTCTAGCACTACGGTAACTAAGGAAAAATTACAAGTGATCTATTTAACAAGGACCTTTTTTGTAATTGTTCTTATAACGAACATTGGTAGACCTTGAATTTCAGATATTGATTTAATATGTAGCAAAATGCCTTGTTGATGAAAGTATCTATTATGATTAAGATGAATTAGCATCTAGAAACATGTGCATGCACATTCTTGTAAATGGTGTATTGTGATTAAAAGCATAGTGTTTTATTCATGAAGAACAAAAAGTCCCCTTCCCATCACAGCCCCTGACCTTGTCATGCATATTAAACTTGTCTTTTAAAAAAATTATCCTTCCACTGAAGGTTCTTGCAAACTGGTTACAATATATTTTTTAAATATACCAATAGTTTATTGAATCCTGATTTCTCTTTGAAAGTATCTGCTTTAGGAATGCTAAGCATTAATGTGAAATGAGAGTATTAAACTGAAACCTCACAGTATTCTTCTTCCTCTCAGACTTTGAATTTCTTATTAAAAATTTATTAAAAGCCAAGGAGGAAATCACTAAGATATAGTTACATTAATAATCTCAAATTATAAATAAAATCTCAAAGTAATTTATAAAACTTGCTTTAAATATTGGTTCCTGGTGGGTATGTGATTATAAAAGGACAGGATGCTTGTGGTGATGCAAATCGTCTGTATTTTGACTGGAATGATGGATACACAAACTGATGTGTGTAATAAAAGTGCACAAAACTAAATACACACAGATACACACACCGGTATAAGTAAAACTGGGGAAACCAGTAGATTAGTATCAATGTCAAAATACCGGTTTTGATACTGTATGGTAGTTCTACGAGATATCACCATCGGGGAAAGTGGATAAATTGTATAGGGATCTCTCTGTGTTGTTTCTTAACCGCATGCAAATCTACAATCATCTCAAAAAATTTTTATTTTTAAATGTTCCTCTATTTTTCTCAAAAGTCCATGTTTTAAAATCATCCAAATGTGGACCAATTCTCTGTTATTCTTCTTCCCAGATAAGAGCGATCTACGTAATCAGAAACTTCCCAGAAGCCAGGCTCTGAGCCATCGTGGCAATGTTACCTAAGGAAGCATCTGCATGGAGATTTTGGAGTGGATTTCAAGGAACCACATGTGAGAAGTGGTGTACACATGGCTAATAGAATAAATAATGCTTTTTGAACAACTGTATAAATCATTCGAGTTTCTTAAAAACATCCTTCTTTAATGCATTCACTTTCATTTTATATTGACACAAAAAACTGTTCATATGCCTTTTAATTGTTTTGAATTATTGTAATTAGTCTTCAAAACAAAATTTCTGAGAAGTGATGCATAAATAGGTCTAAAAACATACTACTTCAACACATAACAACAGTGTTAATTATAGGTTCATTTGAGAATTTGATAGGCCTTCAATATATTTATATTTGATAATCCTCTCTACTATCAAGCATAATGTATTCATGTGCCACATTCAAAATAATTAATAAAAAAATACAAATACTGAGATGCAGTTGACTGACACAATGTTCTGTCTTAGAGACATTTAATTAGACAATTATTAGTATCAATTTTGCAGCTTTCCTTTTGTATTTTATGAACAATAATTTTTTAATGGAAGAGGGTCTCAATTTTCAGAGAATCCTAAACTCTCATATACTCTATATACTGGGCACATAAATCATAATGAATTAAATAGACCCAACTGATTTTAACATGGTTAAGCAGCATAATTCATTTTGGAATGTAGTGTAAGGTGGTACTTACAAAAAGGGGAATTAGTATAATTGAATAAATTATAGTAATAGGTTTAAAGCTACAGTGTAGTCTTTTCAGGCACAGTAGCAAAAACTAACCTGAGCATGTGGGCGGCATTGAAGACAACATCAAACTCTGTGCTGTCCAGCTCAGCTGCTTTTTTTGCCATCTCAGCTGCTTCTATGAGGCGGGCTTCTTCCAGAAGAAACTGACCTGCAAAGCATGAAGTCAAGTGAGCTGAAACCTAGAAAATAATAATCCTGTGAAACAACTAAAGCTGCTACAGAGAAAAATCTAACAACGGTGGTAAAGGTGATACAAAGCTAAGATTTATGGGTGCCGCACATCTACATGCTCATTATTCAGGCATATTTTATATGCCCTTCCCTTAACTGCAGAATATTGCAGTGTGACAAATCTGTTACATTAACACTTTTTTTTCTTAAAAATCCTCCATAGATTATTGAAGGAGAAATAAAATGAACAAATTTAAAGGTATGTTACAAATAGGTAAAAAAATATATATATATTTTTAAGTATAACAAAACAAAAAAATTTCTGGGAAGATTTTAGTTTTCTGATGGTCAAAGTGGGGATTAAAGCACTATGTTAGTTGTGCTAAATCTATAGCTCAGGTGAAATATATTTCCATAAGCCACTCATCAACTGGTTGAAACATTAGTTTCACCTATGTAAGTCACTGTAATCATTATGTTGCCTCACTAGTGTAAAATTTAATTATTAGCTATAAACCTCTGAGACTCTAAGGTGAGAGCTGCTTTGTAGGAAAAAAGATATATGACAATAAGTTGAGTTGATTTTAATTACTGGTCCTTTAAAGCAGCTTTTGTCTCTGATGCATATGCACAGTGCTACCCATATTAAGATACATTTATTTCCTTATCTAAGTAACATTAAAATTATTGAATAGAAACATAGAAAGGTTGGCTTAGTATTATCTTATAGACTGACTACTAAACACACAAGAATATTCACAAATTCAGATTTTTGAGATTACTTTCAGGTCAGCTCTGCAAGGTTAAAATTATTGCAGATAGAGCTACACAATTCTTCAAAACTCTCTCTCAAGAACTGTTGTATGATGCTACCCCAAAATCATATTGTAAAGGCAAAGAAAGGTGAAAAAAATTGGGACCAGTTTTAAGGCTGTAAATATGCACAGAGAGAACAGGCTGCTTTCTTTTGTGTGTGTGTGTGTGTGTTTATTTATTTATTTTTTTTTTTTAATTTTATTTTATTTTTAAACTTTACATAATTGTATTAGTTTTGCCAAATATCAAAATGAATCCGCCACAGGTATACATGTGAGAACAGGCTGCTTTCTATAGGTAAGGATTTACTACCAGCAAAAGTAATGATGTTAAGCCTTATCTGATACAGATAATCAAATGAAAATCAAATCAAGGGAGGACAGAGGTATACAGAAACCACCCAGGCAACTGACAGGCTTATAAAGTTGTTTAATTTTATTATTTTTGTTTGTTTTGAGATTCCTATTTTCTTAGAGTTCAAGACTTTAACACTATGAAATATTGCTGGAAAAATGATTCGCAAGTCCTAAGGCATACAAAGAAACTGAAAAACTTTAAAAATGGTAAATTCTTTGCTTACTGCTTATCTAGTAAATATTACAAATGATCTTCTGACCTAAATGGCAGTTCTTAAAATACAGGGGAAACTTTCTACTTTAAGGTTTTATAATCAACCGCAGCCACTGCTTGTACTTAAGCGCAGCTTCTAAACTTCAACTAGTAATGAGTGGTGAGTAAAGCCAGGCCTAGGCTTTTAATCCTAATTTTTGACAGGAGTTGGAGGTCCTTTAGTTGTTTCTACAAAATGTTTTATATCACTTTCTTAGTTTTTCACATAACATTTGGCGCCTTTCTCATCTCCCAAAACAAACATAATTTTGGGATCAGAAAATGATTAAGAAAACAGAGTTGTAGGTAGTTATGTTGATACATAGAAAAATGTATTACTTAAGGAATTCATGTAGACATTAACTCTACAGACCTGTTGAAATGAGATTCAATTTAAAGTATATGAGGTTTTAATAAAGTAGGACAAAAAATAGACAATCTGCAGCATACTGAATATTAATATCTCTGCACATATGCCTTGGTACAAGATACCAGGCTAAACTCATTTTTCAGTTAGTTATGCTTCTTACAGATTAAAAATTAGAACATAATATTAATTGCTACCTATCTTCAAGGCCTATTTACCTAACTAAATGTATTAATAAATATACTAATTACTTATGTGATTTTTAAACAAAGGATAATGTAGGAATTTATTAATTATTCTTTTCCTTTCCAGTTATTAATTCTGAAAATGTATTCTGTATTAATAGAAGAGAAATGCAACAATTAATGGAATAATGAAGGTTATTTTATTATTCCAGATGGTAAGAGGAAAAGGAGATATATTAGTTCTGGGGGGAAAAAATGAAATCTATACTCTCCATGCAGAAATAGAGGGACAGAAGTGACAAGAAGTCTACGTGATGAAGACAATGATACTCAATGGCCTAAAAGGACAGTTGATATGCAATGACCAGGGCAAAGCCTTGCAAGTTCTACTAATGCTGAATATATCTGCTGTTCATCAACAAAAAAAAAGAGTAACTAACTAGTTGTGTAAAATCAAATAGGCGATTTTTAAAATATTTTAAAACATTTCCTTACAGTTTAGGTAAGCTTTGCTACAGAATACAGACTTTGTAGCAGCTTTCAAGATCCAAAAACTACATGAAACACATAATTTTTAGTACTGCAAATGGTAACCAAAAAAAAAAAATTCCTATATGATAATTTCCTAACAGGAGGATTCATTCATCATATTAACATGCAAAAAAAGAATAATACAACATATGTGTAAAGTATCTGCGTAATTCCCTCCATTCTGTTCGCAATAACTCATAGATCTCAATAGACCAGTTAGTGTTCTTCTATGATAAAGCTATAAAACATCAGGCAATGTGAATCATGTGGTGTTTTTAAGTGACTTTGAAAATCTGAACCAAAGTCGAAAATATTGATACATTATTATTATACTGTGTTATACAGTAATCAATTGTTCAAAATAGAGCTCACAATTGATGGAAAACAGAGCAAAAAGCATTTCAAATACACAGAACCAACATAAATAAAGAAATAAAGACATGCTAGGTTTCTTCTACATAATTATCCAAAGATCCTAAATTGATATGTTATTGGGGAATAACAAAATTTGCTCTTACTCCTAAAAGACTACCTTAATTGCTCCTCTTCTATTAGCTTCATCTATTATTGCTCCACCATACCCCGGCTCCAGACTCTGAACTACCCTGCTTCCCTTAGTGTAGCCTGCTGCTTCACATCCTTATTTGGTCCTCAACTCTTCAGCCTCTATGGTTTCTCTGCCTTGTCCTGCCCCAATCTCCAGGCTGCCTGTCTTGCCCACCTAGCATAATAGGAGATGTTTCACTTCCTTCCTAAACACTCCTTCCTTCCTAAAACACTTCCTTTTTGGTGAAGCCTTCTTTGACCACTTTCCAGTAGTGTTAGAATTGCTTCCCGTTTAAGTTCACTGTAATATAATTTACCAGTCTAAACTAGAGCACTTACAAGAGTAAAAGAGAAGGGCATTGTTAATTGTACTGGAGCAGGGGAGATAAACCGGAATTGCTCCACCATGACTGCCCCACTTACCCCACTTACAGCACACGGCACAGGCTGGCAGTCTCAATCCTCTAGTCTTCATTACTATCGGGAGGTGAACTGTTTCACACAATAAAGCGCCGAATCAGTGTTAGGAGAAGTGATCGATACCAGCAAGCGAGCCAGAAGTACTCTTCACTGAAGAATACAACGGCTGACCACTGAACCCACCAAGACTGGGCCAGACCCTGAAGCTTGGTGAGCTGGATCTCCTACTGGGGCTCTGAGATTGAGGCTTCCCTGGTGGCTCAGATGGTCAAGAATCTGCCTGCAGTGTGGGAGACCCAGGATCGATCCCTGAGCTGGGAAGATCCTCTGGAGAAGGGAATGCTACCCACTCCAGTATTCTTGCCTGGAGAATCCCAGGGACAGAGGAGCCTGGTGGGCTACAGTCCATGGACTCTCAAAGAGTCTGACACAACTGAGCGACTAACACTTTCACTTTCACTCTGAGGCAAGATTGAGTCAGGACACTGCAGGGAGTGAAGGGTGCTAGAAAGGAAAGGAAGAAAACTTGAGGAGGGCAGGCTGAAAGATTGCCTTTCTCAGTGGTGCTCCAGTTTTAGCATGTATCACAATCACTTTGAGGACTTGGTAAAACAGAAAGCTAGGTTCTGTTCCTAAAATTTCAGATGCAGTGGGTCTAGGGCAGAGCCTATGATTTACATTTTTAAGAAGTTCCTACAGAAAACTGATGCTGCCAGTACAGGGCCCACAGCTTAAGAGCCAGCTGTCTTATGGGAACAAGAAAATGAATGTTTTGCACCATACCCTGGACTCCTGCCTGTGATTAGCTAGGATTAGCTGACTGAGCTCTTCTGGAAATCAACTGCACGTGACATGACCTCCCTCACATCACAGGCATAATGATCAGGTTCTACATACATGTACAGCTAGAAATACATATGTATATGAATAAGAAATACTATATATAAGTTTACTCTCTCAAACTCAAAATGAGGAGATTTAAGAGTTTTATTCCTCACTAACAGGCTAGATCTCTGAGAAATCATTTCTCTTTCACATACAGTAGACAAACACATTCTTTGCGTTTGATAATTGAGTAGAATTTCAAATAAAGAAACCACAAAAATTTAAGTAAAATACATTTTGTTCTCTGGGTGTACTGTGCTACCATAACTTATCATTATTTCTTTGGTTTGTAATTTGTCTTACCCAAGTTAATTACAATCATCTTATTTCCTTGTATCCAATCAAAGGGAGAAAGACCAAAAAAAAAATGAAGAGTTATAAAAGAAAAAATACATTTGAGTACAGAAAGGCAGAAGAGAAAATAAAAAGAGAAAGCTTTCTCTAGAGGCCCCGATACAGAGCGTAAGTAGCCTCCCAGGGGAAAGGGGGAAAGCGGTTGAGAGTTTTGAATTCAATTCTTTCAGCATTAGAGGTGTGCTGCTTCTTCTCTGGACAACTGTCTCACTGAACAATTTAAGAACTTTGTTGATTTTTACCAACATATCAATATGAGAAGCCTGTGAAGATCAATCTTTCATTAATTCCTGGATTTAAAAAGCTGTCTGAAAGGTAGAAACCCATAAAATTGTAAGCTGGCCTTAAGCTGTAGGTTCAAACACTGCTTTCCAGACGTTCTGCATATAAACTCCCAAGATTAGTTGGGACTGTCATTTTTCACTAAAATATTATGATAAACTCAGTCTTATGATCAATGCAACTAAATTAAGGAACTAAAACAATTAGTAGTAAGTGCTATGATAATCCAATTCTCTTGAGGAAAAATCACTCAGACACAGCCTTTAAAAATGGTTAAAGGTTGGGACTTTCCTGCTGGTCCAGTGGTTAACACTTCACCTTCCAATGCAGAGGGTGCAGGTTCGATCCCTGGTCTGAGAGCTAAGATCCCATATGCCCTATGGCCAAGAAACCAGGACATAAACAACATAATCAATATTGTAACAAATTCAATAAAGACTTAATTTAAAAAAGTAATAATAAAAAATAAAAATGGTTAAAGGCAAATGAAAATCTTTAACAGAGAATTTTTGTTAAAATAGTTCCCCTTAGAGAGGACATCAGGTTATCAAAATATATCTAGAACTGTCTTACTTCTGATACCACCCTGTCTCAAACCATCTTCTCCCCCTGGGTAACAGCAGTAACTTCCTAATGGGTCTCTGCACTTCTGCCCCTGATTCTATAGGCTACTCTCAACATGGAGAAGGCAATGGCACCCCCTCCAGTACTCTTGCCTGGAAAATCCCATGGATGGAGGAGCCTGGTAGGCTGCAGTCCACGGGGTCGCTAAGAGTCGGATACGACTGAGCAACTTCACTTTCACTTTTCACTTTCCTGCATTGGAGAAGGAAATGGCAACCCACTCCAGTGTTCTTGCCTGGAGAATCCCAGGGACGGGGGAGCCTCATGGGCTGCCATCTATGGGGTCGCACAGAGTCGGACACGACTGAAGTGACTTAGCAGCAGCAGCAGCAGCAGCAGCAACTCTCAACACAGCAGTCAGGGATCCTGTCATTCTAAAGTTGGCTCAGGGGAGCTGAAAGTCATTACACTGGACTATCCTGCCTGATATGACCAACACGGAGTTCTACCCTCAACCTTTACGTCAGTTCTCTGACCTCATCTCCTTTGTTTTCTACTACTCTCCCTCTTGTTCACTGAATCTATATTAGGCTCCTGCTGTTCATCCAACACATCAGAGTAACAAAGACCCCTTCACCAGGGTCTTTTTCCATTCTCTCCGCCTGGTATGCTCTACCCCAGATATTACAGAGGCTCACTCTCTTAATTCCTGGCACACAGTGGGGATTTACTAAAGACATATTCAATGGCAGGACTGAATTAACCTAGTCATAGCTCTATGTGGCTAACTGCTTCATCTTCCAGACCAAGTTAGAACCTAGCCAGCACAGGTCATCAGGCGCTTGCCTATTCATAGCCTCTCACCTCACAGTGATTTTGCGCAAGGCTGCAGTGAATGGTCACATACGCATAATACACAAGGGTGCCATTCACAAGGATGTCTCTGTGAATGTGCCTCTTGTACTTGAGCAACATGGTGGCCCTGACTTTAGACCTTTGAATTTCCCTTGAAATATAAGTGATCCAGACATCAATTATATTAATACCTTCAAAGACATTTAATTTCAGAAAAGTTCAAACTATGTAAGGTGTTTAAAATTTATTATATTCTATTGCACTGTGAAATAATTCCAACCATTTGTGAAAATAACAAACTGAAGGTTAAAGTATCCAACCCAACATATGGGGATATGAAGATAAATGCAACATTTATTTTTGGAACAGTTTCCATCTAGCAGAGGAAAAGGGAGATTATGAAGATAGTTTAACTATAAAATGTATATAAGTTTGAAAAGGGAGCTGTGCAAGGTACCACAAGCAAACTGTATCATTTTGGGATGGAGGTGAATTGCTTGGTGTTGTTCACTTTGTAATCAAATTTAAATATACATAAAGGGCACAAGGTAAGTGTTCAGTTCAGTTCATTTGCTCAGTCATGTCCGACTCTTTTCGACCCCATGGATTGCAACACGCCAGGCCTCCATGTCCATCACCAACTCCCAGAGTTTACTCAAGCTCATGTCCATTGAGTCAGGGATGGCACCCAATGATCTCATCCTCCGTCATCCCCTTCTCCTTCAGCTTTCAATCTTTCCCAGCATTAGGGTCTTTTCCTATGAGTCAGTTCTTTGCATCAGGTGACCAAAGTATTAGAGCTTCAGCTTCAACATCAGTCCTTCCAATAGGTACTCAGGACTGATCTCCTTTAGGATGGGCTGGTTGGATCTCCTTGCAGTCCAAGGGACTCTCAAGAGTCTTCTCCAACTCCACAGTTCAAAAGCATCAATTCTATGGTGCTCAGCTTTCTTTATAGTCCATACATGACTAATGGAAAAACCACAGCATTGACCAGATGACCTTTGGTGGCAAGGTAATGTCTCTGCTTTTTAATATGCTATCTAGGTTGGTCATAACTTTTCTTCCAAGTAATAAGCATCTTTTAATTTCATGGCTGCAGTCACCATCAGCAGTGATTTTGGAGCCCCCCAAAATATACTGTGTCACTGTTTCCACTGTTTCCCCATCTATTTGCCATGAAGTGATGGGACCGGATGCCATGATCCTAAGATCATGGTGACCATGCTGACCAAACTCTGAATGTTGAGTTTTAAGCCAACTTTTTCACTCTCCTCTTTCACTTTCATCAAGAGGCTCTTTCCTTAGTTCATCTTCACTTTCTTTCATAAGGGTGGTGTCATCTGCATATCTGAGGTTATTGATATTTCTCCCAGCAATCTTGATTCCATCTTGCACTTCATCTAGTCCAGCATTTCTCATGATGTACTCTGCATATAAGTTAAATAAGCAGGGTGACAATATACAGCCTTGACATACTCCTTTTCCTATTTGGAACCAGTCTGTTGTTCCATGTCCAGTTCTAACTGTTGCTTCTTGACCTGCATACAGATATCTCAAGAGGCAGGTCAGGTGGTCTGGTATTCCCATCTCTTTCAGAATTTTCCAGAGTTTGTTGTGGTCCACACAGTCAAAGGTTTTGGAATAGTCAATAAGGCAGAAATAGATGTTTTTCTGGAACTCTCTTGCTTTTTTGATGATCCAACGCAGTTGGCAATTTGATCTCTAGTTCCTCTGCCTTTTCTAAATCCAGCTCGAACATGTGGAAGTTTATGGTTCACATACTGTTGAAGCCTAGCTTGGAGAATTTTGAGCATTACTTTACTAGCGTGTGAGATGAGTGCAATTGTGCAAGTTTGAGCCTTCTTTGGCATTGCCTTTCTTTGGGATTGGAATGAAAACTGACCTTTTCCAGTCCTGTGGCCACTGCTGAGTTTTCCAAATTTGCTAGCATATTGAATGCAGCACTTTCACAGCATCATCTTTTAGGATTTTAAACAGCTCAACTGGAATTCCATCACCTCCACTAGCTTTGTTCATAGTGATGCTTCCTAAGGCCCACTTGACTTCGCATTTCAAGATCTCTGGCTCTAGGTGAGTGACCACACCATCATGATTATCTAGGTCATGAAGATCATTTTTGTATAGTTCTTCTGTGTATTCATGTCACTTGTTAATATATTTTGCTTCTGTTAGGTCCATACCATTTCTGTTCTTTATTGTCTATTACTAGCATCCAGAAGCAATTATCTGTACCTGAGGGCTCTTCCCAAAGATTCAGATGACTAGAACAAGAATAAAAGGCACTGAAGAAGTATTTGGGCTGACTGGTTTTGACTTTTAATAATGGTCATGACATCTCATTATAACAAGAAGAGTCAGTGAAGTTGAGCAGAGGTGAGTGAGCCCTTTCTGTGCTATTTCTAACTAGGGAGGGGAGTAGTGAAGTTCTGTTAAGATGGGTGGGCAATATCCAAATGCACAAGATTTACACTAACTTTTGGAAAGAGATTCTACTGAAGAGAGGCTACTTGTTAACATGTGCTCATTATGCCTGGAAGAAATAAAATTAGAGAGGAGAATCTTCTGCTTCTCTGAAGAGAGGTTTGCTAAATGTCTGAGTGAGGTTTGCTCTCAGTCTTACACCAATCTCTCTCTCCCTTCCCTTCTAGTTTTGCTGCTTCATGTTTTTGTGCTTTGGCAGTCTGAGTTAATAAAAGCTCTGGTTTACTGAGACAGACCCAGAGTGATAACTGCCACAGTTACTGGCTAAGAAAACAGGTGGGCCAAGAAAACAAGGAAAAGGTCATCTAGGAGATCAATCTGGACAGTTCAGTTTGAGGCTGGAAGGCCCTGGATGTATCCCTACATGACCATGAGGCCAAGAATCTGGCCTGAATTGGACAGGTGGCACAAAAGGTGTCCAGGGCAAAGAAGATTAGAAGATTAGCAGGCCAGGGCTCTGTGCTCATCCAGAAAGGAGGCCAGGAAGGCTATTGCTTTATTGCATTTATTTCTCCTCTGACTCTTTTCAGAAGGGCTATGAAACCAAGGGAGTTACGAGGACTATCAGATGGAGAGTGGGAATTAGAGAGGGCAAAGAAGGAAAAGAGAGGGGCCCAGGGAGGAATTGAAGAGATCAGAGAAAGGGGAGGAGTGGTATGGGGGCATAGAGTGGGGAAGCAACCTGATCCCATTATAGATTTAAGTAATAAAGAGATTCAATAGAGATCAAGTATGCTCCATCAAGGACAAGACAACAATGCTAAGACTTCAAACAGTCCGAGTTTCATCACCTAAAGATGAGGACAAAGCCATAACTAGATGAGGAGTACAACCTAATTAAAGACAGGGGAAGTAGTCACATTTTATTCTAGGATGTTGTGTAATCTGAGACAAGGGAGCTGTAAGGAAAGAAATGAGACAGATGCAGGATTCGAAGGCAGACACTGAAGTCGCTACAGAAAGGAACATGGCTCTGAGACTAAGTTAAGGTGGGTGGTAATGAGACTGCAGAGAGGTGGTCAGGAAGCTTACATCCTCTGCTTAAGAAGAGCTCAGTATTTTCATTGTGCTCCACAAAATTCCTGAGGGCTTTTGGGAGATATTCACTTTCAAATGTGTCCACAGTGGCACAGAGGAGTCAATGGCAGGATACACAAACTTTGGGAACAACTGTCTTACATAGTCAGAGGCAGATTGCAAACAACCTCCCAAGTACATTCAGTCACTGAATGAAATAGCTAAGATTGGAAAGACAGCCTCCCTCCCTCCTTCTCTATCTCTCTCCTCCCCAATTCTTCTCTTGTTAATAATTACTTGTCACTTATAATCCTTCTTCTTACAAGCAATTATTCCCTTTCTCTCTGGTCTTTCTGTCTGCATGCTGACAGGTAAGGATTTCCTCTTTTTCTTAATTCCTACATCTTTATTCTATCTCCCTTTCCCCTAATTTCTGTCCCTTATTTATATACTTTATTCAAAAATCGTTCTATACAATTCATTCATTCTTCAGGATATTAGCATGGTTTTCATTATAATTTTAAAATTATTATAATTTACTCAGCATTTAACTTAAATGCAGAGCACATGATGTGAAATGCTGGGCTGGATGAAGCAAAAGGTAGAATCAAGATTGCAGGGAGAAATATTAATAACCTCAGATATGCAGACAACACCATGCTTATGGTAGAAAGCAAAAAGGAACTAAAGAGCCTTTTGATGAAGGTGAAAGAGGAGAGTGAAAAAGCTGGCTTAAAACTCAACATTCAAAAAACTAAGATCATGGCATCTGGTCCCATCACTTCATGGCAAATAAATGGGGAAACAATGGAAACAGAGAAAGACTTTATTTTCTTGGGTTCCAAAACCACTGCAAATGGTGACTGAAGCCATGAAATTAAAAGAAGCTTGCTCCTTGGAAGAAAAGCTATGACAAACCAAGACAGTGTAATAGAAAGCAGAGATACTACTTTGCAGACAAAGGTCCATGTAGTCAAATTTGTGGTCTTCCCACCAATCATGTACAGATGTGAAAGTGGGACCATAAAGAAGGCTGAGCGCCAAAGAATTGATGCTTTTGAACTGTTGTGTTGGAGAAGACTTTTGAGAGACCCTTGGAGAGCAAGGAGATCAAACCAGTCAATCCCAAAGGAAATCAACCCTGAATATTCATTGGAAGGACTGATGCTGAAGCTGAAGCTCCAATACTTTGGCCACCTGATGGGAAGAGCTGACTGGTTGGAAAAGACCCTGATGCTAGGAAAGACTGAAGGCAGGAGGAGAAGGGGATGACAGAGGATGAGATGGCTGGATGACATCATTTACTCAATGGACATGAATTTGAGCAAGCTCCAGGAGATGGTGAAGGACAGGGAAATCTGGTGGGCTGCAGCCCATGAGACTGCAGAGTTGGTTGGACATGACTGAGCAGCCAAACAACAAATTAGCATTTATTACATGCTAGTTATTTTATGAAATTATAAATGAATCCTCATTTGAGGTCATAAAAATCATCTCCAGATTAAGAATTTGAGGGGCAAAGAGGCTAACAGAAGTCATGATCAAGGAGGTAATCTACAGTAGGGCTGGGTGTGCCTCATTCCAAAATCCTTGATCCATCATCCAAAATCCAATGCACTTTCTATGTCCTAATCCAAAACTTCATTTCCCAACTTCTTGCTTTTATGACTTTTTGAGTCCTATATAAAATCTTCAAAAGAATATATGTAAATTGTTGCTATGGTCTGAAAGTCTATGCCTTCCTCCCTTTCATATGTTGAAAGCCTAACCCCTAAAGTGATGCTATGCAGAGGTAGAGTCTTTAAGAGGTGCTTACGTAATAAATGTGGGGTCCTCATGAATGGGAGTAGTGAACTCATAAAAGAGACCCCAGAGAGTTCCCTTGTCCCTTCTACCATAGGAGAACTAGACAGAACATGGCTATAAACAAGGAAGCGGGCCCCAGACACTGAGTCAATCTGAGCATGATCTTGGGACTTTTGGCTTCCAGAACTGTGAGTAATAAATATGTGTTGTTTGTAAGCACAGTATTGTGTTATAGTACTCTTAATGGACTAAGGCATGAACTTAGTCCACTTTCTCTTAGCAAAACAAGATCTAGTCAAAAATTATTTTTAAAAAAGTAGATTCTCTTTGTTCTCTGCTAAGTGATTTCAGTCATGTCCGACTCTGTGTGACCCCATAAACGGCAGCCCACCAGACTCCCCTGTCCCTGGGATTCTCCAGGCAAGAATACTGGAGTGGGTTGCCATTTCCTTCTCCAATGCATTATGCATGCATGCTAAGTCGCTTCAGTCGTGTCCGACCCTGTGCAACCCTATGGACAGCAGCCCACCAGGCTCCTCCATCCATAGGATTCTCTAGGCAAGAATACTGGAGTGGGTTGCCATTTCCTTCTATCTCCATGCAAAAACCAGAAGCAGAGATAAGAAAAGGAAAGAGTAAAACTAACAGAAAACCAGTCTATCCTTCTTTCGTCATTCTTGTGTTAAATAAAATACTGACTGTCCTTCTTCGTGTGAGGTACTATTTTCAGTGCTGGAGAAAGGTCACCTGTTTATATTCAAGACTCTCTGGTTTTGAGTCTCGGGTTCCTCACTTTTTAACAGGGATAACCTGTGTTATCAGAAGGAATACATGACATAGCATGAATAAAACTGCACAGGGTGGGGGCTGGTGCCTTTCCTCCTGTCTTTTCTTTTCACTCTCCTCTACATGAGCCCCCTCCCTCCATCTGCTCCTTTCTGTCTCTTCACTGTCTTGGTGACTGAGCTGCCCTTCCTGAGGTTTTTAAGTAGGTGATTATGAGAGCGCCATGGGCGTCTCCACCAAAATCTCAGCATTCTGTGTCTGTGTCACCTTTGTGAACCCAATAGATTTACATTTAGTTAGAGTGAATTTTTTAAAGCATAAGGCCATAAACATATCATGGGCTGGAGATCAGACAAGGTTCAGACCCTTACTAGGCACAGGGCCTTCAATACATCACTTACACTCTTGATACCTTCAATTCTGCATCTGTAAAACAGGCATAATGTTATTTTTTTGCCCAGTGTTAAGATTCCTGGAGTGACAAAACATACATAAAAGCACCTACAACTGGGTCAAAAATGCAAATGTTTGAGACTAAACCTCAATAATAGAGTACTAGCATTAATGGATACGTATGTGCCTGGCATGACACCAAGCAGGTTCCTTTATGTATATTCTCCAAACTTTGGATTCTGGCCATGCCATAATACTTGAGTTTATTTAATTATCCTAATAATGTGAAGCATCTTATCATCCTTGTATAGCTTTTAACAGTAGTGTTAATTTCTTTTTAGAAACATAATGAAATATAACATAAACTTGGGTGCAATGGTCTGAATATTGTAATCCTAACCCCCAAGGTGTTAGTAGGCAGCACCTTTGTATGGTCATTAGTCATGAATGCCGTGAGATTTGTGTCCTCATAAAAGATGGCTCAAAGAGCTTCCTCATTTCTTCCACCAAACAATTTTACAAGGGGAGGTCTGCAACCCAGAGGATGGCCCTCACCAGACAATGCTGGCACCCTGATTTCAGAATCTCAGAACTGTCAGAAACTCATTTCTGTTGTTTCTGAAGCGATTTAGCAGCAGCAGCAGCAGTCTGTGGTATTTTGTTACAGCAACCTGAATGGCCTAAGCCAGTGAGTCAGACCTGATGTCATTTTGGAATCTCAGAAATACGGTGTTAGGAGCATCTTCCATATGGGGAAATGGGGGCACTGAGAGGTTTAGCACTTGCTTACAGTTGTATGGCTAACAAGTGGCCATTTGTACGACAATGAGGTCAGGCTGGGTGACACCAGATTGTTGTTACCACAGTAAATTGGTTTTTAAATGTGTTTTATGAAAAAAGGTTTATAAGACTCAACTATACAATGCATAAGAATCATATATTGGTTATACTTAAATATAATAAGAGTTTTAGTTTTAGTGTTTATATTTTAAGGAGTATTTTATATTATTTCTATAAAAAGTAATTGGAAATGACATTTAAAAGGCCAGTAAGTAGTGGTTTCAAAGTAGTAAATATTATATGTATATAACATTCTTACGTCTTCTCTTTCCTCAAAAGAAAAGTCAGACAGAATCAAGAATGGAATGCTGATAATAAATGTATGAATTTCATCAAGATTTCTCTTATTTTTAAGTCTTTTATGACTTCAGAGTAAAAGGTAAAAAATAACAGATGAACAAAGACTGTCTCATCATTCACTGAAGCTTGGACCTTAAATAAGTTGTCCATGTTTGACAAGATAAATAGAAATAGTCTTCTGTCTCTGAATACCCCACATAACAAAAAAAGGTGAGTGATTCCCAACTTTTAGTGTATTTGACACACATGGTATCACCCACCAATAAAGCATCCGTAGATGTAAAACATCTGTATTTGCCCCTGACACTGACGTAGAGAGGACGACAGTGCACCGCCACAGTCCGGAGTGTTTCGGCTCAAATGCTGCCTCTGCACTGAATAGCACTGAGATCCTAGGCAATCTGCCTCATAGCTTGATGACCTCACCTTCCTCACTGCAACTGGAGACAGGTAACCTCACCACTTAGCTTTTTTATGGGTATTAAACAAGACACCACATGTGCATTTCTTAGGATATAAAAGCACTTAGTAAATGTTTGTACTATGATTATATTTGATGAATTCATCAAGGAAATACAGTATTTAAGAGAAATCAGACAAGATGCCTTTCTCTACTTTTTATTCCTTTATCACATAATTTTTAATGTCTTAAACTTTACATATTGAGTTCTGTTAAATAATTTTTGGTTCTTATAATAATTTTCCTATCTTTTCTACAGACTGAGCAATAGATTAAGATGCTTATTCTTTCACATTTTGCTAAGGTATTAATTACTTCAAAAACTAATATGTTTATTAAAGAAAACAAAATAAAAAAATATTAAGCCTGCCCTCCCAAATTAACTGCAGAAGTCCAAAAAGCTAAAATTCTTGACAGTTTTCCTCATTTTACTTTACTTTCTTAAATGATACAGTTATTTTGTATAATTTATGATTCTTTATGTACCATAATGTATAATAGATATAGTTGCCTCTGTTATTATTATTCTTTATAAATTTAACCTAGGATTTATAATATTTCCTCAAAAGGGAATAACCGTAGTTTATTTAATTATTTTCCTTTTTGGGGCATTTAGATACTTTTAAAATTTTTCTCCTCTAATAGCAATGCTGTGCTCCAATTACTTTGTGGATAACCTTAAACATAGAAAAAATTTAGTATTTTCCTAAGATATATTACCAAGAGAAGAATTACTGAGAATACCTGCTAGAGCAACTGAAAGGAATTCCTTGTTACTTGAATTTGATTTCTAATGAAATGGTATGTTTACCTATCTTTTAAAACTTGTTATATTTCTTCTTTTGAGAATTATTTGTTATTCTTACTATACCCCTTAGTCTTAGTTCTGTTTCATTCATAGTTCTATAGAGTTTCTCACATCTTAAGTAGCCCTATCTTTTACCTTTTGCTTCTAAGTAAACTATGTCCTACCATGTAACTGTCCTTTAACTGTCTTCTTTTTTTGAAACACATAAATCATGTAATTTTTCCTTTATTTTTGGTTTGTAAGCTTAGCTAATTCCTTCCTTATTTCTTCATATTTTACTCCTGGGAAAGTTTTAATTCTAAAAGTCTCTGGAGAGTATCTCACATAAAATGCACACCGGTATGAGGATTAAATTATATTAAATTACTAAACATATTGCTAGAAAAGTGAATTTAAAAATAAAAAATCTTAGGCAAGAAGTAAATTGCTTGGAACAACATTTAGAAAAATCCTGTTCTAATTACACACCTGTGAACTGCCTGTACTGTCCATGAGCAATGAAGGCACACAAAACATTGATATTTTAGCAAAATGTTTTAGTCTGAAGCACTGAACATAATTGGAATCTCCATGTAATTTTTGCAAAGGTTAAAAACGTATATTCATTTTTAATCAAGAAAATACCATTATTTAGTTCCTTATTTAATTTTTAAAATTACTCATAATTTCTGAAGTGATTAAAAATGAAATGCTACAACAGAACCAATTTCAGTTCACTGTCATATTCTATTTTAATTATGAATAATAAAAGCAATCACACGCTTCTCACCAATTCAACCCATTAAATAGTTTTCAGGCTTCTTTAAGTGTTCACTGATGAAAAATCAAACCCGATGTTTTAATTATTTCTACCTTTAACTATTTAAAAAGTGTCTACTTTTTAAAATGAAATTTAATATATATAAATTATTCTGAAGAAAATAGTCTATGATGGTAACAGTAGAATGTTCTGGACTTAAAAGTTGAAAGAGCTGGATTTTCAAGTTCTTCTCCTACCATGGACATATGTTGAAAATTTCTGATCTGAGAGTCACTTGAAAATTCTGAACTTCTACTGTCTTAGCCAAATGTAATTGCAATCCATTCCTACCTCACAGAGGTTAAATAATGACCAAACAATTCAGGGTCAGAAAACACTGGGTAAGATCAGAAAATGTTAGACAAATGTAATAAGTTCTCAGGATTCTAAACCTGTTGATAGTAATGATTAAACAACAACAACAACAACATAATTATAGCCTTAAAAAAACTTCACACTTCTCTGTAGGCCCAAGATGAAAAATGATCAGCTCTCATAATTTGGATGTATGGCAGTTTGGATGTATATTCCATGTTTCCTTAGCATCTAACTATGGTTCTAGTTCTATCCTTGAACTATTTCCAGACACATGCTATGCCCTCTGCCTCAAGCATTTTGCTCTGGTTTAATGTTCTTCATTGCATCCTCTCTCTTCTACACTTTTGTCTAGAGAACTGCTACTTATCATTTACATGCATCAGGCATAGCTCTCTTGCACCCCAGCCACCCAGGTCAAGTCCCCCTAGTTGACAGCGTGTCTCCTTTTAAAAACTAATTGTAATTATAATTAAATCATTATTTTTATCACTTGTGCCTCCCTTTCCAGTTTTCAGTCTACAGTGGAGCCTGTCTTATTCCTCGTTGTACCTTTATGACACTGGGGAGAATCCTGCTGCCCCTCCCAACCCCCACCCAAGCACAAGGATCTCTCCATCTTCCTTGCCTCTTGTTTGTAGAAAAGTTCAAGTTTCTTAAGTCTCCTGAGTCACAAAAGAGCAAGCTCAAGTAGTTAATGATCAGGACAATACAGTCATAGAATCTTTCAGTTTCTGATACACATTTTTGAGTTGTTTTACAGATATTATAACTAATTGCCCACTGAATTCTCCAGGCAAGAATACTGGAATGGGTAGCCATTCCCTTCTGCAAGGGATCTTCCCAACTCAAGGATTGAACCTGGGTCTCTCCTACACTCCTCGCAGATTTTTACTGTCTGAGCCATAAGAAAAGCCCGAACTATAACTACTACCAGAGGGGAAAGCTAACTGAATGATGACCAGACTGCAGCCATGGCATAAGCTGCTCTATCTTGAGCAGAACTAGCCTCAAGAGAAAGGAATTAACACTATTGTTCATAATAACTGATAACTCTATGGGTGTCAAAATAATTGTAGCTTGCTCTGCTCATATACGTAAGCAGGCAACTAAGACTGTCAGCAAAGACATGCTACAGAGACATGTCAACATCTACTACTCTGAGAATACAGTGCCCTTATGTCAGCATGAAATTTCAGAAGACAGACTTTTACCCCTAATCTCATAGAGACAGAATAGTGTCTGACAAATGGGGATTTGTAAGACTCTTTTGCCCCTTTCCTATTTGTCTATTTCTTTTCTGCTTAAACCTTATAGAAATGAGATCACTAGAAGATTTAACCTAATTCCTGACTTATGCTCTACTGAATGCCCACAACACATTGCCTAACCTGTTGATTCTTTCCCTAGATTAAAAGAAGAATGAATGATTAAATAGTTAAAGAATGACTAGCTTTCTATGCCTAGCAGCCCCTTTAGCAATTCTGTAGGCAGAAAACACAGGCAAGAGAACATCTGAAGAGACCATAAGGAGTCAGCTAGCCTGCACGCAATGGAAAAAGATGCAGAGCTTGACCTCTTGCCTTGATGATTCTCAGAGATCCTTTCCCCCTTTTGCCTTTAAAACCTATCACTGCTAAGCAGAATCTTCTGAGCTGCTTTCAGGACATAAGTCTGCCTTCTCCCAGATAGTCAGCCTTCTGATTAAAGCAGCTTTCCCTTTCTACCAGTACATGCCTCTGGAGTATTGGTTTTTGAGTAGCAAGCAGTCAGACCTGAGTCTGGGAACACTTATGGTGCCTGATATATATTGAGCTGGAGGAAGAAGATCAGGATGGGTCACTTCCCCAGTGGTCCCATGGCTAAGACTCTCTGGTCCCAACACAGGGGCCCTGGGGTTCAATCCCTGGTCAGGAAACTAGATCCCTCATGCCACAACTAAGAGTTCATACGCAGCAACTAACGATCCCACATGCTGCAATGAAGATCAAAGGTCCTGCATGCCACAACTAAGGCCCAACACAGCCAAATAGGTAAATAAAATAAAATTTTTAAATCTTAAAAAGGACTCATATAGCTGAATCCTTGGAAATGAACATCACCGAGTGAAAGGATCAATAATAAAGAAAAGGAGGCTAAAGTCTTTGCTGTTAGAAACATCTGGTTAAGAGATAGATAGGAAAAGAACCACCACCCAAGATCTACATAAAAAAGTACTTCTCATTAGAATTTGTCACAATCTGCTCCCTTTTAATTTTTTTATGCTCTGGTGCGTAATATCTAATGACTTGACATCTGACCCAGATTTATGCATAGTAGGTACCTTATAACACACATACTGATTTTAGTTTTTCAGTTTACATCAAATTTACTAGTATGTATTATAAAATATTCTTTCTGACAAAATGGTTTTCCAGTAATCCCTTAAGACACAAAGCAAGACCAAGAAACAAGGAGGGACTTGTCTTGACTTTCATTCTTTCGGCAGAAGCTTCCTGTTGGAGCCAAAAGAAAATTTATGGAGAATCCCTTCGCTAACAGGAACAGAAGAGACATCCAGGCACCAAATGCTCACTTATTAATAAATTAAATTCTATAAAGACCAGATATGATTTATTTTATGTGGACATGGAAGTTCACTGTAAGTTTGATGAGATATGAATATATTATACTAGTACCAATGGCATAGTTTGAAACCTGTTTCTTTTATATTCCTTAAAATTTCTGATGAAACCAGTGAGAAATTAAGTATATATTAGTAACAATGTGAAATATGAGTTGGAAAACACTTTGGAAGCCCGTATCAATACTTTCACTTTACAGATGAATCTTAATCCCAGAGACTATACGTACCACATAGGCTACATTTTAACTAATTTATTAAACCAGTTTTATAAATCTTCTTAGCTTTCTTTCCTGAAAGTCAACATGAAGAAAAAATGGCAATCTCTAATGTAATCCCTTCACCCAAGGCATAAAACTAGTGGGTTCAAAACACAAATAACATTACAATAACACTTTTAAATACTGCCTTCTAATTGCCATTGCAGTCACTATAAATTCCTATAATATCCTCTGTCTAGTCCCCACTGGATGGCATACTCCAAAGTCACCTGTACCATTAATAAGCTAAAAAAAAAAAAAAACAAACAAAACCCACAATCAGCAGGTAGGGCAAATTTCCAATAGAACAAAACTCACCCACTCTGGCATGTTCATTACCATTTGCAAAAGCATTAAAAAAAAGACTCAAAACAACATTTAACATTTCATTTACATTATGCAAATATTCATTTAACATTAATATTTCATTTAAACTTTTATTTTTAAGCTGAAGTGTCATTATTCATTCAATCCATGGGCATAATAAATACCCTTAAGAATATTCACAACCAGTAAGTGGGAAAAAAGTGATATAAAAACCATAGCATGTATCTTCTTGGACAAAGAGTAATACAAAATTTAACATAACAAATTTTCAGTCAAGTTTGGAACCTGTGTCCAAGTCTAAAATTGACTGAGCTCAGCATTTATTGTGATTACTGTGATATGGTAATATGCTGGATATTGACGGTGCAAAAATGAAAAATAGGTCCTTCCTGTTAGTTACCTCAGAATTTTCTAAGGAAGGTAAATGTATAATTTCATTATAAATATTTACGTCCCCACAACCACTCTCTAGCCTAAGCCACCATCCTTCTCGCCTGTGAGATTGCAATCGAGTTCTCTTTGTGCTACTCTGATCTTCTCTAATCCTGTCTTACCACATGGTTCCTTCCATTGCTCTTAAAATAAGAAGTGAACTCCTTAGCTTGGTTACAAAAGCTTCCTGGGCTTGGGGGCTCTAGCTCTGCCTCCTCTCCAGTCTCATCTCCTCCCACCTTTCCATCAGGTTTAATAAGCTCTGGTCATAGTAGCCTCTTTCTTTGCTGTGAACACAAGCTTGTTCTTGCCTGTGACCTTTAAACTTTGTTTCTTTGTCTGAAATGCTCCTTTCTGGCTCTTCAAAGAGTTGCAAGATTTAAAATATCAGCTTGGATTTCAAATATCACCTCCTCAAAGATGTTTCACCTGACTATTTGGTTTCAAGAATTCTTGTACTCGACTTCCTATCACATCACCTTCTGAAAAGGACATCATCCTGTTTATTACCTACATAGCACAACGTCCATTCTGAAAACAGAACAGTGCTTTGCATCTTATACAAATTAAAATTAATAAAAACTCCTCCAAGAATTTTAAGTTGTGATTTATATGAATTTGACACTCTAAAACTGCACAGAAGGGCTGACAAATCCAAAATACCCATCCACCTACCCAGCCACCTTGTGTCTGTCTACAATAGATGCTTTGGGTCTATCTAACAGTGTCTATTTACAATGTTGTGAAAAGAAATGGAATATGTATTATAGGAGAAAAGCAATGACAGTTATCAAGGGACCCAAAATTTAGTTACTTACAACTAACTTGGGCAAAAACTTCATCTCTCTAGGTTTCAATCTACTGATTGGTACATCAGAGGTTACATTAGATAAATTTAAAAGAACTTTTCAGTTCTAAATTTTACTCATTTGAAGCAGACTTCTTCTAAATAAAAATGTTAATATTCCCTTAAATGTATATTTTAAAATAACTTGAACACAGTGAGATAGGAATATCAGGCAGTCAGTTATGGGCTTCCTGTCTGTCTGTAGTTCTTTTGCCTTAACTACTCTTTTTTGGTGCCTCATTTTTTTTACTCCTTTCCATTTCCTATCCCAGAGTGGGGAAAAATACTGAAACTATCCATAAAAGCATATTTAATTATGCAGTCATCCCTCCCTTAGAAAACAAATGTACTTCTAATAATGGCTATATGCCAAAAAATTTTAAATAACCGAAGAGTACTAAGAAGAATTAGTTTTACACATTCATTTATAGAACATTTATCACTATTTTTCTAATAACATACACAATAAAGAATCTATTTCATTTTCTGTTAAAACTAAACCCAAAAATTTCTCTTGCAAGTAATACTCCCTATTACCACCCCAGGAAAAAAAAAATTCAGGAGAATATTGAAACATAAAAAATAAATTAAAAGATTAGTAGTGGGTAAAGACAGAAAAGTCGGAATAAGGGAGCTAACTCTTAAAATTAATTAATAGTTTTTTTTTTTTCCTAGTGGCATTTCAAATGAAGCAATGATGAAGTTTAAAGGAATTGGTTGTGAAAAATCTAAAGTACATAATAAAATTATGGGAAAGAAGCTTAGACGATGCAGTAAGTAGAATTAGTTTGAGGTACAGAAAATGCAAGCAGAAAGATAGGATTTAAAAAAAAAATCTATTTAATAAAATGACAAGAGGTCCTTCAGCACTCCAAGAAAATAATCAGGGAATTACTTTAGCTCAGTAGGGGTACCCAAAATAGTATGCATGTGAAAACCCTAATTTAAAACACTTCATATAAGAAAACCTGAAAAAATAAACCAAATTCTGCAGTAAACTTAAATTAGTTGACTACTATCTTAACATGGCAATAAAACTGCATTGTGAAAGAAAGTCAGGGGTGGTGATGCAGTTAGTTGCATGAAATTACATGCTGTGCTATGCTGAAAAGATAAAATATCATCACAACCCTACATTTATAAACATATACACACAATATAAATAAACAAATGAACTGATGGTTAATTAAGTGTATCCTCCATTTCAAAATTTTCATTTTCCACACTCAGTGAAAAATGGGCTATCAGTGATAGCCCATCACTGATTCATTTTTACTAGCTGGAAAATGGGAGAAGGAATTTAATATTATACAAATATATTAGTTTTATTTCCTCAAGATATTTCATTCCTATTCATCTTTAAGTTTACTACCTGATAATAACTTAACACATCAAAGTCAATAGTGGTCAAAAAATTCTGTTTCCAAGGGATCAGCAAAAGTAAATGCTTTTCAGCTCCTTGAAAGCTATTGCAAATGCAAATAAGGTAGAAATCAGTGCATCTTACCAGCTGCACACACGGCCTCACGGAACACATGACTCACTACTAACTACAGTGCGGAGTGTAACAGATTTGTTATGTAAGTCCATTCTGGACCGGTTAAGGTAAACTGAGGGTAAACCCAGTGAAAGACACATCCTTTATAGTCCAGTTTTTATCCTTGACCCCAATCTCAGGCCTTTAGAGGCTGGGGTACTTCCAAATCTTCCAAGATTTTCTGGCCAAAATGTAAGCCTCTAAAACTTCAAAATATTACATTCAGTGATCAATATATTATCATTTAGAATGAAAAGAGAACTAATATTAATATTTTAATTATATACCATGCATCAGGCAAGGAGTGAGATGATTTGCTGATGAGATCTCATTTAAACTCCAAACTGAACTGGGAGGTGGGGGTGGGGAGGGACTGAAAATACCTTTCACCACTGAAGTCCTATGAAAATAACTAAAACATAAGGCATAGCCCTTGTTATCATGACTGCTTTGAACAAGAAGGCAAGAATACAGCTCAAGGCTGTATCTGCAATGGCGAAGGCCATGTCCTCTCAAAGTGTTCTTTATCAGTGCAACCTGAATCTCATATCAGCATTCATTGTAACTGTGGGGGACATGAAAAAACTATCAACCACTCACCATAATGCATGTAACAGTTTCCTTTGGTGGGGTCCAGCTCAATAGCCTTCAAGAAGAACTTTTCAGCCTCACTCTTACGACCCTTGAAAAACAGAGAAAATGGATGATTCAGCAGCACATCGAGAGGGATTCTTCACCTTCTGAGCCCAAATGAGGTAGACTAATGTCTACCTGGTATGCATCATCAAAAAGCAGTGCTTTGTTTTTATCTAAATGGGATGATCGAGCAGAATGTGTTGAGAGAGAAGACTGAAGTCAGAATCCTGGAAAACATCAAGATTAGAAGAAGAGACATCTGTATGTCTTCTCTGGAGAAATGTCTATTTAGTTTAAAAAACAAAAAATTAAAAAAAAAAAAGAAGAAGAAGAAGAAGAAAAAGAGACAGAGTGAGTCCATCAAAGATGTCACAGAGAAGAACCAGGAAAGCAGGAGAAAAAAGGGAAAAAATGGTTTCATGGAAACCAAAAGGATGAGCGAGTTTTCAGGAATGGTGGGAAATGTGTTTTCATTTTCTATTTTATTTTCTCCCTTCAATTTATGTTGTTGACATTCATTCATTTATTCTTCCTTGTAAAGAATGATGATCATTTTAGCTTTTGAGATGATTTTGACCTAATGTTTACTTTATATAGGAAGAAACTAAGTCACAATTTGTTGAACCTCAAGCAAATACTGCTTATCCTTGCTGCTGTCACTCAGGACTACAACATACGTAAATCAGGATTTAGTCTAAAGCTAGATCTTCTCCCCAGCTACAGTTTTGAGTAAACATTAGCATCAATATCAGAAGAAAATAAGCAAAAAGTAGGAGCAAAGGCTTATATGTAATAAACTGATTTTTCATGAATTAATAGCATAATCCAGGCAGATTCTAAAACTAGACATTCTTTGCTGTGTTGTAGCTTCTGAACCAAAACTGCCTACAGAGTAACAAAAAGGGGGTGACTCAAGGTAAGAGAAAAGTCCAAAGATGACCCTTCCTAAAAAAGCCCTGTCCTGTATGGCAAGGGTAAAATGAAGATCTATGTTAACTGGGTGGAAGCAAGTCATGGGTGGTGCCTGGAAGCTGTGGGTCTAAAGAAAAGAGAAACAATCTTATCTGATGGTTCCTTCTAATTCATACACTGTACCACATTAGCTTCATGTGATGTTTTTCTTTCCCCTTCACATACGTATTTTTTAAACCACTGTTAAGGAGGTAATTATTCCAAAGATAGAGGTATATGATTAACCTAATATTCTACATTTTATGCAACTTTGACTCATGTCTCCAAAAGACCTCTCCTTTTTGTGTATTCATTTTGCTTAAAGAGCTCATTCTATTGCTCTTTTACTAACCCAATATTCCAGCAGCTAGTGATAACTATAGGATCAGACCACTGACTTTCTCTTTCACTTTACTAACGCTACTCATGTCAATAACTCCTCTTTAATTTATAAGAAACACTTTGCCAAATATCCAATAATTAAACATTAAAAATTCTCCTGCGAGATTTCTCACAGTGTTTTAACTTCAAAGGAAAGCACAAGCAAAATACTTGCTATACATATTACCCTTTGTTGAAGTTAGTAAGAATTAGCAAGAATCTTATCAAGATAGGATCCCCTAAGTGATTAAATAATTCTGATGAATTAGGCAGTCTATGATATGAGTTAAGAGCACAGATTTCAGGAGGCAGAGCAGCTCTCACACTTTTGTAGCTAAATGACCCTTGGAGAATAATTTCATCCATTAGCTATAACTTTCTCTATTACAAAAAAACAAGGCAGGTGGAGCACAGAAGATTTTTTAGGGCAATGAAACTATTCTGTATAGTACTGTAATGACAGATAACATGTCATTCTACATTTGTCAAAAACATATAGAATGCACAGCACAAAGAGTGAACCCTAATGTAAACTATGGCCTTTAAGGAATAATGACACCACCCTTATGGCAGAAAGTAAAGAGGAACTAAAAAGCCTCTTGATGAAAGTGAAAGTGGAGAGTGAAAAAGTTGGCTTAAAGCTCAACATTCAGAAAACGAAGATCACGGCAACCCGTCCCATCACTTCATGGGAAATAGATGGGGAAACAGTGGAAACAGTTTCAGACTTTATTTTTCTGGGCTCCAAAATCTCTGCAGATGGTGACTGCAGCCATGAAATTAAAAGACACTTACTCCTTGGAAGGAAAGTTATGACCAACCTAGATAGCATATTCAAAAGCAGAGACATTACTTTGCCAACAAAGGTTCGTCTAGTCAAGGCTATGGTTTTTCCTGTGGTCATGTATGGATGTGAGAGTTGGACTGTGAAGAAGGCTGAGCGCCGAAGAATTGATGCTTTTGAACTGTGGTGTTGAAGAAGACTCTTGAGAGTCCCTTGGACTGCAAGGAGATCCAAATCCAACCAGTCCATTCTGAAGGAGATCAGCCCTGGGTGTACTTTGGAAGGAATGATGCTAAAGCTGAAACTCCAGTACTTTGGCCACCTCATGCGAAGAGTTGACTCGTTGGAAAAGACTCTGATGCTGGGAGGGATTGGGGGCAGGAGGAGAAGGGGACGACAGAGGATGAGATGGCTGGATGGCATCACTGACTCGATGGACGTGAGTCTGAGTGAACTCCGGGAGTTGGTGATGGACAGGGAGGCCTGGCGTGCTGCGATTCATGGGGTCGCAAAGAGTCGGACACGACTGAGCGACTGATCTGATCTGATCTGATCTGATTGGCTCATCAGTTGTAACATGTACAAGACAAGTTCAAGTTAACACAACCAGAGAAGTGTAGGAGGATGAGACTATATACCAATTCTATATCTTCTGCTCAATTTTTTTTGTAAACCTAAAACTGCTCTAAAACGAGCATTTATTATTTTTTAATATGATGATAATAAAATCTATTTCATGTAATTACAGAATTATCTGAAAGGATACACATGAATAGTTGTTACAGCAGATAGGCATATTCTATGCTTATAATAAATGTTAACTTATTTTATTTGTAGAGTGTTGTTATTGCTCAGTTGCTAAGTTGTGTCCAATTCTGTGACCCCAGGGATAGGCTTCTCTGTCCTCCACTATCTCTTGGAGTTTGCTCAAATTCATATTCATTGAGTTGGTGATACCATCCAATCATCCCATCCTCTGTTGCCCTCTTCTCCTGCCCTCAAACTTTTCCAGCATCAGGGTCTTTTCCATTGAGTTGGCTCTTTGCATCAGATGATCAAAGTACTGGAACTTGAGCTTTAGCATTGGTCCTTCCATTGAATATTCAGATTTGATTTCCTTTAGGATTGACTGGTTTGATCTCTTTGCTGTCCAAGAGATTCTCAAGAGTCTTCTCCAACACCACAGTTTAAAAGCATTCATTCTCAGTGCTCAGCCTTCTTTAGTGTGCAACGCTCATGTGAATTCACTCATGACTACTGGAAAAACCATAGCTTTGAATATATGGACCTTCATCTGCACAGTGATGATGCTGCTTTTTACTATGCTGTCTGGGTTTGTCATAGCTTTTCTTCCAAGGATCAAGCGTCTTTTAATTTCATGGCTGCATTCACCATCTGCAGCAATTTTGGAGTCCAAGAAAATAAAATGTCACTGCTTCCACTTTTTCCCCCTTCATTTGCTATGAAGTGATGGGATGGGTGCCATGATCTCAGTTTTCTGAATATTTAGTTTTAAGCCAGCTTTTTCATTCTCCTCTTTCATTCTCATCAAGAGGCTCTTTAGTTCCTCTTCACTTTCTGCCATTAGAGTGGCATCATGTGCATATCTGAACCCATTGATATTACTCCCAGCAACCTTGATTCCAGCTCCTGATTCATCCAGCCTGGTATTTCACATGATGTACTCTGCATATATATACGTACATAGTATGCAATAAAATACAGAGTTCTGAATGACAAAGACTGTATCTTGCTTTATTCAGAGCCTCAAAACACTTGGTCAGTCTTTAAATCATCACTGGAAAATAAGATACGAAGAACTTGCACAAGATAATCAAGATACAAAATGAAAACTATCATTGGTAAAGAGTGCGGACAAATGTTTTATACAAAAATATAAAGGCGTGTGTGGACTTCCTTCCACTTAAGTTTGAAGGACAGAAGAGAAGAGAGTGGCTCACTCATCACTGTAACAGTAGGCAGTGTAGTAGAACCCTCATGTGCACGCTCCACGGCAAAGCAGCAGAGGCGGGGGTTTAGTCGCTCAGTCATGACCGACTCTGCGACCCCATGGACTGTAGCCCACCAGGCTCCTCTGTCCATGGGGTTTTCCAGGCAAGAGTACTGGAGTGGGGTGCCGTTTCCTTCTCCAGAGGATCTTCCAGAGCCAGGGATTGAACCCAGGTCTCCTGCATTGCAGGAAGATTCTTGACTGACTGAGCTAAAGCAGCAGTATATAGCTTTAAAAAATAAATCAAAATTCAAAGGCCAGTCATCTCAGGTTACTCAAATGAACCCGGTGATTCAAAGACAGTGAGCCCTACCACCTCCTAGATGCAAAACAAATATATCGAAGGCCAGAACATTCTTTTTTGTGGGAAGTAGCAAACCACCAAGGTAAAAACCCATCTTTCTACTTTGATCACTATTTAGTCAAGTGCCAAATTATATGGAAAATAAAAGTCTCAGGAGAGCATATAAAATATAAGATTCAGTCAGACGCATAAGCCAACCAAACACGCACATCACTGGATCATAGGAAGGGTAGTAGGGAGGTAACCCTAAGTTTAATCAAGTTTACTCTTTTCACTATTACTGTTTTAGAGGGACTTCGGTTAAAAAAGTAGAGAAGAAGAAAAAATCATGTCTCAGCAGGTTTTTTCTTGGCATCGTTTAGATTATGTCAGCATTTCTACAAGCAAGCATTATGGAGTAGCCTCTGGTTATACAAAACCCCTCATATCAACCATCCTTACTCATTGCGTGTATTGTTTGGGGTGTTTGGACACTTGTGGTGTTTGAGAAAACCAAGAAAAAGGGACTGTGGTCAGTGTGACAAATAAGGGAAATGTGAGTGGACTGGCTCGGTTTCCACTGCCAGGTCTATGACTTATTGGCATATTCATTTGTTTTTTTAAGTTAAAATTTTATTGAATTCCTTGTGCTATACTAAGTAGTAAGTATATAACCACTCAACTGAACCACACAGAGTGTCCCCTGCAAGTCCGAGTTGCAGGAAGCACATAGAAAACAAGTAACCTAATAAGCAAGGGAGTCAGCCGCAGAGAACTGAGGGCTAACAATGAGTTTCTCTGATTCTCATTGAGGGATCCGGCCTGGAGCCGAACAAGCCTCTGTTTGAATCTTGCTGCCTCAGTTTATTTAGCTGTGTGACTCTGAGTATCTTTTGTAACATCTCTGAACCCCTTTTTCCTCACTTGGAAAAATGAACATAATACCAATTTTGAGGGGTTGCTAAAAATCGTTAAGTCAAGCGGAAATTACCGGTTTCAGCAATTTTATATAATCGTCTGAGATTTTCATTTTCCTTATAATTCGGCACTTGAGTAAACAGTCATCAAAGGAGAAAGATGGGTTTTTACTTGGCAGCATAGAAAGCTCTGACATTCTTTGATTTTTATCCTATCTCCTCAAAAAAAAAAAAAAAAAAATCATTCTTTCCACCTTGAAGGCCACTATCTGGTTCCTAATTACCAAAATTCAAAAATACTTTGTAGAACTTAATGTCATGGTAGAAACTAAACTTCACAATTTTCCTATAAAATGTCTCCCATTCCTATCACTTTCCCCTTCCTCCAATAAAAGACTCTTCCAGCTCACATCTTCAATGTTACTATAGATTTCAGATTTCCTGACTTATAAAGTTTGCAGCACTTTACTGAGTATGAAAAACACAGACTCAAGATTAGTATCATTTAAATTCATGAAAAAAAGCATCCTCAATCAGAACTAGGCTTGGTCAGGTCCTCTTCTGATTGGCAGCAGTAAAACATCCACATTAATGTAAATATTCAGTAAAGTTTAGGTAGCCTGTTTTACAGCATATGATTAGTTCGCAGCACATTTATTTTGTTTTCTAATTAAACTGGATGCTACGTTCCCTTCTCAGAAACAGGTGCCCACCTGAGCAGGTATACAAGGTAAACAGTACCTCTTTTGACAGCTGATCAATGCTTTTTCCAACTACAAAATAAAGGAATATAAAAATAGATACTTACATAGTAATATTTACACATACACAGTTCCTCCCAAACCTGGAGCTCCTGCTTAAGGAAGCACTCAGGAATATTAAACATGAGAGAATTATATACTATCAGTGGCTTCAGCTTGAACTGTCTCATTTTTAAAAGTTAACCATACACCAATTTTTAACTTATTTTTAGTAGCAAATCACTCATTATATCTACCACCCTACACACAAGTGTGTTTGGATGCCACAGCTTAGAACCGCTATTTTACTGAATGACCTGAAAATATCAAGAGTCTACATTCTTGCATATATATATTTGTAACGTAAGTAGCATACTAATCTTGTCCTCTAAACTAGATTACTCCCTTAAGACTTTACTTTTTCTTCTATAGCCATCCAAATATTCTATAAATATAATTACCAGTCAACAAATGAACAGGCCACCACTATTTTCTTGTACATAACTTAATAGCATATAGTAACTCTTTAGTTATTCACGTGGTCACATTTTCAGTAAACTACAGAGCTATGAATAAAGCAGTAATTTCTCCACTTTACATATGAAAACTGTCACATGAGCCAAGGTCTATGCTGTGCTGTGCTTAGTCGCTCAGTCGTGTCTGACTCTTTGCGACCCCATGGACTGTACCCTGCCAGGCACCACTGTCCATGGGGATTCTCCAGGCAGGAATACTGGAGTGGGTTGCTGTGCCCTCCTCTAGGGCATCTTTCCAACTCAGGGATTGAACCCAAGCCTCCTGATAAACCATAAAAAGTGGTCCTCAGACTAGCCTGATTCTCATCCAAATATTTATATCCCAATAAGGGATTACTTGTGTCTTCAGCATTGGTAGGAACACCAGTTGTGGGCATGGGTGTTCAGTCATATCCAATTTTTTTGCAATCCCGTGGACTATACAGCCTTCCAGGCTCCTCTGTCCATGGGACTCCAGGCAAGAATAAGTGGGTTGCATTTCTTTCTCCAAGGACCTTCCTGACCCAGGGATCAAACCCCTGTCTTCTGCATCTCCTGCACTGGCAGGCAGAATCTTTACCACTGAGTCAACTAGGCAACCCAATAACAGAGGTTGGAATAATACAAAAAATAAACCAGAGGATTTTCCTTAGGTCACCCTACTCCTATTTAGATGCTGCTTTAAGTTTACTGTAGAAGAGTCTCTTTCTGCAATTGTGATCCAGCAGTCACTTTCATACATTTAGCATTTATTTTGGGGGAATGTCTGATAATGGTAACTGTTGGTCATTCATTCAAATGTGTATCTACATGGATAAGAAATAAGAAAGGGAAGCAGCCAATAAAATGGATCTAAAACCTTATATGGACTTCCCCGGTAGTAAGGAATCCACCTGCACTGCAGAAGACCTGGGTTCTCCCCTGGAGAAGGGAATGGCAACCCACTCCAGTATTCTTGCCTGAAGAATTCCATAGACAGGGGAATCTTTGTCTAGTGGGCTATAGTCCATGGGGTCACAAAGAGTTGGACACGACTGAGCACGTAAAAGCATATATGCAACTTAGTGTGTGCATGCTCAGTCCCAAGCTCCTCTGTCCATGCAATTTTCCAGGCAAGAACACTGGAGTGGGTTGCCATTTCCCAGTCCAGGGGATCTTACCCACCCAAGGATTGAACCCACGTCTCTTGCGTCTCCTTCATTGTCAGGTGGATTCTTTACCACTGTGCCACCTGGGAAGCCCAAAAGCTTATATATAGTTTAGTAAATGTGTTCTTTACACCTGCATTATAGTTTGAGTGCAAAAAGAAAAGCAATAAAACAGCCTTGAAAAAATAATTTGTGAAGGTCCTCATTTACAAACAGAAGAAGCATTGCTTGATAGTACATCTTAACATTAGTATTTATATATGAAGTGTCTTCAGGATATAAAACATTTTCTCCTCATAAGAAATAGATCATTAAAAAAAATCTAACAATTGAATTAAATCTTACTAATGAAGATGATTTACATCAAACCATTTAGTTCTAAAGTCCCTCTCTAAGTCATTATGCATAATCAGCCAGAGATAACCCTAATTAAAGGCAAAGTGAAGGGGTAAGGGCAATGATAACCTTCAGAATGAAATGCTTTATTATTATACTACTACAATATTTACCATCAGATCATCAGGGACCCAAAATCTGATGATGACATTCATTTTTTTAGGGGCAGAATACTATTTCTTCTAGAAAGTTTTAAAAATAGTAGAATAATGCTACAAACAAACAAAAAAAAAAAAACAAAATGAAGGTAGCTAAACAGGTTAATGATAATAGTTTGTGTTTCTCACTGAATTATCCCTCAAGTTTCACCTTCTATAATTCTCAGGTCTTTTGTGATCTCTTTTCCTAAACGTCCCAAAGCAGAAGCCACTTCACAGACACTTGGAACATGTCATTAAGCCTAAACATATGTCAAATTAAGGGCAGCCAGTGGTGACAGGGGTAGCATCCAGAATAAGTGTTGAGACCTCAGCAGGGAGGTATGGCTCTGGGGCATGCCTGGGCAAGGCTGGTGCCTAGAAACACAACTCCCAGACCTGAACAAAGCTTCCCTGAAACCCATCCCCGGTCCCACTGCAGGGCCATCATACTTCAGGCTGAGGAATTAGCTCACACCCGGTTGACTCGGGCAGCTTCCTTCCTAGCTTTCTTTCTTTTTTTTTTTCTTTTTTTAAATTTAAATTTATTTATTTTAATTGGAGCTAATTACTTTACAATATCGTATTGGTTTTGCCATACATCAACATGAATCCGCCAAGGGTGTACACATGCTCCCCATCCTGAACCCCCCCTCCCACTTCCCTCCTCGTACCATCCCTTTGGGTCATCCCAGTGCACCAGCCCCAAGCATCCTGTATCCTGCATCGAACCTGGACTGGCGATTCGTTTCTTATATGATATTATACATGTTTCAATGCTATTCTCCCAAATCATCCCACCCTCTCCCTCTCCCACAGAGTCCAAAAGACTGTTCTATACATCTGTGTCTCTTTTGCTGTCTTGCATACAGGGTTATCGTTACCACCTTTCTAAATTCCATATATATATGTATCCAAATCCTGAAAGATGATGCTGTGAAAGTGCTGCACTCAATATGCCAGCAAATTTGGAAAACACAGCAGTGGCCACAGGACTGGAAAAGCTCAGTTTTCATTCCAATCCCAAAGAAAGGCAATGCCAAAGAATGCTCAAACTACCACACAATTGCACTCATCTCACATGCTAGTAAAGTAATGCTCACAATTCTCCAAGCCAGGCTTCAGCAATATGTGAACCATGAAATTCCTGATGTTCAAGCTGGTTTTAGAAAAGGCAGATGAACCAGAGATCAAATTGCCAACATCCGCTGGATCATAGAAAAAGCAAGAGAGTTCCAGAAAAACATCTATTTCTGCTTTATTGACTATGCCAAAGCCTTTGACTGTGTGGATCACAATAAACTGTGGAAAATTCTGAAAGAGATGGGAATACCAGACCACCTGATCTGACTCTTAAGAAATCTGTATGCAGGTCAGGAAGAAACAGTTAGAACTGGACATGGAACAACAGACTGGTTCCAAATAGGAAAAGGAGTACGTCAAGGCTGTATATTGTCACCCTGTTTATTTAACTTATATGCAGAATACATCATGAGAAACGCTGGACTGGAAGAAACACAAACTGGAATCAAGATTGCCGGGAGAAATATCAATAACCTCAGATATGCAGATGACACCACCCTTATGGCAGAAAGTGAAGAGGAACTCAAAAGTCTCTTGATGAAAGTGAAAGAGGAGAGTGAAAAAGTTGGCTTAAAGCTCAACATTCAGAAAACGAAGATCATGAAATCCGGTCCCATCACTTCATGGGACATAGATGGGGAAATAGTGGAGACAGCGTCAGACTTTATTTTTCTGGGCTCCAAAATCACTACAGATGGTGACTGCAGCCATGAAATTAAAAGACTCTTACTCCTTGGAAGGAAAGTTATGACCAATCTAGATAGCATATTCAAAAGCAGAGACATTACTTTGCCAACAAAGGTCCGTCTAGTCAAGGCTATGGTTTTTCCTGTGGTCATATATGGATGTGAGAGTTGGACTGTGAAGAAGGCTGAACACCGAAGAATTGATGCTTTTGAACTGTGGTGTTGGAGAAGACTCTTGAGAGTCCCTTGGACTGCAAGGAGATCCAACCAGTCCATTCTGAAAGAGATCAGCCCTGGGATTTCTTTGGAAGGACTGATGCTAAAGCTGAAACTCCAGTACTTTGGCCACCTCATGCGAAGAGTTGACTCATTGGAAAAGACTCTGATGCTGGGAGGGATTGGGGGCAAGAGGAGAAGGGGACGACAGAGGCTGAGATGGCTGGATGGCATCACTGACTCGATGGACGTGAGTCTCAGTGAACTCCAGGAGTTGGTGATGGACAGGGAGGCCTGGCGTGCGGCGATTCATGGGGTCGCAAAGAGTCGGACACGACTGAGCGACTGATCTGATCTGATGTATACTGTATTGGTGTTTTTCTTTCTGGCTTACTTCACTCTGTATAGTAGGCTTCAGTTTCATCCACCTTATTAGAACTGATTCAAATGCACAATGGAGTATTACTCAGCCATTAAAAAGAATGCATTTAATCACTTCCTAGCTTTCTGAATACCAATAAGCCTTCAGATTTAGGTGTATCTTTGGACGGGAGGAGGCCGCAAAACTCGTTGAAATGAAATGGCAGACAAAGTGGGATAAAAGACTGCAGCAGACTGAATTTCATTCGAAGAAGTTATAGTGCATCAGCCATATGCAGCTGGTATTCTGGCTTCAATGTCAAATGTGTTACCTGAGCAACAGGCACAAATCAGCAGCTTGTTAATAACAAAATATAAGGGTTGATATCCCTAAAAAAGATGTGTTACATTTACTCAATATTCAATTTACCTAAAAGGTAAATTAATACATTGAGATATTAATCATCTATTAGCAACATTGCTCCCAAATTACAGAACTCAGTATTCCTGATGGCTCATTAGAAACTGCACTCAGCTAGCACATAGCTAAAGTATAGAAAAAGACAGTACGATATTCCTGGAAGTAATTTGTTATGCCTCAAAACTTTTAAGTCACAGATACACTTGGCTAAACAATTTTATCTCTTGTTATTTGTACTAAGGAAATACCTGTAAATTCCAAGAGGCAGCTATGTATTTTCATTACAGCATTGTTTATACAAATTCAGTGTCTACCAGCATAGACTTGGTTAACCACATGCCATTTCAAGGAAATATGTATCTATTAAAATGATTTTGTAGAAAGTATTTAAACCACCAGATATTTCATGGTCCATCGCTAAATGAAATAAGCAGGTTGTAAGATGCTGCTTATGTTCTAAATAACTATTGTTTTAATGCAAGAGGAGGCTAGCACTACCTCTATCAATACTGGCTCATTTTACTGCTGGATTTCAAAGGTGAATGAGAGGGTTGTTTCTCTGGGATCTTAAGACTGATGCAGAGGGAGGTACACACCTAAAGTAAACTATTAAAAAAATACTGCTGTGTTAGTGTCAAACTAAGTGTCCTGAGAACACAGAACAACTTCATCCACTGGAAAGGGAATTCGTCAGAGATGTGGCATTTCACTACACAGAAATGAATTAAGCTCCTGCTATGTACCATGCTGTGTTACAGTCCTGGTAATCAAGATGAAGTTCCTGCCCTCCTGCAGTTCACACTCTAGTGGTGGAATGGTAGTTCACACAGGAGCAGTCACAGTGTCGGTCTAAAGCAGTTTGGTAAAAAAAAAAATAACAGGCTAATGTGAGAGAGCAACACACACTGAGGGTGGGATGGAGTTTGAGAAAGTTGTCAAGAAGTCTCTGCTGACGCTGGAAAAGCAACCTAAGTAAAGGAAGTGAGTGAACCATGCAAAGACATGGCATGTTTGGAACATTAGAGCCTAACAAGAAAACCAATATGGCGGCAGGGGAGTAAACTCCACAAAGAATCACAGGAAATGAGTGTGAGACACTGGAGTGATCAGGTTGCGTAGGGCAAAGTAGTCACTGTAAGGAGTCTGGAGTTAACTTTTTGTTTTGGTAGTAAAAGTCACAGTTTCAATATTAGATGTCACATGTTGCTTTGACTCGTATCATTTCCTTGGTGTTAACCAGCAAAGCCACCGAACAGCCTCTGGGAACTACACAGAATATGGAACACTTCATGAATGTATGTCACCCTTGTGTGAGGGCCATGATAATCCTCTCTGCATCATCTCAATTTTAGTGTATGTGCTGCTGAAGCAAGCCCTGGAATTTCTCTTAACTAGAACAGAACACCATGGAGGATTTTAGATAGAAGCACAACATGATCCACATATTTTTACAAAAAAAACTGAGATCTTGACCGGAAAACTGACTGCATCAGGCATAGAAAAAAGGGGGACCACTTAGAAGGTTGTTAATACTCCATGGCAAAGACTAGGGTAAAAGCAGTGGAGCCAGTGAGATGTGGTTAGATGTGGAGTATCTTGTAGATGTATGACTGATAAGACTGGATATAGGTATAACATGAAAACAGGAGTCAAAGATGACTCCATAGCTTTGGCTTGTGGCACCTAGGTGAATGCAGGTATCATTTATACACATGAAAAAGATTTCTTGAGAGCAAGTGTTGGTAGGAAGGTGCATGTGTCATGGAGCAACCAATTCCCATTTTTGAGATGCTACAGCAGGAGAGTATGGAGGACTAATTCAGAAAGCCTGACCAGAGAGGAAGTCACAGATCAAGCCTTGGCAAAAACACCAGCTATCTGGTAGCTTCCCTGAGAAGAAGTTAAAAGAAAACTTGCAAGAATGCCAAGAGGAAAGCAAAACAGAAAAAAGGGAAAAAACAAAACAAAACAAAACAAGCCTTCTATTTAAAGCATGGTTTCAGTAAAAGAGAAGAAAAATATATTAAATTACTGTTTTAAATAAGTAGCTTGACTTTCACAAATATTTTAAATATTTTATTAGTAAAAAAATATACGTTGCTTTCTATACAGCTTTGACATTTATGAGTAAAAAAAAGTTAAGATTTTAACATATTAATACAAATAGCCAATTTCTAAAATATTACATAATGAAAGATGTTTAGCTTTATTCAGATATCCTGTTATATAAGAAATTTTTACTTCCTTTCTACCTCTGTTCACTTGCATATTTTCCCTTCAAGCTTAAAGAGGTCATCCACACATACTACAATAACATTTCAGTACGAGATAATTAATTTGATAGAATACAACCACATCTTAAGCTCTATCTGGGCAAATTGCTTAGGCTGTTACATTGCATTGCTACCCTAAACTCAGTTAAGTTAAAACTCTTCTCCATCTATAATATAAATTTATGAGAATATTTTATTATTAAAATGTCTGAGGATGCTGTGGTGAAGTAGAAATTTTCTTTAAACACATTATAATTAAATTGCAGATATATATATCCTAAAATTTTACTTCAGAATTATGAAATCATTTTTAAATATCAAAATCAGCTATCTTTAGACTTCAGACTAGTACACAGAATTTCTCTTTGACTCATAAATTAAATAGAAAAATGTGTTTGTAGTTAAAACAATGAACTTTCAGCAATCCATTAGGTTTATTCATTGATTTCCTTAATCCAACTACTATTTACTGGGAGTCAGACATGCCTGAAGCAACTTAGCAGCAGTAGCAGAAGCAGTGTTAAGCACTGGGATGAGAATGGTGAATTAGGAACAACCTTTGCCTTCAAGCCTTTAAGCCACTTAAAATTGGCTTCCCTGGTGGCTCAGACGTAAAGCGTCTGCCTGCAATGCCACAGACCCGGGTTCAATTCCTGGTTCGGGAAGATCTCCTGGAGAAGGAAATGGCAATCCACTCCATCACTCTTGCCTGGAAAATCCCATGGAGGGAGGAGCCTGATAGGCCACAGTCCATGGGGTCACAAAGGTTGGACACGACTGAGCAACTTCACCGTCTTTTGCCTTCACGAAGAGTCCAAAACTGTAGGTGTAATGCATACAACGTAATATTCTAAGTGGATTTCATTTAGAATTAGTTGAAGTACTTGGGAAAGTCTTCCAAAGGAAGTCCTGCTTGCTCTAAAAAATCTGAGAGCTGTGTGATTAACTAGTTGAAGGGAGACAAATTATACATGAAGTAGAGACACAACAAAGGTAAAATCTCTATGGCAAAAACAGTGCATGAATCCAGGGTGAGGGAGCCAGAGAGAAGGAATAGAGGTGGGCTATTGGAAAAGGTTGAAGGTAGAGCCCACCTTCAGATGGATTACATGAAGGAATTTGTCCTTATCTGTTTTGTCAGTATCACTCTGAGGGTTGTGTGGGTAACAGTTGTAATGGGAACAGAAGGGATGCAGGCAGATTAATCCAGGCTTTTAAAAGAGAGTGATGGACTGATAATGGAGAGGAAGATAAGTGGACTGACAGGAGAGATACTTAGGTAATACAGACAGGATTACAAGATGGATAGGAGAGGGAGAGGGTGTGAGATGGAGGTCACAAAGATGACCTCAAGGTTTCTGATCCTGAAACTGAGATAAAGTAAGTAAATAATGGAAAAAGACCAGGTTAAGGGAGGAAAATCACAAGCTCAGTTCTGAGAATTATACAGTACCTTTGAGACATCTGAGCTGTCAAAGATGTGGTTTGTTAGTCAGGCTGAATCAAGAGAACCGAAGTAAGGTAAAACAGTATTTCAAGAAGACACGAGTAGTCAATTATGTCAATTTCTGAAAAACTCCCAGTGGGTTTAGTGACACAGAGATCAGACACTAGTAAGTTCAGTGAGGTGTATTTTTACAAAATAATAGGTCTTGAAGCCAGAAGAAGTGGGGGTAAGTCTGGGGAGAGGGTTGAGGAAACTGATGCCCTCAGTCAATATGTCTGGCTCTGAAGGAGAAGGGACGTGATCATGTCAGTAGAAGAGAATGAGACATATTGAGTGTTTGGAAAAAGAACACAGAAAATCAAAACATAAATTGGAACTGGAAATAAAGATTAATGTGTAGATTTACTTTTTCATAGTTGAATTGAAAATTAAAAGAGAAAACCTCGAAATTCTAGAATTCTTAGTTAACTTTCCAATTATAACCAAGGCCAAAATAAACCAGCCTGGAATTCTTTAAACTGAGTCTTTTCCTTCTGGGTCCCCTAAGAGAACACTTGATTCCTGCTTTTGTTGTGACCCTTACCAGACCCTTACCATATGCACTCTTATTCCCACTTGTAATCTCTTCTAATCATAAACCACTGTAGGAGATTGATTTAGTCAACACTTAGCCAAAGGCTGGGGCTTCCCTGGTGGCTCAGACAGCAAAAGCTTCTGCCTACAATGCGGGAGAGCCGGGTTCAATCCCTGGGTTGGAAAGATCCCCGGGAGAAGGAAATGGCAACCCACTCCAGTATTCTTGCCTGGAAAATCTCATGGATAGAGGAGCCTGGCCGGCTCCAGTCCATGGGGTCGCAAAGAGTTGGACACAACTGAGCGACTTCAGTTTTAGCCAAGGGGCCAGATGCTGTGTGTGTGAAGTCTCTTCAGTCATGTCCGACTCTTTGTGACCCGATGGACTATGGCCCTCTAGGCTCCTCTGTCCATGGGCTTCTCCAGGCAAAAATACTGGAGTGGGTTGCCATGCCCTCCTCCAGGGGATCTTCCTGACCCAGGAATCGAACCTAAAACTCTTATAACTCCTGCCTGGACAGGTAGGTTCTTTACTACTAACACCACCTGGAAAGCTGCAGATGCATGGTAGGTAGTCATAAACGCATGAAAACTCTAAATATATTGGAAAAGAAAATACTGAAAACACACTTCCTACTCTCATTGGGAAGTCCTGTTGCCTCCATGAAAGAGTGTGTAGGCTTCAGTGGGTAAATCTGACAACATCATGAGGCTCGAGTGATACCCAGAATGTCATTCCTGTCACTTTTGTCAATACCTCCTCTATACAAGGGGGAAAAAAAAGAAACCACAGTTTCAATTAGCCTTCCGTGGTCCAAAGATGGCACCACAAGTTCACAGAAAGTAGACATTAATAGGACACTTTAGATGGACAAAGCGGCCCATGCGACCTCTGTTTAGATGGACAAAGCGGCCCATGCGACCTCTGTTTAGATGGACAAAGTGGCCCATGCGACCTCTGTTTCAGGAATCAGTGTCATTGGAAAGCCCCCAGATTTAGCTACTGCAACAACTTCAACCATCCGGCTGCACTGTTTGTGCAAATGGGTGCTTCTTGTTTGTCATGAGAAATTGCTGGACTGCTCCATCCCAAACTGTTTAGCTATGATGTGGAAAGCTGCTACGCTGATTGGTCCCCAAGAGGCAGCCTTGGCTCACAGAGCTCAGAACTGACATTCGTGCTCAGAAGTTAAACCCCATGGGGATGGTTAGGAAAGCTGCACTGTGAGAGTGGAGAAGCAGGAGTGCCAACAACAGCTGCATTGCAGCTGGGTCGCAAAGCAGAACAAGCAACCCCCTGACACCATAAAAGGTAGTGGATGATGGGCAGGCCATCTCTGCACCTCCATTTGTCACTGGCAGGCTGCCACAACTCTAAAATCCAAATGCTCTCACAAGAAGATAAAGCCAGATGTAAATAATTCCCTCATTTCATACCTATTTTTGGTCGAAATCTTCAGCAGTAAGGATAGAGAGGGTTATTTAACTTATTAAGATGTAAATCTCTTTGATGACTGAACCAGTGTAGTGCATAAAAGCACTGGATTCAGTCACAGAAAGTGTTAGTCCCTCAGTCGCGTCTGACTCTTTGTGACCCATGGACTGTAGCCCACTAGGCTCCTCTGTCTATGGAATTCTCCAGGAAAGAATACTTGAATGAGTAGCCATCTCCTTCTCCAGAGCATCTGCCCAACCCAGGGATCAAACCCAGGTCTCCTGCATTGCAGGCAAATTCTCTACCATCTGGGTGCACCAGGAACCTGAATTCTAGTCTGGTTCTGATACCAAGAAGATGAATCACCAAGGAAAGCCACTAATTTGAATAGGTTTTGCTTTTCTCAATTGTCAATCAAAGGACTGATTAAACTCTACTGGCTTAAAAAACGGAGTTCAATTCAGGGAAGTCATCATTGGTTAAAAATTCAGATTAAAGAAAGTTAAGCTCTTAATTCACATCATACTCCTTTGCTTCTATTGTTTTTCAATCCATGACAGAGAAAAGGAATGCCAGTTCCTTTTCTCCTAGATCTAGCCAGCTGACACTGAGACTAGGGATAGTAGCCAAGACCTAAAATCCACTGTATTTTAATTTACTAACAAACAAAATTAAGTGGAATTGGAATGAATGACCCCCTTATTTTCTTCTGAAAGGACTTTAAGGTAAAGATGCCTATCAAAGGTAAAATGTCCTGAAAGTGAAAGCGGCTCAGTAGTGTCCAGCTCTTTAGGACCCCATGGACCATACAGTCCATGGAATTCTCCAGGCCAGAATACTGGAGTGGGTAGCCTATCCCTTCTCCAGTGGATCTTCCTGACCCAGGAATCAAACCAGGGTCTCCTGAATTGCAGTAGGATTCTTTACCAAGTGAGCTATCAGGGAAGCCAAAATGTCCTAGAAAGGTTCTTACACAAACCAGACCACATGCATATTGAAATGGTATACTGTGCTTCTCATTTTGTAAGTAATTCTCAGAAGTAATTCTGGTTTGCCTAAAACTACTCTATGTCCACTGTTATAGTGTAAAAATCATAGCCATCCCTTCTGGTTTGGACAAATATTCTACAGTTACGCTAATTCTTGTTTCCCTCTCACAAGTATTCACCTAAAACAGACAAGTCAACAATGACTTGCAATTGCAGTGACATTGGAATCTCAGCTGAAACCAGGAGACTCAATAGCAGCATCGCTGAGGTCTTACGGTGACCTCAGCTTCCTATTTCCGCCACACTCCTAACAAGGAAGGCATGAACAAAGATATCCTCTCACAGCACAAGGCCATCTGATCTGTGTCAAGCGTAATTAAGTTTCCATTCATCTCTGCTTCCCCAAGGCAGATTTTTCTGGGAGTCTGTTATCCTAGCACATTGCAATTCTACTTTCTCTTTACAGGTTATATGAGAAGAAACGAAACACTCTAAGAGCAGCTTACTACGTGCCAGGTGCTATTCCAGGCACTTTCCCTGTATCGCCATATTAAATCCTTGTATTACACCTGAGATATTATTATTATCTGTTTTACAAAATAAGAAACTGAGGGACAGTGAGATTAGTCTACTTAGTCCAAGGCACAAAAACTTGATTCGTCAGAACTGGGCTTCAAACAGAGACAATCTGATTTCACAGTTAAGGTATTACATTATTGACCTGGTCCAGAAGTTTATTACGAGGAATCATTATGCTATTTAAAGATGAGCTTTACAGAGTAGGTCTACCTATACACTCATGCACCCACCCACCCCCATCCCTCAGCAGAGATTCAGAGAGTATCCACGTATGCCAAGCACGCTGTCAGGCAATGGATTATGAGATGACTCCTGCTCTTATAGACTGAATAATACCATGGTGACTCTGGAAATGGGCATTTATCAATTGCAAGATCATACTTAAAAGGGCTCTCATTGTACATAGTACCTAAGGAGAAAACAAAAACCAAGGAATCTGTTGTGTCTGAGCAAATCCAATGAGGGGAGGGCTCAAAAAGGAGGTATCATACTTCAGCTGGTTCACAGACAGAGAAAAAGTTGGCCAAGCATCGAGACCATAGGCTACCTGCTCAGTCCAAGTGCTGGTGGCTTACAAGTTCTCTTTACAATATCCAAATTCAGGAAATTATTTAGAAAGCCAGTCTTATGGAGAAAACGTTCCTTGTTTTAAGACCATTAAAAGGCCCTGAAGCTAACAAAGGTTCATTTGATATCAACCATCTCAAAACCCATGTATTTGAAAGAATAAGGTTACTTAACAACATAAGTTACCATATTTCTACTTTCTGCTAGTCTAATGTTTCTTGAGTTACCTTCTGTGAATAATAAATTTCTGGGACTTACAAAGAAAGACCTACTGAAATTAAATATTAAACAATGTTTAATAAGAATTGTTTAGAAAGCAAAGCTCATTCACTTTAATTTCCAGAGTGTGACGTGACCAGAGATAGTACATACACAATTACAGGAACCTTTAATCCAGGCAAAAAGGGAAAACACACACACAGTAAACGGCCAGAGACTGGCAGATTACCAGGAGAATGAGTTCGTATGTATAAATGCATATGACAAGCATATCTCCAAACTGGATCCTTCCCAAGTCTCAGCAGAGTGTGCGAGGAGAAGCATACACACATGGGTATTTCGGCATTATTACAGAATAAGATTTTCTCTCTCTGAGAAAATATGTAAGATCAAGGAAAATGTGGGTCACTAAACAGGAAAAAAATCAAGTACAGAGGTGACACAGAGATGGGAAATAGTAAGTCTGAACTTCTCTGCCTCTAGATAAGACTATTTAATAGTCTTCAGTTCAGGTCTAAATTATCACTGTCAACACCTCAGGCCCTCTTGTTCTCGACTGGAAAAACGTGCCATGAAAGCTTCATAGAACTCATTAGACATCAACCTCCCAAACAGTCTTCATCAAATTAGGAGCTATGAATTGATGGGTACACTTTAAGTGGTACTTTTGATGACTTGCTGGAAGCCAACTGTGGATTAGCCTGAGAGTGAGAAAATCCTGAAGGCCAGTCTTTGGGTGGAGGGTGTGGTTCCCACTCTATCATGGTCTTAATTTCCAAAGAAACCAATGAGGTTCTCACAGTAAAGAACCAAAAAAGATCCCCTCCTGGTGAGGGCAGGTGAAGAAGAATAATCTTTGTGAAATATGATCTATGATGAATTCAACATATCGAACATCCCACAAAAAAAATTACATAGCATGACAAAAGGAAAGAAAGAGTCCAAAAAGACGAAGTTAGCGTCAGAACCATACTAAGATACTGAAACATGAAATACATTATAACTGTCAGAAAAGAACATGTTAAAGATTCTAACAGAAAAAGTAGACAACATGCAGGAACACATGTATAATGTACGCAGAGAGAAATTCTAAGGAAGAATTAGAAGTAATGCTCAATATCATAACAGAAATCAAGAATAAATTTAATGAGATCATAAGAAGACTCAACATGACCACAGAAAGAATCAATGACTTTAAAGATAAGTCAATAGAAACTTTCCATACTGAAATGTAATGAGAAAAATGAATGAAAAGCACAGAACATCCAAGAACTATAGGAAAGTCTCAAAACATGTAACAAACATACCAGTAATTGGAATATCAGATGGGAAAGAAAGACAAGAGGGCAGAAGAAATATTTAAAGTAATATTGATGCACAACTTTCCAAAATATAATAAAGGCCAAACCACAGATCCAGGAAACACACAGAGCACTAAGCCAGATAAACCCCCAAATAATAAGCCGAGGCGTGGTTATGTCCAAACTACAGAAAGCTGAAGACAAAGTGAGAATCTTCAAGTCAGAGAAAAGAAAATACCTATGGAGAAATAAGATTAAGAAATACATTAGATTTCCTGGACATCCCTGGTGGTCCAGTGGTTAGGAATCTGCCTGCAGGGGACACGGGTTCTATCCCTGATCCCAGAGGATTCCACATGCCTTGGGACAAGTAAGCCTGTAGACCATGACTACTGAGGCCTCGCACTACAACTACTGAAGTCCACACACTCCAGGGCCCCTGCTCTACAAGACAGGCCGGCACAATGAGAAGCCCACACATTGCAACAAAGAGTACCCCTGCTTTAATTTTTTAATGTTTTTTTTTTTTTTAATTGTGGTAAAAGTCGCACAGTGTAAAACATACAGTTTTGACTATACTGAACTGTACAGCTCCGTGGCAGTAAGTACCTTCACATCCTTGTGCAACTCTCACCGTCATCCATCTCGAATTTTGCACCTTCCTAAACTGAAACTCTGTCCTCATTAAACACTAAGTCCCCATTTTCCCTCCCCACTCCCAGGCTATTTAGGCATCCAGCAGTATACTTTCTGACTCTATGAATTTGACTATTCTAGGTACCTTGTATAAGTGGAATCAAACCTAATGGATACTGAAATGCATTTTTAAGGTTAACTTAATATACGTCCTATGAAGAGACTGTACCTTTTCTTCTCCTGTGCTATACAGTAGGCTCTCATTAGTTATCTATTTTATACATTGTAGTGTATAAATGGAGGAGGACATGGCAACCCACTCCAGTGTTCTTGCCTAGAGAATTCCCATGGACAGAGGAGCCTGGCAGGCTACAGTCCATGCGGTCACAGAGTCAGACCTGACTGAGCAACTGAGCACAGCACAGCAAAGCACAGCAGCAGTGCAGGTATGTTAATCCCACTCTCCCAACTTATCCCACCTTCTCTCTCCTTGGTGTCATTGTTCTCTATGTCTAGTGTCTCTGTTTCTGCTTTGAAAATAGGTTCACCTGTACTATTTACTGCTGATGAGGCTTCAGAAATGAAATCTCTCACATTTTAGAACAGATGTGGCTTCATTTACATTTATGCCTCTGTGTGTAGATCTGTTTGTATAAATACACACACACACACACACACACATACACACACATCCAGATGTTACAAGGGAAAAAAAGGCAACTTTCTTTTGGAAGTGTTGGTCCAATCACTGGAATGAAAGACATTTTTTTTGAAAATGTATGTGGTCAGTAACACCTTTTAAAAAAGAAAAGCTAATCACTCAGTCGTGTCCGACTCTGCAATCCTACGGACTGTAGCCTGCCCAGCTCCTCTGTCCATGGAATTCTCCAGGCAAGATACTAGAGTGGGTTGCCATTTCCTTTTCCTTAAATATGCTTTTCAAACATAGCATCATGATACTTAGATATAAAGCTAGGTATGATTATTTCATGTGACTTTCAATGCCTGAGAATTTGAGTATTTTGATTTTACTATTTCTGAGAATATCTGGCAAAAGAAAATATCTCTTAACAATGACTTTCAATAACTGACATAAAAAAGCAGAATAAAAATCTGAGATACTTCAGAGGTACTTGGATTCGTAGGTCACTTGGCGGCAACAAGTAGAGTAATTATAAGATTGATTTTATAACTATACCTAAATTTTAAAAAAGATTGATTCTACATATCAAAATGCATAAAAAGAACTATCAGATTCATTACAATTTAGACTAAAAATAATACAACGATAAGTGAATTACTGCCAGAATGCTAGTAAGTTTAGATGCGGCAATTTCATATAAAATGCTTAGCTGAACACTGCATTGAATCAAATTTTCTTCTATATTCCATTCAATATTTCAGTAGCACAATATATGTGATACATGCCTTCTCTTTTCACTGAATAAGTTTTGTAACTTCAATGGGATATATCCATAATAATCATTCAGTGAGTCACAGGAAAATTTTTTGTTTCCTACTCCCTCCAATCTAAACATGACTGTACGGTGATTATAATAAAACAAAGGAACCTAAATGTTAGTCAGCGTGCAAAGTGGGAAGAGTTTTGCTTGAGAGAAGACCAAATGGAAAACTAATCTCAGCTCTAAACAGTAATAATCATTACAAAAGGCCCAAGGAAACACACAGGGCTGCACTTGAGATAAACTGCACTGACACCATTCTAGCCTGGGCTAGGGAACTTTTCCATGGAACTTCAGTACTTTCTCAACTGGAGTTTTATGTAGCCCAATTAACTTTGGCTAGACACAGAAATCTGGCTCAGTACTTCCATGCAGTAGCCAAAATAAAGGTTTGCTGTATCAAGAATTACTGTCAGAGTCTCCCATATCCTTCCTTCTCTCTTACTAACCTAAATCTGGAAAATGACCTAACGGCCAAGTTCCTTTTACTACAATTTAGATCAATACTAATTTTACTGGCTCCAAAAAACTACAAAATATTTGGCTGAAATAAATTGAACAAGGACAAAAGGAGGACCAAAAAAAAAAAAAAAAAAAGTAAGGATGTACACACAACTAAAGTACATACATGGTTTTAGAAACAACTATAAAACCATATGAAACATGGTGATAATGGAAACTTATTCTTTCCTTTCTCAATGCTTGTCCAATTTTAAATTCATGGCATTAGTCCTAGGTAACAAAGTTCAAATAAGGAATAAATCACAATTTTAAAGAGAACTTGTGTTTAGTATTTTTACTGGACATGACATTGGTATGAAAGCTCTATATATTCTATAGTTGGGTCACCCAGGCCCAACTATATTTAAACATGGAGGCTACCAATGACCCTAAAGCAGAACTATTTTCTAGGGCACCCTGGAACATTGGTGATTGAGGAACACAGGACCTTAAAAGTGTCAACAGCCAAAAAGAGAAGTCCTAAATTCATGAGCTATACAGCTTAATAATAAAAATGTGTTTACCCATTCAAACTAAACTAGTACTTAGAGGTAATGCCTAAAAATAAGCTATTTTCATACCTTATGGGGAGGCAGGAGCACTAGCTTACTTTTAGCATCTCTAATCAGGTATAAAAGAAAGGAAAGCATTACACAAAATTATTTTTATAGAATGGATATTAATGATGCTTAATTAAGAAGTCTTTGAGGATGTATCCAATTCTACTATTGAGTAGCTTATTTATTCTTGGGACATGTCCTAAACCTTAGAAACCCAGTTTTCTCATTTATAAAGGTAGTACACATCAAAAAGCTTCATGAAATAACACATATCAATCACAGGCATTCAGGAGATGTACACCCTCTTGTGCCTACCTCGACTTCCAGGGTCTTGAAAATTACACTGAATCCACTCCACAATCAGGCCACTCTCATTCATTTATTCTAGTATCCTAGTATATCCTAGTATATACCACTAGGAATTAGAGTGATGCCTTAGCATGGATAGTAAATCTCAATGCACGTGTTGGCAAAACGAGATTCAGACTAGGGAAACAAGAATATTTAAAAATCAGCTACCTGTATACCTTTACCTTACATAGTTTATTGTTGTTATTTAGTCACTAACTCATGTCCAAATATTTGGAACCCCTTAGACTGTAACCTGCCTCTTGAGAAATTTGTATGCAGGTCAGGAAGCAACAGTTAGAACTGGACATGGAACAACAAACTGGTTCCAAATAGGAAAAGTACGTCAAGGCTGTATATCATCACCCTGCTTATTTAACTTATATGCAGAATACATCATGAGAAACGCTGGGCTGGAAGTAGCAGAAGCTGGAATCAAGATTGCCGGGAGAAATATCAATTACCTCAGATATGCAGATGACACCACCCTTATGGCAGAAAGTGAAGAGGAACTAAAAAGCCTCTTGATGAAAGTTAAAGAGGAGAGTGAAAAAGTTGGCTTAAAGCTCAACATTCAGAAAACGAAGATCATGGCATCTGGTCCCATCACTTCATGGGAAATAGATGGGGAAACAGTGGAAACAGTGTCAGACTATTTTGGGGGGCTCCAAAATCACTGCAGATGGTGACTGCAGCCATGAAATTAAAAGATGCTTACTCCTTGGAAGGAAAGTTATGACCAACCTAGATAGCATATTCAAAAGCAGAGACATTACTTTGCCAACAAAGGTTCGTCTAGTCAAGGCTATGGTTTTTCCAGTGGTCATGTATGGATGTGAGAGTTGGACTGTGAATAAAGCTGAGTGCCAATGAATTGATGCTTTTGAACTGTGGTGTTGGAGAAGACTCTTGAGAGTCCCTTGGACTGCAAGGAGATCCAGCCAGTCCATTCTGAAGGAGATCAACCCTGGGATTTCTTTGGAAGGAATGATGCTAAAGCTGAAACTCCAGTACTTTGGCCACCTCATGCGAAGAGCTGACTCATTGGAAAAGACTCTGATGCTGGGAGGGATTGGGGGCAGGAGGAGAAGGGGACGACAGAGGATGAGATGGCTGGATGGCATCACTGACTCGATGGATGTGAGTCTGAGTGAACTCCGGGAGTTGGTGATGGACAGGGAGGCCTGGCGTGCTGCGATTCATGGGGTTGCAAAGAGTCGGACAGACTGAGCGACTGACCTGAACTGAGACTGTAACCTGCAGGCTCCTCTGTCCATGAGATTTCCCAAGCAAGAATACTAGAGTGCCATTTAATCCTCCAGGAGATCTTCCTGACTCAGGGATCAAACCCATGTCTGTGCATCTCCTGCACTGCCAGTGGACTCCCTACAGCTGAGCCAATGGGGAAGCCCAACGTATATAGTACTATACAGCAATTACATCTAAATAAAACTGGGGGAAAATGACACATGCCCCGCCCTTACATAACTTAACAAGAGAAATACAAAGGAGGGTGCAAGGACAGTGGCTAAGATTGTGAAATGCCTTATACTAAAGATATAAAAAGATAAGTAAAGAGTTACTCTCTGCCCCACATTCAGGGTCAAAAGACATAGATTTATATCTGCCATTCAAGTGAAAAAGTGCCACTACGGAGATACTGAAAATCAGCACCACGGAAGTATAGAGAAAGGAAAAAAAAAATAATCGCTTAAAAGACGCAGGCAAGACTTCACAGAGGGAAATAAAATTTGAACAGGCAGAGAGAGGAAAAGAACGTTTTTGTCAGAGGAATAAAAAAGGATTTGATCTATGGAATTTGTCAAAGTATTCTGGGAAATCCTAAATCTTTTTGAACTCTTCTAAATACTATCTATACTAAAAATTCTTAAAGAAAATTTTGTGCAAAAATGTTCTGAAAGACATACCACTGGCTATAATAAAAGCACCAACATTTTTGTTTTTGTCGAAGTTGTTTCAGAAAAATATAATTCTTTATATGAAATCTTAATATACAATATAAGTCTAATTTTGTTGCAAGTCAGTTGCAAAGTACGTATTGCATCTTTGGTCAGTTCTGATGGAACAGTAAAAGCACCATTCCATTTCTTTTACTCTCTCTTCAGAGTAATAGCCAATTCCATTTTATAATATTTTATATTTAAAGCATTCAGAAGTCAAAATGTGTGGCATTTTCTACCTTGCCAATTTCATGTTAAGTCAATGTCATTTCACCAGGCTAAGAAACCCAAAATTAGACAAAGGCAATCCACTGGGATCAGAAATTTGCCAAATCTCATAATTCAAAAAGAAACTATTAAGGATGATTTTGGACTTTTTGGCACTGTGAGTTTAAGCCATTCCATAACAGGGTTTATATTTCAACTACTCAGCAAGTTGGAAGCTATAAAAGTTCTGTCGGGGGCGGGGATTAGAATTTGAATTGTAATACATGTCTTTTCTTCCCTTCCTTCCATATGCTTCAGTAAATGAAAACTGCAAAATTTTGTTTTTAAAAATATCTTCTTAAAAATAAAGCAGCTTGTAAAATCAAAGTTTTAGTACAGGAAACTTAAAATATTCAGGCTTGAAAACAAGAAGGAAAAATAAAGGATACGTGGTTTCTATATACAAAGATATGTCACAGTCTAGGTATATTCAGAATTAGGTACACATAAGTTTTCAATGTTTTTCTTTTCCAAGTGATTTTATTGGAGGAAAGATAAATCAGGCATTTAAAAATTTTATTTTTGATGGTGGTGTTCTTTGAAGGTGGCCATTGATCAACCTAATTTAAAATGTTTCTATTTTAATTCCATAAGAACATCTAAAGGCAGTAGTTGCAGCAAGAGCTAAATATGAATTCTCTTCTTATTTGGAGCTGTGTGAATTACCATCCTATCAGATTAGGAAATGGAAAAGGTTTTCGTAAGGTGAAACACATTTTTTCTAACTGATTAGACTAGACGTAGTATGATCTTGTAAATGGCCCAAGGAGCAACTCATACCCTCCAATTCTGAGTCATGTTCTTTCCCTTTCTCTGTTCCTTATTTTTGGGGGCCCCACGTTAATTTCTTTCATAATTCTTTCTTTCACATATTTTATTTCATTTTTTTGTTTGTATATGAAAACATTTCCACATCTTTATTCTCCTACCCCTCAAATAAAAATTGTTTTGCCATCACTTTTTAATTTCTAAAAGCTCTTATTTTTTCATATTTATTTTTTTATGTCATCCTGCACTGCACAAAATGCTATACTACCATCTCAAACAATTTTTTTCCTTCTGTTCCCTCATTTCCTTTTGCTAATCCATTTGTTTCAGCTCCAATCTTTTACATTTGAGGGTTTCCTAATATGACAGATGATCTCTGATTGCCCACTGTTAGTTTACAAGTTGAGTTAATAAAAGCTGAATGAATTCCCTAGGCATAAACGTGTTTTCTAGACTGGAAAGAGTCACTTTTGCATGTCTGGTTAGGGAGCAGGTCATTTTCAGAGATCTCTAAATGTAGGTATATGGGAATCTTTTCCCCAGAGTGATTCAGTTTCTCCACATAAAAATGCTACCATTTCTTGGGCGGTGAGGTTTGTGTACATGTGTTGCCAGTTGGGGGTATCAACTCTTGTGTAGTTGTGTTCTGCATGTAATAGGGGAGGGGTATTGACAGTCTGAGTACTCCTCTGGAAAACATCTGACCAGTCCTCTTGTCATTCCCCTCTGCATTCCACCCTCGACTGGGCAAGCTGTTGCAGAGTTAGGGAGCTGTCTCATTCAACTGCTTCACTACTAAAAACATACCTTCCCTTGACCTGCAGTGAGTGCTTGGTTACTAGGGCTGTGCACATGGGGAGAGACAACTGATTACCCTATTTTATTCTCCTTAATGCACTCTCTTCTACGTCAGCTACCACCAAGTCTTGAGTCTCTAGATTCCTTATTTTTATCCCATTCCAAACCTCCTTTAGACAGTGGTTTATTCTGTTTTGATGAATCAGTTGTAACACCTTTTTCTGCTACCTGAGTTCCAAAAATCAACTTAAATATCACCTTCCCTCCCATTCTGATTGTTCCTACGAGGTTATTCCCTCTCAATATTTTATTCAGTAAAAATTTATTCTGATTTACTCACACAATCACCTTTTCTGTGCTCACTGTTCTTTTTAAAACCCACTCTATATCTCCCTCTAGATTTAAATATGTCTTTTCAAAAGACACATTTAGTATCATCTTCAGCTAGAGTTTTCAGTGAACTGACTTTAATTTCCTGGCCTAGGAATTCCTTGCTCATTCAAGTAAAGTAAATTCAAAATCCAAACACCAGCGAGGGGAGGACAGCGGTGACAACTTCTCTGCAAAGACTTCAGGTTCCAGCTGAGAAAGGCAAACTTTCACGCTGCCCTCTTTTATCAGTGTGTGCACTGTTTCTACATTGTTCCTTCACAGAGGATATGAACTTACCTACTTTATTCAGACACCTAATTCCTGGCCTTCTGTTGGTTCAAGACTTCATCTCTTACTCCATCAAGAAGGAAAGACAGACAAGAAGCTCCTTCCCATGGGTTGTTAAGACTAGTAAACTATCCCAAATCAACTTTAAGATCAGCCTACTGTTTACTGTTCTGGTGTTTAGTTACTGCTTTATTTCCATCCTGGGGAAATTCTCTTCCTACGCTTTGAGCTCAGCCATGCATTAAGAGCATATCTGTTGTATTCTATTAAGCATACTTAGATGTGTTGTAGTGAGGCATTTTCTGGTTACTTAGTCTGCCTATATAATCTCTTTGATAGCATTTTAGTGGTATCTTAGAATGGAATGGTAGTACTTTGTTTAGCTTATCATCTTCTATGGGAAATAACATTATTTTTAAACAATTATAAGATACCTTTCTATGAATTTACTTAGGAATTACTTTCCTGGCCATTGTCTCTATGTTTTGCTAATATTCACTTATTTTTAGTAACACTGGAGAGAAATTAAGGGATATGATTAAAATAACACAGACAATAGATTTAGATTCAGACTGAAGGCTAGTTGTACCATTTATTAGTTGGTGAGCTCAGAAAAGTTATTTAAATATTTTGAACAATCTCCTATTGTAGAAAACAAAAAGAATATTATTATTACTTGAAGCACATAAAATTACAATTTTTTTGTAAGTCACAGTGGTTGACAAGTCCTTATGCTTCCAATATCGCTTTCACAGAAATATGTCCAAGAGACTCATCATATATTGGTGAGCCTAATTATGGGTGCATTTCTCTTACAGAATGACTTCCAGTTACAGGAATTCTAGGCGACACTGATGGACACGCATGCAATGCCTTATATAATACTTGCTTTTTGGAAAGAATCAGGTATTATAGCCAATCTGGGGTTAACATTGGCTTACAGAACATAATCTTTATGAAAATACTGCTATTTTGACAAGTTGATTATATAATCACATATTTTGGGTTCTCCATTTATACATTTCAACTAAGTTACATCAAGGATACACATCATACTTTATCTATGGCAAACGCCATAGCCAAAGGAACTCATTTTTCTATATTTTTGTATATTGTTCTAATTTAGTACGACCATCAATACATCCTAACAGTCTAGATTAACTGGCCAGGAACAGGTACCTCAGACCCTATCGACCTCAATCTGCACAGGAGAACCAATTTCTAAAGGGTGAAAGAGACAGCTACTCACTGTAAGAGCAAGCAGTTTCCCATAGGTAAGATGAGCAGGGATGTGGTCAGTCTTGGATCTCAGGGATTCCATATACCAATGCTCTGCTTCAGGGAGCATGCTTAATCGCATGTACGCTTCACCTGACAAGAAAATCAAAAGAAAATCAATCTGACGTGCAGTTTTCCAAGAACATTTGCAACAGCATCATATCACATGTTTATATTCCACATGTGTTTATATCACATGTTTATACATTTTCAGATTCTGTGAGAAGTACTCTCATCCATTACCTCATTTGATTCCCCTGAAGTCATCATCACGTCGATTTCACAGATGAGAAAACTTGTGTTGGGCAAAATTAAGTGAAATGCCTAAGTCAAAAATGTAGTATGCAGTAAAGCTTTGATTTTTTTTTAAAATCTAGAAATGTCTCACTCTCAATCATATGTGCTTTGTTACCATTTCATTTTTTAAGGTTGGGTCTTTCTTATCTACAATCATTTTTTCTTTTTTATTCATATTCATTCTTTTCCTTTATGAACTCAAGTATTTATAGAATAACTACTAAATGGAGAGTATTATGCAGGACCTAAACAACCAAAGTTCAAGGTCCTGCCCACTAAAGTTGAAAACTCTGTTGAGAAAGTAATATTAAATGAAGAAGTTAAAGGGAATTCCTTGGTGATCAAGTAGTTAGGGCTTCTTTCTTCCACTGCAGTGGACACAGGTTCAGTCCCTGCAGAAGCAATGGGGCATGGGTTTGGTCCCTGGTCTGGGAACTGAGAGTCCATAAGCGATGTGGCTGGGGGAAAAAAAAAAAAAGCTAAAAATATTTGGTATGAAGCATTGGTGCTAGATCTTAAATTTTTCAGAAATTATTTGCATTTTATACTTTAATAAGTAAAGTAGAATTTACCACTTTCATTTGGAAAATCCAGTGAATATGTGACAATTATTTAGCATGCCCATTACCAAGTGCAAAGCTAGTCTAAGGCTTTTCAGCCGTCAGCTATTATTTTCAACTTATATAAATTTTGCCCACCAAATAGCTTTTTATTAACAGCCAAGCATGAGAAAAAAATCAGAAATAAGCCAAAAGTATATCAGTTGCCTTCTTATCACCACCTGCCTCTCCTTTCTACACTTATAGTTTGAAAGAATATTCCCCTTGATAGGAAGATTAGATTGTAAGATGATTTGTGTGTTTAAGTTAAATAGTATAGTTATATTAAACACTTCAAATGTAGAAACTACTCAATTTCTGAGACCAAGCAACAAACTGGTGACCTACATTATTTTTCAAGCAGATTTTTAAAATAGCTTAACTAATCATAAGTGTGATGGCTCTTTCCATGTAGAGGAATAATCAGAGGATTTTCCTAAAGGTATCACCCACACTGGTTGTACATCTTTGCTTCAAAGAAAGAGCTAACTTCCTTTTATTTTAATCAAATTCTCTTTACATTACCACAGTGTTGTCAATACAAATATGTTTGATGAATTGAATTGATCTGCATCTCCAGGCCTTTTGAGTGCCCTTTGCTCATCAGTTAGTAAAAAATATTGGTGACAAATTACATGTAACATAAACAAAAATGTATGCACCACTTGCACATCTATGTGTTTCTAGTTCTGAAAACAGTCCTTAAACTATAGTATCATAAAAACGATAGCTTGATTTTTTTTTCCTAAAGCTTAAAACATGTTTCCATTTAAGAAGAATTTGGTAGACATAATCAAGTGCTCAGCCTGAGATGCAAGAAATACTGAAGCAAAGACCGAAGACTAGAATAAAATACACAAAATACTCATAGTTGTTAAGATTGGTAGGATTAGGTACAGATTTTTTTTAATGTTTCTGTAATAATTATATTGTCTTATTATCATATCTCATAATAAGTAAAACACTGTCAGGCAATTTTCTTTTTACAATGTTGAACTAATAAACATTTCCAAATAAAGCAAACAGTAATTTTTCTTAGGGAGAGTGAACCACTTCTTTATACTAAATATTAGATATGATTTATATAAAAATATAAAATCAAATATTTAAAAATTTAAAACAATTAATGATAAACAAAATTCAACTGTCTCTGAAATGGATTATAAAGCCAGTAGAAATTTCAGAGTCAGAGCTCAAAGATGGGTCTGCTTTATGAGGTTCTGTTTGGAATTAATCTGAAATTCTACTTATAGTCTTCAACTGCTCATAGATATCTTTTTAGAAGTTGACAATCATTGCATTTAATATGGCTTCTACTTTCAATTTATTTAAAAAAACGAATTTGTAGAACAGTAAGTTATGGGCACAGAGAAAATACAGGAGAATCCTAAGTCCATGGTGCTTTTGAGATTCAAATTTTCATATTTAAGTGGTAGATGTTTGAAAATCATCTCCAAAAGCATACTCCTTCTTTGTTCCAAGTCAGAAATCTATCATTATTAAAACCCATTTTGAAATGAAATATTATTAATTTGCTAACTACTTAACTTGACCTATTTTGTTCAGTAAGAACTCATAAGCAACTTATTAAGTTATAAAGCTAGTGAGGTGGGAAAATATCAAAGGACCATAAATAAAAAATATCATGTAATAATGTATCTTGGCAAGTATATAAAAAATGTAGATAACTAGCTTCCTTAGGTTCTATACATTACAACTTAGAAAAACATGTAACCATTCGTTGTATCTCAGTAATAATGATGGCAATAGCACTCACTGAATGTCTATTGAGAATCAGGGCAACAAACCACCAGAAGCAAACATCTGACTTACATGTGCCCACTCCTCCCATCCTATACCTTCGGGTGCACAGAAGGTGTTCTCACTTAGCCCCACACGGGTCCTTAACACCTCACCCTCATTCAGCCAGTACCAACTAACTTTTAGATTACGTTTGTGAGATGAAACGTATTTTCAGTCTCTATATTAGTTGCTCTGTACCTCATTTTTTTTAATTAAGGAATGTCCTTAATTAACCTGGATTTTACAGATGAGAAAATTGAAAACCAGAGTAGCTACATTAAACACACAAAACCATAAATGTAGAAAGCTGCAGTTCAAACACAGGACGACCTGATCTCAGTGCATTGCTAATCTGTTGATAGTGAACAATCACTAAATTCCCAAGTCTCCAGCTCAGGTGAAAATTATTCTTTGTCTCACTCACGGGAAACTGTTTTCTAGCTTGTGATACACAGGCCATCAAGTTCATTTCACTTTGCCTTGAGCTTATCTATTGAATTAAAGGACTAAGAAAGAGCAATAATAATCCATGGCTGACCTTTAAAAACGTTTCTGCCTCAAACTGGATTCAATTCTTAACAGGGAAATATCTAGCATATAAGATGTACTTTAGTTCTTAAGGTTAACCTTAACACAAAAACAGCCCATTAAGTGGTAATAAAGACGCAAAACCAAAAATGCAAGAAAATAATCATGGATGAATTTAAATGTGTGTAAAAGGCAATTCAATAAAGGTTCAGTCAATAAACAATATAAGCCCAAGTACTTGCTGTATTCCTGGCATGGCCAAAGTAGGAGCTTCATATTTCTAATTCATATAAGGGGCTTTTTATGAATGAGGAAGAAGGCTCAGGAATAACAAGTGACCTGCACAGCTAACAATCCTATCTTAAAAGATTTGGGGACTTTCTTGACATGCCAGTGGTTAAGACTCTGTGCTGTCAATGCAGGGGGTGTGGGTCTGATCCCTGCTTGGGGAACTAAGATCCTACATGCAATGTGGTGTGGCCCAAAGATTAAAAAAAAAAAAAAAAAAGTCTGAATGTCTTGAAAGCCCATGCCTTTTGCCACTGCATCAAGCAGTTACCAACCATATAAAGCTTATTACTTATTGAATATCCACTGAAGTATTAAACATATTACCTTTATGCTTTTATATTATTCTTACACTGTTAATTAGTATTGGTCTTATTTTACAAATGAGGTCACTATGGGTTACTGAGCTTAATCAACTTGTTCAGTGTTCAAAAACAAGCAAACAACATTGAAGATTCAGATTAGATTCTATTTCTACCATACCCTTTAGTTCAAATATGTAAAAAAATTAGAGAAGAAATAAAATAATTGCAAAAAATATCATCACTGAATTCAGTATTAGGAGAGAGAATGGTGTATATGTAATCCTTCAAGCTTGATTAAAATAGTAAAATCATAAAAATTCCATAAAGGAAATGATCACAGGAAAAGAAAGTTCAGTAAGTTCAATAAGGTAGAGAATGAAGAGACTTTTTTGGGAATAGGGTGCAGGAAGGTGGGTTAAGTCATCTTTTGAGGTACTGTAATTCTTCTTAACTTACAATAATAGAAAAAAAAGATGTTTACAGTACCCAGGAGGTAAGAAGCAATGATGAGTATTTTTCTTTCCTATCCTACAAAAAAAAAAAAAAAAAAAAATGACATAATAGAAGCACTTTTCATAAGAACTCAAAGATGTGGTGTGTGATGATATAGTGATCAGGTTCATCACCCAGATTTATTTCTGCTTCACTCACAGACAAAGGGGATTTGGATGTCTCCAGGCTGGCTTCAGGCAGATATAAACCAGTTTCAGATGTAGAACAAATAATGTCACTCTTCCTCCCTAAAAACCCCTGAATCTAAATAACCCAGCAAAGGCTAACTCCTTAAAGGAAAGAATGCTAGATTATTGATGATGTAAGAGTCCAGATCTCAGTGATTCTCATGTTTCAAGTTACCAGACAGCTCTGGCTTACAGGTAAAGAATCGAGCATACAGGGGTACCTATTACCACTATCTGCTAGTGTTACCTTTTGTTTTTCCTCCCTTTCCACAAAATAATACATTTCTATTTCTATATTTCAGTTTAGATTCCTCTTTTTTTCCCCTTTTAGATTTATTTAGATAGACGTGGCATGAAGCATTGTAAAAGTTTAAGGTATACAACATCATGACTTGACATATATTGTGAAATGACTACCACAAGAAGGTCACTTGATATATTTCATATAGTATAGATATGACATAAGGCTTGTTTCCCTCGTTGTGCAATTTTGAGGATCTACTCTCTAAGCAAGTATATCATATAGCAGTGTTAACAATTATATGATATTGTACATTATATTGAACATTAGGCTAGTGCAAAAGTAATTGAGTTTTACATTGCTGAACTTTAATGTCTGATATTGGAATACAATCTTAAACAAATGTGGCTATATAAATGATGTTAGACAAAAAGCAACCTCATGTGATTTTCTTATTCAAGTTCAAATAGGTCAGAAAGCAGCAGATACAATTCTCAACAAAAACAATGCATTTGGCCCAGGAACTGCTAACAAAGATCCAGTGCAGTGGTGGTTCAAGAAGTTTTGCAAAAAGAGACGAGAGCCTTGGAGATGAAGAGCATAGTCATTGGCCGTCGGAAGTTGACAAAGACCAACTGGGAGCAATGATCAAAGCTGATCCTGTTACAAGCTCAGTTCAGTCACTCAGTCATGTCTGACTCTTTGCAACCCCATGAATTGCAGCACGCCAGGCCTCCCTGTCCATCACCAACTCCCAGAGTTCACTCAAACTCACGTCCATCGAGCCGGTGATGCCATCCAGCCATCTTATCCCCTGTCGTCCCCTTCTCCTCCTGCCCCCAATCCCTCCCAGCATCAGAGTCTTTTCCAACGAGTCAACTCTTCGCATGAGGTGGCCAAAGTATTGGAGTTTCAGCTTTAGCATCAGTCCTTCCAAAGAACACCCAGGACTCTGGATGGACTGGTGGATCTCCTTGCAGTCCAAGGGACTCTCAAGAGACTTCTCCAACACCACAGTTCAAAAGCATCAATTCTTCTGCACTCAGCTTTCTTCACGATCCAACTTTCACATCCACTCATGACCACTGGAAAAACCATAGCCTTGACTAGACGGACCCTTGTTGGCAAAGTAATGTCTCCGCTTTTTATATGCTATCTAGGTTGGTCATAACTTTCCTTCCAAGGAGTAGGCGTCTTTTAATTTCATGGCTGCAGTCACCATCTGCAGTGATTTTGGAGCCCCCAAAAATAAAGTCTGACACCGTTTCCACTGTTTCCACATCTATTTCCCATGAAGTGATGGGACCAGATGCCATAATCTTAGTTTTCTGAATGTGGAGCTTTAAGCCAACTTTTTCACTCTCCTCTTTCCCTTTCATCAAGAGGCTCTTTAGTCCTTCTTCACTTTCTGCCATAAGGGTGGTGTCATCTGCATATCTGAGGTGATTGATATTTCTCCCAGCAATCTTGATTCCAGCTTGTACTTCCTCCAGCCCAGCATCTCTCATGATGTACTCAGTATATAAGTTAAATAAGCAGGTTGACAATATACAGCCTTGATGTACTCCTTTTCCTATTTGGAACCAGTCTGTTGTTCCATGTCCAGGTCTAACTGTTGCTTCCTGACCTGCATATAGGTTTCTCAAAAGGCAGGTCAGGTGGTCTGGTATTCCCATCTCTTTCAGAATTGTCCACAGTTTATTGTGATCCACACAGTCAAAGTATTTGGCATAGTCAATAAAGCAGAAATAGATGCTTTTCTGGAACTCTCTTGCTTTTTCAATGATCCAGCAGATGCTGGCAATTTGATCTCTGGTTCCTCTGTCTTTTCTAAAACCAGCTTCAACATCTGGAAGTTCACAGTTCAAGTATTGCTGAAGCCTGGCTTGGAGAATTTTGAGCATTAATTTACTAGCGTGTGAGATGAGTGCAATTGTGCGGTAGTTTGAGCATTCTTTGGCATTGCCTTTCTCTGGGACTAGAATGAAAACTGACCTTTTTCCAGTCCTGTGATCACTGCTGAGTTTTCCAAATTTGCTGGCATATTGAGTGCAGCACTTTCACAGCATCATCTTTCAGGATTTGAAATAGCTCCACTGGAATTTCATCACCTCCACTAGCTTTGTTCGTAGTGATGCTTTCTAAGGCCCACTTGACTTCACATTCAAGGATGTCTGGCTCTATGTGAGTGATCACACCATCATGATTATCTTGGTCGTGAAGATCTTTTCTGTACAGTTCTTCTGTGTATTCTTGCCATCTCTTCTTAATATCTTCTGCTTCTGTTAGGTCCATACCATTTCTGTCCTTTATCGAGCCCATCTTTGCATGAAATGTTCCCTTGGTATCTCTAATTTTCTTGAGGACATCTCTAGTCTTTCCTATTCTGTTGTTTTCCTCTATTTCTTTGCATTGATCACTGAGGAAGGCTTTATCTCTTCTTGCTATTCTTTGGAACTCTGCATTCAAATGGGTATATCTTTCCTTTTCTCCTTTGCTTTTCACTTCTCTTCTTTTCACAGCTATCTGTAAGGCCTCCTCAGACAGCCATTTTGCTTTTGTGCATTTCTTTTCCATGGGGATGGTCTAGATTCCTGTCTCCTGTACAATGTCATGAACCTCCATCCATAGTTCATCAGGCACTCTATCAGATCTAGTCCCTTAAATCTATTTCTCACTTCCACTGTATAATCATAAGGGATTTGATTTAGGTCATACCTGAATGGCCTAGTGGTTTTCCCTACTTTCTTTAATTTAAGAAACAACTACAAGAGAAGTTGCCAAAGAACTTAATATGGATCATTCTATGGTTATCCGGAAATTGAAACAAATTGGAAAGGTGAAAAAGGTCGATAAATGGGTGCCTCATGAGCTGACCGTAAATCAAAAAAATAATTATTTTGAAGTGTTGTCTTCTCTTATTCTACACAAAAACAAACCATTTCTAGATCTGATTGTGACATGGGACAAAAACTGGATTTTATATGACACCCAGTGGTGAGCAGCTCAGTGGCTGGACCAAGAAACTCCTAGGCACTTCCCAAAGCCAAACTTGCACCAAAAAACAGTCCTGGTCACTGCTTGGTGGTCTGCTGCCCGTCTGATCCACTGGAGCTTTCTGAATCCTAGTGAGACCATTACATCTTAAAAGTATGCTCAGCAAACTGATGAAATACACTGAAAACAGCAATGCCTGCAGCCGGTATTGGTCAACAGAAATGACATAATTTCTGTTGGGGCCAAAACAGAAAGGGCCCAATTTTTCTCCGCGACAACACCTGACCACACATCACACAACCAACATGTCAAAAGTTGAACGAATTGGGCTATGAAGTTTTGCCTCATCTGCAATATTCACCTGACTTCTCGCTAAGTGACTCTCACTTCTTCAAGCATCTCAACAACTTTTTGCAGGGCAGATCTTCCACAGCAGGCAAGAGGCATAAAATGCCTTCTAAGAGTTCCTGAAATCCCAAGGCATGGACTTTTATGCTACAGGAATAAACAAACTTATCTCTCATTAGCAAAAAATGTGTTGATTGTAATAATTCCTATTTTGATTAATAAAGATGTGTTTGAACCTAGTTAAAATGATTTAAAAACCACAGTCTGAAACCACAATTACTTTTGTACCAACTTAATACATCCCTAGTATTTCTGTATTATAACTGGAAGTTTGTACCTTTTGACCACATTCATCCAATTTCTCCTCCCTCCAAATTTCCTATTTGAAAAAATAAAAAAATTTGACTACTTTTACCAAGAGTAGTCACTCTTTACTCAACTCTTACAGTAATTGTTAAATTTCTTTTTTTGAATTCTTAAATATGTATCTTGCATATCAATTTAGATTAGCCAACATGGATAACGCATATGGTGGTAAACCTCAAGTTTCATGAGACAGCAGTCACTGTTGCCTTCTGGTACTTACAATCTTGTGACAAAGATATGTTTATCATATATATTTATGCTATCAAAATTTTCTAAGATTTTATTTTTAGGTGTACACGAAACAAATAATACAAAAAACTTTTAAAAATTACTACTTAAAATTTCAGTTAAATTGTGTTTAAAAATGTAATTTCCTAGATATCATGTTTTAGAAGGAAGTATCAGGGAAACAATAAAACATACGGTAAATGGCTGGGAGCAAAATCAGAGTGAACAGAGAAACATGAGTGGAAAAGGTTATGAAAAACACAGAACTTCATATACCTTGCTATAATTTAAGGAGTTATGAAAGCTTCAGAAGTATGCTTGCAAAATACTGGGACAGCAGCACCCTGGGGAGAAACGCTATCTTTGTAAAAGGCCTCACATAGGTTACAGCATTTTTTTCTGGCCTCTAAAGAATGGGCACGTTCACCTATTATACAGAGTGAAGTAAGCCAGAAAGAAAAACACCAATACAGTATACTAACGCATATATATGGAATTTAGAAAGATGGTAACAATCACCCTGTGTACGAGACAGCAAAAGAGACACTGATGTATAGAACAGTCTTAGGGACTCTGTGGGAGAGGGAGAGGGTGGGAAGATTTGGGAGAATGGCATTGAAACATGTATAATATCATGTATGAAACGAGTTGCCAGTCCAGGTTTGATGCATGATACTGGATGCTTGGGGCTGGTGCACTGGGACGACCCAGAGGGAAGGTATGGGGAGGGAGGAGGGAGGAGGGTTCAGGATGGGGAACACATGTATACCTGTGGCGGATTCATTTTGATATTTGGCAAAACTAATACAATTATGTAAAGTTTAAAAATAAAATAAAATTAAAAAAAAAAAAAAAGAATGGGCACGTTCAGAATATAGCCCCACATGGTTTCTAGCAGATTTCCTCCTGCTGATAGAGTGAAAGCATCTCATTCTCATTACTGCAAGTGTTGTAGGATATTTAGCCTCAACGTTAGGCATTCTATGGTAATCTGTCTACTTTCCAAGCTTTCCCAGTTTGAGGAACAGGCTGGTCATTAAGATAATCATTTCTTTCTTATAGAATGCTTATTTTCCATTTAAGATACCAGGTTTGTTTCAGTGGTTTTTATAATAGTGTTTCTCTGTGCTGGTCATTTTTCTTCTAATGAGCACTTTGCCCATCTTATCTTCAAGTTTGTTATTATTTTTATATATGTTACTGTTCTTCCCTTAGAAACTAATTTTGCATTGAATATTAAAATGAAATAAATATTTTAATTAATTGACTTATTAACTTGGTTTGTCTCATCTATCTGGTAAAATTATTTATAATTATGATGCAGCACTGAATTATGAGTTATAAAAAAAGAATAATAAAATGACTGGGTTTCTAATCCTTATCTTGCCATTAGAACTGTGTATGGTTGTAGACAAACAGGTTATTTGAAAGGGACTTAATTTTTTAATTTATTTAATTTAGGTTAATTAGAGGATAATTACTTTACAATATTGTGATGGCTTCTGCCATACATCAAGATGAATTAGCCATAGGCCTACATCTGTCCCCTGATCCTGAACACCGCTAACACCTCCCTCTCCAACCATCCCTCCAGGCTGTCACAGAGCACAGGCCCGGGGTGTCTGGCTTCATGCAGGAACTGGCACTGGCCATCCATTCTGCATACAGTAATGTACATGTTTCAATGCTCTTCTCTCAGGTCATTCCGCCCTCCCCTCTCCCACTGAATCCAGAAGTCTATTCTCTGTGTCTCCATTGCTGCCCTGTATGTAGGATCGTCAGTACCGTCCTTCTAGATTCCAGATATATGTGTTAATATACCATATTTGTCTTTCTCTTTCTGACTTACTTCACTCTGTATAATGGGCTCTAGGTTCATCCACTTCATTAGAACAGACTCAAATGCATTCCTTTTTTAGCTGAGTGGTATTTCATTGGGCATATGTCTACAACTTCCTAACCCTGAAAGGGCCTTAGTTTTACCATCTACAAAATGAGGAGCCAAGACCAAATAACTTTTTAATCTCCCAAATTAGATAATAATTTATAGACAATCATTTCCAGTAATCTGTATAGTTGTTTCATAAATCAGCGACAATACCCTAGTTTAAGGAAATGTCAAATTGATGGATTTTCTAGACGATCTACTCAAGACTGACTAGATCAAGTCCTGATTACTTCTTGGAATTTATTTTTAACATTTATATATTTATTATCTAATTATATCTACTCGTTGAAAGTCTGAAAGGTGGTACTTTTATTAAATCAAATGAATCCCATCAATCATAGATACTGATTAGTAAAATTTTGTTTTTCCACAATTTATTTAAACATTAAAAGAGTAAATTATAAGTAAAACAATTTGCTAGTTTTAAATATTTAGGTTCCTTCTAGCAGTTTACTGTATTAAATAAAAATATGCTATATTTTCCAAAATTATATGTTCTCATTCAATATTAATTGTTTGTGTATTCAAATTCCCCTCCCATATTCTTGTAGGTACTAAACCTGCTTTAGCAATTATCCTTTTCTTTTTTTTAATATACTTATTATCTTAGAACACATATACAGCAGTGAAATCCTTGAACTAACGAAAATGCATATATTGTTGGTTTTGTTTTCTGGTTTCTTTTTTTTTTTTCGCTATACTATGGGGCTTGTGGAATCTTAGTTCCTGGAGCAGGGATTGAACCCAGACCCCTGACAGTGGAAGCAGAGAGTCCTAACCACTGGACAGACAGGGAGTGCCCCCAAAATGCATGTTTTAACAATTTTTTTCCACAAAAATTTAACCATCAATATTTTTTAAATGTGAGTCATTGTTTAATGATTTTAAGGCAGCTTTTAATTAAGACATTTATCTTTCTCTATGATAGGCAAAAGACAGTTAATAGCTTTTCATCAGACTACTTTAACTTTTACACATGCATATCAGGTTGACTTTTCCTGTGTAAATCTACCACTATCTATTATACACAAAAAACTATTCTCCACCATAGGGATATATATTCACCTTTAATTATATAGTTTCACTATTAAAATTAGCTGCCTATTCCACATGAAATACATTCTGCCATGTGGTGTGAGGCAGATAGCTAATTTCATTCTTTCCAAACATTTAATCAATTCTCCTAGACAAACTTTTATGAAAACTCCCTTCCCTCAACGATATTTAATTTTACATTTATTATCTATAAAACATAATAAATTTTTATCTGTTTCTAGGGGCAAGTCCTTATAGCATCAAATTTAAGAGAAATCCTTGAAGCTATAAAGGCTGGTTTTAAAGCAAAGAGAGGAAATGTAGGGGAAAAAACTGAATATGTGTTTCATTAAATTGAAACGCTAATCTTGAGGAAAGAGGTTAAACTTCAGTGAAAGTTTAAAAGGTTCCTAACACCTAGTGTTAAATACTGAAAAAACATTTGATATGCCATCAAAATTTAACTTGAAAAAGAGCCAGAAGCCTATGTCAATATAGCTCTTTTTGCAACTGGGTATCCTGAAATTCTCTAGGTTTATCAATTTCCTTTATGCTTTCAAGGAAATAAATCACTAAAAATAATCAATCAACAAATGTGGGAGACAATCCCATAAAATGCTCAGAATTTCCCACAAAAGAGAAAATGAGACTGTGTGTGTGTGTGTGTATGTGTGTGTGACCCTCTCCCTCCAAATATAATACTATCCACAATTTAAGGGACTAGTTCTGATAGACAGAGTGCCTGATGAACTATGGATGGAGGTTCCTGACATTGTACAGGAGACAGGAATCAAGATCATCCCAAAGAAAAAGAAATGCAAAAAAGCGAAATAGCTGTCTGAGGCGGCCTTACTAATAGCTGTGAGAAGACAGGAACTGAAAAGCAAAGGAGAAAAGGAAAGATATATCCATTTGAATGCAGACTTCCAAAGAATGGCAAGGAGAGATAAGAAAGCCTTCCTCAGGGATCAATGCAAAGAAATAGAGGTAAACAACAGAATGGGAAAGACTAGAGATGTCTTCAAGAAAATTAGAGATACCAAGGGAACTTTCATGCAAAGATGGGCTCGATAAAAGACAGAAATGGTATGGACCTAACAGAAGCAGAAGATATTAAGAAGAGGTGGCAAGAATACACAGAACTGTACAAAAAAGATCTTCACGACCCAGATAATCATGATGGTGTGATCACTCACATAGAGCCAGACATCCTTGAATGTGAAGTCAAGTGGGCCCTAGGAAGAATCACTATGACCAAAGCTAGTGGAGGTGATGGAATTCCAGTTAAGCTATTTCAAATGCTGAAAGATGATGCTGTGAAAGTGCTGCACTCAATATGCCAGCAACTTTGGAAAACTCAGCAGTGGCCACAGGACTGAAAAAGGTCAGTTTTCATTCCAGTCCCAGAGAAAGGCAATGCCAAAGAATGCTCAAACTACTGCACAATTGCACTCATCTCACATGCTAGTAAAGTAATGCTCAAAATTCTCCAAGCCAGGCTTCAGCAATACGTGAACCATGAACTTCCAGATGTTCAAACTGGTTTTAGAAAAGGCAGATGAACCAGAGATCAAATTGCCAACATCTGCTAGATCACGGAAAAAGCAAGAGAGTTCCAGAAAAGCATCTATTTCTGCTTTATTGACTATGCCAAAGCCTTTGACTGTGTGGATCACAATTAACTGTGGAAAATTCTGAAAGAGATGGGAATACCAGACCACCTGACCTGCCTCTTGAGAAACCTGTATGCAGGTCAGGAAGCAACAGTTAGAACTGGACATGGAACAACAGACTGGTTCCAAATAGGAAAAGAAGTACATCAAGGCTGTATATTGTCACCCTGCTTATTTAACTTATATGCAGAGTAAAAGCTGGGCTGGAGGAAGCACAAGCTGGAATCAAGACTGCCAGGAGAAATATCAATAACCTCAGATATGCAGATGACACCATTCTTAGGGCAGAAAGTGAAGAAGAACTAAAGAGCCTCTTGATGAAAGTGAAAGAGGAAAAAAAAAAGAAAGTGAAAGAGGAGAGTGAAAAAGTTGGCTTAAAGCTCCACATTCAGAAAACGAAGATCATGGCATCTGGTCCCATCACTTCATGGGAAATAGATGGGGAAACAGTGGAGAAACAGTGTCAGACTTTATTTTTCTAGGTTCCAAAATCACATACAGAAATTAAAAAACGCTTAATCCTTGGAAGGAAAGTTATGACCAGCCTAGACAGCATATTAAAAAGCAGAGACATTACTTTGCCAACAAAGGTCCATCTAGTCAAGGCTATGGTTTTTCCAGTGGTCATGTACGGATGTGAAAGCTGGACTATAAAGAAAGCTGAGTGCCAAAGAATTGATGCTTTTGAACTGTGGTGTTGGAGAAGACTCTTGAGAGTTCCTTGGACTGCAAGGAGGTTCAACCAGTCCATCCTAAAGGAGATCAGTCCTGGGTGTTCTTTGGAAGGAATGATGTTAAAGCTGAAACTCCAGTACTTTGGCTACCTGATGCGAAGAGTTGACTCACTGGAAAAGACCTTGATGCTGGTAAAGATTGAGGGCAGGAGGAGAAGGGGATGACAGAGGATGAGATGGCTGGATGGCATCACCGACTCGATGGACATGGGTTTGGGTAAACTCCGGGAGTTGTTGATGGACAGGGAGGCCTGGCGTGCTGCAGTTCTTGGGGTCGCAAAGAATCGGACACGACTTAGCAACTGAACTGACTGAAGAAGATAATTACAATAAAATAAAATGGCTTAATAGAACTGAAATATTTAGAGGCTACTAGAAATATATGCAAGGAAGTTATAAATTGTGTTAAGAAAAACCCAAAGTTTACTCCAGAGAGAAGAAAAAAGAATGAATAAATGTACTACTAGTTTGGGATTAATTAATGAAAATAATAGTATTCAGAAAAATAAGATATAAACAATGCAGGAAACCATCATAAAAGTATAACAAAAGCATTTTTTATTTTATACACATCTTAGGAATGCAATTCATATGTATGGATTTATACTATAAATTTTTTTATGAATGTTAATCACTAAGAGAGATGAAAAATTTAAAAATTCATCCTATTTTCAATGAATACTTAAAATAAGGTTCTACTAACAGGTCATAGAAACTCATGCTCATAATTACATATTTGGAGGGAAAAAAAAGACTTGCAATTTGGAACAAAACTCTTCATGTTCCGTTTTAATGCTTTGTTCAATCTGAATATGACAATAACTTTTATCATTATAAATAAAATCACAACTTATATAACAGCTCATGGGGGAGTTAAACGAGATTTTCTTGTAGAAAACAATCTCTCCCTACCTATTAGAAAAAACAGATATAAATATATACACAGCAAAGGACATACAGTTCGTAATGTATTTAATTTTTAACTTCACTTGTATTACTGGTCTATTAGAAATATGTGCAACAAATGATCATTTTCTCGACACTGATTTTTAAGACTGTATTTTTCATACATGGTTTTTTCCTTCTTCATGATTATGTCTATTTCATCTCAATGTCATCAAAACTGGCATCTTTTAAGAATGCCAGGATTTGAAATTTAGTTAATTTTCGAAGTATAGGATAACAATACATTAATTTTCTAAGAACAAGCCCACTGATATTTCTTAACCGAGTAGAAGACTCATTCCATGGAAAGTATCCAATGAAAGAGCAAATTATACATGTTTTTTCTCATTTACTTCTACTGAGGCCTCAGAAAACATATTTTTAAAGAAGAATATATTGAAACTATTTGGGAATCAGATAATAAGGGTATAATTAGGTATTAATGAGTATATTAATTTCTTTATAACTCAATTTAAAAATAAAGTTTTTAAGCTTCAGTCTTTTCCTTTACCACTAAACTGGCAAAAGTATGAATTAATGTAACAGGTGGGCTTGTGTGGTTTTAATAGCAGTGAAATATAATCAACTGTCTCATATTTCCAGGAAAGCAAGCGACACCTAGACCTAAGCATGATCCTTCAGCAACCCTAGCATGAAAATGTTTAAACTCCCTATAGGGACCATATATCTTTTGGTCCTGGGTTTAATTGAAACTTTAAACAAAATATATTACCTATTTAATGCAGCTGAACTGGAGGCTGGCCTTTGTAGTGTATAGACTAATGCCTAGCAAATTAATGTCTGTAACTATAGTATGTAATGTAGAATTTAAATCAAGCGTGAATGGTAAAAAGAGGAAAAAAAATACTACAGTTTTATACTAAGAAATGAACTTTTAGGAGCAAACTGTGTACATACATTTTATATATTTATTCTTTTTGATACACAGCCAAAAACTCATGATTTCCTTATATTGTTGGCTCCACAGCTTACAAAGTGAATTTCTAAAATATCCTGGTATTGGTCTTGTCCTTTTTCCTGGTCTTGTCTCTTCTGACGATGCAGAAATAAAAGTTCAATGAATAGATTTAGCTTAAAAATTCCAAGTTAATATTCTTTCTGGAGGTAAACAAATCAATAGCTAATCCAGTTATATAGTCATATCATATTTGAAAGGCTGACTCATAGATTTTTAAGAGTGCCAATGGAAGGAATCATAAGAAAATCACCAGAACTTGAAATAGGGGAAGCAGGTGGTATAAAAAGCTTAACACTACTGGAGTGTTAATGCTTCCACACTTGAAAGATGTGAAGTTCAAATCTCACACAGTAAAAAACCATCTTTTCACAGTCAGCATGCTAAATGACTTGAGCATTCCACTTAAAAACCACCAGTCATAGAAGACAGATTAAGCATGTGAACCATCCTGTAAGAAATGTACTCTGAATATTTCTAAATATACTCTGAAAAAAGTGAGGTAAACACACACACACACATAGATACACATACTGGAATATCCTACAAAAAGAAATTAATCAGCCGAAAAGCCAGCCGTACAGAGGCTGGGAGAAAAACAGACTTCTTCGACAGCCAACCTACTAACTGAACTCAGCACAGAGTTTACATCCTTCAAGTGAGTTAGGATACATTTACAAGTGAGAATTTTGGTGTTTTGTTTTCAGGAGGTGCATTTGACATCTTTGTCAGTTCTCCTCACCTAAACAAGAGTAAGGAACCTAAAGTTCCCTCATAGCCATTTATGACACAACTTTCTCATCCCACAAGTTTACTTCTCAAAAATACGCATTTAAAAATTTGTGTAAGCTTTTTACTCTAAAAAAATCCCGCAATAAATTCACTGTGTCATCTATTTATTTGGTTCTTTCACCATTCTCACTAACTAGCTCCAAATGGGGAAATTTCACAAAACTGAAAATTAGGTCACAAAATTTCTTCTTTTTATGAAACAATGTGAGAAGAAAGCATCTTGTCAATCTTAAACCTATGTAAGTAAAAGACTTGTAAGTTGCAGTCTGATGGAGGAAAATATATTTTCCAGTACTGAGCTACGACTTTATAAGTAGCAGGGATGTGTACAAAAAGAATTCTAGGAATTATTAGAAATAAGAGAATCAAAACAGTATTTTCCTAGGAGATCAAAATAAAGGCAAATTAAGTTAATAAATAGCAATGATTATTATCATGCATTTCCCTTGGAAGAATGCAATCACTCCCTACAGTAAAAACATGTTATTCAACACAGACATTCATTTTTTATAAAAATAACAAAAATATATATGCAAATTGGGATAATAGTATCACATTAGAAAAAAAGAAAGCTTGAGATTTTCATTGGTTTGTTTTGGTTTGTTTGGCAAGTCAACATAGCATAGCCTACATAGTCATAAACAAAATATTATTGAGGCTACAGTAATACAATTAGTCATTTGATTTATAGCCATTTACTTATTAAGGCAAGATACTAGAGTTTTAGACTAATTGTAAAATCATTTAGAAAGTTATATGAGAGCAGAAACCATATGGACCATTTCAATTTCATCCCACCACCACCTATATATCCTCTCCCTGACTCAGGACTTATATCTTTAAGATTTTTTTTTTTTCTTTTTGCATACAGATTTTTCTAAACATAGTGATTGCAGACTGCAACAACAAGGCATTAACTCTAGACTCTCACTCCATGAATACATCACACACTTTGTTCTCAAGATATATTACCAAGATGAAATGGCCGAAATTGCTTACATAATTAAACCTGACAACCACTTTGCATTAAGAAAGCCAAGTAATTTTAAACAGTAAGTAGGCTTAAAAATGATCTTTGGGATTGGAAAGATTCATAGTGATAAAATTAAAACTTACAGCCTAATTTAGTTTCCTACAATCTCTTAGGATTATTAAAAAACAATGCTTAAGTATATACAATAAGGGAAATAAAGAGAAAGAAGAGACAAAAATGAAGGTAGTTAAAAGTTATCCTACATATAAAAAATTTTAATACATTGCATATTTTATACATATGTGATAAAACAATTTTGTAGGTGTTTCATTCTTTTTAATATGAAAAGGTTTTTAATATATATTTGAAAGGGAACAATATCTATATCCACATATATATATATATATAAATATAGATATTGTTATTGTTCAGTCACTCAGTCATGTCCAACTCTTTGCAACCCTGTGGACTAAAGCATGTCAGGCTTCCCTGCCTTTACCATCTCCATATGATAGTTTTTAAATGGGAAAAGATAAGTTATATTGACATAGTAAAGAATGCCAGTTTTGGCAAGACTGCTAAATAGGAAAAGCATTTAAATTTAATTCAGGAAACTACACTTCTGTTTCTAACACAAACAGGGCAATCCCAAACAGATCAACCTAACTCTTTGGGTGTGAATTTCCAGCATATAAAATAAAAGATTATGTTAAGAGGATTTTAAAAATATCAATCTTCTATCTCTAACATTCTATGATTCTAAAAATCATTTACAATTTGAGAAGAGGAGAAATTGAGAATCAATAAAGGCCTACAATGGGTGTCAGAATAGAAACTAATTTCAGAATAAAGAATAATTTTGACTAAGTCTAGGGGGAAAATATGTAATGACAGGAAAAGGAGAAAAAACTCTAAATATGATGATTTCAATTTAGAGGGAATACTGTATTAATGGAATTAAACTAATTGGACACTAAGTAGGCTGTTTCAGTTTTGGCTGATACATTTAACGATAAAAGAAGGATTTTGACTGAGGTTGTTGAAAGATAAGGAAAAATGGACTTCCAGAGAAAATACAGCACTTATAGACAGGACAGAACTAAATAGAACCCACGTTGGTGACTCCAGGCCATCACTATCTCAAAATTGTATCTATATAGAAATCAGATTTACATTGTTAACACAGAAAGAACTGCCAGAGAATACAATTAGTGACTTCTGGAGTTTAAAGCCCACAGAAATGATAATGATTACAAAGGAAGATAATATTACGAACCACTGACTAAGTTGGGCATTTGGTCCAATATTCTTTACCTTCCTAATCTCAATCAGTCCTCAAACAGACACGACCATTACAGGCACCTTATGGATGGGGAAACTGAGGCTTCAGTTAAGTAATGTCCAACTTCACTCAGCTACAAAGTGCTAAAGCCATAAGTTGAACCTGGGGTCTCTGAATCCAACCCTTACCCTCTGAAGAAGAAATACAGAAATGAAGTCGCACAACTGGCTAGGAGCAATTTTTTATGATTTGGCCTCTTTATAATTCATGTATTTTCATACTTACTAATTATAACTGCTGCCTAAGTAAAAGTTTAATTTTTGTTTATAAAAATGATATACAGTATCTTTTAAAACATGATTTGTACATGCTTATAAATTTACTTAATTTTAGATGGGACACAATCCTCAATTATTGTGACTTAATCATCTTGACGCTATGAAATTAAAGAGAATAATGAAAATGTCTATGCAAGTAGATTTTTAATTTTACTTATAAACTACCACAATAAAAATTAAAAGTCTTATGATAAAACATGGAACATTTTAAGTTGGGATAGCAAGCTAATCAATCTTGTTATTTTCTATTAATACACAAATTCAAAAAATAGGCTCATTTGATGTTCAGGGTAAGTCAACTACTAGCATGCAGCAGGGAGTGATGTTTTTCATAAAATGTTCAAGAGAAGGGGAAATACAAAGGACCAGAGTGTGTGTTTTCTTTAAGCAGCTGCAATGAATTGCGTTATTAAACAAATAATAGAATTAAAATATAACTGTATTTTTTCACACATATTCCTTTATTTCTCCTAACCTCTCAAAATAAAAGAAAAAAAATACTTGCATTTACACATACAAGTGCTTGGCGCTAATGATCTTCAGGGGGTAAATGAATGAGCCATGAGAAAAATGAGTACTTGCAGGCTAAATCTAGCCAGACATTAAAATCCATCACTGATCCCTAAAGGGCACCAATAATATGCAAATATGAGAATTAGGAAACATATTCAAGGCTGTTGATAAACTTGATAGGATAATCAGCACATGCTGACAGACTAATGAAACCGATGAACCGACAGGGCAGTTTATCTCCTGGGCCACTTTTTTCCTTGTCAAATGCAGGCTAATCAAAATGTATTAGGAGTTAAAGCCAACACTCAGAGGATATCACCCATTTGATTAGGAGGTGAACCTACTCTCAGAGAAAATTATAGTTTCGTGAACAACTGAAACTGCAAAACCTAGTCAGCTGACAGACCTTCACATAAAATTAAACAGAAGGCAGCCACTATAATTATGGAAGAAATCTGGAATTTTAAATTATATTGAGATTCTCCCCTTGCAAATTGTTAGAGGGCTTTGCAGAGTCTGGGCAAAGCGGCTCCCTCCTTCTATGATGGAAAATAAGACAAAGGACTAAGCAATCACCCCAGGGACACACTTATCTTTTGCTGCCTATGAGTGCTCAGCATCTGTGTAACCATATGAGACACAGATCCCAAGGTAACAGCTGTATTTTCAAGCAAATGTATTTACATAAAATAATTGAATGAATTTTTGAAACTGTTAACTATAGTGAATACCACACTTCCTATTAACAATGAAGATGCCATCTGTAGTCTATTGTCAAGGAGCTGAATCCTTTCCTAATTTAAAGAAAAAGATCTTCATTGATAATCGAGGAAAATTGGGAAATAGTCCTTCCTAAGCATTAGTGTTAAAAACGAAATTATAAACTAAAACCAATATGCCTTAGAGAACACAGTTCTTTCAATATTCACTGTGAAATGAATAACCATTCAGCACTAACACAGAAAAGCTCATTCAACTGATACATCTACATATGCTTGGTACACACTTTATGGACATGGACATTTCACCTGGGTGGTCAGAACGATAGTAAAATGTCAAAGAGTAAAAGGCTTGAATTTACCTCATAAGATGGTAAGGACAAGAGTACATGGAAGGAAGCTAGATTTTACCTTTTAGTGATAATATCCACAAGAAAAATAACAGCAACTAAAAATACTTCAGTGTCCCCTTTAACAGGAGCATTAAATCACCCTGCTGCTGTCCAGGCTAACTAGGGGCAGGATTCAAGAGACATATGAATATATTAACCTCTTCCAAATCATTTTTTTTTTCTTTTCTTTTTGATGATGTGTGCCTTGTTCGAGCTCTAAAACATTTCTAAATTTTCTTTTGTTTAAAAAAAAAAGTAGAAGTGAGTGTCCTTGCCAGGCATATATTTTCTAGTTAGGGAAGGCATGGGATTTTTTATGTATACTCAAAAGCCATATGGCTATGATCAGATTTCTCAAATCACAGTATAAAAGTATAAAATATCCTAAGTATATATTAGGAAGTATAAAATAATCCTAGAAATGATGTAGTCACATATAGTTTATATACATGAGGAAGGCCTAGAAATATTTTTTAAAAACTTAGCCAGGTTTAATGAAAGGAAAATTTGAGGTTTAATTTGTACTTTGGAGGAAAAGAAATATTGATTCGAAGACAAAAACAGCCCTCTCACTTCTCTCCCCTATCTAGAAACAGCAACGTTAATCAACAGGACATCTTAAACTTCAGGGATTCTTTTCAAGAGTCACATACTGAATAGACAGTTTTTAGGTGTGTCCATGATCCAATAGTTGTGGCCACAATTTACTATGAGACTGTCATGGACCAATCACAGGTTATAGGCAGATTTATTAGTAACTCTAGTTCTTGACCCCCTGCACCTAGAAAAATCTATGTTCTCACTTGCATACTTTCTAGAAAATTGAGCTAATTACTCAATGTAGAAAAAGCAACAATTGTACTAGAACATTTATACTCTTCACAGTATTGCTTTTACTCTAAAGTAATACTCTAGGGAAAAAAAAAAAAAAACCTCTTGCAATCTAAATCTTTATCAATACAAACAACACAAGTTGACTCATTCTCATCTATTGTAAGCATCAAAATCAGGAATCTCTATATCACAGCATGTTTACTTTTGAGAATATTCTGATTAAGAAAATAACATGATCAAAAATTATCAGTAATTTGATAAACTCATCAAAAACTACATGTACTTTATTCATCATTTGCAATCTCAAGAGTCTAGCTAATATTTGATACCCACTTTGGTTTATGAGCCCCTTTTCAACAACTCTGGGATCCAGCCAATTTGTTGAGAATCATTATATTAACAATATTTATTTGTTCTTAGAATAGGTGTGCTTTGTGAAAATTTAAATGTGACATCCAATTGTGAATATGGTTTTTTTTAGTGAGGATTAAAACATGATTTAATAGAGATCCATTTAAAACAAGTACAGGTTTTAATTTTTCCATAGATCCCTGAAATATCAATTAAAATATTATTATTTTACTTACCCATCATGTTGTACAAGCTCTGTGGGGCAAATTGCCTAGGCATTTTCTGAATTGCTTCCTTGTATACACTAAGGGCATCCTAATTTAAGAAACAGAAAAAGAAATAAAGCACAAGGCTATTCACTGAAACAAAATAACAATATCTTTCCAAAATTAAAATATTCCATTGTTCTTTCTAAATGGTTCATTAGAGCAAAATTCAACTGAGCTAGTCTTTGATATCAAATTACCTCAATTTCATGAATAAAACCATTCAACCCATCCAGTGAAGGTTATATAAAAAATCAGTTTAACAAGGAGTCAAATGTTACCAATACTCTTTAAATTTCTCAGTTCAGATATATTATGCAATAAAAACAACTAGAAAAATTTATATTTTGGAGTCACCCACAGTCCTCTAAAATTCGTCATTATTTCAAGTCAAGCAATTAAGTATAATCTAAATAAAATATCAACTAATCAAGCTTCTAGCAACTGAGACATACTGAGATCATGAAATGCAATTATTTTTAAAATTGCATCCTTATGCTCAGATTGCAGTCTTAAAATATTATGTAAGAGTCTCTGGGGGAGTGGTTTGAGAAAGTGGGTTGTGGTATCGAATGGGAAAGACAAAACCCACGGAGGCAGGCTTCATGTGAGAGATAGGGTACACAGGACTAAGTAATTCTCCTAACTTCCTGTACAAGATCCTGTATCCATCACTTTCCCCCTCTTCCCAATTTAGAAAACAATAAAATTAGTTTTCATTGCATTATTGTGTTTAAAAGAATAAAAAGAAACAAGTAGGATTTATACCAAATCATTTAACATGCAGAGTATAAAGAAATGTATTTTTTAACATCAAACAATGAATACAGATAACAATAATAACATGTTTTAAATCATAAAATCAAAGATATGGTGGGCGAACAACTTGGGCAGTAATGCATGTTATTTCCCTTTCATAAGGAGTCATATTACTCTGAGAAAATCATAGTGAAAAAAATCCATTTTGTTTAAACAAAGATTTTTCCCAGAAGAATTTCCCCATAAAACTCTTTTATTAAAATATCAGTTCTTAAATTATCACTGTGTTAAAATATCAGTTCTTAAATTATCAGTGTTCCTACAATGAGATCACAGGTAGAAGTCATTGAGACCAGATCAGAACAAGGTGGAGTAACAGGGCAGAGAGGTTCTGGCCTGACCTCATAGTGTCCCTGCTCATGATAGAGTTTCCCCAGGTTGTACAGACAGCTGGTGACCGAGCTCTTGTGGGCATGAGGGTCCTTTAGGTTTTCATCAGGGATCTCAGAACACTTCAGGAATGTGCGTCGCGCTTCTTCTGTCTTTCCTTGGTTCATTAGAATAATACCTGTGTTTAAATATGCAGCTGAAGGGTAAAAAAGTGGAGATATAAATGAGAGAAGATGATGTACACTGTAGAAACAATAAAGCTATTTTTACTTCAACTTCATTTTTATGCATTAAAAGAAAACCAAGAAATGAACCTCCAGGGAACAAACATACAAATTAACAATAACGTAGTACAAAGTACAGGTATCACATATATATATATACACACACATATACACATACACACACACACATACACACACTACTTTATATATATATAGTTTCTGCCTTCAAAGTATCAGAATATTTTGAGCTTAGAAACTAGATGAATAAAAGCTGCATGTTTCTTAATGTATCAAAATGATAATCAGACACCAAAACATTAAAATTGAGAGATGTAATTGTTAAAGGCTCTTAATTTGACTGGAAAGTATTCACAAATAGAAGTATCATGTTTTTTAACCCATGAGGCTTTAGGTCACCATTTTCATGGGGAAAGAAAGAGAGATTTTAAAAGGATTTGAATATCACTTACAAGCCAGTGTAGGCCTGCTCCCAATCGCCAATTTATAATAATGTAGTGCTTCTGCAAACCTGCTGTTCTCTTGTAGAAGTAACCCTCTGCATGAGGAAAACAGAAATTTGGAGACAAGACAGTATTAGTATACATAAACCCACAAATTTTCATTTTTTATTTCAAAAATAAAAATGGTTAATGGAGTCATAAAAATGACCTGGTACTATAAAAATAAATTCTGAATAGAAGGAAATGATTCCTCAGGAAAGAAAATGTTTGGAGAGGTATCAGTTGCATTTACGTTGCATTAGAAAGTATTAAGAAGTATTTTTTAAAAGCCCTTTACTCCTCACTGAACTTTCCCCTTCCCAGCAGTCTTTTCTCTCCCACTAGAATTACCAACCACTTGCATTTCTCCTCGGAACATGCACAGTTTTCCATTATTTTAGAAAACAAACTTGTCTAAAGCCCTAAGCTGAAGCTCCAATACTTTGGCCACCTGATGCATAGAGCCAACTCACTGCAAAAGACCCTGCTGCTAGGAAAGACTGAAGGCAGAAGGAGAAGAGGGTGGCAGAGGATAAGATGGTTGGATATCATCATCAACTCAATGGACATGAACTTAGGCAAACTGCAGGAGATAGTAAGGGACAGGGAGACCTGGTGTGCTGCAGTCCGTGGGGTTGCTAAGAGTCCGGATACAACTTAGCAACTGAACTCTCTCTCTCTCTCTCTTTCTCTCTCTCTCTCTCTCTCTCTCTCTCTCTCTCTCTATATATATATATATATATTTAAAACTGAACTATATATATATATATAGACACACACACATTTAAACTTAAGATGCCTCTCCCACTGGCCCTACTGTTTGGGAAATACTGACCCACAATTGCCCAAAAAGCAACTGGTAACCCGGGTCAACAGGATGGAGTCAGAATCTAACCAGATTCCATCAAAGAACACAGACTGAAGGCCATAACCTAGTTACTTCTTTATTATTTGGCTTTGGGCAAATAAGCTTGAATTTCAGAGCAGTGAGCAAACTTCAGCCAACCGTTGAGAGACGTGCTTTTGTCTACAGACACTCAGAGTCCATGCGCCTCCCTAGGAGGCTGCTTCGGCAGTGACTAGCCACATGGATTATCCCAGCACTTCCAGACCCTGCCCTCATGACCAAAGTGAGAATCAATTACTATTATGTCTGTGAAAATAGTGTCAGGGACCTGGAACTAAGTTCTGAAAGCTCTCGTAAACGGCTCTGTGACCTGTCTTTGCTTTCTTAAAATCAGCAAGTGTCTTAGAGACGTTTGGCACCTCTCTTGGACCTGTCATCAAACTGCAGCCTCAAACTGCAGATTCCACTTGCCAGCTCCTGAGGTCTTCAAAAGGCAGTAAAATGGAGGTTTGAAAAATGAGAAGCCTACTGGTAAAAACTTATCATTTTGTAGGGTATGTTTAAATACTCAGCTTATTATTTAATGGGCATGATTAAAAAATAATGAAGTAAATCATTTTGAAATTAAAGTTGGTTCACTTGTTTTATTAGCATAGATTAACCTCATTATTTCTATTGTTAAAAGAGCCTTGTGAATAGATGAAACCACTTCAAATCATATTAAGAGTTACATATTCACAGAAATGTACATATCTATTAAAACTTTAGAGCAACAATTTGATTACAAAATTGATAAGCTTTGCTGTTAAGTACACTTTGCTGCTGCCGGGTACAAGGGAAAACAAAGCTTCCTGCAGTATTCAAGAGTCTGTGAAAATGTTCAGTTGTCTTTAAAAGCAAGTAAAATTGATAAAGAGAAAGAACACTTACATACTTTCCACAAAAAATAATATCCTTTATAAAAATAATTTAGACAAAAGGTTTTCCAATTAACTAAGCTCATATATATTATCTCATTTCAGAAACTTATTTACAATCTTAAGTGTCTTTACTTTGAGGTTCAGATAAAGAGGCACTTCTTCTCTGATAAAAAGCTAATGTCATCAAAGGAGAAATTTATCTTAACCCAAGTCTTCCCACTTTCTTTAGGAATTCAAGTTCTCCCATGAGCCCCTCCTTATCCAGTATCTTCAATCTTTTTCACTAATGCAATTTCCTTTCCCTCAAGACTACAAAAATGTTTGTTTGCCTCTTAGCAGAGGGGAGAAGATAAAACCTTACCACCTTATCATTCCTGCATCCAGCTCTTTACTTCTTACTGTCATGCTTCCCTCCAAAGTCAGATTTTTCTTTCATAATGGTCTGTGGTGTGCATGTCCAATGACTCTAATCCCATTTACCCCTAAATCCAATCTAGGCTCTTTCCTAGAATTCAGCTGAAATGTCATTATCAAATTTCCACTAACAATTAAACTCCCCAAAGAGTTTGCCTATATGAACGCCCTACTCAACTGTAGCATTTGTGACTATTAAACCCATTTTCCTTCCTGAAACTCTGTGTTTCCTTAGCTTCTGGAAAGCTGGACTTCCTTAGTTCTATATCCCTGAAACTTCAGAGTATGAAGAAAAGCACATCTTTATTCATATATTTTTTAAAAAGAGGTTGATAATTCACAGATTGTTGTCTTTTCCTCCTTTTCTTGATAAGCACAGTCTCTGCATGATGACATGCAAACATCCAGCTCATATGCTGACTGTTCTCAATTCTAAAACAGTGATTTCTCTACTGACATCCAGATCTGTTGAAAATCCAGCACCTTACTCAGCCACGTCAATCTAGGTGCTTGCTGGAATTTCAAAACCAATATATCCAAAACCCAATAGCAATATCTCCCACTTAAAATTATATAAAGAGATAAATGAGATAGATGAAGAAAAAAATCTTCCCTCAGCAATCAGCACCATCATTCATGCCACTGCCTAAAATCAGGAACCTGGCTATCACTCTTGACTTTTCACTCACTCTCACAAGCCCAGGTTTAAAGAAGTCGCCAAAGCCTACCAGTTCTTTTTTCTAAGGCTCTTCACTGTGGCCCTTCAAGGTTCACTTTTATAGATCTAGCAGAGCCCTTTTATCTTTCCTGTCACCTAAATAACCGCAATTGCCCACTAATTAGTCTGCATTAAATTACATTTCTAAAGGGCAAATATGCTGTTAGGCTAGACAGAAAGAACATGAGGTGACGAGCGCGTATCTTTGAAAATGTGCCTAAAGCCCATAAACCTTGAAAATGATGTATTAAGCCTCATGGGCTCCCTGATGCTGATGTATTACAGTCGTGTCATTTTCCAACTCATAAAATACTACATGATAACCACTCCTAGACAATCCTGTCCAGCCTGCCTCATTCTTTGGAGAAAACTAGTCACACACAGTGATGTAGTAGCAAGTCACCAGGATTATATATAAAGTAACTCTTTGAATTAGAGAGCATCACCCTCTGTATATCTGAATAAATTAGCAATGGAGTGAGTCCAAGTTAGACACCTCTAGTGACCAGTGTTTTATGGCTAAGGATTTAGCTGAGCATCAACTATAGCCTAGTGCACCTGCTGCAAATATGAACAAGGCAAATGCACTTGCCTGTGGATGTGCTATCTAGTCAGGGAGACAGATGAGAAAATAAATGGTGTGGAAATTACTATGATGGAGGACAGAGGAGTAACACCACTCTAGTTCAGGAATGGACAAGGGAAGACTCATGGAGCCCAAGTGCCACTGGCAGAGAGTTGAAAGTAAGCAGTAGTTAGCCAGCAATAAAAGGTATCATCATCAGCCCCATGTTACACAGGAAAAGAGGTCCACAGAGAATCTACCAACTAAACTTTAGGTTTTCTGGTTAATAAGAGGAAAAGGCAGGACCAGAACATAGTTTCTCTGACAATAAATCCCATGCTCTTTCTGAAAGTAAAAAAGGAGAGAGAGAAGAAGATAATTCAATTCTAGATGCATGGGTTCTGGATTATGATTTCATTTGCTCTAAAATTCTCCAGATTTTGTATAATGTGAACTTGAACTTATGCACTGAAAAGGACTCAAACTGCCATTTTGTCAATTCTGGGTCAGTTAACCATGATACTCTGTTCCTGCTGTTTTCCACATTTACTGAACCCATTCCTTATTTTACTGAAGACTGGACAGTGGGATAGAAATCCTTCACATCATGTAAGTCATGGTAAAAGAAAGAGCTAAACTTACTTGGCACTTATGATGTTATATACAATACTTTACATTTACATATATTAATTTAATTATTACTCATCAATAATATTGTGAGACAGGATATTATACTAGCTCCATTTTACAGATGATGGACTTGGGGTAAGAAAAATTTAGCAACATTATTAAAGGACACACCACTAGCAAGAAGTGTCCCACAATTCAAGCCCAGCTGTCAGATTATAAAGGAGCATCTGTATTTTAATACAGCATTCATAGCAAAGGCTTTTCCACAGCTGTTTAAAAATAGATGACACAATTTGTTTACATGCTGATCATATCAATAAAGTCCTTAAGTTTCGATGTAGTACATTAAAAACAACAATACATTTTAATATACCATCAAACCAGAATCTAGTAAAAAATAGTTTTACTTATATTATATGAAGTTGCTTAGCAATTAAGGAAACTGGCCTATGCTATACATTAATGTAAACTTAAAGTGTCTTTTGGAGAAGGCAAAGGCACCCCACTCCAGCACTCTTGCCTAGAAAATCCCATGGATGGAGGAGCCCGGTAGGCTGCAGTCCATGGGGTAGCTAAGAGTCGGACATGACTCAGCGACTTCACTTTCACTTTCATGCACTGGAGAAGGAAATGGCAACCCAGTCCAGTATTCTTGCCTGGAGAATCCCAGGGATGGGGGAGTTGGTGGGCTGCCATCTATGGGGTCGCACAGAGTTGGACACGACTGGGGTAACTTAGCAGCAAAGTGTCTTTTGGGTGAGAAATTGAAAAAATGTTGCTGATCTCTAATAAGTAGTGGCACACACCTTTATGTGTAAGTGGATATATTATAGTGTGTTTTAATAGGTTGAAATATATTACGTCTCATATTTTCCCCCAAATGACTTATCTTTCAGAACGACAGTCACTGGAATAAAGCAGTCAGTGAAGATACAAATTGGAGAAAGAGAAAGAATACTTGTTATAGTTGAAGGAAGAAAACACAACTGGATATACAAAGTACTATTCACTCTAATACCTAGACTAAAGACCACTTTACTTAAAGGAAAAAAACAACAAAATGTCCTGTCTTAAAATGTTTCAGCATTTTGTTAACCTGATTTTGCTCATGTTCTAGGAATTACCATTAAGGCTGGAGACTTTCTTTTTCTTGAGTAAGTTTTGCCCATCATTACCCTAGTCTCCCCCAACAACCCCATCTTTGTCTAAATATCCTTTTTTAAAAAATCACAAGACTCTAGACATTTGATAAATGAAAACCAGTCAAATCCATGGTAACAGTGGATTGGACATAGTTAAAAACAAACAGTGAGTATAAATAGGCATACGATCTCCGGCTGATTCTACATATTGACAGAGACAGAAGGGGAACACTTCTTTTTTTTAGCACAGTGCTTCTCACTCAGGAATGACTGTCACCCAGGGGACACCAGGCAACGTCTGGAAACGTGTACGTCTGTCACAACTGGTGGATGCTATTAGCATCCCGTGGGCAGAGGTCAGGTATGCCATTAAAAATGTAAACATGTGAGAAGACAGTCACCTCAAAGCAAAGACATCTCTGGACCCAAATGCCAATAGTGCTTAGGTTAAGAAACGACATTTAGTATTTCATATGTACTAACTGCTACGCATTTCTTTAGAACAAAGGGTCCTCATGTATTTGATAATCACATACATGAACTATATAAAGAACATAGATTGTAAAAAGGCAAAATACAGGGAATAAATTATTTTTTAAATTAAAACTTCACCATCATTTCTACTGACTTTTCATATAAAAATACAGAAGAATACATTTTCTCATTTTTTAAAGCATGCCATTCCCCACCACAGTCAATACAGTCAAACAAAATGTCAGTGCCTCTTGGTATTAATAGAAAGTTGCCCTCAATATAGAACTGTCAACACAAAGAAATCTTCAAGAAAAGCTACATTTTGCCTCAGGTTCAAACAAAGGTCTTTAAAATGGTTGAAATCTGACTTGTTCAAAGTTGGTATTAATAAAGCACATTAGCAGAAGAAAAGTATACTTTTCAAAAATATGTATTGCATTGAGTGAAGCGGACACTTAACACAGACCGTGGGTGAAACAGGATGTGGTTGACATAGTGCTGTGAACTGTTAAGACCAGGGAAATACTAAAAAGTAGTAAAACAGAAAATTCTTAAAGAGTTGGGAATACCAGATCACCTTATCTGCATCCTGACAAACTTGTATGCAAGTCAAGAAGCAACAATTAGAACCGGACATGGAATAATGGACTGGTTCAAAATTGGGAAATGAGTACGACAAGGCTGTGTATTGTCACCCTGCTCATTTAACTTACATGCAGAGTCCATAATGTGAAATGCAGGCTGGATGAATCACAAGCTAGAATCAAGAATGCCGGGAGAAATACCAACATCCTCAGATACACAGAAGTTCCACTCTAATGGCAGAAAGTAAAGAGGAACTAAAGAGCCTCTTGATGAGGGTGAAAGACGAGAGTAAAAAAGCTGGCTTAAAACTCAACATTCAAAAAACTAAGCTCTTGGCATCTGGTTCCATTACTTGATGGCAAATAGATGGGGAATTAGTGGAAACAGTGACAGAATTTATTTTCTTGGGCTCCAAAATCACTGTGGATAGTGACTGCAGCCACAAAATTAAAAGATGCTTGCTCCTTGAAAAAAAAGCTATGACAAACCCAGACAGCATATTAAAAAGCAGAGACACCACTTAGCTGACAAAGATCCATCTAGTCAAAGTTATTTTTTTTTTCCAGTAGTCATGTACACATGTGAGAGTTGGACCATAAAGAAGGCTGAGCACAAAAAAACTGATGCTTTCAAACTGTAGTGTTGGTGAAGACTCTTGACAGTCCCTTGAACTGCAAGGAGATCAAGCCAGTCAATCATAAAGGAAATCAACCCGGAATATTCATTGGAAGGATTGGTGCTGAAGCTGAAACTCAAATACTTTGGCCACTGATGCAAAGAACCAACTCACTGGAAAAGACTCTGACGCTTGGAAAGATTAAGGGCAGAAGAGGACAACAGAGGATGAGATGATTGAATGGCATCACCGATTCAATGGACATGAGTTTAAGCAAACTCCTGGAGACAGCGAAGGACATGGAAACCTGGTGTGCTGCAGTCCATGGGCTTGAAAATAGTTGGAGACAACTTAGTGAAGGAAAAACAACAACAAAGAACAGTAGCTTTCTTTTTTCAGTTTCATCACAACATAATTTATGGCACTCCTACAACATACTAAATACTGAGAATAAGATTACCAAGCATAGATCAATATTTTTTGAATGAGCTATTTCATGGTGAAGCCATATGAACAAACACTCACAATACAGTGTAAATGAAATGTAAAGTATTCTGGAAACCCACAAAAGGGATACCTTTCCATGATGACAGGCCAGATAAAATATCTACAGAAAGCAAGCGTGCAGGGAATGGAGTTCCAGACAGATCAAGCCCACTATGCTTATAAAAACCAGAGTTACAGAGGGCAGCATTTTCATCTACCAGCAGCAGTAATGGCAAGTTTCATGGAAATTAAATGACTATCTATGTAGGAAACTTTCTGGAAACTGAAAAGCTAAGGCAAATTAAAATTAAGATCATATTATTAAAAATATTTCAGTAATAAGTTGTTTGCTACTCCCTGGGCAAGAATTCTTAGTCATCAAAATAGATAGCTTCGAATGTTGTAGCGTTTAATATTGTCCTGGAGGTCTCTGAGATTGTCCTCATTTCTTTTAATTCGTTTTTCTTTTTTCCTCTCTGATTCATTTATTTCTACCATTCTATCTTCTAATTCACTAATCCTATGTTCTGCCTCTGTTATTCTACTATTTGTTGCCTCCAGAGTGTTTTTGATTTCATTTATTGCATTATTCATTATATATTGACTCTTTTTTATTTCTTCTAGGTCCTTGTTAAACCTTTCCTGCATCTTCTCAATCCTTGTCTCCAGGCTATTAATCTGTGATTTCGATATATGGCAGAACCAATACAATATTGTAAAGTTTAAAAATAAAATAAAATAAAAAAAAATAGCTTACATCGAACACTGCTCAATGTTCTGTGGCAGCCTAGATGGGAGGCGAGTTTGACAGAGAATGGACACATGTATGTATATGGCTACAAGTCCCTTCTTTTTTCATCTGAAACTACCACAACATTGTTAATCAAACTAAAAAGTTAAAAAAAAAGATAAGAAGCCAAAAAATAAATACATATAGCAGATAGCTTAATGTTTATAGCAATGGATGACAAAATAATTTATAATCCCTAAAATATCAATAACCTCAGATATGCAGATGACACCATGCTTATGGCAGAAAGTGAAGAGGAACTCAAAAGCCTCTTGATGAAAGTGAAAGAGGAGAGTGAAGAAGTTGGCTTAAAGCTCAATATTCAGAAACCTAAGATCATGGCATCTAGTCTCATCACTTCATGGCAAATAAATGCGGAAACAGTGGAAACAGTGTCAGACTTTATTTTGGGGGGCTGCAAAATCACTGCAGATGGTGATTGCAGCCATGAAATTAAAAGATGCTTACTCCTTGGAAGGAAAGTTATGACCAAACTAGATACCATATTAAAAAGCAGAGACATTACTTTGCCAACAAACATCCATCTAGTCAAGGCTATGGTTTTTCCAGTGCTCATGTATGAATGTGAGAGTTGGACTGTGAAGAAAGCTGAGCGCCAAAGAATTGATGCTTTTGAACTGTGGTGTTGGAGAAGACTCTTGAGAGTCCCTTGGACTGCAAGGAGATACAACCAGTTCATCCTAAAGGAGACCAACCCTGGGATTTCTTTGGAAGGAATGCTGCTGAAGCTGAAACTCCAGTACTTTGGCCACTTCATGCGAACAGTTGACTCATTGGAAAAGACCCTGATGCTGGGAGGGATTGGGGGCAGGAGGAGAAGGGGACAACAGAGGATGAGATGGCTGGATGGCATCACCAACTCAATGGACATGGGTTTGGATGAACTCCGGGAGCTGGTGATGGACAGGGAGGCCTGGCGGGCTGCAATTCCTGGGGTCACAAAGGGTTGGACACGACTGAGCGACTGAACTAAACTGAAGGTCAAATTACCAACAAAAACATTATGTTCGTTTTGAATTGAGCCTTTTCTTCTGAATTTTATTTTATTTTATTATACTTTAATAGATGTAGGTACTTTGTAACTAAGATTTCTTTCCTAAGATATAGACATATATGTTTCGGATGTTCAATATTTTCCTAAAGGATTCATGCCTTTGAAATTTCCCAACTGCAGTTTATTAGCATTGGCTTGGCATCATAGTCAAACTTTGCATTAATCCAAATTACTTAATCAAATTTCCTAAGTTAGTTAAGGACTCAAAGAATGAGATTTTATATAATTTAATTGTGAAATGATATTACAGTTGCATTTCTTCTGTTATTCCAAGATTAATGCCTAGTTTTAGGCTATGTTCAAATAAGATATTTGGAAAAATAAATTGTTAATCTCTATTAACAGACAGAAGTGATAATTAATAGCCTGTTAAACTCATAACACACAAACACTCCCAAATCTTTCTTGATTAAATAGACATCAGGCAAAAATCTCAAGTGATTATCCCAGCAGTAAATGGAATGAAACTCAAAAGTCCTTTTTAAAAACAGAAGCTGTAAATAAAGTAAGTTACTACAGCTTGAATTAACTGCAGTAATGCCAGGTTTAGAATGATACAAGAATTTAGAAATTAAGCACCTAGTATGCACAAGCCACTAAATATACACAAAGAATCAGAATCAGTTGGTACAGTAGCCTTGGTCATGTGACTGAATTCTGTCCAGTGAAGTAAAAGCTGAGCACCTCTAGGAAAAGTTCTTAAAGAAGAGGGAGCGTGTTCTGCCTTATCCTTCCTCCGTCTTGTTGGAACAGGTGGAGGCCCTGTTCTGAGGACAGTAGACAGGAAACTGAAGGGAGTCCAGGAAACTGAGCCCTGTATGAAAATTTCCTACAACACAGGACTGCATACCTCTGGACTTCTCTAAACTGAAAATACAATTTTAGCTAGTTTAAGCTAATGTTATTTGGGATTTCTTATCACTAACTTTCTTATCTGTTCTCTACTGATAAAAGAAGCACATGTATTGTTTCATTTATGTTTTCTTTTTTTCTATTTATAAAATATTTAATATCTAGTATGGCTCTCATAGAAAAATTTAAGGAAAACTTATTTTAATTATATTTGAATGAATACAAAGCATGGGTTGTCTGGTTTTGAGTGATAACCAGGTGAGGCAACTGCCAAGTATGAAATGTGCAATTAAAATATTCAATTAAACTTAAATAATTCAAGAGCATAACAGGTGCATGAAATAGGAACTCTTAAATTAAATGCCCAGACATCAGAATGGTAAGAGTTATCACTCTTTGCCCAAAAGAGTAATGCATTAGTAGCATTTTTATATAAAAACATTTTAATTAATCCCCTCAATCCCGAAATAACTAAAAAGTGGAAACTCATAGGAATTATCAAGTGAAACAAAAACAGGTATAATTTTCTTCTCAGAAGATTCAGTGAGATCTAAGTGACTGAATCTGCATTCCATGGGAGACTTCAGAGACAAAGTTATATAATATTCTGGTCTCACATGGCATGTCTACAGCTTTCAGGTCACCCTAGGATAACAGACTTTTTATTGAAGACCGAGCAAAATATTTCTCCCTACTCATATTTTTTTTCCTCAAAAAAACCAAACTTTCCTTCTCTCCTTTTCTTTCTTTTCTAAATTAAACTGTTTCAATATAATAGGTAAAAATAACATTTTTACAAAGAGAATTTTGGATAGAAAAGTACCAAGAGAGAAAGGGAATATAAAAAGTTAACTTTTTACTTAAAAGATACGATTTCAATTTATTAGAATAATAATATGTGTGCTACAAAAAGCACAAATTATTTGGATATTTATTTTAAACTATTGCTAGGTTATTATAAACGATTACTATATACTATATGTACTCTGAGCAAAATCAAAAGATGTCACCTCTTGAAAAGGTTAAATCCCACTAAACAGGGTAATGAGCATGTCGTTTCCCTGCTCTGTATTTTTATTACATGAAGAAGAATGGAGATGGAGAAAAAGACAACCATGTGACAGGAACTAGACAGACAGATGTGCACACATAACTCTATTACATGCCTCCCCAAAGCTGAACCCCGTTTCACTGGATATCACTTCCAAGTGTCACAGAACTGCCAAGCAACCCAGTTTCAGTGAATACAGGTTAAGCCTCCTCTCTGATATCTTTCTTTTGACACAGATCTGTTTATTTGTTCTAAATTTGATTTTATATAAGCTTTGCCAACTGAATGAAGTATAATAATGACATCCTATTTCCTAAAGGTAATTATTTTTTATTCTAACCTATCAAATATGGGGCAGTAAGCATCCACAAAAAAATTGTTTTTATTTTTCTAATGTATTACTAAAAACTCCATCAATTTATATTAGGAAAATGAATAAGTTGTAGATTTTACCTTTTTTATTTTGAAATTAAGTTTTTGCCTAGGGTCTATAGAAAGAGAAATATAGTCTCACTATAGTAACATGTCTGAAAAACAGATGAAGACTCAGGTAAATGGAGCATTCATTACAAAGATACTTCTGATTTAAAACTTGGACTGTGAAAGCTAATTAAACATTTACCCATATAAGTCCATTTCTGTTCTGTAACAGGTCCTGAACAAAATGCTTCACAATTATTATCTTGTGTAATTCCCTTAATAAACCTATAAGGGTATAATCCCCATTTTACAAATAAGGAACCAAATCAGAATTGTTACTCAAATCTACTTAGTTAATTATTGTTGGATATAAGATTCGCAGACTATATTGTATATTAATATATGCATAATTTACTTTATACATGTCTTCTGAATACATAATTAAGGCTATATTTTCCTCTGCCTGTCATACAATAATAATAGGTGTGAATATACTTTCCTAGTTAAAAAAACTACTTAATAGGAAGTGAAAAAGAATTATGCTGGATGGCTTTATGATAGTGTTTTCCATATTATTTCTTTTCATACTTAAAATCAGCAACTGAAACTATTATTACTTGTTTCACTTTAGAGATGTGAAAACATCAGAGAGAAAAGTTAAACAGCTTGCCCATGGTAATATAATTGCAAAGCTTCAAGATGAGACTTAAGTTCAAAACTGCCAGGCTTCAAATCACAGTGTCTTTCCATGACTCCACAGTGGCAGACTGGGAATACATACCTGTTCTTAGTTTAACCATTAATAATTGCCCTCTCTCTCCTGCTCATATACCCAGTGCTTTTTTATTTTCTATACCAACAAATTTCTCTTCTCTCTTTCTGTATTTGTACATGCCAACCCCAATATATAAATATCTCAGACTTGCCTCAAAAGTGGATAAACTACAGCCTCCAATACCAAATCAACTTCACCAAGAAGTGCATTGTAACCAATACACTTGTGATAGTTAATTTCATGTGTCAATTTCACTGAATCATAGGGAGCTCAGAAATCTAGTTAAACTTTTTTTTTTTTTTAATGTTTATTTCTTTGGCTATGTCAGGTCTTAGCTGTAATATGTGGGATCTAGTTCCCTGACCAGGGATGGACCCCAGGCCTGCTACAATGGGAGTGTTGAGTCTTAGCCACAGGATCACCAGGGAAGTCCCTAAACATTATTTCTGAGTGCATCTGTGAGGATGTCTCAGGAAGATCAGCAATGTATCCAGCAGATGAAGTAAAGCAGATTGCCTTTCCCATTGTGGGTGGGCATTATTTAATCTATTGAAGGTCTGACTAGAACCAAAAAGAGAAGGGGAAGATTTCTTCCTCTCTGCCTGGGCTGGGACAGGGATCTTCCCTGAGCACTCCTGGGTCTCAGGCTTACAGACTCGGACTAGAATTTACACCAGGCTCTCTCAAGGTCATTCAACCACACCACCAACCTTCCTGGGTCTCCATCTTACAGAGGACAGATTGTGGGACTTCAACCCCTATAATCGCATGTGTCAAGCCTTACAATATCTCTTTACTATAGTATGTACACAATCAGTTCTGTTTCTCTGGAGACTTTGATCTGTGTAACTTATTCTTGGGCTTAATACCCATTCCTCTTAATTCAAATGCTTACCAGTGAGTGTAAGCAATATAGAGCTGTGTACAGTTAGAAATGGGATAAAACCAACAGCTAACAAACTCTTTAGCGTTCATTATTATACAATTACATCGAGTTTCCAGGGACTTCATTTAATCCTTACAACACCAGGTGATATCAGAACCTCATCTTGCAGATGAAGAATAAGAATTAAGCAATTTGACCAAGCACACAACCAATAAATGGGCAATTTGAATCCCAATCTGTTTAATGCCCAAACCCCTGCCCTTAGTATTTCACAAATCTGCCTCCATGATGCAAAGGCGAGTGTTCAACTTTTTAAAAATCAAAACTTTTCCCTCTTTTCTACTCCTCTTCTCCCCACAAAAACAAGTATCCCTCTTTTCTCTCCTTTTCTCTCACAAAAACCAATACTATTCAAATAGGTCTATTTTCTGGCATCATAGCCAAATCTCTTTCAAATATTCTCACATCCTCTTAAGAGAATTTTGTGATTTAAAACAAGCAAAATTAAGAATGAAAAAACACACCTAACACAAATTAAAAGAGGTAACTACCAAGGATGGAACTTTAACCTATATACAGACTGCCTTTTATTCTCTGCTATTTACTGGGGCTATGCAACATGGATGACTAATTATAATGTCATTTTTTAAAGGAGAGACATTTATTAGTTGGACGGTGGACAATCACTGCTGAGGAACCCCAAGCTGGGATATACATACACACCAAAGGCTGACCTACTTGATAAAAGTTGAGGTAATGAAATTCTTGATTTGTTCATTCATTCATTCAAAACAGAGCTTCAAAGGGCCATTATAGAGATTTTAATGACTGGAAGGGAAGAGAGATAATTTAAAAAGCAGTAACAAAGTTGTGTACAGGGTACCCTGATGCCGTCTGATGCACGGTGGAAGTTCAGAACAAGGAAACCTAACTTAAACTAGTTTGTTAGGGCACCGGGGAAAAAAAAATAATGAACATTTGTGAATTCCATAGGAATCAACACACTCAAAAAAAATATTACCAAAACAGAAAACAATCAGGCCCTGATTCCATCATAGATATTGTTATAATGTGGGATAGAGATGCTCCCACAGGCACACAGAGATTTTGTACAATGTACTCACTTTAAATATAAATGTTCAACAAAGTGGGTGTTTTCTTTGTCCCTTAACAGCAGGGCTCTAACAAAAGTCTGATGTTGAAGCAATAAATTATGAAAGGGGAAAAGGTATCATGTATCTCACAGACCAGCAGGAATTGGTGTTAGGTCAGCAGCAGTTAGAGCAGTAGTTTCTAACTTAGGAATAAGCAAGAGGAGTTCCAAAAATTAAAGTTTTAGCCTATCTCTTTTGGCCTGGAATATATTTTACAACCTAGAAACAATTCACTCAGGGGCTTATCCTGAAGTACTTGAGGAATTAAAACAAAACACCATTTATAACAATGTTCCTAAAACTAATCTTTCAGGTTTACTTTTAGTGATGAGAAGACATATTCCTTCACTCAACTCAATGGTCAGGAGAGTAAGGATCTGTTTGTGGCAGGAGTCATTGTTTACAGGTTCTAGCAATGGGAGCTAGAGGCAAATTAGTGGCTGAGGACAGGGAAAAAGAACTGGTGGGGAAGCATAAGATTTGTTGGAATGACGGAAGGTTGGGGATTGAGGTGTTCACAATGAAGAGAAAATGGGTGAATACTTTCAGCACCACTTGCTTTTTATTCTCATCTTTTCTGTTTATTCCACCCTCATATTTTGTAAAGGTACTGGCCCTGCTCAGAGAAACTTCTCATCTTTGAATGCTTCCCATTACTTTTTTTTTAGAGCAGAGTCTAGAAATTGGCCATCTTACTCATCTTTCTTTGATATCAGTTGTTGCTTATAATTACAGTTCCACTCTCTTCTCCAATTCTAGTACTGAGTACTCAGACTTCTGAGTACTCATTTTACATCCCAGGTTTGCTTCGACTCCAAAATCTGATCTTTGAAGATTTAGAGAACTTCCTGAGAATTTTTACATCAGTTAGGCAAAGATACGGGGGATACACACACACACACACACAATCATTAAAACAAATAAACCAAAGGCAATCCATAGAATCTAAATGGCATTAAAAACTGAAATACCTTTAGATTTCAGGGTAGCTCAGATGAATCCCCTAACCTGAAATTTCTATTCTTTAACAAAGTGCTTGCCTGTCATTTTCTGAGTCTGGAGATGAGATGTGGTTACACTGACCTGGCTGGATCTGGGTCTTCCTCTCTAGATGACTGGTGGGTATTTCTTCACTCTATTCTCCGTATTATCAGAACAGCAAGATGGGAACACGCCTCCTTCTTGCCTTTCATCCAACCCCCTATCTAGTCACTTCCACAAATAAGGGTGCCTGGGGAAAGTCAATGTAGGGACACTGTAATTGGAAGCAATGGAGGAGTAAAGAAAAAGGGCATCTTTTAGTACTCATTCTTCTACAGAGGTAAACAGGGATGGAGGAAGAAAGAAAAAGCAGGGAGGCAAGGCCCTAAAATAATCCATGACACACCCTTCGCACACAAAGACTTTAAGGAAAATGGATGTACCTAAATCATGGACAGCACATATAAATACACATCCAACACATATTTATCAAGCTTGTGCTATGAGCTAACCACTATACCAGGCACTTAGGCCATATATAAACTCTGTCTTCAGGGAGATTACATAAAGCTTACATATACAAAATGAACTAACAGTTGTACTTATTTAAATACTGCTATATACAGCTAAATAGGAATTTATAAAGTTCACTAGAAGGTGATAAATGTTAAAAAAAAAAAAAAGAATTAAGTAAAAGAGAATAGGAGTGTGAGAGCAGTGTAGGGGCTGCAGTTTTTTTTTTTTTAACTTTATAATATTGCATTGGTTTTGCCATTTAAATAGGGCAGCTGGGGAGCCTCATGTAATTCTTTGGAGCAAAGAATTGCAAGGAGTGAGTGATATGAAATATAATTTAGCCACAGTAATAATTTAGTACACTATTTATAGGAATAGCATGCAAGATGAAAATAAGCAGCAGATGACAAGATATTAATTTTTAAAATTCATCATCTTAATATCCAGATGGTCTCCCTCAAAACTTCAATTATACTTTAAGAAACTTCTCCAACATACGAAGCAACTTCTCCCAAAATGAAGGCCAAATTAGTTAAGTTTTGTGTAAGAGAAAAAAATAAAATGGAAGACAAGATTACTGTATTTCCTGGTGTGTCTAGGAAATAATTCTTAAGTCACAGTAATTGTAAATCTGCAGAGGACTGGCTGGAACTACACAAATAACAAAATCACATCTGTTCATTTTTCTACAAGAGGAAGATACTTTTTTTTTTTCCCCATGATGTAAAACCTCCTTCTGAGAAAACTAAAAATTAATTTATTTGAAATCCTGCTATCAGCCAGCACTGCCCACGTGAATATAATTTTAGGAACTACAACAACAAAAATGCTTCTGGCCATTTGAGCAACTTTCAATCAGTTTTAAAGTTAAACCAAACACGAGGCACTAAAAAACAGGATGCAATTATGAATCTCTTAATAAACCTCTTTTATAGGCTTTCTAATATATGTCTTCAAATGCACCTACAGTGCTCTGGATAAACAATGATTATAAAATTAAAGGCCGTTTTAATGAGATTTCAGAAAAATATCTTTCATCATTTTTCCAACATGGAAAATAGTTTAACTCTCTCTGCACAGTTAATTTTGAATGAATATTTCTACATGCAAAAGCGTGACCCACACTGTGCCACTTTAAAACTATATTCGTAATAGAAAACCTATAATACAAACAAACAGAGGAAGGATTTAATCTCCTCCTTTCTGTTGCCAGGCTCCTATTTTTAAAAAGATTCTGATTTCTCTCAATTTTACTTTAGGTTGCAATGGGGAGGGCAACATTTAACAACATTTAGCAACATTCTTTGCTTCCAGCAAGCAATCCTAGATATCAACACCAGGATGTGTAGTATCCATCACTATAATGAAATGAGTGTAAAATAATAAGTGGTTTAATTCAGTCCTATCCAAAAGCACTTGTTAGTACCAAGGAGGTGTCAAGGACTTCACTATGCGCTAGAAACAAAGACATAAATAAATTATATCCCCAGCTCCTAAGGAGTTCCTATGTGAATTTCAATTCTTTGGTCATTGTGGCCATGCATTTTGTAGGAAAAAAATTATTCTCCAGGACATCCTGTTGTTTTTTGAAGACAAAATGTTACCCTCTACTGCATTCAGAAGTGCATAATATTTCCCAGTTTCTAGACCCATGATTAATGTCAGTATTTTGCTTCCAAAGGGACACAAAATCCTCATAGAAATACTTCTCTACAGTACATGATTTTTGGCCATTTTCTCTCTTCTTGCTGTCCTATACATCAGCTTCAATGGCATCAAACATCCTAGGTTTCTCTCTTTTTCTTTGAGCACACTTTATGGTTCCACTTTCAAAACCAAGCTCCTTTAATATTGATGTTACCCAGGATTCCATCCATGGTCCTTCTTTCCTTTATCCATATATATATACATACATTATACACACACACATACCCTCCACAATTATTTCTAGTTTCAACTCACACACTTGTATAATTACTCCTAAGTCTACATCCTCTACCTCAGAATGCTCTCACGAGTAGTAGAAACACATTCTAGCTGCCTAGTGGATGCCCAACAGTCATCTGAAACTTACACAGTCAATTCTGTACAATTTTCCTCCTAAATGAACTTCTTCGTGTGTCTTTATAGTTTGACTCCTCTTTTCTTTCTCTTTATTATTCTTCCTTTTGCTCCAAGCTGAGCTGTCTTTGCCTTTTCATAATAATACAAGCATCTCTTGCTTAGAAGAGATGTTGCTTTATTAACATATTTTTAAATCCAAACTTCAAGCTACTTGAGGACAGAAACTATACTGTCAGTTTATTCTCATCATCCAACATCTATCACTCTGAGGGCTCTAATGTTTGTTGAATGAATGATTGAAACCTTATTTCCAATAAACAAATTGCATATGTGTTCATGACTATTTGCTGTTGTTGTTCAGTTGCCTAGTGAAAGCTGCTCAGTCGTGTCCGACTGTTTGCGACTCCATGGGCTATACAGTCAGTGGAATTTTCCAGGCCAGAAAACTGGAGTGGGTAATCTTTCCATTCTCCAGGGGATCTTCCCAAGCCAGGGGGTCTAACCCAGGTCTCCCACATTGCAAGCGGATTCTTTACCAGTTGAGTCACAAGGGAAGCCCAAGAATACTGGAGTGGGTAGGCTATCCCTTCTCCAGCGGATATTCCTGATCGAGGAATCGAACCAGGGTCCCCTGCATTGCAGGCAGATTCTTTACCAACTGAGCTATCAGGGAAGCCCTTCAGTCATTAAGCCATGTTCAACTCTTTGCAACCCCATGGATGGCGGCACAGCAAGCTTCCCTGTCCTTCACTATCTCCCTGAGTTTGCTCAAACTCATGCCCATTGAGTCAGTGATGCCATCCAAACATTTCATCCTCTGTCACCCCCTTCTCACACTCTCAATCTTTCCCAACATCAGGGTCTTTTCCAACGAGTCAGTTCTTCACATCAGGTGACCAAATGAAGCTTCGGCTTCTGCATCAGTAACTCCATTGAATATTCAAGGTTGATTTTCTTTAGGATTGACTGGTTTGATCTCCTTGCTGTCCAAGGGACTCTCAAGCATCTTCTCCAGCATCACAGTTTAAAAGCATCAATTCTTCAGTGCTCAGCCTTCTTTATGGTCCAGCTCTCACATCCGTACATGACCACTGAGAAACTCATAGCTTTGACTAGAAGGACCTTTGTCGGCAAAGTGATGTTTCTGCTCTTTAATACATTGTCTAGGTTTGTGATAGCTTTTCTTCCAAAGAGTAAATATCTTTTAATTCCGTGGCCACAGTCACTGTCTACAGTGATTTTGGAGCCCAAGAAAATAAAATCTGTCATTGTTTCCACTTTTTCCTTACTTATTTGCCATGAAGTGAAGGGATCAGACACCATCATCTTCATTTTTTGAATGCTGAGTTTTAAGCCAGCTTTTCCCTCTCCTCTTTCACCTTCCTCAGGAGGTTCTTTAGCTCCTCTAGGCTTTCCTGATAGCTCCTCCAAAGCAGGAGACCCCAGTTTGATTCCTGGGTTGGGAAGATCCCCTGGAGTAGGGAAAAGCTACCCACTCCATTATTCTTGGGCTTAGCTGGTAAAGAATCCGCCTGCAATGTGGGAGACTTTGGTTTGATCCCTGGGTTGGGACGATCCCCTGGAGAAGGAAAAGGCTACCCACTCCAGCATTCTGGCCTGGAGAATTCCGTGGACTGTATAGTCTATCATTGTGTCGCAGAGAGTTGGACACAACTAAGCAACTTTCACTTTTCCTTTCTGCCATTGAAGTGGTTCATGTCTATAAACATACTCAAAATATAATCCATATTAATCAAACTTTATAATTGCTCAGTATATCTCATAAAAGTGTGAAAATTAGTGATGTTTGACATAGGTATTACAAGCATTGGAGATTTTAGAGTGGTAAGAAAATAGATTTTACCTTGAAAGCTAAACTGTAAAATCAAGCCACAATGATTCAGAGAAATGGTATTCAAAAATGAACTGTGGGGAAAAAAAAATAAGATGGCTCTGAAGTTAGCAGGTATGAAGTGATAACCTGTTTAATTATATTAACACAACTGAATTCAATACAAAATTCTGCATGTAAGAAAGGTAGTGTGACTTAGAAAAAAAGGTCTGTAAGTGTGATTTACAGAGGTAAATGCCAATAGCACTTATTCCAGCACTTTCCAAGGAAGGAGGAACTTCAGTCAAGAGGTTTCATAGCATCAAGCTGTCCTGGACTAATATCATTATAATTCATCCAATATTCTTTTGCCTGATACTCTTATATACTGAAAGTTTTTAACACTTGGATAGATATGCTTACCAAATAAATTAATGATTCCCATGATGATTTGACTGGACTCTGAGTGGGGCTTTCCTGGTGGCTCAGATGGTAAGGAATCTGCCTGCAATGAGGGAGACCTGTGTTCAATCCCTGGGTCAGGACTATATCCTGGAGAAGGGAATGGCTACCATTACAGTATTCTTGCCTGGAGAATTCCATGGAAAGAGGAGCCTAGGGGGCTACAGTTCATGGTGTCTCAAAGAGTCGGGCAGGACTGAGCGACTGAGTCTTTCTAGTTCCTGTGACAATACAGTGGGGGAATCCCACCTAAACACTACTTCTACAGGATAACCCTGCCAAACTTCTGCGTGTTTTCATTAGACAAGTAGGTTTCTCTGGGACTGATCACCCCAGGCAACTAAGTATCCCAGGCACCTGACCTGATAGCTTCTTCCTGAAAACCACTTGCAAAAACCCACTAGATACTTTGAAAGCTGTAAAATGAGCTTTCATGTAACCTATAATTTGTACTTTGAATAATCACATATGATGTTTTACACTATAAAACCTGCAATGAAAAATTTTTCACTGTGTGTCTTTTTTAATCGGTCTGTATGTATTATAATTTAGCTTCTCCATTAAATTATTTCTAACTTCTTCTTTACCATCCTACAGATGTCTAGGTCATCATATATTTATTCTCTTGTGTTAATCTATCCTGCCATCTTGACAGGACAGACGACTTGGACACATTTCTTGAATGTAGTATATAGCATTCTACATTCTCTAGCATATAGTATAGTATCCAAAACTCAAGTGGATAATTTAATGCTAAAACATACTCAAGAATTTACATGCACAAATGCATATAAATGGTTGATGAAATCATCAAGCATGGTTAATTTGCCCTAATTTCAAATAATTACTAATTTTTACTTTGAAAATATTTTCAATAAAGGCGACACTGATATCCTTAGTTGATCCACTTTTACTGTAGGGATGGTTAATGCTATAGGAATTCTACAAATTAGAACTGAAAATTACTGAAAGATATATTTAAATAATGTATTTCTATAAATAAAAATCAATTGTATAGCCACTTACACATCTCAAGTAGGATTTTAAACAGATTATTTCTATTTTAGGAATCATGAAACATCATCACAGTTTTAATAAATCAGAATAGAAGTAAATGCTTTATTATTTACTATTTGAGTTTTATCTGATTAACAAAGATATCAGAATTTGTTGTGCTGAAACATCCTTTGGCTGGTTATCCAATTATATAATTATTTTCTCTTATTAATTCTAAAAAAAGTTTTTTTTTCTATATGTTTGTTATAAAGAAAATGTTTTGGGTTTGGTGGGAGGAAGGAAATGAGAAGTCAGATCTTGACATCAGATGATATATTCCAGAATCTTTATCCCACCTCAGTATGTATACAATAACCATGTTACCTGTGAGGTAATTTTACTACTCTTACATTTTCTGGACATGGCTTTTTCATAGGTATACATAATGGAAAAAGTAGTGGAATAAATCAATACGAAGAGTCAAACGGGAACGTGACTAGTAACATGAGTGGGAAAAGAAGGGAACTGACTAGATATACTTGACAAACCTGAGACTGTTTTCTAGCAAACTTGCATTTTGTTAGTTTATTTTCAGTCAGTGAATTCACTAATCAACTTATTTAATAGTTTATTAACTCATTAATTAATCCATATATACATAGTTTAAGTCATTCATTAGATTCTTAATCACCATGGATTAGTGCACAATTTAAAGCTCATGTGCTTGGCGTGGTACTTGGTACTGGGGATGGAATGCTACCTAAACATCCCCTGGCCTTACAGAGATTGCACTGTAACTAACAAAAACATGGTAACATACATGTAAATATGCACGTGTGCATGCTAAGTTGCTTCGATCATATCCGACTCTTTGCAACCCTATGGGCTGTAGTCCGCTAGGCTCCTCTGTCCATGAGATTCTCCAGGTAAGAATATTTGAATGGGCTGCCATTTCCTCCTCCAGGGGATCTTTTTGCATTGGAAGGTGGGTTCTTTACCACTAGCACCACCTAGGAAGCCCAATATAGAAATATGATCCATACTAAAAAGAAACAAGTATTAGTTGCTATGGTAACATCTGGGACCAACTATCCATATTCCAATTCTGGTAATAAGAAAAGTATCAAGAAATCTTCCCAGAGAAGTATACAGGTATGTAAAAGTATAAGGCCAGGCAAAAACGATGGGGAGTAGGGTATAAAGAGGTCATAAGAAGAGAAAACAGAATGCTGCAGGCAAAACAAATAGTATGTGCAAAGGCCTGCCAGCAAATAAGAATGTAACATTTGGGAAAAATCCAAGAAAGAACTTTCAACTAAAACCCAGACATATGATAGAGCAACAACAAAATTTGGAATCAGTTATCTTTAGAAAAAAGTAAAACCTAAATAATCAGAACAACCAGTTTAAACTGTAATGAGTGGGAATAAAATAATATAATTCACATTAGCAGAAATACTTTTTAGAAAAAAATTAGAATAAATCATCAACAAACATGTGAGACTTTCCCAAACACAATACTTTAAATATGGGACATTTAAAATTTGAAATAAATACAGAAATACATTTATCTGGAAGGGATACTTCAAGAGTAGAACAATGTCAGTTTACCTCCCTTGAACATATAGTCACTGGAAAATCAACTAAAAGCCCAAATGGACTTCTAATCCAATTTAACAAGGCTATGATAAGTTCCTATTAAAAAAAAAACCAGAGGAATAATCAAGAAGTGCTTGAAGATAAATAACAAAAATGGGAAACTTACCTTTTAAAATATAAAATATACCAGAAGTTATATTAAATAAAACAATCTGTTCTTGGTGTAGGTTATCAAAAGACCAAAATAAAGCCCATAACAACCTTTTGTTTACATATAATTTGGCCTATGTGAGAAGCAGTTAATAAATTATTATGGGGACATTATGTTTCATTTTGGGGGGAGGGGGAAATCACCTTAATACAAAACATATATTCAGGGTAGACTAAGTAGCTGAAGAAAAAAATAATTCTAAAAACATTTAAAAATGGACAGTAACTTTTAAAAATATTAGCCTATGACTGGTCTTCATAGAGACAAAATGCAGAGGCTTTAAAGGAAAGGGTCTATGGATTTTATTTATTTATATATACAGAGAGAGAGAGACTCAAGTTATGTACAATAGATTATCATAAGAAAATTAAAAACACAAGCAAAAACTAGGAGAAAATATCTGCAGAACAAACATTTGTGCAACAGAGGGGCCTATTTTTACCTTAAATCTTATAAATCAACAAGAAAAACATCTCAGTCAAGAACTAGGTAAATGGCTGAGAATTAGGTATGCCTGAGTCCCTTCGCTATTTATCTTAAACTACCACATTTTTAATCAGCTATACTCCAATACAAAATGTTTTTGATATTAAAAAAAAGAATAATAATTTCTGAATAATTAATTTCCAGAAAAATTACTAACAGCTAATAAACAAAACAAACTCCACTGGTAATTAGGGAAATGAAGAATCAAGCAACACAGTCTTGAAACCATCCTACTGGACATTTATTAATGCTGTCTATGTAACAGACCCAATTGAAACAATATAATCAGAGGCAGTAATGAAAATTATGACACATCTGTACATATACTCAGGAGTAAAAAGTCACCGGTTATGCACATATGCAGGGGAAAAGTTAAAATTATGCTTATATAATTACATGTTATAACTACATATAGAAAAAAGTAAAAAGATATGTACTAGAGAAGGAGATAAGATGTGTAAGGAATGCAATAATAACTTTTATATTTTACTCATATTTTTCAGTAGTGTTTCAGTGTTCTACAACATACTGTATTCAAGTACAAATGAAGTGGTAAAATAATCAATTAAAACAAAATCAAAGTATATAATAAGTGTTAGGTTTTGTTCTTCCCATGTGAAGTAGGCAAGTACCTGCAAGCTGTTTCACCTTCTTCCAGGAATCACTAAAGAGCCTGACGAGTCATGTATCCAGAGGTCTGATGACTCCAAGCCACTGGAATATGACCAAAGTCTCTCAGTCCCATTCATCTGATATTAAATATGGCAAGCACTTCCTGGCATTCCTGTTTGATAGCCTCTCCTGAATTCTCTTTTGCGAGACCTGTCGACTTCCCTGGTATTCTCTGCGCACCTCCCTCCATTCCTTACATGCACATATCCATGGAAATTGGCAGGAAACCTTGTCCTGAACTCTAGCCATTTGGCCAAGTGTTATGCCCCACCTCATTTCTACAGATCTTACTTTCATAGGCTTCTCACGCCTTATTTTCAATGAGGATTCAAGGGATGACTCAACCCCATTATCAGGTAGTCTCACCAGCACAGCTCAGCTGGTAAAGAACTGGCCTGCAATGCAGGAGCCCCCAGTTCAATTCCTGGCTCAGGAAGGTCCCTGGAGAAGGCATAGGCTACCCACTCCACTATTCTTGGGCTTCCCTAGTCAATCAGCTGTTAAAGAATCTGCCTGCAATGTGGGAGACCTGGGTTCAATCCCTGGATTGGGACGATCCCCTGGAGAAGGGAACGGCTACCCACTCCAGTATTCTGGCCTGAAAAATCCCATGGACTGTATAATCCGTGAGGTTAAGAGACATGACTGAGCAACTTTCACTTTTTCACTTTACTTCCCCCCTCATTTCTACAGATCTCACTTTCATAGCCTTCTCACGCCTTATTTTCAATGAGGATTCAAGGAATGACTCAACCCCATTATCAGGTAGTCTCGCCACTTTCATTTTGTAATCTCTTATCTTTCTAACCTCTCAAGGGTCCTCAAAACCTGACCCTGAACAAACAAATCTCTCATTAGAACTGTACGTATGATGCCAGCTCTGCACCCCACATTTCCCCCATTGCTCTGTCCTCCTAAATCAATGCCTCTGAAGACAGAGCTCTTGGCATCATGAGATATATAAACGTGTTCTATGTAAATTTTTAGATTTGTTAAGGAGTCTTTCCCTTAACCCCTCTCTCCCATTAAAAACTCATGCGCTTGGCATTGTGCTTGACACTGGGGACAGAATCTGTCACTCTGCCTCAAAATAAAGCTCCCAACAGGCAGCTATCATGGATTGAATTCTCTCTCTCCTAAAAAAGATGTGTTGAAGTTGTAACTTTCAATACCTTACTTGGAAAAAGGGTCACTGCAGATGTGATGTGATAACAAGAGTGAGCCCCTAATCTGACTGGTATCCTTATAAGTGGATGCAAAGGCAAAGTCACACAGGGAGATCATCATGTGATGACAAAGGCAGAGATTGGAGGCATGCAGCTGTGAGCCAGGGAACTCCAAAGAATCCCAGCAAACCACAGGCAAGAGGGAAGGAAGGATTCCCCTAATGGTTTCAGAGGGACCATGCCCTGTGGACAGCTTCACTTTGTACTGCTAGCCTCCAGAACTGGGCCACAATACATTTCTATTATTTTAAACCACTTAATTTGCAGTACTTCATTGTGGCAGCCCTGGGAAACTAATACAGGAATCAACCCTAACATAAATATATTTGCTTCTGAAACTTTAAGAAAATACAACTCTAGACACCTTATTCAAGAAGGCTCTTGTTGTCCAGAATTGTTCAGTGACAATGATCAAAACAATCATTCAAAGAACCACAAATGCAGCTACCTAATATCCATTGCTAACCTTATCACTTCTAGTAATAAATGTAACCTCCTCTGCTCTGATAAGAATATCATAAATCATTGGTAAAATCAACAAACACAGTTAGAACTTCTGTAGATATGGAGAGATGTAATGACCAATAAGAAACTGCCACTACCTCAAGAAGCTGAATTTGAATAGTAATGACCACTGTATTTCAATATAAAATATGGTATTTCTATAACTTCAGACAGATAATCATTATGTTGCAGAAGTATTTATTCCTAGTTTATGTCTTGTTCACTGAAGCAGATGTTGATCAAAACCTTTCCTAGCACTTCTAGAGATGATCATAATTTTTTGCCTCTTCTGACTTTTTAAAGAGCATAGCAATTGAATTGTGGTATTGAATACTCCACCATAAATCGTAGACTAAATCCCATTTGAAAGTGGTGTTGTAATCTTTAATATGCTACTGCATCTATTATATTAATTTTAGGGTATGTTTACATGTATATTGTACTGATGTGCTCAGTCATGACTCTTTGCGACCCCATGGACTATAGCCCACCAGGCTCCTCTGTCCACGGAATTTTCCAGGCCAGAATACTGGAGTAGGTTGCCATTTACATGTATATTCATAAGTCTAAGTGGCCTGCTGTGATTCTGTTATTTGTTCTTGCTTGTTTGCTTCTTGTTTTTGAGTTTTGTTGTCATCATTTTGTTGTCATCTCTTCTGTTTTTTTGGTTTTCAATTACATCAGACTTTTTACTATCCATTTTATCTAGCTTCACAAAAATAACTGAGAAGTATAACTAGTGCAACAAATACTATTTGATTAAAGATCTGATAGAACTTACTCATGAAATGCCCTAACTTGATTCCTTGGGGGAGAAAATTCTTCAATGTGGTTTTCAAATTTTTCCAAGGTTTTGATTCAGATTGTCTACTTCTTCTTGGGCTAATGTTAAACATTTATATTTTCCCAGAACAGTATCCATATTACTAAGATGTTAATAAATATAACTAACATTGTTATTTTAAGCTTCCATATATCTGAAAATAGGCCCATTCTCATTCTCAATATTGTATATTTGAGATTTTGTATTTCATCCATGATCTTTGCCATAAATTGCTGATCCTTTAATAGAATAAGCTCTTACACTTATTCATTACTTCCCATTTTTTCTCCATATTCTACTTTATTAGAATTTTCTATTTTTAGTTCTCTTAAATTTATTAGTTTATTGTATTACTCCTTTCCTAGCTTTTCAGATTAGATGATTACTTACATTTTTATAGAACCAAAATGACAACTAATTTATGGTGGCAAAATCTCTATTATCCACAGAAATAATCCCCTCTGTTATGCAAGATAATCAAGAATTGATTAAACCACATTAAATTTATTATCTACATTCTGAAATCTGGTGCCTAATGAAATATTCAGTGTTCTATTGAATTCCCTGTTTAGGTAGCAATTGGAACAGATTGACTGGGATAAATCTATAACAATGAAAGAACACTGAGTATTTTTCAGATGAGAAATCAATTATATTTCTGATGGCAGTGGGCAGTGTAGTTAAAAGGTTGAAAGTCGGCTGTGCATTTGTAAGATTTGACAGTGTAAATCACTGAGCAATGGTCCACCCGACTTATCCCTGAAAATTTATTACACCTGAAAAGATAAATGAATATCATACGGCAGATCTGTTAAATGGGCCTTAAAACAACTTGTGGGAACTACTGAATTTTAATAAATTTGACAATATGAATAAAACACTAAATACAGGCTATGCAATAAATGTAACACATTTATTGAGATTAACAGTAGAATTGTTAGGAAGTAGGCAAAATGGTTAAGGGGGTCAAAAGGTGCAAATTTGAGTTATAAGATAAGTAAGTCCTGGAGATACAATGAACACATGGCAAAGTGACTAGTTAATAACATTATATCATATATTTAAAAGTTGCTAAGAGAGAGATGCTAAATAAAAGTTCTCATCACAAGACAAAAAAATTTGTAACAGTGTATGGTGACAGATGTTAACTCAATTTCCTATAGTAGTCATTTTGCAATATAAATAAATATTGAATCATTGTACATCTGAAACTAATAAAATCTTACATGTCAATTATACCTGAACACAAAAAGGTACTACTAAGTACTGTTTTAAATTTCACATTATATGACTATAATCTGCAACATGGATTGAAGTGATAACAAAATGTGATAATGTTTAGGCAATTAAAAACAGTTTCTATAGTACTTTCTCAAAGGCAACTTAGCTCAGATGTACAAACCCATGATGTTTTTAACAAAATAGTACAGCCTGAGTTTAATAAACTAAGGAACTATCATAAAAAAATTTAACTTATATTTTTTGTTAGATGTAATTCCAAGTATTTTAATTTCTACATGAAAGGTGTTTTGAACTATTTTCCTGAATTTGAAAGTTGTATACTGAGATTTTTCTTCCCTCAAAATCTTGGTTTATTTCTGCCAGCTAGGGCAGAATACTATTGCTGCAGCCTTGTAGCGTCAGAACATCTTAAGTTCAAATATTGCCCCCTGTACTGTGTGTGCAATCTTACACAAATTATCTGAGTTTCATTTTCTTTTTTGTGCAAACATCAAGTGAAGATAAAATGTCATAACATATATAAGCAACTAACAAGAGTAGTTAGGACATAAATATAATTCAAGTAACTATTGCCAAAGAAAAAATTTAAAATTATCCTATCACGAGAGTTGCACTATAAAGAAAACTGAACGCTGAAGAATTGATGGTTTTGAACTGTGGTGTTAGAGAAAACTCTTGAGAGTTCCTTGGACTGCAAGGAGATCCTACCAGTCCATCCTAAAGGAAATCAGTCCTGAATATTCATTGGAAGGATTGATACTGAAGCTGAAACTACAATACTTTGGCCATGTGATGCAAAGAACTGACTCATTGGAAAAGACACTGATGCTGGGCAAGATTGAAGGCGGGAGGAGAAGGGGATGACAGAGGATGAGATGGCTGGATGGCATCACTGACTCAATGGACATGAGTTTGAGTAAGCTCCAGGAGTTGGTGATGGACAGGGAGGCCTGGCGTGCTGCAGTCCATGGTGGCTGCAAAGAGTCAGAGATGACTGAGTGACGGAACTAAACTGACTGAACTGAAAGCTATACATATGCACTGCTTGGATATAACTTGGTATTAATTAATCTTGTATAAAAGAAGTCCTCAAAGTTTTAACATCTTTTAATGCAATGCTTCCTAAACTTTAGATATAACCACTTATCATTTATACTATTTCTTAATAGTTTTCCAAATCATTCTTTTTTTTCTCTTTTCTCTCCTAGAACAGTATTTGGTTGTGCTAGTTATATTTTTAAAATATAAACATAAAAATAAAACTATAGGAATTAATTTTAAGACTATCTCTGGCTTCCTAGAATATCCTGAGTCTGGTCAGTGGTGGCATACCTGTCTTTAGGAATTATTGTTTTGAAGTTACAAAATGAAGTATGTTTCCAAGTTATATTCCAAATAAAAATTTCCAGCAATATGATTTTTTCTACAATTGACAAAGCAGATTTATGAACATTGAATATGTTTTTAAAAAAACTTAGGTTACTTATTTAAAGGAAGGTAGAAGATCTAATAGGAGCTTATGATTCTCAGCAGCCTCTATGGCTCCGTGATAGAGAATCTCAGTGGTAGAGAACCTGCCTTGCAAGGCAAGAGACGCAGGTTTGATTCCTCGTCTGGGAGGATCCCACATACCTCAGAGCAGCTAAGACTGTGCACCGCAACTACTGAGCCTGTGCGTTAGAGCCCAGAAGCCGCAACTACTGAGCCTGTGAGACCTGGAGCCCATGCTCCCCAACAAGAGGAGCCACTGCAAGGAGACGCCCTCGCATTGCAGCTGCAGAGTAGCCCTCACTCGCTTCAGCTAGAGAAAAGCCTGTGCAGCAATGAAAACCCAGCACAAATATAAATAAAGAATACTATCACATTCCTTGATAAATATGAGCATTTCATGTTAACTACTATAACAGCTTCATTAATTTCAGATTTTTGGTCATAAAGCATCTTTAAGAGACTTAACTGATAATATGAAATGGGATTAACAACTGCTGCTACCACAAAGGAATGTTATTGGGCTAAAGTGAGCAAAGTAAACTCCTTTACTTTCAGGATTTGCAATAGAACAAGAATTATGTCTGTATATTAGAGCAAGTTATGTGATATAGCATATATATCTCAAAAAATGTTTTTTTATTTGTCAAATAGTCCTTAAATTGTCCACGAGAAAACCTTAACTACAGAAAAAAACAGAAAAAAAAAAAAAAGATTGCTCCTAGGTATACATGATACCAAGCATATTTATGATATTATGGGTTGCAAAATATCTATTGATGCATTTTATTACTATTTAATTAAAAATCATTGAAGGATTCACCTATTTTGAAACATAATTATGTAGCAGAAATCTGTGAACCACATGGGTTATATAACACAATATATCAAAAATCACTGCCACGTTTTCTTGTGGAATTGCCTGTTCATTTGAGGTAACAGCTAAGTGTTGTTAAAGAAACTTGCCATATTAGAAATATTACTTTGACACTATTTATGCCATATCCCATTTCCTACAAATGGTGAGGTGGGAGAACCCAATCTTGTTAACAACCACTCCTCCAGCAGGAATTTTCATTAGGGTTCAGGGAGGTTTATCTATTTGTTTTCACAGTTTATATATGTATCCACAGAGTGAGCTATAAAATGCAGTTCTTAAATTATATCTAAAGTATATTCATCTAATTGAGTAAATTTTCTTTTTCTTTCAACCCTTGCTCAACAAACATCACCAAAAGATAGTTAACTTTTTAACCAATGGCTGCAGATAAGAAAAACAAGTTCAGAGACGAGATGCTAGTTGTTCAGCTTTTCCCCCCGAAAATATATAGAAATAGGCACAAGAAGCAAAGTGGCCATATGTGACCCAAATTGCAAGGCAAAAGGTCCCTCTGACAATATTATTTTCAGAGGCAAAAGTAAATAAATATTTGTATAAATTTATTAAACAGATAAGGTTTTTTAATTAAATAATAAAGTATGAAATTATGAATTTATTATTTATTATGAATAATAAACTATGAAATTAAAAGACGCTTACTCCTTGGAAGGAAAGTTATGACCAACCTAGACAGCATATTAAAAAGCAGAGACATTACTTTGTCAACAAAGGTCCGTCTAGTCAAGGCTATGGTTTTTCCAGTAGTCATGTATGGATGTGGGAGTTGGACTATAAAGAAAGCTGAGCACTGAAGAATTGATGCTTTTGAACTGTGGTGTTGGAGAAGACTTGTGAGAGTCACTTGGACTGTAAGGAGATCCAACCAGTGCGTCCTAAAGGAAATCAATCCTGGGTGTTCATTGGAAGGACTGATGTTGAAGCTGAAACTCCAATGTTTTGGCCACCAGAGCTGACTCATTTGAAAAGATCCTGATGCTGGGAAAGATTGAGGGCAGGAGAAGAGAATGACAGAGGATAAGATGGTTGGACAGCATCACCTACTCAATGGACATGAGTTTGGGTAAACTCTGGGAGTTGGTGATGGATAGGAAGGCCTGGCATGCTGCAATTCATGGGGTTGCAAAGAATCGGACACGACTGAGCAACTGAACTGAACTGAATCTATGAATTAATAATATGGTATCATCATATTATTTAGATGAAGACATGGGGGAGCTTTGCTAGAGAATCTAGATACATCCATTCACGAAAAGAAAAAGATGCAATCTCAAATTATTTCAGGGAAATGATGGTTTTATACACACACACACACACACACACACACACACACACATATATATTGTGTATATGATGAAGTATAAAACAGCAGAGATCTTGTAAATATCAGGGGCTGTATAAACTGGAGAGGGAGTGCTCCACCTGAAGGCACAATTTAAAAAGAGAAAATTGAACTCTGCAGGTCAACACAAAACACACACTGATCTAATTTAGACTTCAGGCCAACAAAAGACTGAGACCCCAGGTTTAAAGTCTAGGAGGTTAAAGCCAAGGTAAATATACAAATAGGAAGTTAAACGGAGCTCATCTTGTCTGTTTTCCCTTAAAATATCTTGATTTTGGTTTGTTTTTTTTTTCTTCGTGAATTGTTAAAAAAATATATGTGCTTGAGATTTAGCCATATTAAAAATGAAGTTGGAAAATTAATTTAATACTATGGATATTGCATTGCAGTCATTAAACACAAGCAGTAGACATCTTGTGATGCCTGTTCCCTTTCTACAGGGAACTAGTCCTCCGCCCTTCTACTCCAATCCTGGAGGCACTGTGGGTGGAGGTCTGTCTCAAGAATGCATGACCTTAGGAAGGTTATTCAGGACCTTTTTCAGGATTAATAGACACACCAAGACAACTCCTTCAGAGCCTAAGAACACTCTATATGCATAGAGGTGTAGGAGTCATCTCATTAACATAGACAGAGTACCAGAAAAAGCAGTAAACCCTGAGGAAACCAAAAATACAAAATAGAGACAAATACTCAAAACATAATAAAGTATCTGGATCTATTCATGCCTTCATCTAGTCAACCCCAGGAAATTTTCAACTATGGGGGCTAATAAATTCTCTTTTGTGTTTAAGCAAGTTTAGGCTTAGGTTCTATTACTTATAAACAAAAAAGTATCCAATACAAGAGACAGAAAAGAATTTCAGTTTAACTTGCATTTATCCACTCACATCTAACTGCACCCCCTGGACTTTCCATTCAAAGAATAGAAGAGCATTTTCCCCCAGTGATTTTTCTAACCTAACATACACAGGCATTCCAAATTATCCCATTATTCCAACCTAATCATCTCTACCTTTGAAGGACAAGGTGGAAAAAGAAAAATATTATCTTATTAACTTCCCAGTTTCAGTACATACTTTCTATACATACTTTGACACCAGCGATAAAATATACCATTAAAAAATCAAGATATCAATTATATAGAGCATCATGCATAGCAGTCTTATTTTATGAACCGAAGTACTAAGGTACAAACTTAAAAAAAAAAAAAAAACAAAAAACAAAAGCTGTTAAACCAATTTTTGTATGTTATATGGCATACTACTTCAAAAATTTCAGCCATATTATGTGAATACACATGAATATCAATGATGTGACCCAAAACAAAGAGTTGTTATACAAATACCATCCATTTGCTAGCCTCAGAAGCATGATTCATGAAAAAGACTTTCAGAATATTAGCTATCATCATATCCATTTCCAGCAGTGAAAACAATAGCCTTGCTCATCATGTTTCAAAGATACCAAACCAGGAAAAGCAATGCATACTCACAAATTATAAAGCATGTCAGCCATGTTGCTTCGGTAATACAAAGCATTTCTATAGGCGCTTTCAGCTTCAGAAATTTTGCTCTGACTCTTGAGAACATTTCCAAGGTTACCCCACGCTGCCAAAAAAAGAAAGAAGTATTCAGACTAGTGTCATTCCGATTATATATGATATACTATCAGGCCGTCAGGAAGTACCACAAGGAGAGAAAAAAAGCCTCATAAAACATCTTTAAGAAAGAAAATTTATGTCCTTTAAACTCAAACTGAGGGATTACATGTGAAAGCCTAAAGGATGATGATTATGTCTCAAAGCAAATACATACACATACAATTTATCATAAGGCCAAGAACGATGTTACCTTAAGATCACCTACAAAGATTTGAAGCTTTTTCAAATTTCAGTAGAGTTCTTCACGAACTGAAATTGTTGTATACCTACTAAACCAGAAACTGTAAGAAATGATCTTAAAATAAACAAAGGTTTCATTCAAAAACAAAAACACTGATAAATAACAGAAGAATTGGGAATCAAAAAGAAGATAACTAAGATCAAAGATATAAAGAGGCTTAATAGTCATCAGAATATATCAGCAAAACATTATGCTCCTTAAAATAGTTAAGTATATATGGTTTACTCAGATATAATGTTTTTATATCTTTCCTGCTAATAAATTCACAAGTGGGAAAATCAGTAAGTTTGTGTCTTCACACATAATCACACTTAAAAATTTACATTTCACTATACCCTTTATTTTTCACTCCAAACAATCATGATTTCTCAATATTATAAGATACCCCATCACCAGCTGCCCACAAAGCAAGGCACTCAAGCAGACCTATTCTTCAAACTTGGATGCTTCTCTTGTCCTTTTTCTTTCCCACAAGGAGATGGGTTGCTGGGCCCTTAAACCAGAGTCCCTCCCAACTAAAAGATGAGGATGAGAAGGCTCATGTGTGTCAAGATCTATTCATCTGGAGAATTACTAGTTCTATATGGAGAATGAAAGGGTTTGAGATACCAATTTTTAATGCATAAAAATGTATAGAATCTTTCGATCCCAAATTTGCTTGTGTGCCCTGTAATTTAACACACTGTGTCTTCATTTACTAATCTGCAACATGGGAGAAAATAATATCTCCTGGGTTTTTTGACAAGGACTAAATGAGTTAGTAAATGGAGAGTGTTTAAGATAGTGCCAGCCATGTGGCAAACACTCAATAAATATTTGCTATTATCATTAATATCATTGTAATGGATGCTCTTCACAATTTACAGTGTCAAGCATTGCTTACAAAAACAGGATCAAATATAATGCACTTTACATACTTAGTAATATCTACAGAGAATAATAATCTTTCATATTTGGAAAGTCATATACCTCTTTGGCTTCTGATGGAGAACAGAGGAGAAGCACATACTTACCATTATGCAGTACCTAATCATGCCACATGTCACACCATATACTTGAAAACTATTGTCTCACTGAGCTCTCAACATAGTACTGTATATGAAAACCCTGTCCACTGCATGAATAAGGAAACAGACTCAGAGACACTAAAGAGCTTGCCAAGTTAATACAGAAGTACGAAAGCAGAGATTTCAATCCAAGGCTTGTTGTTGGTGTTTAGTTGCTAAGTCATGTCCGACTCCTTTGCAACCCCATGGCTGTAGCCCATGAGGCTCCTCTGTCCATGGGATTCTCCAGGCAAGAATACCGGAGTGGGTGGCCATTCCCTTCTGCAGGGGATCGTCCCAATCCAGGGATCGAACCAGGGTTTCCTACATTGGCAGGCAGATTCTTTACAGTCTGAGCCACCAGGGGAGACATTTAAGAGGATGTTTAATACAAGTCTCTTAGTGTTGGCTGATAGTAGAAAATAATCAACTTATCCATCATGGGAGTATCATGAGAAACTTTATGGACTACTATACAGCAGTGAGAATCAACAAGTTCCGTGTAAATAACGGGAATAGACCTTGAAAAGCTGAAAAATATTCAAAATACCTAATGCATTCTGTCACATTACTTAAAAATACTAAAAACTCATTCCTACCCAAAGTATCATTATATACTTTACAAGGATACATTATAAATCTAAGGACAGAAATCAATTACATTAGGACAGCTGCCTATGATGCAAAGGGATATTTAAGCTAGGAACAAAGGTAAAAGGGAATAATATATGAATAAAAGAGGAAATTTATAGGGATCATCCTGAAAACTGGCCAGGAACTAAGGAATATAATTGATCTAACTTCTGCAGCTGGGAGAAGAAAAGGGGGACAGAAGGGAGGTGAGGATAAGAGAAAAGGGGAAATGGAAAATTAAGGTCATGCCACACATTCTTTTAAAATAGAGATGGAATTATCCTATATCCTACTTAAGGAATAAAGGGTTTTAACATTCACTAAACCTTTTCTTGTGTTCATGTTAAGACAATTCAAAATGGATGTTTGAGGTTACCTTCAAATTTGCACATGGTAAAGTTTACTTTGGAGCAATAGAACTTAAAGATCTTGCATTTTTATGAATATTTAATGTCATTTTACATCTTTAAGCTCATATATGTTATTGATTCATTCATTTCATGCACTAATCTTTAAAACCATTCAGTTTTATTGGAATAAAATCCCTGGGGTTCTTACAATAAATTGTGATTAAAGTCTAAAAAAAAAAAGTATCCAGTTTTTTAAAGTCTGTATTTTAATAGACAGTGCCCAGATGAATTCAATTCTCACATTAAAACACCAGAGATGATAAAGTACTTATTTGAAATTTTAAAAAACTGTATTTAGTTTATTCTAAAAACTTCATGTAATTTTTGAAAGTTTTTCCCAACAGCATTTCAAAATATTTAGAGTACTAATTTTACTCCTGTTGTTCGACAAAATGAATATTGTAAGAAGCTGTTCTTGTTGAGGGACTACTGCTCATCTCATGGGCTTAGCTTGAACAACTGCAAACCTAGGTGGAGAAAAAGAGGAGGAAAATGTAAAGGGAGAAGGAGAGGTGGAAAAGAAATAAAAATATATGTATGCTGGGATAAAAATAATAGTGCTTTCATTTATTTAAAGTTTACTATATGCTTGACAGTGTCCAAAATTTATATAATATATTTAATAAACTTTGAGGTCCATCACTATACCCATTTCATTGATGTATAAACTAAAGTTAACTCCTTAAATTCCAAAGTTAATGACAAGAGAAAACCAGATCTGTTTGCAGATGTCAAAATCTTACCATCTCAATACTGAGTCTAACTACAAAGTCAAATCACATATCATAATACTCAATATTTACACATATTTAATTGAGGGACTAAAGTATAAAATGGAGCCAAGATTAATTATCCAAATGAGTCATTCCCTCAGAACTGGGACAAAACACTCCAGAAACAACAAACTTTAGTACCCATGGTACCAACAAACTTTAGCTACATGGTACCCATCTTTTGTAATGTATTTTCCACACCACAGAATGTCACATTTTAAAAGTCACATTTTCTAGAAAATGCAATGGAAAAAGAACATAGTTATATCTATGTAAATAAATGTTGCTCAAAGATACTGGAGATTAAGTACATTTATCAAGGACTCCTAAGTACCCTAAAGGTGCCTTATATGTGATGGAGATTTAAAAACATTGTTTAACAAGCACATGACTTATTTCTTAGGAAAGTGAAAAGTGAAAGTCGCTCAGTCATGTCTGACTCTTTGTGACCCCATGGACTTCTACAGTCCATGGAATTCTCCAGGCCAGAATCCTGGACTGGGTAGCCGTTCTCTTCTCCAAGGGATCTTCCCAATACAGGGATCAAATCCAGGTCTCCTGCATTGCAGGCAGATTCTTAAGCCACCAGGGAAATTAAAGAATACTGGAGTGGGTAACCTATCCCTTTTTCCAGCGATAGGCTGGAAAAGGGATATCTTCCCCACCCAGGAATTGAACCAGGCTCTCCTGCATTACAGGCAAATTCTTTACTAGCTGAGCTACCAGAGAAGCCTTTATTTATTAGGACAAAGCATATATGATTATATTAAGGAAAGGTGAACCGAAGCTTCAAGGTATCACTGGGTAAGTTTCAGGAAATCTCATCTGTGAAGTTATTTTATTTTCAAAAGGAAAACAAAATTTTTCTTTTGAACGAAATCAGGAAGCAAAGAATCAAGAACAACTCTTATTATATCTCAAGGGCCCTTCATACTGGCATTTAACTACACCTAAAAGGTATCCACTTACTAAGAAATGACCTTAATTCACAAGGAAAGCTACTCAAAGGTCATAAACTGCCACAGTTTCTGTTATTTGAAAGGCAGAATAACAATTAAATATTTCCATCTTGCAAAGGTTCTTCTAAAGAGGAAAATCAAATGTTAGCTCTTTCTGGAAATGTTAAGTGATCTACAATGAATCACTCCAAAACTTTTTCAAAGACCTCATTCAAATATAGTAGTTCTAAGTTCACCGAGTAAGTTTAAACTTACTCTAAAATATCAACTATTGTAATTTCATAGTGCTCGATATATTTTATAAAAATCAATGCAGGCAGATTTGAGCAATTTTTTCCAGGATATTTTTACTTTACATTAAAAACTGGAAGATATTTATATTCAATGATTATAAAAAAAGTTGTTTTTATTATGATTGTGGCATGCATTGCTCTTTGAAAAATTAGCTAATAAGATGAAATAATCTCTTAATATTCAAATTTTAACTACTTAACATTCACACAAGCAATCATACTTCAGGGTTAGCATACCACTATTTCTGTTACACTGATCCTCTGAACAGTCACCAAAATCAGCAAGGGCTCTCACTTTTTTACTTCTACCTTTAGTTGTGATTTACCTTAGAACTTTAATACATGTCTTTAGTCCCTATATCAACACCAAGTTCTATGTAAAGATCTTGCAAAACCGAAACATTGAAAAATGCTTTAACTATCATGATAAATTCTAAATTTTGCTTCCTCCAATTCTTAGTAACTTGTTTGAAATCAGAATGCTATCACAAAAAGGGGTTACATGTTGAAATCTTGCCAGTTATATAAGCCAGATCGGCTGCAAAAGAAAATAAATACAGGAGTCCCTAGTGTAGCTGATAATTGTTTTCCTTCAGATTATAGCCCTATTTTTAGGCTTCTATATATATGAACTCTTTCAGTCCTCCTAACAAAGATTATCATCCCATTAGTACTTGACAAGGAAACTGTGCCTTAGAGAAAGGGACTTTTAACAGAGATAAAAGTTGTGTCTGTTAGGTTCTGAAGTCCTTGTTTTAACCACTATGAAATACCTGGACTTCAGATGTGTTCCAAAAACAGTGTTTACATTGATGTAAGTGAAATAAGTGTCATTTTAAAATATGAGGAACTGTTGTGTTAAAATTTCTAATCTCAATGAAAACCATAAAAAAGAAGCAAGCAAGCAGAAGGAGAAGGAAAAAAGGGCCATGTAACTGCATGAAACTTAAGATAAACATGAATGTGTTTTGTTTTGTTTTGTTTTGTTTTGTTAATGCTTTCTCACTCTATCCATTAACAAACATTGTAAGGGGTTCAACTTTTATAGCCTGGCTTTATACTGATTTCATGTCACTTCACATGATCCAGGGAAATCACAGCACTTATAAGCTTCCAAGGATTTATATTTCCTAAGGTAATTATACCTTGGATTATTACAGAAAGAAACATAATGTTGAGTGGGTAAAAAAGGTCTGGCTAAAATGTTAAGTGAAAAAAATAGAAATAATTTAAAGATTATGATTCATACAATACCAGAATACATACACTACATACTTTTATGTAATTCTAATTATAGCAACTTTATAATATGCAATTATCTCTCTTGTTCCTCTATCTTTGGTTACTTCAGATACACCTGAAAATCAGTATATTTCTAATAAGGGAAAAAGTATTAAAAATGAAAAAATAAAATTTAATACTCCAATGATTTGTTTACATTGTCTTCATAGCACTGTTAATTAGTATAACATCTATGTGCATATTGTAATATCCATATATACAGTTCAGGGCAGGTTTTTTGGTTTTAACAAATCTAGGATTATTCCTTCGCATTTTACCATGTGCAGTCTCTATTCTGACTTTGACTACAAGCCACCCCCACATCCACAGTTCAGTGTCTGCTATAAGAACTCTCAAGGATCACAGCTGTGTGCTGGCAAAAGGGCTTGCATAACTCGATGAAGCTAAGAGCCATGCTGTGCAGAGCCCTCCAAGACTGATGGGTCGCAGTGAAAAGTTCTGAAAAAACATGGTCCACTGGGGGAGGAAATGGGAACCCACTCCAGTATTCTTGCCTTGGAACCCTGTAAACAGTGAGGAAAGGCAAAAAGATACAACACTGGAAGATAAGCCCCTTCCCAGATCAGAATTTGAGCAAACTCCAGGAGACAGTGAAGGACAGAGAAGCCTGGCATGCTACAGTCTGTGGGGTTCCAAAAAGTTGGACAGGACTGAGCTATTGAACAACAGGTCAGAAGGTGTTCTACATGCTACTGGGGAAGAGCTGGAACAATTACAAATAGCTCCAGGAAGAACAAAGCAGTGGAGTCAAAGCAAAAATGATGCTCAGTCGTGGGTGTGTCTGGTGGTGAAAGTAAAGTCCAGTGCTGTAAAGAATAATATTGCATAGAAACCTGGAATGTTAGGTCCATGAATCAAAGTAAATTGGATATGGTCAAGCAGGAGATGACAAGAGTGAATATCAACATGTTAGGAATCAGTGAACTAAAATGGACAGGAATGGGTGAATTAAATGGACAGGAATGGTTGAATTTAATTTAGCTGACTATTATATTTACTACTGTGGATAAGACTCCCTCAGAATAAATGGAGTAGCTCTTACACTCTACAAAAGGGTCCAGAATGCAGTACTGGGGTGCAGCCTCAAAAACAACAGAATGATCCTGATTCGTTTCCAAGGCAAACCATTCAACCTCAGTAATCTGAGTCTATGCCCCAGCCACTGATGCTGAGGAAGGTGAAATTGACCAGTTCTACGAAGACGCATAACATCTTTTAGAATTAACACCAAATAGAGATGTCCTTTTCATCATAGGGGCTTGGGATGCAAAAGTAGCAAGTCTAGAGATACCCAGAATAGCAGGCAAGTTTGACCCTGGAGCACAAAATGAAGCAGAGCAAAGGCTAATAGAGTTTTTTCAAGAGAATGTGTTGGTCAAAGCAAACAACCTCTTCCAAGAACCCAAGAGACAACTATACAAAAGGACATCACCAGATTGTCAATACAGAAATCAGATTGTTTTTTGCAGCCAAAGATAGAGAAGCTCTATACAGTCAGCAAAAACAAATCCTGGAGATGACTGTGGCTCAGATCATGAGTTCCTTACTGCAAAATTCAGGCTAAAATTGAAGAAAGTATGAAAAACCACTACCCTCGTGGCTCAGCTGGTAAAGAATCCACCTTCAATGTGGGAGACCTGGGTTTGATCCCTGGCTTGGGACGATCCCCTGGAGAAAGGAATGGCTACCCACACCAGTATTCTGGCCTGGAGAATTCCATGAACTATACAGTCCAGGAGATCACAAACAGTTGGACACAACTGAGTGACTTTCACTTCACTTCAGGAAAAACCACTAGGCCACTGAAGTACGATCTAAATCAAATCCCTTGTGATCATACAGTGGAGATGACAAATAGATTCAAGGGATTAGATCTGGTAGATCGAGTGACTGAAGAACTATGGACAGAGGTTTGTAACTACAGGAGGCAGTGATCAAAACCATTTCAAAGAAAATAAATGCAAGAAGACAAAGTGGTTGTTTGAGGAGGCTTTACGAATAGCTGAGGAAGGAAGAGAAGGGACAAAGGGAAAGACATACCCAACTGAATGCAGAGTTCCAAGAATAGCAAGGAAAGATAAGAAGGCCTTCTTAAATGAACAATGCAAAGAAATAGAGGAAAACAATAGAATATGAAAGACTAGCGATCTCTTAAATAAAACTGGAGTGATCAAGAGAACATTTTATACAAGGATGGACATGATAAAAGACAGAAACAATAAGAAACAAAGAGAAGCAGAAGAGATTAAGAAGAAGTGGCAAGGAAAGACAGAAGAACTATATAAAAAAGGTCCTAAAGACCCAGATAATAATGATGGTGTGATCACTCACCTTGAGCCAGACATCCCGGAGTGTGAAATCAAGTGGGCCTTAGTAAGCATTATTATGAACAGAGCTAGTGGAGAAGACGGAATTCCAGCTGAGCTATTTGAAATCCTAACAGATGATGCTGTTAAAGTGCTGCACTCACTGTCAAGAAATTTGGAAAACTCAGTAGTGGCCACAGGACTGGAAAAGGTCCATTTTCACTCCAATACCAAAGGACAAAAAGAACCAAAGAATGTTCAAACTACCATACAACTGTGCTCATTTCATGTGCTAGCAAGGTTATGCTCAAAATTCTTCAAACTGGTTTAGTTGTACATGAACCAAGAACTTCTAGATGTACAAGCTGGGTTTTGAAGAAGCAGAGGAACCAGAGATCAGATTCACTGGATCACAGATAAAGCAAGGGAATTCCAGAAAAACAGCTACCTCTGCTTTATTGACTATGCCAAAGCCTTTGACTGTTTGGATCACAACAAATGGTAGAAAATTTTTAAAGAGATGGGAATACCAGACCACCTTATCTGTCTCCTGAGATACCTCTATGTGGTTCAAGAAGCAATAGTTAGAACCAGACATGGAACAACTGACTGGTTCCAAGTAGGAAAAGGAGTACAAGGCTATATGTTGTCATCCTACTTACTTTACTTACATGCAGAGTACATCATGCCAAATGCCAGGTTGGATGAATCACAAGCTAGGATCAAGACTGCCAGGAGAAAGATCAACATCAGATACACAGATGACTCCACTCTAATGGCAGAAAGAGAAGAGCAACTAAAGAGCCTCTGGATGAGAGAGAAAGAGGAGAGTGAAAAGCTGGCTTAAAACTCAACATTCAGAAAACTAAGATAATGGCATCCGGTTCCAAGACTTCATGACAAATAGAAGGGAAAAAAGTGGAAGCATTGACAGATTTTATTTTCTTTGGCTCCAAAATTACTGTGAATGGTGACTGCAGCCATGAAATTAAAAGATGCTTGCTCCTTGGAATGAAAGCTATTGACAAACCTAGACAGTGTATTAAAAAGCAGAGATATCACTTTGCTAGCAAAGGTCCATATAGTCAAAACTACAGTTTTTCCAGTAGCCAGGTATGGATATAAGAGTTGGACCATAAAGAATGCTGAGCACTAAAGAATCGATGCTTTTGAACTGTGGTGCTGGAGAAGACCCTTGAGAGTCCCTTGGACTGCAAGGAAATTAAACCAGTCAATCCTAAAGGAAATCAATCCGGAATATTCATTGGAAGGATTGATGCTGAAGCTCCAATACTCTGGCCACCTGATATGAAGGGCCAACACACTGGAAAAGATCTTGATGCTGGAAAAGATTGACAGCAAAAGCAGAAGTGGGCAGCAGAGGATGAGATGGCTAGATAGCATCACCAACTCAATGGACATGAATTTGAGCAAACTCTGGGAGATAGTGGAGGAGAAAGGAGCCTGGCATACTGTGTTCTATCAGTCACAAAGAGTTAAGACAGGACTTAGCGACTGAAGAACAACAACAATCAGAACCACGCATGGTCTGTGAAGCTGAGTCTTCTCTGTAAAGGCCTTCACTCCAATTTCCCATCTAGGCTCAGAATGTTTCTCACTGCATCTTAATCCAAACAAAACAAAACAAAAATCTACTTCATGTTCCTCTCTGATAGCAAGGTATTCTCTGTGAAGTTTCTGGTTAACTAACCCACAGGATTATATAATAAATGAAGATAGTAAGGCATTTGCAAATATAATGACTGGACAAGGAGGGAGAATTTGGAAACACCTAACTTTGAGACTTTCTTCAAATCTTACCAGATCCTTTTTCTAATATGCCTATTACACTGTTGAAAGTAGTCAATCTAAAAGACTTAGTGAACAATAACTGGCATGCCACAAATAGCGGCCCTATTTATATGAAGTGTTAGCCGCTCCGCTGTGTCTGACTCTTTGTGACCCCATGGACTGTAGTCTGCCAGGCTCCTTTGTCCAGGCAAGAACACTAGAGTGGGTAGCCATTCCTTCCTCCAGTAGATTTTCCTGACCCAGGATCGATTCCGGGTCTCCTGCATTGCAGGCAGATTCTTTACCATCTGAGCAACCAGGGAAGCCCATTTATATAAAAGACACACCAATTCAGTAATAGCTCATAAGAAATTCCTCACATTCCTACATTGGCTGATCTCTTAGCCCATGTAGCCATTCAACCGTTACATATAGATTGATAGCAAAATATACAGAGTTGTTTCTGATTTCACAGTCAGAATATAATTGACCCAAAGGATCTCCTACAGCTTGCCTCCATCATAATTAATATCATTTGAGTCTGGTTCAGCTCTAAAAGATGAAGAACCTTTAGAAAAGGTGAGAATTCTAAACAACTCCAGTGGGGGTGGGGAGGAAGAGAAGTGATTAAAAAAAAAGTCTCCCTTTTGTTCTTTTACAATCCAATCTCATAAGCTACTTTATCTCACAGTGAATCCTGTCATCATTAAATGGGTTCCTGCCATCTAATAGCCCCAGGTTAGTTTCCAAATATATGTCACTAGAAGGAAATTTGATGCGGAAACCTAAACCAAAAAGATCCCAAACCTAAGTTTTTAGTTTTATTTCTGTTACCAATTAGATCTGGGTACACTGAAGTAAATTACTGGACTCTCCCATTTCTTATTAGCAGTAGTAAGTAAACGTGTAATACGGGCCAAACTCTGGGCTAGGGGTGCTGTAGACGCTTGGTCCCACACAGCGCTATTGCTGTACCTGCCATACAGATCAGCCTAGAAGCTCAGAGAGGTTGTAACAACACTGTAAAGATGAGCATAACAGCTCCTCGTGTCCTGACTTCCGGTGGCTCAGCTGGTAAAGAATCCGCCTGCAACGCAGGAGATCGCCTGCAAGCAGGAGACCCAAGTTCGATCCCTGTCTGGGTTGGAAAGATCCCCTGGAAGAGGAAATGGCAACCCACTCCAGTACTGTTGCCTAGGAGATCCCAAGGACCAGAGGAGACTGGCTTAGAGACTAAACCACCAAGACCACCCTATCTACCTTACTGTAAATCTGACCAACTAATAATGCCTTTTCTCCCTAAGCATTCTGCCTCTCAGTTGCTCAACAGTAAGACAGGTGTAACAATCCTTGCCCAAGTTCAACTCCAGCATCACTGAGGTAATTAAATAAGATAATAGATGTGTAACTCTACAAAGTACATTTCTATGGAACAGGAATGATATATCATTAATAGATCATCATCCATAAAAAAACATAACCAAGTAGAAATACCCTTTAATAGAAAACTCAAGGCAACATTAAATATTTCCGAGGCCAGTTTTTTGTGATTTTCTTTTGAGAATATCATTAAAAACAATTTTTTTGGCATGTTCCCTAATCAGGGATCCAGCCCACGCCCCCGTAGTTCAAGTGCGATCGATGGCCTACCCATTGGACCGCCAAGGAAGTCACAAAGCCAGTTTTAAGATAAGAAAAATTAAAATAAATAAATAAATAAAATAAAGATTCCACTTTATTTTAAAACAGCTGTTCCTAAGATAAAATGCAGTATATATAAAATACAGTACATCACGACACTGCGTTATGACCTATATTAACTTCAACATATTAATTTGTGACAGTAGCTTTTAACTCAGCAGGTAGTGCTGAACATGGGAAAAGTAGAGTTAGTAATAGAGAAAAGGGCATTTTAAAAATAAGAAATGTTCAGTAAAAGCATAAATATAAAGAATAAAATATTTATGTGGGTAGAAAAATATTCTTGAATGCTAATAAAATAAAATTAGCTATTAAATAAAATAAATTTCTAAAAATGTCAATTACCTTTACTATATGCTCAAATCTTGGGCAACTATCATTTTAATGTATATTTTCAGCTACTACAAACAACAGAAAAAAAGAGGGAGGTTGATTTTCTTTGCCTTTTTTGCTGCTATAGGGCAAACAGATAGGGCTCTTCAAAGGCTGTGCAGCCAGTACTTGTATGAGGTATTTGTGTGTTACCTGAAAAACATGATACTGATATAAAGGATGATGCTATTCATTTTACAGCCTTTAACATACAACTCAGAAAGTTCCACTTCCAAACAGCGAAAGGAAGCTAGTACACAGAGGGGAAAACTAAATAGGAAGAACCAAAAGAGTGAATGCACTAAAGTGACATCCTCACATCAGTTGAGCACTCTGAGAAAGAGAAGGGCTGGGCCACTTTCCCGAAGCTCTAACAGGAAATTTTCAGTGTCCATTAAAGTCTCTTTTACACAGAAAACATCTACCAGGTGCATATTAGTTTTAATAAATATTACCAACTAGAAATTATGACTAGATATGTGGTTTTAGAGGCATAAACCCATATAATGCATTCTAAATGGTGTTGACATTCAGAGGATTTACATGTTAAGTTGATTAAAATCCATAAAGAAGCAGTATTTTCCTAGGTAGTCATCAGGATTGGGGTTAGGGTATAGTTCTTTAATTCTAAAGTCCTATTTAAAAGCCTCGAAAGTAAATATCTACTCTAGGCTCCATTTGGAAAAGCCACAATCAGAACATGGCAGATCTCTGACCAAAGTGTCACTTAAGCCTCCTGTTTCTAGAATTGCACCACAAAACCCAAAGATATGGCACAAAAAGAACCTTACTGAGTATTATCTGCCCACCCCCCCCCCAAAAGAGAAAGAAACACCTTTCTTAAAATCATTGTCCTAAACTGTAAGAGCAAAAGAGATTTTTTAAAATCTTGTGCCATTGTTTCCTAATAATAGAATTCCAACAGCAGAAATAATTTTAAATATATTGTGATTGGAGATAAGAAAAAGGCACAATGCAGATTTGTATGGCATCACTAATTAACATGTTTTCTTTATGTAAACCCAGAAACTTATCTCTACTTGAAAACTGTTTTCAACACTCACATGAATACAGACAACAGCATTCAGTTTTAACCATTAGAGTGAAAACAACTTGAAGCCATCCTTGGAAAATATTCAGATTATATGAAAACAGACTAAGTAGAGAAATGAGGTATTCTATAACAGTATTGCAAATCTCCAAAGCTTATTTGTAAAAACTCAAAGAGAATAAGCCAAGTAATAAAGTAAGACCAGATATTATCAAAATATCTCTGACCTCCTTGTCCCTCCTGGTAGCCATGCGATATATATTTTGAGAAATTTATTTTTTTCACAAGGAAAAAGAAGAAAGAGAAGAAGCAATGTTTATTATGTTTCTTTATTAAACAAACTCCCAGCTGTAAACACAGAGCCCCACACACTGTAAGACTAAGTTTCTTCCACCATCCAGGGAAAGAACTGCACTTACCAAGAAAAGTTTCTTGACACCTCAGTTCTCTGTTCTAGTCAAAATCTGACACTCATCTGTTATATTAAATATGTAATCCAGTTCCTTCTTCCTAAACTTACAATTCCTAGAAAGTTCTCCTAATTAAAACGTATGTCTACATTACTCTCGGAAAAATATTAACATTGATATTTTAAAATAATATCCCATGATGTTTTACATGAAAGAATTGAATTATGCTCTTTAAAGTGACTGAATAAATGATCAGAGTGGCAGCCAGTATTATTGAGATTTAGACACCTAAATACAAGACTCAACAAAGGACCTAATATAGTTCTGCCCTCCAGAAGGATTTTGTTTGTATTTGTTTGTTTCCACTATTTAATCAAATTATATTTTAGCATCTTACTTGGAAACAATATCATCATTTTTAAATAAAAACTTTTAGTGTTTGGTTCTTATTTAATTTTTTTAGTAAGCACCTATGTGTGTTTTCTACTAGATCCCCTAGATAGTAATATTCAGATTTTTTAATTAATACTAATATGCAAGACTAAAAAGAGGAGAGTTCTAATTTAACACTCTCTTGAGAAACCTATATGCAGGTCAAGAAGCAAGAGTTAAAACTGGACATGCAACAACAGACTGGTTCCAAATAGGAAAAGGAGTACGTCAAGGCTGGATATTGTCACCATACTTATTTAACTTATATGCAGAGTACATCATGAGAAACGCAGATCATGGTATCTGGTCCCATCCCTTCATGGGAAATAGATGGGGAAACAGTAGAAACAGGGTCAGACTTTATTTTTTTGGGCTCCAAAAGCACTGCAGATGGTGATTGCAGCCATGAAATTAAAAGATGCTTACTCCTTGGAAGGAAAGTTATGACCAACCTAGATAGCATATTCAAAAGCAGAGACATTACTTTGCCAACAAAGGTCCGTCTAGTCAAGGCTATGGTTTTTCCAGTGGTCATGTATGGATGTGAGGGTTGGACTGTGAAGAAAACTGAGCACCAAAGAATTGATGCTTTTGAACTGTGATGTTGGAGAAGACTCTTGAGAGTCCCTTGGACTGCAAGGAGATCCGACCAGTCCGTTCTAAAGGAGATCAGTCCTGGGTGTTCATTGGAAGGACTGATGCTAAAGCTGAAGCTCCAATACTTTGGCCACCTCATGCAAAGAGTTGACTCATTGGAAAAGACCCTGACGCTGGGAGGGATTGGGGACAGGAGGATAAGGGGACCATCTCAGAGGATGAGATGGCTGGATGGCATCACCGACTCGATGGGCGTGGGTTTGGGTGAACTCTGGGAATTGGTGATAGACAGGGAGGCCTGGCGTGTTGCAAATCATGGGGTCGTAAAGAGCTGGACATGACTGAGCGACTGAACTGAACTGAACTGATACATAAAAAAGGGCTCACACTTTGTTTTCCCATTGAGTTATATATATAAAATCTCCTAAATCCAACTTTTTTTTTCAATAATCATATAATTTGAACATCTCAGATTTTTCCATAATCCCTTAAGACTTAACTGGAATTTTCCTTTACTTCCATAGGCATAAGTATAGGTGTACATGATTAATAAGGATAAAATTGAAAAGTGTGTCTTACTGAAAATCTGCTATAGCTGTGACATTATCTGTAACTGTATTACAGCAGAAAATGAATACATTTTAGCTCTTTAGCCTTCTGTGTTTTATAAGAGTCAAATACCTGAAATTTGATTTTGCCTAAAACATTGCTCTAATACATTTTTTGACTGACTTTAGCAGTGTTCTCTTTTGTTGAAGGAGAACTTAAAATTTCGATAATATTAGCTATGTCTTAAACTCTATTCTCAAATATAATTTCTAACATAGCTAGCCCATTCCTTAATAGATGCCAGATTTATGGATACTTCTTAGGCATTTCTCTTTCTGATAGTGTGGTAAAGTTTTGTTCAGAGATTCTCTCCTTATATAGAAATGCAATCCCAAAGAAACACAGTGCCAAAGAATATTCAAAGTAGTGCACAACTGCACTCATCTCACATGCTAGCAAAGTAATGCTAAAAATTCTCCAAGGTAGGCTTGAAGAATACATGAACCAAGAACTTTCAGTGTTTCAGCTGAACTTAGAAAAGGCAGAGAAATCAGAGATCAAAATGCCAACACCCATTGGATCATAGAAAAAGAGAATTCTAAAAAACCATCTATTTCTGCTTCATTGACTACTACAAAGCCTTTGTGTGGATCACAACAAACTGTGGAAAATTCTTCAAGCGATGGGAATATCAGACCACCTGACCTACCTCTTGAGAAATCTACATGCAGGTCAAGAAGCAACAGTTAGAATCAGACATGGAACAACAGACTGGTTCAAAATTGGGAAAGGAGTATGTCAAGATGGTACTTTGCCACCCTGTTTATTCAACTTCTATGCAAAGTACATCATGCTAAATGCAGGACTGGATGAAGCACAAGCTGGAATCAAGATTGCTGAGAGAAATATCAATTACTTCAGATATGCAGATAACACCACCCTCATGGCAGGAAAGCAAAGAGGAACTAAAGAGCCTCTTGATGAAAGAGGAGAGTTAAAATGCTGGAATAAACTCAATATTCAAAAAACTAAGATCATGGAATCTGTTCCCATTACTTCATAGCAAATAGATGGGGAAACAGTGGAAACAGTGAAAGACTTTATTTTCTTGGGCTAGAAAATCACTGCAGATGGTGACTGCAGCCATGAAACTATCAGACACTTATTCCCTGGAAGAAAAGCTATGACAGACCTAGAGAGCATATTAAAAAGCAGAGACATTACTGTGCCAACAAAGGTCTGTCTCATAAAGCAATGGTTTTCCCAGGAGCCGTGTATGGATGTGAGAGTTGGACCATAAAAAAAAGCTGAGCCTCGAAGAACTGACGCTTTTGAACTGTGGGGTTGGAGAAGATTCTTGCGAGTCTCTTGGACTACAATGAGATCCAACCAGTCAATCCTAAAGGAAATCAGTCCTGAATATTCATTGAAAGGATTGATGCTGAAGCTGAAGCTCCAATACTTTGGCCACCTGATGTGAAGAGCTAACTCACTAGAAAAGACCCTGATGCCAGGAAAAGAGGAGAAGGGGACGACAGAGGAGGAGATGTTGGATGGCATCACCTACTAGATTGATATAAGTTTGAGCAATCTCCTGGAGCTGGTGATGGATAGGGAAGCCTGGCGTGATGCAGTCCATGGGGTCACGAAGAGTCAGACATGACTGAGTGACTGAACTGAACTGAAAAATGCTAGATAGAAAACATAAGTATTTGTCAATGAATATATTAATTGATGGGCTTCTCTTGTGGCTCTGCTGGTAAAGAATCTGCCTGCAATGTGGGAGACCTGGGTTCGATCCCTAGGTTGGTAAGATCCCCTGGAGAAGGGAACAGCTACCCACTGTGGTATTCTGGCCTGGAGAATTCCATGGACTGTATAGTCCATGGAGTCATAAAGAGTCAGAACGACTAAGCAACTTTCACCACCACTACTTGGTATTAAATTGATGGGACAGTAAGGGGAATCCTCAAACCTAGAGACTGCTCAAAAACATGAGTCCAGAAGGTTAATAGGTTCTGAAGATGGCATTCACCCTGTGTAAATTTGTGGAACTAAGAGGAATCAGGGCTTGGGATTTAACTGCCTTCGAAAGAGAGGTTGGATAAGAGAAGCCACACAAACTCAAGCCTTGGGAAGAGAAGCACTGGTCTCACTCAGGAACATGGGTGAAAAATTTAGAAGAATATAAATTGGATAATACATAATTAGTGAATCTTGGACATATTCCAGGAATGCAAAGTAAGTTCAATATTAATATAAATCATTATCATAAATAGATTAAGTGGGGAAAATGCCTATCACTATCAATTAATTCACAGAAAGAAAACTTAGACTAGAAATCCAGAGGAAAACTCTGATAAAAGCTGTCTACTGAAAAACATAAAATGCACATAATTAATGGTGAAATGTTTAAAACATTCTTTCTTAAAAAAGAATGAAATAAAAATCCACTGTCATCACTTCTGTTTGACACTGTAATGGAGGTTCTAGCATAAAATAAGAGAACACAAGTGAAAGCAAAAAACTGAAATGAAAAGATGTATGGGGCAGGGGAGGGTCATCAATGATTCTGGTAATAGCTTATTTTCAATATGCAAAATGTGTTATTTGTTTTAGTGGTCTCCTTTAAGTGGTTCAAATACAAGGTATGTGGATACATTTCTCAATGAATGAAATATTTCATATATGTTTAACAAAAGAGAAGCAAAGAAATGTTAGAACATTTTAAGAATGAAATACAAAAACTAATATGGAAATCAGAATAATATAACTTCATACTTCTTTTAATTATATGTGAGTATGTTTCTTTGAAATATAACCACTAGTAAATATATTCAATCTAAGGAAACACTAATTTTAGGGTTAAAGGCTTTCAAACACCCATAAGGATTCAGTAAGTTTTGTTATGGTAATCCCAAAGACACAGTGATATGTCACCTAGTTTATTGTTATACACAATAAGACCATTTTTACTGAGTCCGTTGTCTTTTTTCCTTCCCTGAAAAACTGTACTTGCAGGCATTAGAACTGGAACCAAAGAAAAGATTTATGTGCTACTCTGTTCTTAGAGGAAACCATATGCTTTTGAACTACTGTGACTTACTCCATGTCAATGAAAAACCACAGTTAACTTACTCAAGAATCAAATGTTTAAAAGGTGCCTTAACAATTTAGATTTTACTTCTTAAAAATCCTTTGGTTGAGATTTTCATTTCAATGAGACATTTTCATTTCATTCTTGTCAACCCCCTTATTTTATATTTCTTTTTTCTACTTAGAAGAGACAAATTAAGAAGAATAAACACAGGATTTCCAGTTCAAGATGGCGGAGCAGAAGAATGTGTGCTCATCTCCTCTTGCAAGAGCACCCGAGTTGCTCCTGTCTGTTGAACAATCATTGACATGAGGACACTGGAACCCACCAAAAAAAGATACCCTATGTCTAATGACAAAGAAGAAGCCATAACAAGATGGTAGGAGGGGCACAATCACAATAAACTCAAATCCCATACCTACCAGTTGGGTGATCCACAAACTGGAGAACAATAATATAGAAGAAGTTCTCCCACTGCTGTGAAGGTTCTGAGCCCCATATCAGGCTTCCCAGCCTGGGGATCCAGCAAAGGGACTGGGAGTTCCCAAGGAATCTGACTTTGAAGGCCAGCAGGATCTGATTACAGGACTTCCACAGGACTGGGAGAAACAGACTCCATCCTTGGAGGGCACAAACAAAATCTCACATGCACTAAGATCGAGAAGAAAGGAGCAGTGACCCCACAGAAGACCGAACCATACTACCTGCTATAACTGGAGGACCTCTCATGGAGGCATGGATCAGCAGGCTTGCCACACAATTGGAGAGCTGGCAGCAGCAGTCCTGGAAGGGGGCCCATGGCATAAGTCCTCTTGGAGGTTGCCACTAACCCTACCATAGACCCCACAGACCCCAGGTCTGGGTCACTTCAGGCTAAACAACTAACAGGGAGGGAGCACAACCCCAATCATAAGGAGACAACTGGATTAAATGTGAGAGTTGGACTGTGAAGAAGGCTGAGTGCTGAAGAATTGATGCTTTTGAACCGTGGTGTTGGAGAAGACTCTTGAGAGTCCCTTGGACTGCAAGGAGATCCAACCAGTCCATTTTGAAAGAGATCAGCCCTTGGATTTCTTTGGAAGGAATGATGCTAAAGCTGAAACTCCAGTACTCTGGCCACCTCATTCGAAGAGTTGACTCATTGGAAAAGACTCTGATGCTGGGAGGGATTGGGGCAAGAGGAGAAAGGGACGACAGACAATGAGATGGCTGGATGGCATCACTGACTCGATGGATGTGAGTCTGAGTGAACTCCAGGAGTTGGTGATGGACAGGGAGGCCTGGCGTGCTGCGATTCATGGGGTTGCAAAGAGTTGGACACGACTGAGCGGCTGAACTGAACTGAAGCACATCCCTGCCCTCTAGAGCAAGACCTAGTTTATCCCACCACTAGTCCCTCCCATCAGGAAGGATACACAAGTCTCTCAGTCTCCTCCATCAGAGAGCAGACAGAAGAAGCAAGGAGAAGCACAATCTCACAGTGGCTAGAACAAAAATCACATAAATCACAATGAAAAAGCAGAAAGTCATGTCACAGATGAAAGGACAAGATAAAAGCCCTGGGGGGGTGGGGGGGTGGGAATGAAGTGGAGATAGTGAACCTTCTCTAAATGAATTTAGAATAATGATAGTGAAGATGATCCAGGATCTCAGGAAAACAATGGAGCAGATTCAAGAAATGTTTACAAAGACCTAAAAGAGCTAAGCTTCCCTGGTAGTATAGATGGTAAAGAATTTGTCTGCAATGCAGGACACCCAGGTTTGATCCCTGGGTAAGGAAGATGCCCTTAAGGAAATGGCAACCTACTCCAGTATTCTTGCCTGGAGAATTCCATGGAGAGAGGAGCTTGGTAGGCTACATTGCATGGGGTCGCAAAGAACTGGATACAAATGAGCAACTAAGCATACACACATGCAAAAGACCTACAGAACAAACAAACAGAGATGAATAAATACACTAGAAGGAATCAAGAGCAGAATAAATGAAACAGAAGAATGGATAAATGACCTGGAGAATGGAATGGTGGAAATCTCTGCCACAGAACGTAGAAAAAAAAAAAATGAAGACACCCTAATAGACCTCCAGAGCAACATTAAACACACCAACATTCACATTATCGTGGTCCCAGAAGGAGAAGAAAGAAAGGACCTGAAAAAATACATAAAGAGATAATAGCTGAAAACACTTCTAATATGGGAAAGGAAATAGTCAACCAAGTCCAAGAAGCACAGAGAGTCCCTGGCAGGAATACACTGAAACACAAAATAATCAAACTGACAAAAATTAAAGACAAAGATAAATATTAAAAGCAATAGGGGAAGATAACAAAGAACATACAAGGGATATCTCCCAAAAGGTTATCAGCTGATTTCTCAACAAAAACTCTACAAGTCAGAAGGGAATGGCATGATATATTTAAAGTGATAAAAGAGAAGAAATTACAACGAAGAATACTCCTCCCAGCAAAATTCTCGCTCAGATTTGATGGAGAAATCAGAAGTTTTACAGACAAGCAAAAGTTAAAGAGAATTCAGCACCACCAAGCCAGTTTTACAACAAACACTAAAGGAACTTCTCTAGGTAGGAAACACAAGAGAAGGAAAAGATCTCCACAAAATAAATCCAAAACAATTAAGAAAATGGTAATAAGATCATACATATCGATAATTACCTTAAATGTACATGGATTAAATGCAGGAGCCAAAAGACATCGACTGGCTGGGCAGATGAAAGCATGTGCGTGCATGCACTTCCACTTCCCACATCACTCTACTTAACCCCTCAAATTGTATGTATTTTATATTGCTAGGTAATCATGTTCCCATTATGGCTTGCAATTTTAATGATCTTTTTTTTTTGGTCTGGCTATTGATTGTGAAAACTGATAAACATTTTCTACTATAGTGATTTTTGATTAGTATAATAATTGTATCAAGATTGCTCAACAGAAAATAACAGAATCCTACATCACTTAAAAAAAGCAAAAGCAGAAGAAGAAACACAGAATTTCTTTACCCTATGGAAACCTTATTCCACTTTGTATTGTTTTTCTCTCAATCAGCCTTTTAGGGAACTTTTTGCTAGCTATCTCCTACCACATCTCTCTGTCAAAAATGAAAATTTGTATTTTATACCTTTTTAACTCAAGACAGTCAGTCTTATAAAACAGTATACTGGTTTTCCTTCTTAACGGCTAAATTTTATTTTTCATAAAAATCTGAACCTCTGAAATTTTCTCATCTTACCTCAGAAGTATTGTAACTTGACAAATTATCTAAGAAATATAGTAAGATTCATTACACAATCTCAAAGTTAGCTGGTTAATTGCAACATACCACAGTTAAAGAAGACAGTCAATTAGAGGTAATCAAAAACTTAGACCATAAAATCCACAATGAATTAGTCAAGTTTCACATGGCTTAGTGGTTTAGATTTCACTTAAATTATGAATTTTTTCCTACATAAAATGATACTCCTTCCACATACTTGTTTCTTGAAATCTGCAACCATGTGAAGCTGACATAAAAGTATCAATTTCACAGAAATCGAGGAAAAAAGAAAAACTGTCAAATGTTGCACAGCTGACACAACTATTTAATTTCTGTTTTTCTATATCTAAATGGACAATATTTGTTATTTGCATAAGGAAGGACTGAATATAGGAAATATAGGATGTGTGAATAATCACCTTTATAATTTCAAATATGTGGTCATTTTACATAATTTTACATATTTACATTAGAAAAGAACATTAAAATAAATGTTATCATGCTAAATTTTCCTTGGATGAACCCTGCTTCATTAATCCTAAATATTTTCAGAAATTGTTTCTAAACAAAAAAAATCACAATATGTTTTATAAGGCAAATTGCTACAGAGTTAATAAACCAACCATTCTAAAGAGCAGATCTGATTTTTAATTTATAACTTGTAAAACTGTAAATGCCTTTTAGCACACTAAATATGCTGCCCCTATGCTATCATTATCACCTTTTTTTATGTATATGAGCTCACTGATCTGTTTATCCATAACAACTTTGTTAGTCTCTGCTTAACAACCATAATTAATAAGGAAGTCAGCAAATAGGTGGTTTAGGGAAAACTGGTGATGCGTTTGAGACGCAGACAAATCACCAAGATGGCGAAGTCCTATAGTCACGGGGACAGTAACTTGGAAATTCAATGACACATTTATTGACTCCATACTAATATATCCCAAGTAGTGTTCTGGATTCTATACAGAAACGAAAGTGAAGGCACACTTTGGATAGAACCTTGCAGAATGAATAAATTTTAAGAGGAGGCAAAACCATAGATGAGACAGCTGTGGAAATGAGAGAAAGACAGTCAAAATTGTGTAGTGTTCCTTGAAAGCCCTAGTAGCAGAAATCAATGGTGCCAAATTCTGTAAGAGCCAAAGATACATGGGAATTTAGATAAGGCCAGAGGCCAAGAAAGAAAAGTGATCATACATTTAACCACTTTGTAATGCATTAAGAAATGCTTTTTCCAAGCAAATACTTATCAATATAGTATATAAAACACAGTGTTTTAAACACACACTAAAAAAAAAAGCTTTTAAATATTATTATATTTAAATAATATAAATATATTGACTTGTTCATTAAATAATGAGCTTGCTTATTAAAGCAGTCAAAGAAAATTTCCTCCTTCCCAAGCACAAAAATGCAAAGAGTCATTGTAAATGAGCAAACTACAGCAATCAACTATGTCTAGTATTTTCCTGACATTATCAACCACATAATGAGATAGGACTTGTGGTTTACATAGTCCAAATCAGCTATCATTTCTCTACTATCCAGATTTAAACATAAATTAGCAACACACTCACTATGACAGGCTCTACTCATCATCATTTGCATCCAATCAGTTAATGACTGGCAGCTGTCTGTACAACCCATTACTGAAGGCAGCAGCTTTCATGTATAATGCTTCATGAGGCTTAAAATCATATTCTGCTGAAGTAATAGTACACTGAAGTACTCCAAAATTTGCAAAGGCTTTCAAAGGAGAAAAAAAAAAAAAACTAACTCAATGAAATAACTGTAATCTCAAACACAATTACATAAGACTGGCTTTAAAGCATTTCTAATCTTTGGCTAGGCTCAAATAACATCACAGACTAAGAAAAAACTATCTTAAAGAAGATGACTACCAGTCTCATAATTGCTAAGGAAGTCACTGGAGCCAGAATATTTATTAGCATGTTATAAATAGAAATAAATCAGGAACCTGGATTTTAAAAGTTTTGCCTTGTATCAAAATGGAAGCATATGTCACAGAAGGGACTCAAGGAGTCCAAAACTAACTCCACTCCCAATTCTATCCCTCTTATTATGAAACATGCCTTAGTATGGAATGCTGCTGCTGCTGCTAAGTCACTTCAATCGTGTCTGACTCTGTGTGACCCCATAGACAGAACCCCACCAGGCTCCCCCGTCCCTGGGATTCTCCAGGCAAGAACACTGGAGTGGGCTGCCATTTCCTTCTCCAATGCATGAAAGGGAAAAGTGAAAGTGAAGTCCCTCGGTTGTGTCCGACCCTCAGCGACCCCATGGACTGCAGCCAACCAGGCTCCTCCGTCCATGGGATTTTCCAGGCAGGAGTACTGGAGTGGGATGCCATTGCCTTCTCCGTTAGTATGGAATAGGAACGGTTAATTTTAAATTTACACTAGATTTGCTTCTATGACTTCAACCCTTTTCTTGTTATTATAAACATACATAATGGGCCTGCCTCAGGGAGAGAACCTGAGTCAACCACCTGTGAAGGACATTTTCAAGGACTGAATAGTCTTTTTACTTTGTTTCCTCACCTTCCCTCCATCTCTGAACTATGAGAGAACCTGGAAACCAGGCCCTGACAAGATGATTATTTTGTGGTGCTAGCCTGCCATCTTCTAGGTCAGCTGGCTCCCCGATTACAATCCCTTTCTTGCCTCAACGCCTCTTCTCTCGGATTTACTGGCCTGCCGTGTGGTGAGCAGAGCGAGCTTGGACTTGGTAACAAGGATGTGGTTCATCGACAACATACTTTACACTTTCACTGCCTATAATAAATATATACCTTATCTCTAAATAAGTTCTAAAGTTTTTTAAGGAGGGGGATTACGACTAACATTTATTCATCAGTGTATTCACTCAAAAAAACCCTCTCTCTTCCAGGCACTGTCCTAGTAGCTACATACATAGCATTAAAAAAAAAAAAAAAAAAAAAAAACCCACAAAACTCCTTGTCTTCTTGTGTCATGCATTATACTGTACACTGAACAACACATTGAAACAATAAACACAGAAATAAGGAAAATATAGTCTGTCAAATGGTCCTAAATGTCATGGGAAAAACAAAGTATTTTGGAAAGAGGACAGGGAACACTGGACAAAGCAGAAGCAGAAGGGTAGCTGCAATTTTACAAAGAGCAGACAGTTTGACAGTAAGCACCTTACTGATAACGCAACGTTGCACCAAAGACCTAAAGGATTTGAGGGAGACTATCTTAAAAAACACATTCTAAGAAAAAGCAGTAGCAAGTGCCAAAGGTCTGAGGCCAGGGTTTCCCAGGCATAGAGAAGGCACAACATATGGGCCAGGAGGGCTGGAGTGAAGCAAGCAAAGGCAAGGCTGGGGGCCTGCAGTGTCCGGTCTCGGCCTGTGTGCTTTTGAGTTTGAGAGAAATGGGTGCCAGTGGAGCACGGGGAGCAGTGAACACCACAGTCCAGGTTATGTTTCAAAAGAATCATCAGGGCTGCTGATGAAAGGTCGATGCTAAGGATGGAAAAATGGAAGCAGGGGTTCGACTCAGACGAATAAAAAGCTTGGACCTCCTCACTCCCATTCTTACAACAAGAATGTGCTAAACAAATGGCAAACTCAAGGAAGATCCAGTTGCAAAGAGATGAGACTACCCGGAGGAGAAACGGACAGGAATAAGTAACTGGCCATAACCTGCTGAAGGCTGGTTAACCTTCAGTAACCTGCTGCAGGCTGAATGTGGTGGAGCTTAAGTGAGAGTAAGAAATTTCTGGAGCCCCTAATCTTAGAGGCATCCAGCATCTAACTCTTTTGTGGGTTTTAGTTCAGGGCCCAGGGACTCCCAGGTTCTTGCACTGAAAAGCCAAGAAACAGGCCTTCCTGGCTCTGCAGAGGAGGAGAAAAAGAACTTTTATGAAATGATCCTACTTCATAACAAAGGTCTCCCCTCCAGGGAATCAGCTTTACCATAGCTGTTTCCCAGGGCTGTGGGGGACAGGCACTCCTCTCCCTCCCATCCCCTCTGGCTTTCCTGTCCCAACAAGAAGGAGAGAGAAGGAAAGTTAAGAAACCCTCATAAAGGTGACAGCCCAGAGACACTAAGATTTAATCACCAAAAAAGAGGACACATTCCTTCTCCTACATTTAACCAACACACCAGCAGGGCTCCAATATAAAAATGGTTAATTTACAGGAGAAAGAGATGCAAAATACAGACTCCAAGTTTGGGCTAAAGCCCAATGACTATAGAAGAAAAAAGGAAACCAGGTATATACAATGCCTCCATCTACAGCAAACATTCAACTCAAGCCCAACTCAGGGTCAGATTAACGTTAAAACTCACACTAAGCCTTTTTTACCTAAATTCCTATTATTAATACCTGATAACATGACATCTGACTCTCACAAAAGCATGCTAAAAGGCAAGGAAATGGAAGCAGGGAGATTTCGCTATAGCCTTTTAGTAATAGTCTGATAAAAGATGGTGGTGACTTGGGGCATGATGGTAGCAGTGGAAATGGTAATACATGGTCAGGTTCTGGATGTGTTTTTGAAGACAGAACAGAAGGGATTTGCTGATGAAATGGATGTAGGGTAGGAAATAAAAAGAGCAGATATAGACGACTCCTAACGTCGGGCAAAGCTTTTGAGAAAATGCAGTTGCTATCAACTGAGATGGTAAAGCACTTGGCTGGAGTACAGGTTGGCAAAGGGGTTGTTCAGGAATTCAGTTTTTGATGTCTCAGAGGATTTATACTACTGGTCAGCTGTATACTCATTTAACTAATAATATTTGGAGTACCTAAATACGATCACACTTCTTAAGTAGTAGGAGACACGAAAATATATCAGACATGCTTAATAACTGTTTACTGAGTGAACAGATGGATGAAGAAATGACCAATCATTTTAACCATGTCACCAAAATAATTTCAACAAAGTCAGAATCATAACTGTCAACAGTATAGTAGCTAATGCTGGACAATATTTGGGAATTCTTTCACCTACCCTGGGACAGAGACGGCTACTTATAGCAGCATCTCAGGATCAGCCCTATGCTTCCTCAAGAGCAATCCAGTGTGGCAGGGCGCTCGGATTCCCAGAATAAAGATGATCTCTCCCAGCCTTTCCTGTAGTGAGGCGTGGCCCAGAGTCTGGCAGCGAGCACGGGATGGCCATTCCTGTGATATGCTCTTAAAGAGAATGGGCACACCCGCCATTTGTGCCTTCTGCCCCCCTTCCTGTTAGCTGAAGTGCTGAAGTGACACTGAGCCATCTTGGACCACTTGGACAGGGTGACCCCACTGAGATGGCAAGGGAACAAAAGCAAAGGCGCGCGGATCCAGAAGACCCACGGCGCCATCTTATCAGCTCTGGACTACACAGGCTTAGACTGTTATGAAACAATAACCATTCTATCTTCTTTCAGCCACTGCTGTCTTGCCTCTTTGTTACAGTAGCTTAACCTGAAACTTAACCAATACATTTAATAAATCCTTCAAACAACCCTGTGATGAAATGTGCCGGGGTTTTCTTTTAATTCCTTACAGTGTATATCTCTTTTAAACAGCAGGAAAATAAACTGGCAACCTAGCCATGTTTTATATATTCTCATGTACCAGTGAAGAAAAACTAGCTGAAAAGCATTCTATAAAGAACAGATTGCAAAAATTTTTACAGCAAGATTCAGGTGCAGACATTCAATAAATTGTTCAGTGCTCACTATGTAAAAAGCCACAAGGTAAAGAGTTTTCCATGAGAAGTGAAGAATTCTATGCTATGTATCAGCTCAATTTTAATGTTTCTGCTCCTATTAAAGTCTCTGCAATCTATTAAACATTTTAAGTACCAACAATTAGTCCCTTGTCTTAAAGAAATGAGTAGTTGTTCAAGAACTCTAAATTGGTAATCAGATAGGAATGCCAGAGTTGTTTGTGGGACATCTAGATATTTGGATAAATTATCCTGATATGTATCAGCAGGCCATTCCATTCATTAGGAACAGTCTCACACATTCAGTATTTGAATACTGGTACAGAAATGTGCTGGAAAAAGTAGAAAAAGCCTAGTTCAAACACTATGCAAGCTGCCATAATTTAAAGGATAAACACACACAAAAAATAGCTTATGAAGAACAAGACTCTGGCACTATTTACTATGCTATATTTTTGTACTTAAAATGTACACTTATTTTCATTCAACTGCTCTCTAGGTTCTGTCATCATTTCCTTGTCTAAACCAGATAAATCACTGAATTAACAGCTTTTGACTATTCACTTACACTTTAAAGGCTACTTTCTACTCTAGCAATAGATTTTGAGATTTGCTAAATAATTTTCTAAATCAAAAGCAATCATGAAAATTATGCTCAGCCTTCTCATTGTACAGTAAAAAGTATACTTCCTTAAGTGACTTAAGGACTTACTTCCAAATGAGAATGTGCAAACCGCTTGGCAACATCCAGATAATTTAGCCTCTGCAAAACTAAGGATGACTCAACGCTTGCACACGCACACACTGACACCTCCAGACACGATGCGAAGATTCAGAGGTAGCCTTATCTCCAAATCTTTCAAAGATGTCAGTGTAAGCCTTGTGGTATTTCCTTAGGCGATGCTTGGAAAACAGAAGAGCTAAACTGTATTTAAGTGAGATAATCTGACTTTTACTACATGATGAAAAGAGATGATGTCCATATCATTATTTTAAAATGTGGAAATCAAGCATTTTTCTAAATTCTGACGACAGTCAATATTTTTACACAATAGGAGCTCTAACTCCTCTGGACAAGTATAGTCAGGAACTTAGGAAAACACTTCCCTATTCCAAATATGGAACAACGGTAGTCTCTAAAATGGTCACATTGATCATCTCTCAAAGAAAAAAAAAAAAAAAGAAAATGTTCAAGTAAGTATTACAAGAACCTCTTCTTTCTTCACACTGTTAAAAAGCAAGAAGGAAAGATATAAAAAGGCAGAAAGGGTAAACCATCCAGGTAAAAGCATAAAATAAAATATTACCTTTAGCTGGGTTTACTTTTATCCCTGACCTATACAGCATTTCCTCATTCTGCCAGTCTCCGTTCCTGATTGCCGTCTTGAGTCCATAGAAAACAATTAATGCAGCTGTAGCATAAAAAATCAAGCTCTTGAGAAACCTCTTTTGGACTTTGACATAAAGGGCTCTGGCACCCACTGTAATGAGGAGGCAAAAGCCCATACTAGGAATATACAATACTCGCTCTGCAATTACAAAGCCGACATAGAAAAACAGGTTCGTGGCAGGAACAAAGGGTATTATTAATAAAGATAAAGACAGAACAACTATGTTCTCCGTAGAAGGAAGCTGTGTTCTCTGCGATGCATTGTTTCTAATGCCATTTTCTACTTTGGATGCAAAGCTGGGTTTAATCTCTGAGTTCCCGTACTCCACCTCTGAATGGCAGCTATGTCCATTTGCATTCTGCTTGCCATTTGTTACAAATTTCCCGTTGCATTCTCTTTCTATGCTTGGGCTCTTCAAACCAAAGTAGGCAAGGAGGAGGAGTCCAGTATAGAAGGCCACAGTGTGTAAGTTTCTCCAATCAGAAATTGTTTTGAGCAGAGGCACGGCGTCCATGGACCAATCAAAACTGAGGGTATCTGGGCATAGCAACAGCCAAAGGTTCTTGGTTGGCAAGTAGAAGAAGGTGAGCGTGCGAGCCAGGAGGCTGTCCGAATCAGCAGCTGGGTTGTCAGAGTTGGAAAAGCTTGGTGGTTTGTTTCCCATCCAGTATAAACGGGCACCCAAAAGGGAAGTTCCCCAGAAAGTTAACAAACTAATGCTGAGAAAAAGAGACAAGTTCTTCCTCTGAAACCAAAAGAGAGGGGGGAAAAAATTAAGATCATCATCAATATGACACAGGAACAGATCATTTAAAAATGAAAAGTATCTTTAAATGGACAACTAAAAACAGAGTATTAGGTTTCAAATACATGACTTTGTTTCTATCTCCTTTAAACATGCTTATGGCTCCTGTAAGCTTTAAAAAATTGACTATAGAATCCAATTCTGTATACAGTTTTTCACGAGTATCTTTTCCTCTTGTTTCTTGCTAAATATCAGTAACCAGAGCGTCAATTTCTTGACCTCTATAAAATGGGTTGAAAATATTTCCCTCCCCAAACTGGTATTAGGTCAAAATGAGACCACAATATACTCAGCACTGTATATGGAATATAGTAGACATCTAATAAATGTCTTCTTTCATTTTATAGTTTAGATTCTGGGGAAAACAAAGAGCAGGCATGCCAAAAAACATGAAGTTGACAGGATTCTGCATGGCTCAAAGGAAAAAGAGAATTTAGGTACAGGTATACCCTGATTTTCAAATGTTCACTTAATGCCACTTTGCTTTTACAAAAGACCTAAATTAGTACCTACTCTCATTAGCAACAACAACACAAATGCAAAGAGGATTTTCACTTTTAAAAAAAAAGGTGAAAAGTGAAAAGAGGTTCTGCATTTGTTTTTGCAGGGAGCCATCTAGAGAGGCAGTGCATACCCCAAACAGTGAGAGTGGAATCACCAAGCGTTTTCCCCAGGAACTACACTCAGCATCAAGCTGCCACGGCTTTAAACTGTTTGCACTTCATCTCCATTTATTTTGTACATCTGCTACCAAGATGTTTCCTAAGGTAATATAGCACAGAGTTGGACACGACTGAAGCAACTTAGCAGCAGCAGCAGCAGCATTTCAGCTTACAAAAGTTTTCACAGGAACAAATACTTTCATATAACAAGGGGAACTGTGGTATGTCTATGCCAGTCCCTGTTTAACTATCTTGATCTCTTCGCAGAATTTATAAACTGGGCTCTCAGTGACATCAGTGATAATAAACATCTAATAAGACTCCTCATGAATCCTAAATTTCCATGTCAATGGTAACTTTTTAAAAGTAAAATGGCTTTAATAAAAAGACAGAACTGAGGGAGGGAGGCCAAAGGGCATCACTGTTAATAAGAAATTTCTGGCAAACTCTTTCAACCAAAATAAGAATTTAGTGACCTCAATTTAAGTTCCGAAGAGGCAGTGGGAAAGGGAGAAGAGCCGACACCATTTCCCAACTTTAATGATTCACTGCTAATGTGATCTCTCACTGAGATCACACAGAATGAGCACACACACTCTGGCACTATATAAAACTGTCTTCCTCAAAGACATTCGGAAAGGTGCCTGGAACCATACAAAGAATATGCCAAATATTTTGCTTAAAAAACCTATAAAAGGTAACAAAAGCAAAAATAAACAAGTGGGACCACATCAAATTAAAAAGCTTCTGTACAGCAAAGGAAACCATCAAACAAAATAAAAAGTCAAACCACTAAAAATTTGAGATAATATTCGCAAGTCATGTATCCGGTAAGGGGTTAATATACAAAATATATAAAGAACTCACATAACTTAAGAGAAAAAAACAACAATCTTTTAAAAATGGGCAGAAGATCTGAATAGACATCTTTCCAGGGAAGATATACAGATGACCAAAAGGTATAGGAGAAGGTGCTCAATGTCACTTATCCTCAGGGAAATGCAAATCAAAATCACAATGAGGTATCACTTCACAACTGTGAGAATGACTTATCAACAAGACAAGAAACAGCAAGTATTGGTGACAAAGTGAAGAAAAAGGAACACTTCTGCACTTCTGATGGGAATCCCAAGTGGCGCAGCCACTACAGAAAACAGTGCAGAGGCCTCTCAAAACATTAAAAATAGAACTACCATACGATGCAGTAATTCCACTTCTGGACATCTGTCCAAAGAAAATGAAATCTCTACCTAGAAAAGATGCCTACACACCCATAATCACTATTTACTGCAACATTATTTACAACAGCCAAGACAGAGAAACAACTTAAGTGTCCATCAACAAGTGACTAGATAAAGCAAATGTGCTATATATGTACAACGGAGTATTACTCAACTATTAAACTATAAGTTCTGTCAACAGCAACCAGAGACCCTGCAGGCATTATGCTAAGTGAAATAAGTCACACAGAGAAGAACAGATACTGTATGACCTCACTAGTAGGCGGAATATTAAAAAAAAAAAACAAAAAACCTGAACTTGTAGATAAAAACAGATTGGGATTGCCAGATGCAGGGGTTGGGAGGACAGCCAAAATGGGTGAAGGGATAAAGATAGTCAAAAGGTAAAAAAAAAAAAAAAAAAAAAAAATGTCCAGCTACAAGATAAATAAGTTCTGGAAATGTAATATATAGCATGGGGATGGTAGTTAAAAACATTGTATTGCATATTTGAAAGTTGCTAAGAGAATACATCTTAAATGTTGTTATCACAAGAAAAAAACAGAAATTTGTGTGTTTGTGGTGATGGATGTTAGCTAAATTTACTGTGGTATTCATTTTGCAATATATACATATATCAGATCATCATGTAGTATACTTAAAACTAATTCAGTGTTAAATGTCAATTACATTCCTCCCCAAAAAAGAAAAAATCCTAGTCCACAAAGCAATGTATTTTGAGCATGTACAAGTTCAAATGAAAATAGTGTCTTATCATATGATGCAACCATCACTGAACTCTCCTCCTCTGACTATCATTCACCCCAGCTCTACTTGCTAGAAGCCACAGAACTCATCTGGGACATCTGCTCCATCTCTACTCTGAACCTATGTCAGCAAGGATCATGATATTACCAATTGTTATTAAATACTAATGACATCATCTTAACTTTTCTTCATCTTCATAGTCATTTACCCAACTGCCTACTGGGCAGTCATAAATACGTTAGGTACCTCAAACTCAAACTCCCCAAAATAGAAATTTTTCATTAATGTCAGATCATTCCCTGGTGGCTCAGTCAGTAAAGAATCTGTCTACAATGCAGGAGACTCAGGTTCAATCCCTGGGTGGGGAAGCTCCCATGGAGAAAAAAATGGCAACCCACTCCAGTATTCTAGTCTGGGAAATCCCATGGGTAGAGGAGTCTGGTGGACTACAGTCTGCTGCTGCTACTGCTAAGTCACTTCAGTCGTGTCCGACTCTGTGCGACCCCATAGACGGCAGCCCACCAGGCCCCGCCGTCCCTGGGATTCTCCAGGCAAGAACACTGGAGTGGGTTGCCATTTCCTCCTCCAATGCATGAAAGTGAAAAGTGAAAGTGAAGTCACTCAGTCGTGTCCGACTCTTAGCGACCCCATGGACTGCAGCCTACCAGGCTCCTCCATCCATGGGATTTTCCAGACAAGAGTACTGGAGTGGGGTGCCATTGCCTTCTCCAGTCTACAGTGTTGCAAAGAGTCAGACATGACTGAGTGACTAACATACACACACATTAGTGCTAAATTCACAGAATTAACTGCCTAAAATTAACTGTTTAACAAGTTTTAAAACAGTTGTGGCAGATTCCTGCTCAAAATTAATTCATGTAATGCTAAATACAATTTTGAATGATGGAGGAGAAATGTGTTCATTAGCCACCAATCTTTCCATTTCAGGTCTGTCCTAGCAAAAGCCGATGTTTGAAGACACACTTTTATCTAAGGATAACTTCTACAAACCATTCCTTTGCTCCTCTAAAATTCCATCCAGTAAAAGTTCTAAAATTTCTTGATTTTAAGGGAGAAAACTCACAAAACCATAAAAGTTGTAATAATTTGTTAGATCAATCACATAATTGAGTATTCTTAGATTACACAAAGGAGAATACATATTATTTGGCAAAGACAAATGAGGCAAGGTACCAATTTATCATAAAGAAGACAGATCTGGGAAAACAATCCAACTTTGAATTTGTACCAAAAGTCCATTTTGTAACTGAGTATTAACCAAGTCCTCTGAGTATAACTAGGGCCATTCTACTACAGTATCTTCTGGTGGGGGTAAGCAGAGAAGATGAAGGGGAGGAAGAAGGCATTACAAAAACAGCTATAGTCAGGCAAGAAAAGTAAGGGAGTAAGAGAATTACATGGGGAGAGAAATGTAAGTACCCAGGTTTCTTTGCTGGTTATGAAACTCCAGAATAAGTTGGTCTTCAGTTCAGTTCAGTCCTCATTCATGTCCTACTCTTTTTGAGCCCATGGACCGCAGCACGCCACATTTCCCTGTCCATCACCAACTCCCGGAGCTTGCTCAAACTCGTGTCCATTGAGTCAGCGATGCCTCTAACCATCTCATCCTTCATCGTCCCCTTCTCCTCCTGTCTTTAATATTTCCCAGCATCAGGGTCTTTTCAAATGAGTCAGACCTTCGCATCACATGACCAAAGTAATGGAGCTTCAACTTCAGCATAAATTAGTCTTAATGATTACATAATTATGATTATATAATCATAAGTTAGCTTTAATGATTATATAATTTTGATTCTTATAGAAATGCCATAAGGCAAAACTATCTTATTAATTTTTTAAAAAAGTATCATTATGCTAAATTTTAATAAAGTATTATAAACATTACGAATTAAGATATGATTAAATGATTCTAATCTTAATTATGATGGAAGAAAATATCAATACACTCAACTACAAAATAAAGATGTGAGTAATGAAGACAATTCAATGATAAATATTATATAAGAAGGCTGCATGCATGCTCAGTCTCATCCGACTCTTTGCAACCCCATGTACTGTAGCCCGCCAAGCTTCTCTGTCCATGGGACTATCCCTGCAAGAATACTGGAGAGGGTTGCCATTTTCTTCTCCATGGGACCTTCCCTATCCAGGGATCGAACTCGCATCTCCTGTGTCTCCTACATTGGCAAGCAGATTCTTTACCTCTGAACTACCTGGGAACCTCTAAGGCTAAGTGCTGAGAAAATGAGAAAAATGAAAAAGCCTGAAAAATAAAATGTGCATTAACATATTTTACATTTTAAAACATTTTCGTGTACAGTCTCTAATCTAAACAACTGACATAATAACCAGGATCAAGAGACCCAAAGGTTCTGAAGTGAGACATTCCATATGTTCATTCTCCCATAATTGCAAAATCTACGTGGGCTAAATAAATGACACTATGGAAGGAAAACTGAGCTAATACGTTAAAGAGAATTAAGGCTACAATTTTAAAAGTAGAAGAATTTCTAAAGCCTTGAGGTAGGTTCATACTTTAAAAAGTGGTAGCCAAAGATTGAAATTGTGACTTCAAGTCTCTTTAATGCCTTCTCATAGAATTTTGTTTAAATTATTATCTATAAGAATGGGACTCTGATAAAAACCAAGTCTCTCTTCTAACCTCAGATTCACTAATCCTGTGGAGATGGAAAGCTTCTATTTCTTGATTTTGGTGGCTAAACTCTGATTTATGGATTAAGTTAAATTAACAGTTTTGATTGAGCTACAACTAGGAGCCAAGTGACCATGTGATTAGCCTCAGCACCTCTGCACTGTTTTGTTCTCCAAGTGGAGCAGCAAAATGATTCAACACAGGTGTTCCCAAGATAAGGCATGAGAATTCTGATGAGCTGCCACCTTAGACTTGAAAGTCAAAACTGGTAAACCACCACATACAGAAGATGAGATTCTAAATTCTGGGAAATTTGAGAGCACTGTAAAATGATTGCAATTTAACAAAAAAAGTCTAATCGGTTCATTCAAGACAAAGGCTTCTTTACGTGGCAGACACTCTTCTTTTAGTGCTGGATATACACCTGCAAGAAGTGAGAACCCATGTATTCTTGGAGCCTCACATATTCTACTTTGTCTAGAAAAATAATTTGGGAGGAAAAGGATCATAGTGACTTCAATGATAGTTTTCAAACCTAAAGGATGATCAATATCAACTGTGAGCTTTTAAAATACTGATGCTCTAGTATAAAATCTCCACAGGAGATTATAACATAGGCAAGGTTGAGAATCATTGAATATTTGCTCAAGTCTAATACTTATTATTACCACTGAAAATACTGTTGGACTCTAGCTTTCATTTCACAAAGTCTAAGGCATATTTTCCTCACATGCTAAATGAAGGAACCATAATTAAATGTAAATAATGCTTCCTTTCAGGCTCTGGGACAAATTGAATTCCTAGTGTAATAAATGAGTGCCATGAAGGTCAGGCTACAAAGAAATTGAGATCTTTGGAATAAGTAGAATTCGGGGTTGAAATATTCAAGTCTTGTTGCAACATACAGAAGACAAAGAGTTTGTTCTCAGAAAAAAAAAAAAAGTCTTCTAAACATGTACCACAAAAAAGCAAATAATCCAATAGTAAATACAGGTATGAAACTACAGACATGAAATTCAGAGAAAAGAGAACAGTAAATATGTGAAAAGATGCTCAATCCCAATAATCAGTGAAAGCTGAAGTGGAAAGAACATACTTCAAATAAACTTAAGCAAAAAAAAAAAAAAAAAAGAACTGGATATAAAAGTCCCTGAAATTGTGCTGAAATGAGAACTACCACACACTGGGGAAAAAACATAAATTGTGCAAACTGGGTGGGAAATTTGGACGTGTTTAGGGAAATTAATAATTTGTATCCCCTATCATTTGGTCATCTGAATTTAGTTACATACTCTTTAATAAAACCTCTTAGATCTGAATACAATGTCATCTAATGAAGCATTGTTAATAAATGCAAAAATAAGGAAAGAACTAAAAACTTCATTATATCTATATGAAAATAAATTATGGTAATGATATGATCTAATCTATAATGTAATTAAAGGGAAAAGCATATATATAATCTCTATATATAGTATACAGCTACACATATTTATATAAATATATATCAACATGAAAAATACTGTATAGCAATTAAGGCAAACAAATCATTTTATACTAACATAGCTAGTGAAAAATCATTGTGTAAAATATGCATATTATAAAATCATATTAGCCATTCAGGAAATAATACTGTTTTTTCACAAATGCATACATACGTTTATAAAGGTTTTTTGTTGGTTTGTTTATTTTTTCCAAGTCTAGAAACAATTAAACCAAACATAAGATGATGAAATATCTGGGACAGGATACGGCAGGGAGATGGACTGATGGGTAAGAAAAAAAGGTAGCTTAAATTTCTGCATAGTTGCTATTTATTCATAGCCCCTCAAAATTTATTACAAAAAACAAAAGGTCCAAAGATCTGTTATGCCTAAACTTATATTTCTTGAGTTTAAAAGAGAATTTTTCTGCTTTGAAATATACAAATAATGTTAACAAATCTAAATTCTGGTTACAGGCACTTAAGTATGTGATGTGTTAGTACTATAATTTTCTATATTTAATAATTATGGTAGCTATTTTAGTTTCCTTAATTAAAAGATCTTTTCCATGTCCCTATTTAATCTATCTATAATTATTTTGTAATCTTTACCCTAATTTTCCTAGAAAATCTCTTAATTTCACAATACACCCTAGCTGGCATACAAAATTATGATACTGTTATGCTACTCTTTTATATCTGGGGTAAAATAACTGACACATCTTTGAATTCCCAGAAGTTAATATACACTCTGACATTTGTAGGTATTCAAATAAATTATTCTTAAACTAACTCTGACCCTCAAACCAAAAGTCTATTTAGACCTATCATCTCACACATTTTGAATCTTGTTATGCTAAATCCTCATTCCTAATCCCTTATGAAGGGCTATAAATTAAACAATACTGCACAACTCCAAGGCTATTTAAAAATAGCTTGGTTATCATCATATACAGAAAGTTGGCCTTGTCACCTTTATATCATACCACTTTTTGCCTGTCTCAATCCCTCTCCATGAAGAGTACACAAAAAAGCAATGACATATGTTCTGGAGGAACACTGTTCTGACTACAATTTCATTCCAAAAGTGGAATTAAGAATGGGAAAATGACTAGATCCCTAAGAAAATTATCAGCAAACATATTTTATGTCAATTATTGAATGGAAAGGGTTCCTTCATGGTTTAATTCACCATCTACTTACAGAATGATATAAATCTGCTTCATGAAAGCCTAATTTCTCTACAAATTCAAATATGTTCTTTTTTTTAAATTCTCCTTTAACATAAAAACAGAAACCAGATCTAATCTCCATTTCATTGTAAAGAATTATGTGTTTCTAATCACAAAATTTTAGAGATTTTTCTGGAACTGTCAAATAGGAAATCACAGAATGGAAATCAGGTAAGAATATAAAATTCATAGCTGACAATTTATCTCTCATCTTTGGATACTAATGGAATAAAAGGATGTAGCTAGAGCTTAACCAAATAATGAGAAATTTATCATAAAATATCAAAGTCTTTTCCACATATCACCTGAAGTATGAAGGCAAAGCTGATGAGAAGACCCTGCCACATAAATTAATGGTGATGTCTTTATAGAAGCCATACAGTGATTTTTCCCCCCTCTATGGGAGTCTTTGACTAATGAAATAATATAAGAGAAAAGCAAAAATCAATTACAACAGCTCTCCTCTATATTGTTCACAGAAAACTACCATTCATGATGGCACTCCAATACTGCCTTCTGCTCTCACGTTTTGTGAGACAAAAAGGAAACTGAAAAGAATTGTTTCAGACTCAATGAAAGAAAAATGTAAACATTCCGCCTTAGAGTATTAAAACCATCATGAGACTCACTTTTTGGCAAACTAATGAAAATAAATTACTTAAGCGTAAGGCTCATTTAATTCCAAATTAAGCCCTTGGCAATGATACTAGCATGGTAATAATAAAGTAGATAAAAATCAGTATCTGAAAGTTATAAGAATAACTGAGAGAAAGGACTATACAGACATAACAAAAGTTGAGCATCCTCTATTTTGAATCCATCATTCATCACTGAAGTCATAAGCTTTTGTTATATCAACAATACAGGATTTCTCCTCACTGTTCTCCTTTCTGAAATAGTTCTCACTGGAGACTCACCCCAAAACATTAATATAAAAACAGATTTTTCTGAATACATGACAAGAAGGAATGTTTGGCTAAAAGTATAATTGGAATTTTTTCTCTAGAACATATTCTGAGATTAATCAGTTTTGCCATAATCAAGTTGTCAGGGTAGTTCTATTTCCCTTCAAACAAAAAACTGTTTTCCTTATTAATAATTACCCTATATACAACATCAGAAACTTTTTTCTACACCAACTAACAGACAAGATAAAACAATTTTAATATTTGATATTTCAAAATTATAAAGAGGTTCAATGGGTAGGTTCATCCAGTCTTTGTGAGGAAAGAATTTAAAAACTGAGAGCATTAAAAAAATGTTAGTACATTAAAAAACAAACAAACATATGTTAGCAAGATACTTAACACTTTATATTATAAGGAATTTTTTCATTTATTCAAGCTGACTCTATAGTATACCATAATACTTTCTGTTAAGCTTGGCCATGTATTAGAAAGTATTCCTTATATCCAGGCAAATATTGAGAAGCTTCATAAAATCAGATAAAGATTAAAATTCACTGATGAAAATGTACAGACTTTTTAGACAAGATTATAACGTATCGAACAAGATTTTTATGAAGGGAAGAGTTTGGCCATATAAAAATCCAAAGAGTTTCAAAGCATATTCATGTATGTGATACACTGAATAACACATGATATTTATCCAAAGTTTAAAATCAAATATATTTGGATTAATTTGGTAATAAAAAGCAACCAAAACCAACAGGATTTTTTAAATTTCAATCACAACTATTAGCTTATTTGAAATTTTCTTTTCATGTGATATGTCTTCATGTGATACTAGCTAACATTGGAGAAAATGGAGATTAAAAGTTATTTTTAAATGTGATGTAAAGAGAAAAAAATCTAAGATGACCATCTATTGTTCTTTCATTTAAGTATAGTTGAAAACTCCTTAATTTTACTTAAAATTTTGTTTTAGTTATTCCTTAAAAGGTGTTAGCTAGTGTTCACATCTTGATTTCAAATACCATTTTCCAATAAGCAGAACCAAGGTTCTCTGAAGCAGTGTACTGATTTTAGGCCTGGGCCAGGAAATATAGAAGAAGGTGAGCCTGGAGAATCTTCTAGTGCTAGAAACCAAGAAAGTGCTCAACAAACATACACACACACACACACACACACACACACACACACACACACACCAGGATACAGCAAAGGGTCAAAGGCACACAGGAGCATGCTTAAAGAGCTCCCCTGGCCAAAGTCAGACAATCTGAGCAATAAAAGAAGAAAAGTAGTATTAGGTTATAATCTAAAGTATAAAATATCCATGAGTCTATACTGACAAATGATATAATAAAATGATATGAGAAAATGGGAACAAGAGGGAATATAACTGTACAAGAGAAACTTGAAAAACACTGCTAAGTCACTTCAGTCGTGTCCGACTCTGTGCGACCCCATAGACGGCAGCCCACCAGGCTCCCCTGTCCCTGGGATTCTCCAGGCAAGAACACTGGAGTGGGTTGCCATTTCCTTCTCCAGTGCATGAAAGTGAAAAGTGAAAGTGAAGTCCCTCAGTCGTGTCCGACTCTTAGCGACCCTATGGCCTGCAGCCTACCAGGCTCCTCCACTCATGGGATTTTCCAGGCAAGAGTGCTGGAGTGGGGTGTCATACACTATCTCAGCCAAATGATCAAGGTCAACCTGAACAGTAATAAATCACGTTGATAGAATATACCCTTCATTTCCGATATTCTGTGATGAAAATGTCACTTTATCTGTGTGCTTCCTTTCAAAACCAGTCTAATCATGTGAACAACATCAAGCCAATTCCAATGGAGAACATTTTACCAACTACCTGACTAGGAATCCTTAAAATTGTTGTTTCTCAAAAGTAAATTTTTGCAAAACTGTCAAAACCAAGAGGAGCTGATGAAGACATGACAAATAAATGTAATGAGCTATCTTAAATGGCATCCTGAAACAGAAAAAAGAGGGCATAAAGAAAAAATGAAGGAAATCTGAATAAACTATGAACTTTATAGCATGTATCAGCATTGGTTAATTAACTGTAACACATATACTATACTAGTGTAAGCTGTCAATAACAGGCAAAACTATATTTGACTATATGAGAACTCTGTTCTACTCAATTTTTCTGTAAACATAAAACTGTCCTAAAAAATAAAGTCTATTCTAAAGAATGGTTGTTACTAGAGTAAGAGTTGCTAGAAACCAAATGAAATTAAATAGATGGCCTCTGATGGGTCAATATCTAGGAGCCAAGAAATATTAACTGAAAAATTCACATCAACATAAATGTCTGTTAACATTTTACATGTCTTCAAAATTAAAAGGACAGTATAAAAGAATGAAGCAAATGACCACTGAATTCAGGTTAAATATTCACAGCTGATTATATGGACTGTATGAGAGATGATATACTGATTTCAAATCCTGTTTTGTGTTTTGTCTGGCATTCCACAGCTTTTGTTTTACTAGAAACCTCCAAAAGAGAAGCAAATATCCTGGGAAGGACGCTTCTAAACCCATGGCTAGGGTGTTTTGGTTGGCATGGTGACCCATTCTTCCTCATTAAGCTAACATGGGGAAATTAAGCAGTTAGAAATTCCTTGTGCGCCCACAGCGAGCTACTTCCAGAGCTAACTATTAGAAACTGAAGTACCCGAAGAGTTCAATTACTGAAAGTGCACGGGTGTGCCACAGGCCCCAAACCATTACACTAAAAGCTACCCCCTTAATGCCAGCCTTCAGAGTAATCTTGTTTAGCTTAAAATAAGAGGTTTAACGCTTCCCACCAGGCAGTGCGCTATGGTCAAATCAGGTTAGCCATGAAACAATCCAGCCTTTATGAAGAAAATATGTGAAGAAAATAGCCTCGTGACCTAAGAAACAGAAAATGCTTTAAACCAAAGAAGACACCTCTCTGACTATCGAAACACTTTGGGTTCTTACTAAACTACTTTCCCTATATTTTAAGATGACACACAACAGGGGGGAGAAATCAAAAAGAAAATAAAAGTGCTCAAAATTAACAGAACTGGGAAAAGGAACTCTTTCTATCGATCTCTCAAGTGGGCAACTGTGCTGCAAATGCATTTCCTGTGCCAATGGATTAAAGGGCAACATTCTTTTAACTCGGTGTGGCTTTAGTGCCACAAACCAGCCATTATGAGATGCGTTCCAGTCTCATTAATGAGGTAAGCATGTAAGCCAGCATTTTGGAAACATAAAGAGACAAATTATAATGAGACTTCACTCAGTGGGGAGGCCACGATACAGCAGTCTTCTCTCAAAGAGAATAGACAGCTCTTTAATGCATGTGGGAGTTTTCCTACAAAGATACAAAAGACACCAATAAGAAAATAAAGATTTTATATGTATATAAACAAAACACACACATACCTTTATAGGTAGGTTTTCATTAATAAGCATAATTTTAATGCTTAATGTCTTGGCATGGAAATGTGTTCCCATTCTATAATTACACTTATCTTCTGCTAGATACGAAGAGTAAATTCAATGTGTAAATGAACAAGTGCTCATTTACTTATTCTCAAGGTTAAAAATGTAGCCCTTTATCTATACAATCCTCAGGTGGACTTTGTCTATATTCTCAAAATGTTCACTGATACAAAATAATATTCATTTTTTGATTGGGAAACAGGTAGAGTAATTAGAGTCTTTGAAAGAAAATTTTCACCTGGGAAAACATCCATCAATTTTTCAAATTTTCTCAATATGTGGTGATTACAACCATTCAGAAATTCCCAGACAACACTCTGGCACAAACATAGACATAATAATTATTAGTCATTCGGAAGAGAATTAAAGAGAACTGGAATCTTCAATAAGTAGAACACTACTTATTGTGTTCTACTTCAATAAGTAGAACACAATAAGTAGAACACTCTGGGCTTACTAAGCAAGAACGGGCGTCATCATCTCTCCTTCCCTTACCTCTGTCTAAAGACAAACGGAATAAGCAAACACCCATGCCAGATTTTCAAGTGATCAGAATAGGAAGCAAAGTTATGGTTACTAGACTCCATTATAGAACAAAACAACTCTACTTTCAGATCTTTTTTGGGTGGACAATTTGGTTTCTTCCATTGACTACAGAAAGAGATGTGAGGAGCAGCAAAGTAGTGATGTCAGCAGTAACCTAAGGCTAGCTGTTCAAAAATACCTTAAACCAAAAACTAAGTCCAAGAATGAGTGACGTGAGCAAAAACAAAAACTATACCTTGAGTTCTCAAAATCACTGCAGATGGTGACTGCAGCCATGAAATTAAAAGACACTTACTCCTTGGAAGGAAAGTTATGACCAACCTAGACAGCATATTAAAAAGCAGAGACATTACTTTGCCAACAAAGGTCCGTCTAGTCAAGGCTATGGTTTTTCCAGTGGTCATGTATGGATGTGAGAGTTGAACTATAAAGAAAGCTGAACGCTGAACAATCGATGCTTTTGAACTGTGGTGTTGGAGAAGACTCTTGAAAGTCCCCTGGACTGCAAGGAGCTCCAACCAGTCAATCCTAAAGGAGATCAGTCCTGGGTGTTCAGTGGAAGGACTGATGCTGAAGCTGAAACTCCAATACTTTGGCCACCTGATGCGAAGAGCTGACTCATTGAAAAGGACCCTGATGCTGGGAAAGCTTGAGGGCAGGAGGAGAAGGGGATGACAGAGGATGAGATGGTTGGATGGCATCACCAATTCAATGGACATGGACTCCGGGAGTTGGTGATGGACAGGGAGGCCTGGTGTGCTGCGCTTCATGGGGTTGCAATGAGTCAGACACGACTGAGCGACTGAACTGGAGAGTCATCTCTCATATCTATGCATGTTATTACTCTAAAAAAGAATTTTTTATGGAAATAGTAAACCTAGATGGCAATACTTATTATAAATAAAGAGGATGGCTTTTCTAAGAGCACCAATATTTGTACCATCAAATAAGCATTTTTAAATGCATGCCTTTATTAGCTGAAATTAATCATCAAAAGGGCTACCCTTGAATTATACTTACTTTATGAATAATAAACTAGTTGCATGTTTCATATTATGCAGACACAGAAATGATTGATATAGATGCCAAGTGGCCATGAGCCAGATGTTTGGGAACAGATGAAAATACAAGCAACTTTTTTAGTTCAAGTTCTGTTCTGATGGCCTCTTCAAGTATGTCTTCTTGCCAGAAGCAACTTGGCAAAATGCAATTTTGGGAGCCTTTTGGTAGCAGCTACCAATCTAAACAGATGAAATCTTTGTGTAAATGCTATTCATCTAATTTATTTTTTTCCCTCCTTTAATGTGAGATTTGATATTAAATTTTAATCATACACTGATTTTTAAAGATTATATATGTGAAATGAGGTGCTTCAGAAAGTTCATAGCCAACTTCTCGAGATTTGGAGACAGAAAGGAATTTGACAACTGTGAAACCTCTGTAACCACTGCAGTATTTGTCTTCTACTTGAAGAAGACTTTAAGTCAAAGTGAAGTTGCTCTGTCGTGTCCGACTCGTTGCGATCCGTGGACTGTAGCCCACCAAGCTCCTCCATCCATGGGATTCTCCAGGCAAGAATACTGGAGTGGGTTGCCATTTCCTTCTCCAGGGAATAAGACTTTAATACAACCCAAAAGTTTGATTTGACTTTAAGTTAGTTTGAAAAAAAATTCTGCATTTATTAAATACCTATTTTGAGGACCATTAAAACTCTCCCCATTAATCTTTCCTTTTTAGCATGTCCAGCTTTTGTAGCTATCATTGAAGAATGATATTGCTAACCATTTCAAACTGGGTTAAAATCTAGAATTTTTTAAGATGTAGATCTTTGATTTTAGTAATATCAATTTTAATAACTCCTAGATTTAAGTAAGAATTACTGAAAAAATCTCTCATGAGTCTTCAAAACATATTTTGGATAATTCTTTCAGCCCAACACAATTCCAATTAGCACTAATCAATGCCATGCCCTAATTATTTAAAATTAAATAAACTGAAGTTACATGTGCAAACATTTTGCAATTCACCCTGCATCCACTTCTCTTTTCAAGTTAACTCATAAGATAAGACAACTTGTTTTAATAGATTATTATCACTGGATTACATCCAAAAAAACATTTGTCTTATGGGAATTCTGTCTGCTTTAATAGTTGTGGTTTAGTGGATGCTCCTGGGCTAAACTGTCAATCATTTTGATTGGCTCCTGGCCCCGAGACTCCTACTGGGAGTCAAGCAAGAAGTTTTTTCCAGGTGTGTGACTGGCACTCAGTAAGTCTAGATGTAGCGAAGGGGAAGGAAGTGATTGGTTAAAATATCTGACTGGAATGCTCTGGCTTGTTATTCCATATTTAACATGCCCTTGTTTAAATGCACTAGTCCCTGTTCCCTCATAAGGTGATGTGTTAGGCACCTTCAACACAGCAATAGACACCAGCAATGCTTAGAAGTGTAGAAAACTCATACAAGCATTGCCATAGGCAAGTCAAACATTAACAAAACCCAAAGATGAAAAATCATAACCCTGTGCTATAAATTTTGATAGCTAGAAAATAATAAAAATTACAGGATACACTTGAGTCTTTATTTAGCCTCTGTGACTCAAATATTCCCTTTTAAGGAGTACCAGGAAATTCCATTCTTGAATAGGTTCCGTAAGAACTCCTAAATATCCCAGCACTTTTACAGTGAGGATCAAATGTCTCAAAAAATCATTTCTGTTCTACTCTAGGCCATATCTCAAATCGACCCACGTATCTTGTTCCTTCAATAATGTAAACAAATTCAGGTCATCCAAATGATATGCTAACATGACTACAAATTAAGCTCCATTCTATTTTTCTGTGAGAGACCAGATATTATGAGGAAAGAGAATTGTGTGTAATTGCCTAATGAATTCAGACACCTGTTAAGTCATTTTATCCCTCCCAGATGAGGTCCCAGCATCTAGTAAAGACAGCAGTGCCTAGAAAACAACATTCTAGGCTGTCATTATATTTCACTGGAGTGCGGGAGTGATCATTTATTAGGAGGAGTAACACTAATTATGAAGGTTTAGTAAACATTATACAGAATGTTTTTACATATATTATCTCAAGGAATTCTTCCTAAAGCCTTGTTTGTAAACTTTGTGAATTTGTATTTTACAAAAGGGTTGGTGAAACTCAGATGAAATAGGTTGCCCAGGGCTAATGGATAGAAGGACTAAGACTCCAAGCTATGTCCTTTAAAAGTCCAGGGTGCCATATCCTAGCCCCGGCCCCCACCAAACCACACAGTTCCCATTTTGCAACCACTGCCTCCAGTCTTCACCACCAGGTTCTTTAACCTGCTCTCACCTTCTCCAACCTCTAAGTGATATCCAACATGAAAGACCATTCAATTCCACAAGAGAAGCTCAAAAAGCCACAGATGGGCAAATGCTAGCAGAGGCCTAGAGATCAGAGATATCTATTTGTAAAATCCCAGAACTCCAGAGATTTATCTCCTCAATGTTTATTACTTCTGCAGTAAGGAAATGGATGTCCATTGAGCTTAAATGTGCTCACCAAGAATACAGAGCTATCTGATCAAGTTCGGGATCAGAAGTTTCATCTGTCTTTGTGTTTGTGGCATGGAATGTGATCCCTCTGCTTCACTCTTCAACAAGAATCTACAATAATTCAGGAATAGACTCCAATGTTTTTGACCTAGTATTCAAAGCTATCCAAAATCTGGCCCACCTTTACTATATAAACTTCAAAATTATCCAGCCTCATTACTCTATATATGAAGCAACTTTGCATCCATCTACCTAATGGTACCACTATCCTAAATGTTCTTTTTCACCTCCAGCTTCAATTCCACAAGACATTCGCAACTTCTCCAGGTTACATTAATCCCTGCCTTCTCAAAGCTCTCCAGTTTTATAAATTTGTACCATATATGAAAGATTGTAAAGGTCAAATCTGAAGGTGCTAAGGGCCACAGTGACACTAAACACATATAGTCTTAATGATTATCAGAAATAAGTCTCACTGATCCCACAGAAATATAAGCTTCTAGAGGGTAGGGGTGTGCCTGTTTAACTTCACTAAAGTAAACATATCCATAGTAACTGGACCTACACCCGATACAAGGCAGGCACTCGACATTAGATAGATGAGTAGGCACATGAATGATTGAGCAAATGAATGAAAAATGAACAAAAGAATAAGGAACCAAGACAGCAGTCTAGAAGGGAGCTGGAGGGCAAATATGAGGGTGGTTTTAGATACAGCAGAATCTTGATACAATGATCAAACTTTCCAATCAGATCTCTCTAGCCTACATACCTATAAAAGACAATATAGAGAGGGGGTCCTTTACCCTAATGGCACCCCACTCCAGTACTCTTGCCTGGAAAGTCCCATGGACAGAGGAGCCTGGAGGGCTGTAGTCCATGGGGTCACTAAGAGTCAGGCACGACTGAGCGACTTCACTTTCACTTTTCACTTTTATGCATTGGAGATCAGATCAAATCAGATCAGTCGCTCAGTCGTGTCGACTCTTTGCGACCCCATGAATCGCAGCACGCCAGGCCTCCCTGTCCATCACCAACTCCCGGAGTTCACTCAGACTCACGTCCATCGAGTCAGTGATGCCATCCAGCCATCTCATCCTCTGTCGTCCCCTTCTCCTCTTGCCCCCAATCCCTCCCAGCATCAGGGTCCTTTCCAATGAGTCAGCTCTTCGCATCAGGTGGCCAAAGTATTGGAGTTTCAGCTTTAGCATCATTCCTTCCAAAGAAATCCCAGGGCTGATCTCCAAATGGCAACCCACTCCAGTGTTCTTGCCTGGAGAATCCCAGGGACGGGGGAGCCTGGTGGGCTGCTGTCTATGGGGTCGCACAGAGTCGGACAGAACTGAAGGGACTTAGCAGCAGCAGCAGCAGCGTTTACCCTAACATTTTTTGAAGTCCATGTGGCTAGGTGATGATGCAACCCCTCATTTCTTTAACTTACATAGTTAATGTCACTGTCCAAACCTTTAACAAATCATTTACTTTTCCTGGTGGGTGCTGTATTGACTTAGGAGTTAGAACAATGATACAGCATTTAAAAGTCCCTGTAGCTAACAAATCTTATCTTGCTTACTGAGGAAAAAAGTTCAAATATATTTTTTAAATATACTTGAAACATGAAGCTAGGGTCAGTTCCTAATCTTTAGGGCTCTTTGTAATCAATGAAGACTAGGAGAAGAATATAGTATCTTAAAGAAAAGAAAAAAGGAGAGGAGAGAGAGAGAGAGAAAAGGAGGCAGGAAGACTTTTAACCATTGGATGTGTAAGTTCACCTGAACCAGATGACAGTCATCGGATGACAGGATGTCTGGGCATCATCAGCTCTAAATGAAGAGCCTTAAGAAGCCCACTTCCCTTCCCAAGGTCCTCAGGAGGTGATCCGAGGTGTTAGAAAAGTTTGTAAAAAAAGTTATAACACTGGACAAATGTAAGACATTACAGATATGAAGGATGGGCATTCATGAAACAGCTACATTAGTTCCTTCAAAAGGATGCTATTGTGAGATGTGAGAAACGTCTATGTAACTGCATACCTCCCAGTAACTGGATACTATCGTCCTAGGGAGAAAGTTCTTTTTAATCTCATTTCTAAACATTCCTATTTAAAAAAAAAGGCAGTCACTTCCTAGTTTAGTGTTGTACAAAGTAAAAATTTTAATGATTAATAAATATAAAAATGGACTAATCTTTGCAATGTTAGATAACAGTATCAGAATATTCAAAGTTGCTGAAATTCTCTAATGAACTCGGACTTCTAAAAAATATATAAAATAAGAGGAACAACCATTTGTATGATATTTATGGCACATATTTTGAAATTGGCCAATTTTCAGAGAAGAGTAACCATCTTAAAATGGATAAAAAACAAAACCAGTGCACATTAATGGAGCATTTAGCATGTACTAGGCATTCAGAATTTCTACATATGAACTCACTGAATCTTCAAAAAACCCTCAATTTGAGGTGTCCTGAGACAGAGGTAAAATCAGAATTCCCAGATCAAGCCACCATTTAAAACAGCTAATGCTAAGTGCTAAGTCACTTCAGTCGTGTCCGACTCTGTGTGACCCCATAGACGGCAGCCCAACAGGCTCCCCCGTCCCTGGGATTCTCCAGGCAAGAACACTGGAGTGGGTTGCCATTTCCTTCTCCAATGCATGAAAGTGAAAAGTGAAAGTGAAGTCGCTCAGTCGTATCCGACTCTTAGCGACCCCATGGACTGCAGCCCACCAGGCTCCTCCTCTATGGGATTTTCCAGGCAAGAGACTGGAGTGGGGTGCCATTGCCTTCTCCGTTTAAAACAGCAGGCTTTATTTATTCATTCCTTCATGCAACCAGTTGCCTTATTAAGATAAGGAAGAAAATATTACAAATCACTGAGAAAAAATCTGAAATAACTTTAAAAACAGCCAAATGTAAAACTGCACTTAAAAACATCCTTAAACAATACTTACTAACTAAAATGTAATATTTATACAACATTCAAGAATGAAGATTGTGGCTTGATGAGTTTGAAAGAAAGGGAAAGAGATGCCAAATTCATGTGGATCCTTACAGATTTAGTTATCCTGGAAAACTCAATCAATACTTCTAGTGATGTTTGATTGCCAAGTGCTCTTCATTCAAACAAGACTTTCCCAGTGGCACTCGAGGTAAAGAACACCCCTGTCAATGCAAGAGATGTAAGAGATGCAGGTTCAATCCCTGGGTCAGGAAGATCCCCTGGAGAAGGAAACAGCACTCCAGTAGTCTGGAGAATCCCATGGACAAAGGAGCCTGGTGGGCTACAGTCCATGGGCCTGCAAAGAGTTGGATACGACTGAAGCAACTTAGCATAACATGCCTCATTCAAACAGAAGGAAATGGCCAATTTTCAAAAAGACAGGATGAAAGTTATAACACAGTAATATTGTCAAACTTTCCACTACCCCCCAACTGGCATTTACTTCTCAGCTGTTTCTTTCTTTTTTTTTTTTTTTTCCAGTGACAGCTCCCCTTCATAATAAAAATGCTTGGCCTTTGTATAAAGAGGAATAAATAAATATCCTCAGCATCTCTTTCTTAATAATTTGCCAAAAAAAAAAAAAATCAAGGAAGATGAAGAAAAATTCAAGTATCCTTCTACTACAAGTTAAATTTGTACTGAAGATATATTTTTACAGCTGTGATGAACTTCTAGAGCTGGTTATTCTTGGAAACTGCTTTCTGCTTACTTGGGCTTCCTTTGCGGGGAATTGTTACCAAAGTTTACTTTGCATGATTATTTTGAATGAATCTGGTATCCAGAGAATAGTAGAAGTGCTAAATTTGGACTTGAATTTACTTTCAAATTTTAGGGTAAAGGAGAGTCGACTAATACAGAACAGTATTGGGGATACCTGCACGGTGAGCTCACTGGTACTCAGATAAAATACAGAGCAGAAAATGAGAGGAAAGGACTTGTGTTCTCAGGGTCACGTTAGGCATATTCCACCACTCTAGATTTCCACCACTGTAACAGAAGAAGATTTATATCCTCTTGACAAAAGTATTAAAGATTCAGATAAAAATGAATGTGAAGGTCCTTCGTAAAATGCATATAAGAAACTGAATGAATGATACCACTGTAAAGATATTATCCCAAACTTAGCCTCTATGGAGAGCATGTATGACTTAATTCACACGGGTGGGTATATCAACTAAGGTACTAAATAAAGTCAGCAAGCTATAAAGTCAGCAAACTGGCCAAATCTAGTGCACACCTGTTTTTCAGATAAAGTTTTACTAGAACACAGAACATCCAGTTGTTTTCAGTAATCCCACAGAGTTAAACCGTTGTCATGGAATCCACGTGACAGAAAACGTTTACTATCTGACCCGTTATACTGTTTGTAAAGCGTCAATATGAGCCTTTACAGAGGCTCTGAGACAGAGGATTCAATATGGAGAGTTCTCAGTCCAAACCACTGTTTGACACTTGACAACATTATTTTGTTTAGGCTTTTTTTTTTCCTTTTTCAATTCCCCTACAGAGAATGGCGAGTTCAATTTGGTATTTCAAGAAAACATGCTATTCTTCTTGCGTGGAAAAAGGATCAAAGTCAATGTCTAATTGCATGCCTAAAATGACAGCACAGCTCATGTAAAATGCCATAAGGAAATGATTATGTAGGATAGAATAGGAACTAAGAAACAGAAAATATAATGGACTTCTGGGAGAATCCATTGAAGAAAATCAAGTATTTGGGTTTAGAAGATAATGAAAAAGATAACTTCAAACCATCATGATCAAAGGGAGATATGAAGATAATTTAAAGCAGATTTCTCTGAAAGGTGAAAGAAAACATAGAGCCCACTTCAGTTTGCAATAAATACTCAGTGCTCAAAAAATATTATTCTAAATACTTGAGGATCTACTCTTCTGGGAATGAATGAAGTACTTCATATTGGCATAGTGATTCCATCTTTCCAATCAGATTATTTCAAAGACAAAGAAAGTTTATGATCTTACTTTTTAAAAGATTTGCAATGAAATTAATTTTTAATTATGGTTAAAAATAACATGATATAATTTGGTTTTTGAAGCATCCCCAGAAACGTCCGTATTTGGAAAGTAAACCCTGGAGAGGTTCAATTGTTTGTCCACAATTACACACGCAGGTAGTGGCCGAAACTGTGAGAAGCCAGGCCTCCTGATTAGAACGGCAGGATTTATGTCATTATGCCACACGGCCATACTTTTCACAGCGTGTTCCCTTTATCTCTGAAATCACAACTTCTCTCAAATGTCTAACATTTTTCAGAGGCTCGAATGTAATTAACCTAGAAAAAGGCCACCAACTGCATGCAAAGGTGTAGCTTCAAACAACCTTTATATAAATCTGATGTAAATCTGCAAATGTCTTAATGGCATATTAAATTTTTATAGAATCTTTCTCCCATAGTTAACTATGTTATTGCTCTTTTAAAACTGCTCAAAAGTAAATCTACCTCTAAGGAATAAGCTGGGACATATTTTAAAGATGGCCATTTCTTTAAAGGGGTAAAGAAAGACTCCAAATTCTTTTCCAACTTTAAATATGTTTAGTTTCTCTAAAAATATGTTTCCTTTTTTTAAAAAAGTTAAGGAATGGAAATTGAGTCTATCTTAGATTTTAAAAGCACCTTTACACTTTGAAAAAGAACCCTGGACACAGCTAAAAATAAGTGAACAATATGTACTTAAACACAACACAATTACTTCTGCATGTGTAAGACATCTGTAATACACAACGAGAGGCAAATATATGAAAAAGACTACAAAGTACTCAGATTCCTATTATACTATAAGCAACTGTTACTCATTCAAGAACCAAGAGCTGCATGTACTAAACACACAGCCAAGAAAGCTATCAAATACTGATGTCAGATTCTTACTGCAGAAAATTGCATTTGTGTAGGGACCTACAATTTATCATAATTTTGAAAAAAACAAAATAAGGATCCAAGCATTCTGACCCAAACATAGCCCCAAAGAAGATGCCCTGATTACCCAAACACCACAACCAATTTGTTAAACAGTAAATAAGACAGGCAAGCATATTAAAGACACCAGTGAAAACATGCTGGAATCTCTGTAAGACTTAACCAACCACATGGATTGAGGTCAGAACTTTTTTTTCTACAGATCTTGTTAAACTTGGAAAATCAAAAAGAAAAAAGAAGTTAAAACAACACTACCCTCTATGAAAACCAATAACTTTAGATCCAAACTCCCTCACTCTTAATTTCAAAATATGGAACTAAGATTATGATAATAGTTGCAAAAACTTGGTGAACACATTCAAAAGCAATATGAAAAATAAACTGATTTTATGATATGCAAATGATATCTCAATTAAACTGTTAAAAAATACAAAAAAGCCCAACCTGACATGCGGCTATTTACAGTCTTTATTCCATTTATTGTAAATATTCAGATATTTCCCTTCAGAAATACTAAAAGTTTCTTAGTCTGGAATGCTGCCATGTTGGCGGTGTTACATGATACAGAGTTTATGCACACTGTTATCTCCAAAATAATTTTTAAAAATCAGAATTGCATCTGGCCTCAAAGGTTACCAGTACTGAATCAGGGAACCTAGAGCTCTTTTTTTGTATAAATAGAGGGAATCTCAGATTCTAAAAGACACTCTTTACAATCCACATTCACTAAGGCCTGACACATCCTGTGCAGGGAGGACCTCCAAAAGACAAACAGGCACTGGACATCACAACACTGCTAGTCATTCTAAGCTGTATCATATTTCTAATGAAACTTATAGGAAAAGGTTTTTAATCTGAACTATAAAGCAAACTCTTTAGCACAGACTTATCTTTTCCCTTATAAAGTCATTAGGAATGCATTGTCTGTACACATAAGTTAATAAGGTTGATTAGCAATGATGCAGCAATATGATTTCAGAGTCAAACCAAATGCTTCAATGTGAACTGACTCCAGAAAATTCAATTTTGCATGCTTTGGGGATGCACCATGCATTATAGAACAGGTCGAGAAAATCATAAGGAGCCTCAGAAGCAAATCTAACCCAGCCCAACCTCAAAGGATGTATATACAAGGCCTCTCTTTTAAATCTGTTCAGTTCAGTTGCTCAGTCGTGTATGACTCTTTGCGACCCCATGAAGCTATTCATCACCAACTCCCGGAGTTCACCCAGACCCATGTCCATCGAGTCGATGATGTCATCCAGCCATCTTATCCTCTGTCGTCCTCTTCTCCTCCTGCCCTCAATCTTTGCCAGCATCAGGGTCCTTTCCAATGAGTCAGCTCTTCACATCAGGTGGCCAAAGTACTGGAGTTTCAGCTTCAGCATCAGTCCTTCCAATGAACACCCAGGACTGATCTCCATTAGGATGGACTGGTTGGATCTCCTTGTAATCCAAGGGACTTTCAAGAGTCTTCTCCAACACCACAGTTGAAAAGCATCAATTCTTCAGTGCTCACCTTTCTTTATAGTCCAATTCTCACATCCATACATGACCACTGGAAAAACCATAGCCTTGACTAGACGGAACTTTGTTGGCAAAGTAATGTCTCTGCTTTTTAATATGCTGTCTAGGTTGGTCATAACTTTCCTTCGAAGGAGTAAGCGTCTTTTAATTTCATGGCTGCAATCACCATCTGCAGTGGTTTTGGAGCCAAGAAAAATAAAGTCTGACACTGTTCCACTGTTTCCCCACCTATCTGCCATGAAGTGATGGGACTGGATGCCATGATCTTAGTGTTCTGAATGTTGAGCTTTAAGCCAACTTTTTCACTCTCCTCTTTCACTTTCATCAAGAGGCTCTTTAGTTCTTCTTCACTTTCTGCTATAAGGGTGGTGCCATCTGCATATCTGAGGTTATTGATATTTCTCCCGGCAATCTTGATTCCAGCTTGTACTTCCTCCAGCCCAGCGTTTCTCATGATGTACTCTGCATATAAGTTAAATAAGCAGGGTGACAATATACAGCCTTGACATACTCCTTTTCCTATTGGACAAACCCATGGTGGACATGCTATGCCCTTGCAGGCCAATGTGATGTAGATGAGCGAGCTCAGAGTATCAGTATCTCAATGCCTGTTACTCTTCTGGGATAGGAAGATGAAAAAGAAAAAGAGTATCCAGTACTTCTTCTCAAGGAAGCTTCTAAACCATCTACACACACACACACACACACACACACAATCAGTACTATTCATATAATACCTTAAATAATCAGGCTACCTTTTACTTGAAGGAACACAAAGACAAGGATCTATACTAAAAATGATCACTGCATTTAGAATTAGCATTGCCTTTGAAATCCAGCTTCACTGCATGCTAATCAATTCAGGGAGATTCACTCAGTCGCTTGTAAAATGGGTACAAATAATGACCCCACAGGGTCACTGTGACAGCTAAATTAGAAAGCAAATGTAAAATTCCAGGGGGCTCAGTGGTAAAGAATCTTCCTGCCAATACAAGTGATGCAAGAGACATGGGTTTGATCCTTGGGTCAGAAGATCCCCTAGGGGAGGAAATGGCAACACACTTCAGTATTCTTGCCTGGAGAATTCCATGGACACAGGAGCCTGGCAGGCTTCAGTCCATAGGGTCACAAAGAGTCAGACATGATGGAATGACTGAGCACACATGCGCACGTAAATTCCAAGAGAGCAGTTTTGTCTGTTTTCTTCATTACTTTATCCTTGACATCTAAAAAGGCGCCTCATATTTAGAAGACACTTGGTACCTATTTTTCAAAAAATGAAAAGATAAGAAAGAATCTAGCAAACTTGTCACATGACAGGCACTGAGGGAGAAAAAAATGGAAATTGACTCTGAATCCAAATTAAATGCACAAACATGAAATGGTTTTCAGTTCAGTTCAGTCGCTCAGTCATGTCCAACTCTTTGAGACCGCATGGAATGCAGCACACCAGGCTTCCCTGTCCATCACCAACTCCTGGAGCTTGCTCAAACTCATGTCGATCAAGTCGGTGATGCCATCCAACCATCTCATCCTCTGTTGTCCCCTTCTCCTCATGCCCCCAGTACCTCCCAGCATCAGAGTCTTTTCCATTGAGTCAACTCTTCGCATCAGGTGGCCAAAGTATTGGAGTTTCAACCTCAGCATCAGTCCTTCCAATGAACACCCAGGACTAGTCTCCTTTAGGATGGACAGGTTGGATCTCCTTGCAGTCTAAGGGACTCTCAAGAATCTTCTCCAACACCACAGTTCAAAAGCATCAATTCTTCAGCACTCAGCTTTCTTTATGGTCCAACTCTCACATCCATACATGACTACTGGAAAAAACCAAAGCTTTGACTAGACAGACCTTTGTTGGCTCAGAGTCTTAAAAAGTTAAAAACAAAATTCTGGATGATCTGAGCTACTTAGTTGTCACTGTTAGAAATTTCTTTCACTCAAGACTCTTCCCTACTCAAAGGAACTGGGATAATATATTATCCATCTTTGTATTACTAGCAGCCATAAAATGCGTAATTGTATGTAGAAGTGTGTATCACTTGTATTTAACACTATTGTAGGTAAACAGCACTGTTTGCAAGACCAAATAATATGAGAATGACTGATTCTTTCATCTTATTTGGATTTTCCATTTTAACCAAACCAGGAGCTTTGGTGTTAACTATGGAAAGAGATCCCTTCTTCCCTAGCTAGGCACTCTCTGAAATCCTTGGGCAAATTACTTCACTTCTATAAACCTCACTCCTATAAGTTTCCTTATCTGTAAATAATATCTACTTTCATAGAATCCAACAAAGAAATGCATAGAAGACACTTTGCTAGCACACAGTAAGCCTTGAGTGGTGGCTGTTATCATAATTACCACCAGCTCTGTGTATATGCAAATGAAGGCTAATGAATTTAAATGGGGTATTTCTCTTCCTCTTTAAACAATATGGAAGTCAGCAGGGCTGCAGAGAAGATTACACTGCAGAATGCAAGAGAATCAAAGACTACAAATTATCCTGTCCAAGAACCAGAAACTTTCAGCTGCTGCTTTGACAGCTTAAATTCAGCCCCTTTCTCACTTAGCCTGCCCATTTTTCAATTGGCATCTCTGCATTTTCTCCTTTCTGGCAATTTTACCTCTGAAGTACCTTCATTTTTGGAACCATCCTCTCTTTTGACATTAGGGTTGTCACTCATTTGAATACTCATCCAACAGAAAGAAACTAAAGTCATATTGTGTGATCACAAGAAACTTTCAGCATCTTTAAGAAATGAGTGGCATCCTACAACATTCCTGGAATTGTGAGTATCAGGGTGAACAACAATACACCAAGCTGATGAGTCTACTGCTAATGCCTAAAATTTTTCTTGCTCCAAGTTTGCACAGTGGTGCCTTAGAGAGCTGGAACAGGGTGTCAAAGAACAGCCAAGCCAGTATTCATCTTCTCCACCTCTAAACCAATCCCAGGCTCAGTATCCTCAAACAGAAGATCCTTCTATTGAGGGATAATCTATTCCAAACATAATATCCTGTTAGTAAAGGAAATTAATCAAATTAGGAAGAAAAATACACTGTGATTTTAGTCTCTTTGTGTTAAGCTTCTGTTAGCTACAAAAGTATATGTTCCATTTGAGGGAATTCCCTGGCAGTCCAGTGGTTAAGATGCCATATTTCCACTGCAGAGGACATGAGTTCCATTCCTGGTTGGAAGAATAAGATCTCTAAGGCTATGCGGTGTGGCCAAAAAAAGAAAAGAGTATGTTCCATTTGAAGGGCTTAAATCAAGCTGGAGCCTTAAATCCTGGAATTACTAATATAGCTAAAGAGAAAGTATCTAGGGGGAAATAAGAAGGCAGTCTTATTCATGACACACCTGAGGAATGGTACATGGTGGTGGTCCATTACAAGTCTCTAAAGTGGCAAATTCAAAATTATTTTCATAATCACAAGTTTGTTTTTTTCTATAATTAAAGGCATGGAAGCAATGTGCACAGTGGTAAAAAGCACTGGATCTAGAGGAAGAGGTACTGTTAACTGTACACCCAACTAATTTCTGTGGACCCCAATTTCTGCAAAAAGAGATGGGCTAGCATATAGATAGATAATTTCTAATATCCCTTCCAGACCACAAAATCTTGTGTCTGTATGAAAATCTTACAATGTTTCATAATATTGTATGGGGTATCAGACTCTCAATGTACATCAGTGGGTGCCAGAGCCAGCTACTCATCAAAATTACAGGAAAGGCAGCTCTTTTACCCCTTTCCTGTTTACCCACTTCTGCTGCCCTCTAACCTTAAAAGAACATAATTAGAGGAACGAGATCACTAAGCAACTGGAACTAACCCCTGACTTATGGTCTCCTGAATGCACACCCTGCCTTGTCTAACCTGTAGATTTTTTTCCTAGATAAAGAGAAGGATGAAGAACTAAGCTGTTAAAAAATGACTAGCTCTCTACCTGCAACAGCCACCCGCCCAAGCCCTTCTAGCAATCCTGCAGGCAGATCACAGCGGGGTAAAATAACATCTGGAGAGAGAGTCAGATAGTCTGCACACAACGAGGAATGATGCAAAACCGGCCTCTCCCCAGTACCGCACTAGTTCCCTTTAAACTTTGTCACAGCTGAGCAGACTCTACAGAGTTGGCCTCTGAACAGGAGTCCATCTTCTCCCCAGATTGCCAGCTTTTCTGATTAAAGCACTTTTCCTTTCTACTGACACTTCATTCTTGAATTATTGGCTTATGAGCGGCAAGGAGATGAACCTAGATTTGATAACAGCAGCGGGAATTTTTTAGAAAGTAGATCTAAGAACTAAGATCCCACAAGCCGTGCACAGTACACTGTGAGAGGAGGACATAAGTAAATAGTAATTTTTCCTGCTATTTCTCCACCAGCTCCTCCCTAACACTTCAAAAGAATAAATAAATAAATAAGCAGAACAAAATATCCTTATTCAGTAGTGTCCAGTTTGGAGCTACAATCTCCGATTTAAAAGTTTCCCCATGAGAGGCTGACAATCATTCCAGTTTGGAAACCCATAATAAACCCTAATGCTTAAACAGTCTCCATCCCCTACCCACCCTAGCTATTACCTGTCACTTAAACCATATTCTTAAATATTGGGTTTTTCAAACTCAAAACCAATCTTGTGCATGTGTGCTCAGCTGTGTTCGTCTCTTTGTGACCTCATGGACTATAGCCTGTCAGGCTCCTCGGTCCATGGAGTTTTCCAGACAAGTATACTGGAGCAGATTGCCATTTCCTACTCCAGGGGATCTTCTCGACCCAGGGATCCAACCCACATCTCTTGCGGTCCCTTGCACTGGCAGGCAGATTCTTTACCACTGGCAAGTATAATCTTACCTATAAAACGAAAACCACTTTTAGCTATAGACTTTTCTCAGCAAGCCCAAGTTACCAGGAATTAAGTTCCTGTAAAAATAATTTGGTCTGAATGTTGTTAAGGCATTTGAAATATTTTATAAAATCTCTTGCAGCCAGAAAACAGTATTGCTTTAACAACAAAAATGCTGCCATCTCTGCTCTCCTTAGGAAGTAAGGAAATAAACTAAACTATGGAACAACAGCAATGACAACAAAAAGCAGCTTCAATGCTTCCCTGAAAAGGTTTATTGCAAGAGATTCTAGAATCAGCTGCCACAGGGTTGCCTGCCAGGCTAGGGAATAACAAGAGGAGGCAAGAGATGCACGTTCACCCTTAGGTGTTAACATGCTTCCTCTTTCCCCAAAGAACGAGATGAACGCTGCAAGCTATTACAGCCACTGCACTAATCTTCCTTACTACAAACCTTACGAAAAGCAAATATACAGCAAACAGGGTACTGGTAGGGAGCAGACCAGAAAAAGCTTGGATCCCCTCCACTTCCAGATACATAAGCAACAGCACCATCCTGAGCCTGAAGTGGTAAAGTCAGGCTATAAAATTATGAAATGATGGTAAGATATTATCAATGGAGAAAAATGAAAGAATGAGTATGTGTACTTATTTTCAAACAAAAGATAAATAATCAAATCAGTTGTTCAGAAGACTTTTCCTTGAAAAGGGCCTTTTTCTCAATATACTTTAAATTGTCAGCACTGTTGAATAGAATAGCAAACACTTTGATCGACATTTCACCCAGCATCCCATTAGAAAAGTCAGAGCTAAGTCAACTGATTGCTCTGCAAAACGGGCAGAAAGTTCACTATTACAGAAATGCTAAGGAAATATAACAAAATGCTGTCGAGGATGGTGATATCTACTACAGAAAACGAACCTGTCTGAGAATGTACATTTACTATATTCATATCTGGTAATAATTTGGCAAGGCAAATATTATATTCCGTCATCTCCACAGACCCTGTAACTGATGTTCAGTACATTTAGTAATTTATCCAAAGTCACATCATTTAAATATAAATCTTCAGGATCCAATCCAAAGGCCTTTCTAAAATGTTCTTACCTGAATCTATACATGAGAAGATTAGCCAATCACCAAGTGCTACTTCAAAGTAAGCATCACTTGCTTTCATAGTATTAGGTATATTTAACTTTTATCATACTGTTATAAGATTTTAAGAAATGTCAGTCAATGGAACAGGTAAATTTTTGCCTGACTCTTCAAATTAGGAGAAATAATTCTATGTAATTTGGAGTTTTCCATTTCATAAAAATTACAGAAATATACTCAAGCCACTCATACCTAGCTTTGATATAATCTGACAACATTACATACACATGTATTCCTGCAGTTTATTCTGGTGGGACACACGACACGCACACGCACAGTACACCCTTTTATAAGGGGAAGACTCAGGGTCTCAGGCATTAGAAACCAAGACAACGCCCTCAAAAGGCTGGGCTGGTACCGTTAACAAGTATAATGATGCAAAATTTACAAAATTAAAATGCTGAGGTGTTTTCTTGTTTGTTTTTGTTGCTTTTAAATATATAAAATGTAATTACTTCTAAGCTGTCACAACTGATGTTGTATATAAGCAATGACTACTAAATGTACTTCATATGTGGTTATCTTTAATAATACAATAATGGAAATTGTGGATATATTTTTCATTTTCTTCACATACTAAAAACTAAGTCATTTATTTGTTTTTAAATGTGCTTCATTTTTCTCATGTTGTCCTTGCTGTTTTCTTTGAATCTTACATTAATTATAAGCAAAATGACAACCACACACCCAAATGCAGACGCTGCAGATTCCCTTATTACAACAAAGAGAAGTATTATGATCTCTGCATTCTATTTGATTTCCTGAAATGAAATGAATAAACATGTGGAGAAAGAAAGAAAGTGTCCTCTGGAACAGAAACACTGACTTCACTAATGAAGGCCATAATTACTGAGGAAACATGCATTAAATTCTGAATTCATGCTATTCCACTTGATGCAAGAGTTGTAATCAGACCAACAGAGCATACAGGAGCCATCTGGGTGATGCAAAGTTGTAAAGACAAACCCTGAGAGCAAGGGCACATCGACCTTCCTAGTACCAAATCATCATAGACTTTTGTGTTAGAAAGTGCTGTTGTTCCCTTTTCATTTCTTATTTTCCTTCTGAAGAAAGGAATACTGTGATCGACAGGTATGAAAATGGATATTAAAAAAAAAACATCATACCGTGCAACCTTTACCCTATTATCAATGATCAATGAATTTAACATTCAGTTTTATCCACCCCACCTCCCACCCAGGTCACACCTTTTAAGGACTCTCTAATGCACTCCAGAAATCTGGCTTTCTATAGCTTATATTTCACTTGAGAAATCAATCCTAAATTGGCATTTCCATCGTTGCAGGCATTTAAGACAGGAATCTGACTTCCAGGGTTTCAATGACAATGGGTTTCAAATTTGTGCAAACCACGTCATTTTCCGTGAAATTGACAGAACCCAGTTGAATATGAGTAACCTGACAATCACGAGATCCCCGTCAGTCAATTTGATTCCTCTGAGGCAGCAGGTTATCAAAAATTGAACCGAGTGATGTAATACACATCCCAGACAGTGTTATGAGAACAGCAGAGATGATTTCAATGAGACTCACTATTTATTCATCACAAGGTCCAATTTGCGTGTTATTTTCACTGACGGGGTACTCAGTTAACTGGCTGAAATTCAGTGCTGATAGAGTGTTTTATTCCATACTGTAAAAAGGACCCTTTTAATTTTTTTTTTTTTCTGTCTTCCTGTATGAGAGTATAAAACAAAGAGAGATTTTGTGTTTGTGGCCATTCATGGTAATATCTGAACACCATTTAGCAAAGCTGGACGAGCAGACATTGGAGAAAGCCCTTAAGGACTCCCTGTTTTTCTCATTAGGAGTGTATAATAACATGTCAAATATTACAGAGTAAAAAGTAAGACAATATTATTATTCAGAAAATAACTACTTTTCCTTTAAATGGTACAGAACGAGATAAACACTGATAGGAAACACACTCACAGAATGAGATAAAACCTCCACTTCTGAGTCGGATCCTTAGTCTCATCACCTAAGGGACCTTCTCTAAGGTTCAGGGAAAGAACAGGAAAGAAAGCTCTCCCAACAGGCAAGAAAGAGCTGGCCTGTACATTCTTGGGCTCTTCCCATGGACCAGTCCAAGGGCTAGCACATTTGAAAACCATGCATCATCTCTCATCAATGTTGGGGTCACATCATATCTTAAAAGGCCCTGACATCATTAGACACAGTAGCTATCTCAGTTCGCCTTTCCTAATTCATTTTACTAAGTTCATGTGCTTTATGTATCCGCTGAAAGGACTGCTCAGTGCTCCTCAGTAACTTTCTCTGAGTTTCCCTCAAGGAAATGCTCACCCACCACTTTCCACGTTTCCCCACCTCTCTAATTATAAATACCTACATCCAAACAATCCTTCAGGGCCCTGCTGACGTACCCTGCCCCAGAAGGTGCTTCCCACCCCCTCAGCTGAAAGTCACCTCCCCGTCCTCTCAGCTGCCCTCTGGCTCCAAGTGCCTGACAACCCTCACCACTCTTCAGCTTGAATTTCATGTACTATTCTCAACTTCCTACTACTCTCAAATGTCCTTAAGATCAGGATTTTATTGATTCATCTTAGATTCCTCACATCACCTACCACAGTGCCTTGCACAAAGATGAACCTTTAAAAAAATAATCATAATTTGTGATAAGATCGCTGTCCCAGGTATTAACACTCTAATGCAAGCATCAGAGAAACTTGCAAGAATAGTCAGTTTCCCAAATTTAAATAACTTGAATCTAAACAGCAAGCAGAATACAGAATCATCTCAAATCAGCTGAGTGAGGAAGCCAACCTGCAGGAATAAAATACCCTATTAATCTTTGACTTTTAGAATTGAAAAATATTTCTGAACCTCGATTTTATTTGTGGTATTATCTGGTTAGCGGTCTTGGCAGCTGTTCAAAGTTTTAAAGTACTACAGGTCATGAATATTAAATGCTACAACAAGTTTACTGGGAGGAAATCCAAATTCATTTGTAAGTGCATGACAAATAGTCACCCCCTCCAGTTTCAATAATGCAAGGAAATACTGTGATCGGAACCAGAGTTCCTTGCTATATCTAGATTCTCACAAAGTCAAGTGTAAGACAAATGAAGGGAAAGACAATTTTCAGAAAGCAAGAACACTACTTGAAGCAGAGAGGCACAGATGGTGCTTAAAGACAATCAGAATCAGCAAATATATCGTATTTCATTCAAGGCAATGGGTATGAGGGTCACATCTTGAGTAAAACCACAATCTGGTCTAGAAAGAAAAGGGACGAAGTCATAAATAATAACAGATTCTGCTAATGCCATCCAAGCAGCTAATCAAGTTAAAAAAGCACATGTGGATCCAATGTGCAAATACCTGCAGGCTATACACTGGTTTTTCTGTACGTGGGGAGCCACACAACATAGTCTGATGGACACAAGCACCACATTTCACGTCTTCAGTGTTCAGACAGTGATGAGCCCAAAACCTTCAACAGAATATAAGCCCCGGCCCTGGGAAACCATTTTCAAAATACACCCAGTAAATGGCTTGGAACTATGCAACTATTTGTTAGTGTGGGTCAGATGGTTGCATCCCATTACACAGCCAAGCTGACTCAATACCCAAGATAAAGGTAAACTTGCTCACCACAGGCAGCCTCCATCAATCACACCTGGCTTTGCATTAAAATAAAGTTTTGCTAGACAGAGACAACTTGCTTTTCAAAAGTGGCAATGACTCCCATATCCCTCTCTAGTAATATAGTGTCTTTATCTTGTTTACATGAAATAGAGCCACAAGATTTCATTTGAAAAAAAGGTGGCTATCCAGATAATACATATCTTGGAAACAACTACAGTAAAATAAATACTGTCATCTGTAGAGAAAGTCTTAAAATATCAAACTCAAAGGGCTTCATTTTCCAAATTATTTTGGGCTATAATTAGAATTGTTACACTCGCTTTCAGATTTCCTTTCCTTTTTAATTTTTTTTCACCTGTAACTGAATAAGTGATTATGAGGCTAATAAAGGGGGGAAAAAGATATTTCCACATTAAAACAGTTAACAGATGTTAAATAAGCACAGAAAATGGCCACTAGGCAAGCAATGACTGATGTTGGGTAAGTAAGAAAAATGTTGCCTTTACTGATTTTATTACCCATGTACCTCCTGGGATCATGGGAGACTTGTAAAATATTTTGTGGGCAGATAAAAGTCTAGCATTTATTTGCAAGGCTAGTTTAAATGTCTTTCAAGGGTTCCCTATCCCCCTTACATTTTGACAACATAAAGCTAAGTAAGTGAAAACCATCTAAGAAAGGCTAAAATAGTCATTTGTTGAGAGGTCAAGAAAACTTATTTTTCAACATTTTTCTGACATGCATCTTTTCCAGTCCCACCTTCCAGACCTCCCTAATCAGGAATGAAATCCTCACTGTAGAAAGGAGAAGGTATAAGATTTCACTTTAGCACTGCAGGCACATCTGTTTCAAAAGTCAGCCTTTAAGTGTGAATTCAGTAATTCACTGGGGAAGCCCACATATTTAATCTCTTACAAATCCTCCAATTTTTTCCCTAAGTATTGAAAACTGTATTATTTCATGTTATAATCAACCATATTATTTCAAAAGTCATATTATTCTCTTGATAAGCATTTACTAACTAAGCTAAATGTGCTAATACGTTTGGCATATTCAGAACCGTGCACAGGAGATATGAACACTGGACATGGTTCCGCGTGTTGGTGTGCCCCTGTGTGCGTTTAGTTGTGTCTGAGTCTTTGCAACCTCATGGACTGTAGCCCACCAGGCTCCTCTGTCCATGGGATTTCCTAGGCAAGAATACTCGAGTGGGTTGCCACTTCCTCTCCAGAAGATCTTCCCCACCCAGGGATCAAATCCATGTCTCCTGCACTGCAGGTGGATTCTTTACCACTAAGCCGCCTGGGAATCCCAAACATGGTTACTAAATACTAAATAAAATATCTACAATATTCTGGGTACTTACTATTTCCTTATTTCCTCTGCAGAACTACAGAAATTTTACATGTCATATGGACACGGGCATCATTTGCTTGAACCTGAGCAGTCAAAAAAAATGGCAGCCAAGAATTCTGACCAAATTCAGTCATCCCGAAAAGGCTGTCTGGCCCAAACAGGGCATATTTGTTCTTAAGTAACCAATATTAAATAACAGGAGATGTCACAGAAAATCCAGATGGAAGTCTTAGAACAATCTTAACCTCTCCCAAACAGAACCTTGTACTTTCTTATTGCAATGACGGGATGGAGAGAAGTCCCAGGCAGGGGATGGAACTCCTGTCCCTACAGTTCCTTCTGCCTGATCCTAGTAAACGCTGACTTTAGGACATGAATCTGACAAGAAGTACAGAATCAAAACATCTGACATTACTAAAGAAACGTGAAGCAAGACGCTGAGTGTGATTGCTATGAGAAAAACATTACTGACAAAACTATAAAAATGGAGAGACTGCCCCTCTAGTTTTAATCATTTCCAACTTGAGGAGGACCACCATTTTTAGATTTTTGAGCATTTGGCTAGTTCTTTGGTTTGCATAATAGAGCTAAACATTTGTGCACTGGGTTCTTCTGTTTACATATAAAATCTGTTTTAATAAGGCAGGGAAGTTTATTTCATCTGGCAAACTATGATAACTCTGATGTAGAGTTAATTAGTAAGACATTCAAGATGTATTCGTTTAAGGTTGAAAAGTCTTTTAATCCACTTCCTTCAGAGTCTCTTCTAACTTACCCCAGGCATAGAAATATATATGTTTTAAAGACAGAATATGAAATCTTTCTATAACTTCCATATGAAATCTATGCCAGTGTTTACAAGCTCTCTAGTCATGAAATTCTAAATGGAATTTTTTGCTTAAATATTCATGCTTCAGCTTCAGTTGATTCCTAATTCATATGCTTTCAAACCACTGGAAAAGTTTGGCCATCTCTTTCTTGAAATAAAGATTTATAATTTCCATTGATGTTTCTTCTTTCCCTTCAACTAATATGCATTAAGTGCCTTCCAAATACCAGGTATCCAGTTCACAACAACAGAGAAGGCGATGGCACCCCGCTCCAGTACCCTTGCCTGGAAAATCCCATGGACAGAGGAACCTGGTAGGCTGCAGTCCATGGGGTCACTAAGAGTCAGACATGACTGAGCAACTTCACTTTCACTTTTCACTTTCATGCATTGGAGAAGGAAATGGCAACCCACCCCAGTGTTCTTGCCAGGAGAATCCCAGGGACGGGGGAGCCTGGTGGGCTGCCGTCTATGGGGTCTCACAGAGTCAGACACGACTGAAGCGACTTAGCAGCAGCAGTTCACAACAAACACCATACAATTTCATATAATCTTCCCAACCTCTCCAGGGGAGAACATGATCTCTATTCTGACATGAAGAAACAGGTCATTGAACTAGTTTAAGGTGACTCACTCAGTGCGAGTTAAGATTCAATGCTTATTATTTCCTTCTCTACTGTGGAGTCATCTACGTTCTTTATTCATCTTCATACCCTTACAGTGTAAGATCACTAGACAGTCACAAATATGTCTTCTAGTTCTAGGGATTCCATTTTCTGGGTGACCTTCACATCTCTGGTTCTCTACACCTCAGCTGGAGACAAGGGGCCAGGCATAGATCATCTCCAGGTTTCTCACAAATCTATAAAATCTATTATCCAAATGCCCTCATTAAGCCCACAAGGCCAAACCTATGAAAAAAGAAAAAGCTAAGCTGAGATAGCAACTATCAGATGAAGGGTATTGCTGCCATGACTAACTTCCTTGTCTGGTTACCAGACAGCCTGGGTAAGTTTCCATTTGAGAACTTCTCAAGACACTGAACATTCAAAGCATTAAGTCCTTTCCCATAGGATGGGGAACTTTGTGCCCGACTCTTTGTGACCCCATGGACTGCAGCCCACCAGGCTCCTCTGTCCATGGGATTTTCCAGGTAAGTATACTGGAATTGTTTGCCATTTCCTTCTCCAGGGGATCTTCCCAACCCAGGGATCGAACCCAGGTCTCCTGCACTGCAGGCAAATTCTGTTAATCTGTCCTGTGGCAATTTAATTATTAGTGCAACCAAAGAACTTAGATGGAAAGAAAAGTTTTCTTTCCTTGCACAAGTGGCAGTTCTCATTTTCGTAAGCAGCAGCATGAGTAAGGCTGCCAAATAAAACACAGGATGCCCAGTTGCACTGTACTTTCAGATAAACAAAAATAATTTTCTATTATAAATATGTCCCAAATATTACATGAGACAAGTTTATAGTAAGGAGCTCTCTCAGCAACTTTATCCTTGAAAATAAGCTTAGAGAACCAAAAATTTCTCAGAAGAGAACTTCAAAAATGCTAAAAGCAAGTCCTAAACTGACATATCAAAATAATTTCCTAATTTATGAAATGGTAAAATGAAAATTCTGCAGAAGAAAACACAGTGCTTCCCAGGCTGTCAAGGTCTTAAAACACCCAATCTGCATCCCCAAATAGCTCTCACCCTGCAAAGGACAAGGACCATGACTTATTCTATTTGCATTTCCAGTACAACAAGAAAACTTGCTATTGTTGATGATGTGGTTTTAAAAAGAAAAAGGCTGTTCTCCCTAATTTTCTTTGAATGAATATTTAAAATTGATTTGAAATTAAGAGCTTGGCTTTCAAACCTATGTTGCGTTCAAAGCACCAAATCCGAATGAGGGTTCTCAAGTTTCAGCAGTTAATTGAAATCACAAAAGAACTTCATTAAGCACTTGATACTTGAGTTCTAAGTAAACTCCTTGTTTCCCCACAGAGCAGAAGCAGAGCATAATTACTCTTCCTAAATATAAAAAAAAAAAAAAAAGTCATTTCAAAATAAATGTTTCTATTTCCCTCCATTTTGTTCTTCAATTCCCTCTCAATTTGATTTTAAGTAAAATTAAGAATTGAGAGGAAAAATGTAGTAAAAACTACAACACTTGACAGTTTTCTCAGGGTCAGTATCCTAAACCATTATACTCCTTGCTGAAGAGTATCCAAAAGGATAAAGGAGCTAGTCTGAATCATGTCTGAGGTTGCAGGCACTGGCCAAGTTCAGTCTTTTACTTAAACGCAAGGCAAGGATGAGCTTATTGTGAGGGAGGGAAGATGTGGAGATGAGAAGCAGGCAGTTTCTAAAGATGCACTAGTCCACTCAAGGCATTCCCTTAACACACCAGCAGGAAACTGCTCAGTTCTCTTCAAGTACTTGGGATCCTAAAGTGCTTCCGTGACCTTCAAACTTACACTGCATTTGAAACCACTGAGGGAATTCGGAAGAACACATATTAAGCACTGAGGCAAAGGTCTTAATTGGCCTCAGGGCAGAACTTATAATAACCAATTTCTGTTTTGACTCTTCTATTCTTATACACTACAACAAGGAAAAGGTGAAAATGACTCATTATTTAAGAATGTGACTTCCCAGAGCACAGCAGAGAGGTTTGTTTTCCAAAGTCAGCTTAGGAAAAGTAATATTAACAAATGGCAGAGGATTTCCTCTTTCCAGAGTCGAGCATCCAGCTCACTGATCAGCTGTGTTATTTTTTCAAACACCTATTACAGGCAATTTATTGGATTACAGGACTTGGACTGAAATAAAGGAGTAAATGATAAATAAATAAAGATGCATATTCTTTACAAGGCAGAACTGTCCTTCTGCCCTCTTGAGGATTTCCTCTTGGAAATCATGAAACTAAGTTAAGAAACCTGAGAAATAAAATAATCAGAGACTGACACCCAGGTTAGTAGGGAAAGGTCAGAGAGGACACTTCCACCTCCCGAAGATCAAAAAGTAACTTACTTTAAATTCTCTCTGAAAAGGAATAATTTGTTTTAAATGGGGAAAAGGGATCAAGCAGGGAGAGAACTCAGTAACCCAATGCTCATGCCCAACAATCACTTACTTTGTAGATGGTGGGTAAGATCTGTTTCATTTTCAGTCTGTGAAAGACAAAGACATCATAAACGGCGGAAACTGCCAGGACGGTGACTCCTTGCTCCTTCCATAACATGCTGCATCCGGCGCACATTCCCGTCCCCAGGAACCAGCCCCAGGTCCTGGCCGAGGAGCCTCTTGTAGAACAGTGTTTCATGTAGCAGAGCAAGGAGAGGAGGAAGAAGAAACTGGCCCCCACATCAGCCCGGCCCACGATTCCTGCCACCGCCTCCGTGTGGATGGGATGAGAGGCGAACATCAAGCCAGCCATGAAGGTCCAGTACCCGTCCCCAAGGAGGATCTTAGAGAAGTTTGTGAAGAGACCAGTGACCGCCGCGTGCAGCAGCACGTTGACCAGATGGTAGCTCCAGGGATTCAGCCCTCCGATGGCATGGTTCAGGCGGAAAGAAAGAGTGCAGAGGGGCCGGTAGGACTTGTGGCTGCCGCTGTGGGTTAGCAGGGTCCCCCAAAAGTCATTGTAGAAAATGTGGGTCCAGGGGGTTTCTGGGAGAAGGTCCTGGTTCGTCTTGATAGCACGGCTAAAAAAACAATGTCAGAAAAGAAATCAAATGTAAAAGACAGAAAGAAAAAAAAGAAAACACATTGCTAAAATATACTGCTGAAACATCGCCTTCCTGAGTAGCTTTCTCTTCACGTGGTTATAGATGGGCTTCCAGGTGTATGTGATTAATGCAAAAAAGCCTTAGAGCAGCTTCACAGGGAGACTGAACTCAGATCCTCCCCTTCACACTTACTACGTGCCACAATTAGGGTTGTATTTCTTCTCCGCAAAAGTTTTTCTTCTTTGTTTGAATGCAAATACCTTTGGAGAATGAATGCAGAGTTTCCATCCCTTAGTAAAAGCTTAATAAATAAGTTGTCAAACAACTGCCCTTCTATGGCATGACGGCTAGAAATGCAGATCTCAGGTACCAGGCTGATATAAGGCCTGAGAACAGGCATTTTTTAAGAAGCAAAGTCTCAGGTAATACTGATGTAGGGGATAGACTTAGAGGAAGGACTAGCTCTGTTAGTAGAAATAAATTTTAGATAGACTCTCTGCCCAGGGAAATGATTCACATACATGAGGATCACCTGGGGATCTTGTTAACAGGCAGGCAACGGTTCTAATTCAGTAGGTCGAGGAGGAGCCCAAGATTCCACATTTCTAACTCTTGCAATTGTTCATTTATCTTCTATGCAGAAAAGCAAAGGACACTGCTTTGCAGACTCATGAATGTTCTGGAAACCTAGTGCAAGGAGCATCGTGTCCCTGTTGGCTGCTGCTATTACTATTCTACAAAGACTGTTCTAATCTACAGAAAGGCCCTTATTAAATTCAGCTTGACCCACAACTTCTGAAATCAGGTGCACCTGGGGAACAGAATGAGCCCGCTACCATTAATGTACGTCTATGCCTGTTTTATCTACTCTGCCAAACACTATTCTAGTCCTTCTACATGTATTATCTACTTATGAGAACTAGCTGACCTTTCTAGATATTCAATAAAAGGCAGAAGATCTGTTACAATCATGTTTTAAGAAGTACTCAATGTGACAGACAGTTCAATGTCTATCCTTCCCTTTTCCCACACTTATAACATCTTTAGTTTTTAGCTGGGTCCTCTGGGGGGGGAAAAAAAAAAAAGATCATTTCCTATCTTCCTTGGCTGTTAAATATGGTCACATGACTAATATTTGCCACTGACTAATATCTGGCCAGTGGAACACAGAGAACTACTTCCTCTGGGAAAAAGTGTCCTTGAAAAAGCTTAGTATTCGTCCCTCCTCTACCCCTCTGCCTCCTTTCTGCTGGAGCACAGATGTAATAGCTGGAGTTCCAGCAGCCATCATGATCCATAAGGTGTCCTTAGGAATAGAAATCATGCCCAACAGAGCAATAAGACTGAAGGAAATGGAGGCCCTGTCATAGTAGACCATACCAGCTCTGGGCAAACTACATGAGTGTGAGAAATAAACTGCTATCTTGTTTAAGGTGCAATATTTAGGGTGTTGTACTTCCCTTGTGGCTCAGATGGTAAAGTGTCTGCCTGCAATGCGGGAGACCCTGGTTCAATCCCTAGGTCAGAAAGATCCCCTGGAGAAGGAAATGGCAACCCACTCCAGTACTCTTGCCTGGAAAATTCCATGGACAGAGGAGCCTGGTAGGCTACAGTCCATGGGGACATGATTGAACGACTTCACTTTCTGTCTTCTTTATTTAGGGTATTAGCGAGTGGCAGCTGAATCTACTCATCAGTGAAATCCTTTGTTAACAGAAGACCTACTATATCATGGGTTTGATTTTCTACTTTGATTTTTACAAGGCTCTGTGTACTGACTGTGTATAAATGAATTTCCATATAAATTGGCTTTTAAAATATTAGAAACAGATGTTATTCTGGATCCATTAAATTAAAACACCTTGTTATGACATTCATCAAGAGTCTACCCCAGAAGTAATTGCTTAAGACTTGATGGGTTATAATTAAAATTTTAAAGAAATATGAAAAACTGCCAAACAGTGTTGTCAGAGAAAGCTGATTTCAAGCCATTGAGAATAAAAAGCCAACTGGCCTCCACTAAACATTAACCTAAATACTGATGTGAATTTCTCTAATATCAATGCAGAAACACTCACATATTCAAAGTCGGGGCAGCAGAAAGCTCAACAGCAGAACACTATGGGATAAGACTTGGCTAATTTAGCAAGGAAAGCTGAGAAGCACATTTGTTTAGGACAATACTTCACCCGTTCAGTGGCAGACCCATATAGGATGGAAACACGTTCCCTAAACCAGGTTTTCTACATGCTATTAGTTCAGCCCCACAACCAGCTTTCCTTTTCAAGTGAAAGAAAAAACAACAACAACAACAAAAAAAAAACTTAAAAAAAAAATTGGTTCAAAGTCGCCAGGATTTCTTATGTCCATAGCAATAAATCTAGTAATCCGCAGCAGCCAACAAGATATAAGTCTAACTCCAATGAAACAATTTCAAAACAAAGGACAAAACTAACAAATCTCATAATTTCACTGTGAGAAAAAAACTGAGGTACAGCCCTAAATTTTCTGCACTGTAGGAAAAAAATTTAAAGGGCAAACAGCATCAATAAAACAAAAATGTAAGAGCAAAGGAACATTTCACCCATGTTCAAAATATACTCCACTAGTGGAAACATCAGTCTGATAAAATTATCTGATGGGTGTTATCTTATTAGGTAGGTTTTTATTTACTCAATGAATGTTATGGCATAAGAACATGAAATAAGACTAAATTATACTGGGCTTTAGAATATAAGTCATCACACACATGCAAGTCAGTGATAAGGGATGAAATATACATCCCTTTCATCATATTAAGGAAGAAATGGACCAAAAGGGATTTAATGGAATCTAAACAATCTGCCAGCAAAATGAGAAGCAAAGGTAGTCATTCAACACTAAACATAATAGGCTCTCATCTGTTTGAATTTTCTTACCTGAGTCCAAAACTGAAAGAGGGAAACCTCTTCTGCTATTTCTCAGCTAATAGAAAGGCTTAAGTCAAAACAAAATTTCATGCTATTATAATCTGAAGTTACTTCTGTGAGTGGGTATTGACAATTCAGAAAGACACTAAGGAATTAGGAAATTTTCACTCCAGGAAAGATGAAGAATGTTGAATGTAGCAGATGTGGAAAAGAAACAAATGTAGGCAGAATTCTCCAGAGAACACAGGACTAGGAGACTGTCTTTGGAAGCAAAAAGTTCTATTCCCTCAAGTCTTCAAGAGGGTTTTAACCTGTTTTCAGTTCTGTTCATTTGCGGCTCTTTGTTTTTTGCTGCCTTATGATTTTTCCTTTAAAAAATGTTGACAAAGGCCAACACTGTTATAAAACTGATGAATGATGTGACACCACCGCCCAACTGTCCTTGTATGTGTTTCTCTGCTATTTTTTTTCTGTCCATTGACCTTTTCAGTCACAAGCACCCACATAAATGATGACCATTAGTCCTTCAGAGCAGGAATGATGCTTACATTTTCCAAACATCAAATGGCACACTCTCCCCCAAGTGATTTCAATTGTTCTACTAAAAACTAAGTAAAAGCCAAACTTTACACTTAAAAAAAAAAAAAAAACACCTTTTTTTTTTTTAGGTGATGGATTGAAATTTGTTCTGCAGGATAAAATAGAAAGAGCATATATCCTTTGTTAATCTGTCCTGCTTCTGTGCTACCCAAGCACACCTATCTATCTCCAGGAAAGGCAGTGAGATGCAATAGTTACAAAAAGTGATTCTGGAACCAACTGGACCAATTACTCCACCTCTCTGTACCTCAGTTTTCTTATCTGGAAAATAAGGATAACAACTGTACTTGCTTTATAGGACCATTTTGAGGAGTTAATGTGTTAGTAAGCAAAAAGCATAGTGTTACATGTAATATATGTGACATATTACCTGCTATCATTATTAGTATTATTATCACCATTAACACAAAACAATCACTGCTCCAGCCATCCATGAAAACACAGCGCTTTCTTCATGTTTACAGCTGCCAACATCTATGCATCGTGGTCATGACTGTTTCACTTAAAAATCCTTTAAGATTTAATGACACTCTCAGAACAAAATAATAAACATTTACAACATCTTACCTTTAGTCTTTTCCTATTCTTCTTTTTTTTTTCTTTCCCACATAATAGTCTTTTAATAGACTTGATAGTAAAAAGTAATGTAATTGCATACAAGCAAACTTCTATCTTCTTTGACTTCCTCTTTCCAACCCTCCTTGGCTACCATCTCCTTCAGACTTATCTCACAACTGTGGACGTTTCTTCCCAGTTCTGCCTCCTGACCTCTGCTCACTCTATACTGTTCACCTCGGTGATCATCATCTCCAGTGCCTGCAACCAGGGGACACTTTCGCATCGACTTCAGCCTGGGTGGTGCTCACGAGTCTACACGTCTACTGGCCCAGGTGATAGTTATACCTGAATGAGGAAATCGTGGTTCCTCTACTAACACCAAATAGCCAGTTATCCTCTCTAGAGCACAGATTCTTTACCAAGTTGGTGGATAAACTTCTCACAAATTGTTGTGCTGAAGTTCAAATGGGGCAATGTTAAAATGTTTGAAATCTACTTTGCCTGGTGTCATGGACTGGTTTTTCCAAACACCTTCTTCTAGTTAACAGTGCCCTGTTCTTCCTTTTGAGAACAGGCCAAATCCACTCTCCATTCATGTGAATAGAGTGACGCTGTTGTCCTCACCTCCTGATGAAAGTTATCTATGATGTGGCCAGTCAGGGTACTATACCCCCAGCCTCATTCCCAGCCATAAGACCTGACTTAGCAGCCAGCCAGGTCAATCACAGTCAAAGCAGCTCCAATAATCTACTGGGAAAGGACATCTTAGGGGAATGAGATCAGTCCTAGGGGTACTAAAGGCCCTGAAGACAGAGCCTAAGGATGAGGCCAGCACAAACAAAAGGGAACCCAGATCAAGGAGACAAAAAGGCAGTTAATTCCTAGTGCAGCTGGAACCTGTCTTCTCTCTTTGCTCCCACATCTACTTTCAATTTGGTGAAGGATAATTTGACACTGGTCAAGACCTCAGCAAAAAACTCAACGTGCAAATTTCCCTTGAATCTCCTCTAACTTCTCTTTTCTCTTCCCCTCATTCAGGTTTCCTTCATTTCTGACTTCTATTGCTTTGGAGATTTACTAAAAGTGACTGTTGATTATTTTGTTTCCTTTATTAGGTTCTAAGTCCCCTAATGGAAATAATATATTTTCTCCAATGCCCAATATATATTAGGCACATAACAAATATTTGTTAAACTGAACTAAATAGTCATCCCTGCCTGCTTTCATTTCCCTTTTGATCTATTATGCATGCTGTGGATAGAGAAACTTCCTGAAATTTAACTCCTGAAGTATAACCCTAACACCATCACTCTGCTTCACAAGACTCCCTCATCACGCCCTATTTCTTACCATAATAAACACCCCTCTAAGCCCAGAGTTCACAGCCAATCCCATTATGACTTCTAGGCCAATCTCCCATTACTTTTCCACATGCATCCTAATGTCAACTTGAATTCCCCAGCTCTCAGGCCTTTGCTCAGGTCATTTTTTTTTCCTTTTTCTGCCTGAACCGCTCTTCTTCAACCAGTCTGTATGTATGTGAGGACTCAGTTGTGTCCGACTCTTTGCCACCCCATGAACTGTGTGGCCCACTTGGCTCTTCTGTCCATGGGATTATCCCGGCAAGAATACTGGCATGGTTTGCCATTTCCTCCCGCAGGGAATCTTCCAGACCCAGGGATTGTGTCTCCTGTGGCTCCTACATTGGCAGGCAGATTCTCTTCCACTTGAACCACCTGGGCAGTCCATTCAACCAGTTTATATCTGTCCAAATGTGTTTCAATTCGGAGAAGGCAATGGCACCCCACTCCAGTACTCTTGCCTGGAAAATCCCATGGATGGAGGAGCCTGGTGGGCTGCACTCCATGGGGTCGCTAAGAGTTGGACACGGCTGAGCGACTTCACTTTCACTTTTCCCTTTCATGCATTGGAGAAGGAAATGGCAACCTACTCCACTATTCTTGCCTGGAGAATCCCAGGGACGGGGGAGCCTGGTGGGCTGCCGTCTATGGGGTCTCGCAGAGTCGGACACGACTGAAGTGACTTAGCAGCAGCAGTAGCAGCTTCAATTACCAGTGTTCGTTTGTGATGCCACAGTCTCCCCCGAAGTATTTACTAGTTATTGTTGCAAATCTACTAGATTTTGACATTGCACACTGCCACATTCCCATTAATAACACTGACTTCTTACTACCGTCATCAGGGATCTTAAATGGGATGATATGTAAAAGGCATTTCAGAAGAGTAGAAGGAAACATATGCTGAAATCAGGACACAGGTGATTTTAATAGTTCCCCTCGTCTACCCTACTGAAAATTACAGCTCAACAAAATGGATTGATTCTGTCTTAAGAAAATTATTCACCCACTCATTTATTCATTCATTTCATGATGAACTAAACACTATAAAGGGCACTGCAGATGGAACGGTGAGCAAAATAGATGTACTGACTTTAAGAAACAGTCTAGGAGAAGATGCAAAGATGTGTACAAGCAATCTCACTGCAGCACGATAACTACCACTCTAGCACGGAATCATGATCGCTGTGGGAGAACAGAACAGACTCCTGAAAGTCTTGGTGGATCAAGAGATTGCTGGGGGGAAAGCATGTCTACATACATGGAAGGAGTTAAAAGGAGTTGAATTGGGACATTACCAGGCTAATGGGCAATATTATCAAAGACCATGAGGCAGGAGAGAAAGTGGTGAGCTTGGGTAATGAAAGAAAAAAAAAAAGCAATAGGTTGGTTGGGCTGGAGTAAAGTTTGAAGAATAGAGCGGCAGGGATCACTGGCATTTGCTCTGTGTTACTACTTTCCTTCACAAGATGGACAGCAATGTTGCTAGACATCAAGCTCCCTGATGGTCGTCAGGTCCAACTCAGCTATTGTCTCATTAGAACTTGCATTATTTCCCCAATGCACTGTTAATACTCAAGAAACAGAACAGCTTCTAATTTATCTTTTGGAGCCCTGCACATAGGAGGCATTCAATATGTATTGTTGAACTGAATTCTAACTAGAAATGATTGATGAACTGCATTCATCGTTTAGAAAAAAATCTACATTGTTTTAAGTAGAGAATTATCACTTTCATCTAAAAGCAGTTCATTCACTCAGTAATAATTAACTGAGAAAAACCATCAGGGTAATTGGCTTACCCAAAAGTCTTTGGCACACATTTGCCACTTAACCTATAATCCTTTCATTAGAGTCCTTCTTTAGGGATAAGCCATTATATTTAGAAAGCTCTAGTTAATAGCAAATACTTAGCTACCAGGGTAGGGAAATGAAAGATACACTGTAACATCTGAGGGTTGGTCTTAGTCTGGGGAGAAGAAATGAATTTCAGATTCCTGGAGGAAGGTCTACAGGTAGAGCAAGTAAATTTTGGTGCAGGGACCTGTTCTGGTTCTGAGACATACTAGTTTTCTCTCAGGTCCTGCAGATATGGAAGGCACTAGGGCAGAAATGGTATGGACCTAACAGAAACAGAAGATATTAAGAAGACGGGGCAAGAATATACAGAAGAACTGTACAAAAAAGATCTCCACGACCCAGATAATCACGATGGTGTGATCACTCACCTAGAGCCAGACATCCGGGAATGCAAAGTCAAGTGGGCCTTAGGAAGCATCACTACAAACAAAGCTAGTGGAGGGGATGGAATTCCAATGGAGCTATTTCAAACCCTGAAAGATGATGCTGTGAAAGTGCTGCACTCAATATGCCAGCAAATTTGGAAAACTCAGCAGTGGCCACAGGACTGGAAAAGGTCAGTTTTCATTCTAATCCCAAAGAAAGGCAATGCCAAAGAATGCTTAAATTACCACACAATTGCACTCATCTCACACACTAGTAAAGTAATGCTCAAAATTCTCCAAGCCAGGCTTCAGCAGTACGTGAACCGTGAACTTCTAGATGTTCAAGCTGGTTTTAGAAAAGGCAGAGGAACCAGAGATCAAATTGCCAACATCTGCTGGATCATGGAGAAAGCAAGAGAGTTCCAGAAAAACATCTACTTCTGCTCTATTGACCATGCCAAAGCCTTTGACTGTGTGGATCACAATAAACTGTGGAAAATTCTGAAAGAGATGGAAATACCAGACCATCTGATCTGCCTCTTGAGAAACCTGTATGCAGGTCAGGAAGCAACTGTTAGAACTGGACATTGAACAACAGATTGGTTCCAAATAGGAAAAGGAGCATGTCAAGGCTGTATATTGTCACCCTGCTTATTTAACTTATATGCAGAGTACATCATGAGAAACGCTGGGCTGGAAGAAGCACAAGCTGGAATCAAGATTGCCGGGAGAAATATCAATAACCTCAGATATGCAGATGACACCACCCTTATGGCAGAAAGTGAAGAGGAACTAAAAAGCCTCTTGATGAAAGTGAAAGAGGAGAGTGAAAAAGTTGGCTTAAAGCTCAACATTCAGAAAACTAAGATCATGGCATCCGGTCCCATCACTTCATGGGAAATAGATGTGGAAACAGTGGAAACAGTGTCAGACTTTATTTTTGGGGGCTGTAAAATCACTGCAGATGGTGACTGCAGCCATGAAATTAAAAGACGCTTACTCTTTGGAAGGAAAGTTATGACCAACCTAGACAGCATATTGAAAAGCAGAGACATTACTTTGCCAACAAAGGTCCATCTAATCAAGGCTATGGTTTTTTCCAGTTTGGAAGGAAAGTTATGACCAACCTAGACAGCATATTCAAAAGCAGAGACATTACTTTGCCAACAAAGGTCCATCTAATCAAGGCTATGGTTTTTTCCAGTGGTCATGTATGGATGTGAGAGTTGGACTGTGAAGAAAGCTGAGCGCCAAAGAATTGATGCTTTTGAACTGTGGTGTTGGAGAAGACTCTTGAGAGTCCCTTGGACTGCAAAGAGATCCAACCAGTCCATTCTAAAGGAGATCAGTCCTGGGTGTTCATTGGAAGGACTAATGCTAAAGCTGAAACTCCAGTACTTTGGCCACCTCATGCGAAGAGTTGACTCATTGGAAAAGACTCTGATGCTGGGAGGGATTGGGGGCAGGAGGAGAAGGGGACGACAGAGGATGAGATGGCTAGATAGCATCACCGACTCGATGGACATGAGTCTGAGTAAACTCCAGGAGTTGGTGATAGACAGGGAGGCCTGGCGTACTGTGATTCATGGGGTCACAAAGAGTCAGGCACGACTGAGCGACTGAACTGAACTGAACTGAATTGATTATTTAAGCATGAATTTATCATTGACACACATAACACATTCCTAAACTTACTTGTTTCCATCTTCATCTCCTCCTACTAGATTGTAAACCCTTCAATGGCAGAGATGATGACCTCCTAAGAAACTAGCCTTTTGTTAAAAAAAAGTAAATCACACTGTCTTGATGTTAGATGAAAAGCGGCCACGGGAGTAACAAACTGCCTGTTGTCAAACATCTAAGGGATACGGTCCCCAGGTAACTGCTAGCTTTTCAAGAAGGTTAAGTCTGAGAATGCTCAGCCTTGTAACTAAAGAATATTCTTAGTGGTCCCCTCTTCCATCCCTTTAAAAGTTTTTCCTATAAGCAATAAAGGAGTTTTATGAGCTATATCTAAACAGCAACCCTCTCCAGTCCCCCACCCCCAAAACAAAGAAAGTAAGGATCTGATTAAACATGGCCCCAGAAGCAGCTAAAGTGAGCCCCAGAGCTGTTGCAGATTCAGATTCCTTCTCTAAAGCTTCCCAAGTCTAGAGTTTTCCCAAGACACTCTTGTGTCTTGGTGGGAGAAAATGAAAAGGATGAACCTTGACTAAGTAAGTGTCTTTAGTTCCACAAATAAATCAATGCTGCCATTTTCAGAGTTTCTACAGGAAATGTTCAAGAAAAAACTCAATAATCCATGTAAAAGACAGCTGCTGATTTAAAATGGAAACTTCTGGGACCTGCCTGGCAGCCCCGAGGCTAGGGCTCCGCGCTCCCACTGCAGGGGACATGGGGGACTGACAACCTGCACGTGACGGCGTGCCAGGTGCTGCAGCCAATAGAACATAAGTCAGATAACTTTTTTTTTAATTATAAAATTAAAACTTCTGTTACCCAAAAATGTTTATTCAAGTATTAACATGAAAAGCATTTTGCAAGACTAAAGCAAAATCTAATAGCATGGGATTATCATGAAAACCATACTCCAAGCATTTAATTTCACTGATTAAAATAGTCCTCTACCATAATAGTAGCTTCTTAACAACTTAAAATTTTTTCATTGCCTTGCAAATTGCATGATAAAAAATATTTTCCACACATTTACTTCTTCACTATATCCATATGATGTCACCATAACATAAAATATTATACTTACAACTCTCCTCCTTCACATTCGCACTACGTTCAGTCAGTCTCCACTTAAAAGCATAATGAAAATATCTTTATTCCTAATTTTCCAGACTTTAAATTAGCAACATCTAGATGAGGTTTTGGGCTTCCCTGATGTGTAAGAGACTTGGGATTGATCCCCTGGAGAAGGAAATAGAAAACCACTCCAGTATTCTGCCTGGAAAATTCCATGGACAGAGGAGCCAGGTGGGCTATAGTCTATGGGGTTGCAAAGTCAGACATAACTGAGCAAACACACACAACAAGAAGAGGTTCTATGAAGCTTTTTCACTTTCAAACGTTAACTCCAAGTTTATGAAACACTTTAACACACTGCTGCTGCTGCTAAATCACTTCACTACTTTGTATATTTTATGAATTTCAGTTTCACAGGTTTTCATAAATTCATAGTTCTATTAAAAGGTAATTAAATTTTGATTTTCTTACATTTCATACTGTTTCCCTTACAATTGGGTCTGTGCATTAAAGTGTGACCGGTTCCTTATAATTTTTCTACTTTAAAATATTACAGGACTTCCCTGGTGGTCCCGTGATTAAGATTCTTCACTTTCACTGCAGTGGGTTCAGGTTTGAGCCTTGGTCAGAGAACTAAGATCCTATGTGTCATGCAGCCAAAAAAACAAACAAACAAAAGTTACAAATGTTTGTCTTTTTTAAGAGGAGAAATGAATATGAGATTATATATTTTAATATAATTCAAAGCTTTCAAAAAAGACAGGACTCTATCAGACACCAGAACCCAAGAAAGAACACAAGCATAACCATGCAATTCCAAGAACACCTATTTTGTATGTAGTCTTCTTCTATGTGCTTTTATAGAATAAAAGATGATGATGTACCTTTGTGCTTAAGAATTTGATTATCCAGATGCATTCTAAATAGTAAGCATGACAATCTTAGAATACACCTTTCCAGTTAAAACACTTGCCTATGTACATAAACATGCTGTACACATTTCAGAACAGATATGCTAAAGTACATGGAAGTTTTTCCAACTAGTCAAGTATTACCTTAAAAAAAAATCATATCCTTGAGAAGGGATCGTAAAATCGTCACTTAAAGTAAATAGGAAAACTGCCTTCCGGCTAAGACCACTGCTTGGGAACCCACTGAGAGCTCTTGCTGCCAGACCCAGGAAGGCAGGAGAAATCTTTTTCCAACGAAGAAACTAACAGGCTTTAAGAAAACAGGCACTGGGAGATGGGACGATATTCACACTACATCATCCAGATGTTTGGCTTATCTGTAAGCCTAACTCCTGTCTTGTCTGAATTAAGTCTTAACCAAATCACTGTTCTTTATCCATGCACCTCCTTCAGCCAAAAAGATGAGCCAAGAAGCTTCTTTTAGGCAAATGTTTGCAATGATCTTTTGTCTCTTCTACTTAAAATTTTCCACAAGCTGCCAAGGTATCCCTCACAGGTACTTTTGTTATAATACTACCTTGCATTTATATCATGACTTTACATTTTACAAAATGTGCTCATGTTCACGGCTATCTTGAATCCTTGTCACCACCCCCATGAGTAAGCAGATGTGGACATGCCAAGTTAGCAGTCTTGCCAGAGACAAGTGCACTGGTAAAGATCAGAGCCACTCACGCTGGAATCCAAACCTCGATTCCTTGTCTGCTGCCAACCTGACATTATGGGCTCAATTGTGGGCCCCTAAAATCCATATGTTGAATCTTTAAGTGCCTCAGAATGTGACTACACTTGGAAATCAGGCTTTAAAGAGGTAACGAAGTTAAAATGAGGCCATTAGGCTGGGCCCTAATGCAATCTAATAACTGGTGTCATCAACAAAATTTGGACACAAAGAGAAACAGGAGAGGTACATGAGCACAGAAAAAAGAAATAATAATAAACATGTGCAGATCAACAAGAAGGTGGACATCTGCACACCAAGAAGAGGCCTCAGGGGAAACCAAACCTTCCTACACCTTGTTCTCTGGCTTCAAACCTCCAGAACTGTGAGAAAATAAATTTCTGTTGTTTAAGCAATGTATTCTGTGGGATTTTGATATTGCTGTCCACATACACCCTACTATGACATAGAGATGGTCATACATAACTACATACACTCTCCTGTTTATCCTTCAGAGTTTCAGAGCAACTAGATTTCACACAAAAGCTGCATCTGTCCAACACTATGTCCGGTGCTCTGTTTTTGATGACAGGGGTTGAACTGCTTTATAAGCTTAAATAGGACTTTCAGAGGTACCTTATTCTTAGTTCTGCCAGGATTTGTCTACATGCTTTATCAGAGAGGGGGGAATGTCCTGTTCATGCCAACGAAGCATTAACTCTAACTAAACACACATAATAAAACAAGTGCTACTTCATCTTTACACTGAGATCACAAAGCTTACAAAGTACACACACATTATCTCCTTTTATTCTCACAATACTGCTATAAAACAGAGAACTAAGCTGGATGGGTTAAGTTAGTTAAAGAAGAGCATATACTTAATAAGAGGCAGAGAAAGACCTTGAACACTGTTCTCTAAACTACTCCATTTAACCTTCAAAGCAGCTCTGTTCCTCCACATGGACAATAAATCTCCCACAAGAAGTGTTTGTTAAGACGATTTGAAAGTAAAATCCTAGTCTATTATTGCATTTTGTCTGGAATCCATATATCTGCCCTCAAGACTCAATAAGGCTATAAAAATGCTTTTGTGCCATATTCTTTTAATTTCTACATTCCAGAAAGAAAGTCTTCTTTTAACACTAAGGAGTCCTGGAAAACGTGAGTCAAAGGAAGGTGTTACTTGTCTCCCAGTGACAGGTGAAAAAGGCAGCTTTATGAAAACCAAAAACTAACCTATAATTTCATATTACAAAATATAATAGAAAACATATTCTGGCAGAAATTGTGCTGTCTGCATCCCTTTTCAGCCATAAAATAGTTATACACACACATATACATCTGAGAAAGATCAGACTTTAAACATATTGTAGCAACACACACACAACATGGGACATTTCACCAGGACTGTCTGTGATGACAGGACACACAGACATCCCCACAGTAAAACCAGCCTCACGGCTAGAGCAGAGTCTTTTTGGACACAAGAATAGAGGAGCCCTGATGAAAAACAGATAGGCAAGAGGAAAACACTCTTATTTAAAACTAACACAGATGAGCCTACACAAAGTACCCAAACATTTGGTCCACAAACCACCAGCAAGTCTCTAATTTGACATGGAAGGCAAGAGATATTTCATCCCAGAATAAGGAAAGAAAGATATTAACTCTACCATTCAAATGCATCAGCATTCCAAAACATAGTAATTTCTAAAGTATATTAGATGTCATTCCCTGGCCAAGCTTTAATTATCAGGAAATAAATCAAACTTCAGGAAGCCCCGACACTTTTTACTCTGTGGCCCTTTAAATAAATCACATGGTAGGCATTTAAAATACTTATGCTGAACAATGAAAACTATCATCTTTCTCAGATCTCATGTTATAAAAAAAACAAACTGTGAAGCACCAACATGCCCTTTAAGACTCCTCAGCATGGTATATTTTACCCTTTTTCTGGCCCCTGAATCCTCAAACTTGGAAAAGCTGGATATAAGAAGAGTCTGTTTTACCCTCTGTATCTAAGACTACTAAATCCTCCACAAGACTAGAAGTCTCAAAACAGACCACAAGATCATTTTTACTCAGTATTAACCATCACTGCCTTCATTAAACATAGTTTCTGTTACCTTGTCCATTGCAAATAAAAGAATTTTTTTTTTACCACATAACTATCCATGCTAATTAAATAAACAAGTAATGAAACAAGCAATCAGAACCTTTCTGTAAGAAATGGGAGATAGTATTTAATCAGAGGAATCTAAGCATAACAGATCCAATTTTTCACTCCAATCTGTAAGAAAATAATCTACATATTTTATCTGAAGCAACTCCTAAAAGCCATGTTAAATGTAAAACACACACACACACACACACACACACACACACACACACACACACACACACATATACAGAGTACACACTCTTTGCTGCTGCTAAGTCGCTTCAGTTGTCTCTGACTCTGTGCAACCCCATAGACGGCAGCCCACCAGGCTCCCCCGTCCCTGGGATTCTCCAGGCAGGGATTCTCCAGGCAAGAACACTGGAGTGGGTTGCCATTTCCTTCTCCAAAGCATGAAAGTGAAAAGTGAAAATAAAGTTGCTCAGTCGTGTCCGACTCTTAGCGACCCCATGGACTGCAGCCTACCAGGCTCTTCCATCCACAGATTTTCCAGGCAAGAGTACTGGAGTGGGGTGCCACTGCCTTCTCCGACACACTCTTTAGAGTTAGCCAAATCTCAATTCAAATATTTCCTCTTGAATATACTAACTGGATGAGTCAGTATTCTCATCTATAAACTGCTGTTCCTGGGGGGGAGATAAAGTAAGATAATAATGTAATAAGATAAGGTTAACTCCTGACACAGAGTAGTTGCTTAGCAAATGGCTGTTCTCACAGTGAATCACCTCCCTTGCCTTCCTGGAGCCTGCAGTATACAACTGGACAACACAGAATTCCATCTAGCATTTAGTTCCTGGCATTGTTGATCTTTTTTCTTAGCATATTCTTCAGATCCTTTTGTTCCTCTCTCCCTCACCACACCCACTTGAAATTGTGCCTGTATTCATCATTAATTAATCCCATTAGCCTAACTTAAGAGAGTGAGAATGATGTTCCCAGAGGTCTAACTCATCTGGGATAATGGATGACAGCAAGGTTAAGTGAAGGGACCAAAAAGGGTAACAGAAAGGAGAAAAAGTTACAGGACTGATGTCATAGAGCAGTCTAATTAGGATATTCTGGGAAGCGGCCTCATGGGATGCCCAACAGTTGTATATCATCAAAGAAGCTAGGCTTGGGTATTTCTTTTTGACAAAAGATCATCAAGTCTAATAAAACTATAATATGCCCTGCAAACTATTTTTTGAGCTTCCCAAGGCCTATTTTTTGTTGTACAAAGTAGGAAAAGGATTACTCCAGGAATTTCTTCTCTCTCTCTCTCTCTCTCTCTCTCTCTCACACACACACACACACACACACAGTTCATTATTTTCAAAGATACCAACTTCTAAACATATTTTTTTTTCTTCTAAACATATTAAACCTTTTAAATCTTGGCTATCAAAACGTAAAAGTCAACATAGTATTTGAAAGAGTCCTCTATACACTCTTCATATAAGCCAATCCTAGGCAGGTGGGCAGTAAACTGGCTATAATTTGTGATGGCCCGGAAGACAATCTAGAAGAGTTTAAGATCAGAAATGTGATCATCTTGCAAGAAAAGGCAATGTCACACACTCTATCATGGTCATTCCGCTCAAAGCAGATGGATTTTCACATTGAAAAACTAACATTAAAAGTTGCCTTGGGGAGGAGAACAGAACAGACATCCCCAAATGCTATATCGCTCTGCCTTCTAATGGTTTCTTTTCTGGGGGCATCCTGGAGAGAAGTTCAATCTTTCTAATGGGAATATAACTGTACAACAACCCTCCAAGGGCATTTAACACTCTAAAAAGAAACTCCAAACTCTGCTGTCTTTAAAAAGCAGGAGGTCACTGGGAAAAGTCATTTTTCAAAGCTCCAATGAACTAGCACTCTGCTTTTAGCCAGCCACAGAGATAAGGCGTGCAGTCTCAGTAACAGAATCACCTCACTTTACTTTTTAATACTTGTCCATTCCAGGGCTTTCAAGAGGAATCAATGACTTACAGCATCATCAATGGCTTGGACTATGTGTATGCCTATGTTTGTTACAGCAGAAAGGAAAATCATCCATCAATGATTCATTTTGGATGAGTTATTTGATACAGGTTATAAAGGGAAACCTAAAGGGATCTTCTTCTCCATCCCCCCAATATAGGGAAAAAAAATTAATAATCTCATCATGGTCACCTCTCAGAATTTAAGTGAAAAAAAAGTTCCTAGAGGGGAAGGCATGTGTTTTTTATTTCCCATTCTGAAAGCACACACAGGTATCAGTTTAAATGGTAGTGAATTCATCTGGAATTTGAAAGACCATGCGTTTCACACGTATAAAGATCAACAGTTGTTTTAGAAATTAACTACACCACATCTTAAACTTCTACATCAGTTTTAAACTGATCCAGGTGCTATCATCAGGGCAGAAACAGATGCAGTGTTAGCACATTAAACTGTGAATCCAGTTCCAACACCACTTAATGGGCTCCATATGCTGAAAATGATCATCATGGTAGGAAGTGCACTCCACCAAAAGCCCAACTTTCAAACCAAACAAGAGTTTCATTATCTACATTATGCTCACAAGCAACTACTCTGGAACTAATAGTCTTTTTATACTCATCATGGTGCATTAGCAGTATTGAGGGTAGAAATGGTATTAGGAGAGCAACGCAATGGCAGAGAAACAAAGCCATGCTTTCACAGACATGTGGATGTCACGACACTCATGCTATCACCACACCAAAGTCAACACTGGTCACACCAGTCTGTCTTGGCTTGTGACTCTCTCTGGATCCCCTAAGTAGCTAACAGAGGACAGAAGAATGATGAGGAACTTTATATCAGAACCACCATGACTTAACATATGCATAGAACTTTCTAGTTTTCAAAGTATTTTTATATGCATCGCATGATGCCATGAAAGCTTTTCCTATTTTTTTAGAGAGGAAAATAAATGCTCTCATCCAAGATCGCACAGTGAAGAAGGAGGAGGATTAGGGGAAAAAAATCAGATCTTTAGTGTTCAAATGCTATTTCTGCTAATCCAATGTCTACAGTCTTGAAATTTCTGCACTGGGAAGGCCCTTGCCCCCATTTAATTTACAATTACACACATATGCATGCACACAAACACACAATCAAAAAATTTTTAAAGTTATTCTTGAAGAACAATAATGTACAATAAAGCAGCACAACTGTGTTTTAGTCAATCCCCCTTGGTCAATACTGCTTCTTTTGCAACTCACAGCATGGTCTAAAAGGTCTAAATGATACAAAATTAGTGCAACAAACTGGAAAGCTGTCTGAAAGAGAAGGGTTTCACCATAGAGTGTTCTACATTTATTGACTTTTCTATTGATCAAAAAGTCTTCTAGTCTTTAAATAACAACTTCAAAAACAGACTATTAAAATCATGCCAAATTATTCTTTATAGTTTTCCCAATTTCAGAGTTCAACTCTGATACAAATTAATTGACTATTTAAACTCCACTGAGAAGTCACTATTCTACATTTCTTGAATCAAGTCTTTTTAAATTCTTTTTAAATACTTTTTAAATTCCTCTTATTTCCTGAGCTTCAGCCTTAGTACTTATTTTGCATCAAGCAGACCTCTGTAGTTGGTTTATCCTGAGTGAAGCCATCTTTCAAGTGTAACTCACATTAAGAATCAAAGCTTCTGTTATGACAAGGTGACAGTGCATGTCACATTCCAAGCGGTGTGTGTGTGTGTGTGTGTGTGTGGGTGTGTGTGTGGTGGGGTGTGTGGGTGTGTGTGTGTGTGGGGGTGTGTGTGTGTGTGTGGTGGGGGTGGGGGGCAGTGCTTCAAGAACAGGTATGAGTTTATGTGAAAAGATCCTTCTGAAAATTAGACTTCCATCTTTATTTTTCATCTAACAGGGTCTTGTTTTTTGTTCCTTTTTGGCTGTTGTATATATTACACAGATCAGAGACTAAGCAATCAGAAGAGGCAAAAAGAAAGAAAAAACCATGATGGTAGAATAGAAGAAAATTTTGAGTAGATTTGTGAGAGAGAACACCAACCACACAAAACCCGAACCTTTCTGTCTCCACAATGACAGAGGAAGGGAGGCAGTCCAGACAGTTTTGTTTCTTCTGTCCTCTGGCTTGTACTTACCAGTATAAGAACTGCAACCAGATAACTCTAATTAATGGCCAAAAAAAAAGTGATATTGGTGTTTGCATTATTTTCCTATTGTTCCTATATACTTAGTAGCAAAAAATCATAAATTTATCAGCTCTCAGTTCCAAAGGCCTTAAGTCCAAAAGGGGTTTTACTGGACGGAAGTCAATGTCAGGACTGTTCTCCTTCTGGAGGCTCTGAAAGAGGATCCAGTTCCTTTTCCAGCTGACAGCAGCCCTTTGCGGGCTCATGGGCTCTTTCCCCATCCTCAGAGCCAGTAACAAATTTCATCACACAACCTCTGCTTTCATCCTCTCTTCTCTGACTCTGACCTGCCTGCCTCTCTCTTTCCACTACAAGAACCCTCATGACTGTACCAAACCCACCCAGATAACACAGGATAATCTCCCATTTTAAATCTTTAAAGATAGCATATTCCCAGGTTCTGAGGATAAGGATGTGGCTATATTTGGGAGGTCATTACTTTGCCCACCATACTGTCCCACTTAGCTAGGGTTGTCCCAGCATATTAACAAGGTGATCAAAACCATTTCCTGACTAAAGTATACACAGGACTCCTTTTCCATAGGCACACAGGAGCAAGAGTCAACAATCTTTGTGAATATACAAAGAATACCATTGTTTCTTACTTTCTACAATAACAAAAGGAAAACCTGATGCAAACGGCTGGAGCAACACTCTGATAAGACAAGGTAAAGTCGAAAATAAGTTGATAGGTAGAACAAACAAAGTCCCAAACCTTTTCCTGATTTGAATGAGAGGAACAATTTTCACATAGCTATGTAAAGTTCCACATAGCTTTCATCACTGAAAACTCCCTCTAAAATCCCTCCTGTGCCTCAAATACAATCTGGAGGACTAGACCTTGTAATTAAGGTAAGTGGTCAGTTGTTGGCTGTGGATTTCACATACATTATGTTATACTCAGGGATGATATTTAAAACATTAACAACTGACAGAGAATTGGCAGTGCTGAAACAGGGTTTTCCAGAGCCTCTACTACATTCAGCATTAAACTTTAAGTAGCTGGTCCTTGGGGAGGTCCAGCTCATCTCAGATGAGGGAACAAGATGGTAAAGGAAGAGAAGAGCCTCAGGAGGAACAGGAGGCTATAGCTATTTATCAACTGCAATTGTCAAACCAATGAAAACTGACTAAATATTAGTGTTCCAACAGAACGGATTTAGTTGGCCAACGATTGCTCAATGAGTATGCATTCCATTTCTAATCAGGGAAATAAAGTCAGAAGGAAAAGAATGCTTTATTAAAAAAAAAAAAAAGAATGTATCTTGATACTATTTTAAGTGGGGGAAATGATTAACAGAATTCAGTTCCCAAACAGATCCTGATAGAATGGAATGACCAACTGAAGGAAACCAATTGAGGTTTAATAGGGATAAGGATTAAACTCTAAGACCTAAAATTGTGGTCAAAGCCAGGAGCTACAGGATGAGAGATCATGAGTCAGCTATAAATTAATGGAAAAATACTTGAAGATTTCAGAAAAAAGGAAAATGCAGTGAGTCAGCATGACGTGGCCCCCAAAGAGAAAAAAATTAAATGCAAACTCAGACTGCAATAAAAACAAACACAATACATAATCAAAGCTACGATATCTATAATAAGGATAAAACAAGCTCAAAATATCTCAGTATTGTTATGTATTACTGTAAGCTATTATCATTGTTACTACTGCATGTTGTTATTACACATACTAATAAAAAAGAGTGATGAGAAAGATTTTCTAGTTAGTTTTTGTGACACTCTGTAACAGAAGAATTCAAATTCACCATCTACTTTAAGGGGTGGTAACATTTAAGCTAATATCCTCATTTTCAGAATGATTAAGTCAATTATCCAAGGTTACATAACTTTAGGGAACTATCTGAGAAGAGACTTTAAAACTGGAATATATTCAAAGAAGCAAACAAAATCACATGTGAATCTTGGAACCATGTCACTTGGGGAACTTTTGAAGAAAAGAGGCTTATTTATCCAAGTAAAAGGTAACTTAGAAGAACAAAAATAAATTTCTCCAAATTATCATCACATCAAATTTAGACTTGATCTAAACTTATCATGAAGACAGAGATCATGGAACTACTTACAGTTTGATACTGAGCTACATGGAAGAACTTAAATGTCTAGTGATGGAATGCACCACTTCAAAGGTTAGTGAGTTCTCCAAAACAGAGGCAAGATGGTCATGATGAATAAGATCAGATGAGAGCTACACTAGATATATTTCAAGTACACTCCACATTTGGGGATTCAATGATGCTCTACCTCTGTAGAATACCACATCTAAAACCGAGATTCAGAACACAGTATTTTTTTATTCCTTAAGTGATTTATACAGAACCTTCATGATTTCCATCACACAAATATACTAATTTTACTACTAATTTACTTAATGCTTAAGTTGATTCAGTCATGTCTGACTCTTTAAGACACTATGGACTGCAGCCCGCCAGGCTGTTCTGTCCATGGGATTCTCCAGACAAGAATACTGGAGTGGGTTGTCATGCCCTCCTCTAGGGGATCTTCCTGGAGATAATTTACTTAATATCTTTCTTTAAATTGCCTCCCTTTATTTTCCTTATATTTTGCCTTGTTCTTAGTGATAATATCCATGGACAAAAAACCCTTAAAATACATGGGCTTCCCTCATGGCTCAGCTGGTCAAGAATCCACCTGCAATGTGGGAAACCTAGGTTGCATCCTTGGGTTGGGAAGATCCCCTGGAGAAGGGAAAGGCTATCCACTCCAGTATTCTGGCCTGGAGTATTCCATGGACTGTATATCCAATGTCTACACAAATACCTCCTGAAATCATAGCACACATACCACACTTAAACACACTATAGTAACTTCTCATTTACAAATTACATATGTTTTTCTACTTACACATTTTCCTCCTATCTCTAAATCTTGAAAATCATCTTTAACACACCTGATGGGCAATTATCAAATTTTAATACAGTTGTGGCATTATTGCTGTGTTTGTTTTATTTAAGACTGGGCAGTGAAAAAACTTTTCCCAGGCTTCCTACTTACTTGGCCATATTTGGTTCACGTTTTGAAAACCAATTATTCATATAATGGACAACAGCCTTCAGTGTCAAGACACAGCTCTGGTCACCATTAACTATTCTTAAAGTTGAGGTCAAAAGTCTTAAACACATTATTGAATTTGTCAATATTCCAATTAACTAACAAATTAACAGCTGTATATTTGCCATATTTGTTCAGGATTTCCATTTTCCTTATAGATTTATTTGGCAACATACCATACATTTAGTGAGAGTCAAACAATTCAATGAAGCATTTTGAGGAAAAGGAGTATGATTTGTCTAATTGCTTTTCCTCCACAACTACCTTAAGAAAGATTCTAAACAAAGAGCACAGACTTCTCACTGCCCAAACTACTTACATTTTAAAACACAGAGGCTTCTAGTAGACTTATTTTAGTTGACACTGCTTTGTAGCCTCACTAGCAATTTTGCAAGTATCTGCTATAAACTGAAAGAAAGGCTCTTCACACATGATCAAGGTTCGAATGGGGATTCTCACCCAGCTTTAGCACCTACTTTAGTTGACAAATGTTTATTCAGCTGGTTTTCCTCCTTTATTATGCTGTGGTAAAATAAAACACTTTCCACCTTGCTACCTTAAAAAATAAACAACTCTGTCATTAAAAAACACTTCAGAAAATATTGCAGTATTATATGTTCTGCTCCATAATGTTTATTGACATCTTAGAAAAGAAGACAAAAAGCAAAGAAGAAAACATCCACTAAAGAAAGCAGCCAGGTCTAACTACAATTAGATGGAATATTATGCTAGACTGAAACCATCTTGGATAGTCCTTGTTGCTGTTGCTGCTAAATGGCTTCAGTCGTGGCTGACTCTGTGCGACCCCATAGACGGCAGCCCACTAGGCTCCCCAGTCCCTGGGATTCTCCAGGCAAGAACACTGGAGTGGGTTGCCATTTCCTTCTTCAATGCGTGAAAGTGAGGTTGCTGAGCTGTGCCCGACTCTTAGGACCCCATGCACTGCAGCCTATCAGGGTCCTCTATCCACGGGATTTTCCAGGCAAGAGTACTGGAGTGGGGTGCCATTGCCTTCTCCGTGGACAGTCTTGAGGTAATATTAAATCTTTTGGACACTGTCTTCCTTGACCAAGACCCAAAGTTTATATTCAATTTGCAGCAGGGGTGGAAGCAGCAGGGAACGGGGAATGCAAATCCAGATCTAAAACATTTGCTTCCTAAGACAGATCTATTCCATCTCCTTCTGTTCACCATTCCTCTCTCATCCTTTTAAAGCTGTTTCATTTCTTTGGATGACAAATTAAGTTAAAGTTATAATTCAGAGAATTTGAAAACTTTCTACTAGGATTCAAAAGCTGCTTTGAATTAGTAGCTGCCATTGGCATGCAATTTATTTGTAGTGAAGACTTGTGCCTTTGAATAATTTTTTTTTTTTTGGCTAAGCCTTATAAATTAATAAGAGCTTAATAAAACCTCACCACTGCTTTGCAAAAGAAATGCTGTTGTAATTACAAAAGAAATACCCCAGGCAATAATACAGGACAAATTATCACTCAGGACAAAACACAGAGGTACTGTAAGCCACTTAGGAAGACAACATCTGTGATAAAAATAACTGCTGAAACAGTCCACAGTAGTATATTATTTATTCAGTCTGAAAATGTGTAGTACAAGTTCCACTTACAAAAGAATTACACACATAATTAAAGACAGCAACTGTATCTCAAGTAAAATGTACATCATGTCTGGCTAGGGTGAGAAAAGAAGGAATGATGCAGCAAGTTTGACAAGACATTTTGCTGTGTGTGACATTCAGCTTTCAAAGTTTTATTTTAGAATTTTTTTTTCTTTTTAACATCATACTTGAAGTGAATTTAGCTAGATGACCAGTACAAAAAAATTAAGACACCAAGCATGTCTAATTTCATGGAAAAAAAATGCTTATCAACCTGGTTATCCAACCTGAGAAGCTCATGGAGATCTTCAAGCCACTTCAAAAAATGGTAATGGTTGGGTATTTCACACATAAAATATTCTGTATTTGACCCTGATAATCAATAACAGCTTTGGTAAAAAAAAAAAATAATAACCATTTCCTATCTATGATGAAGGCAACACTGAGTCAAGTGATGACACAGTAATAGTAAAGAATGCCAAGAGGACTTCTACATATCTCAAAACCTTTCTTAACACATCTTTCAGACACAACAAAAAGTCCTTAGCATGATCCTTTAGGAGATTCACAGCACCAAGCACATTCTTTGAGCATACACAGAGACACACAGAGACAGAGGAAGAGACAGACACGAGAGAAAGAGAGAGCACACTGGAACAGACATCAAGGGCTAGAAGCTTCAGTGTTAGCATTTACCACAAGCTTTTGAGTATCTATCTATTCCTTCATCTAGGGAAAAAAACAAGTTTGAGACCCATGATCTCTAACAGCTCCCTTTTGGCTCACTAGGAAAAAAAAAAAAAAAAAAACTACTAAGGACATTTCTATACTTAGCATTTCAGGACAAAAGTATGTAATCAATAAAGACTTTGACCTGAAGGTAAAGATCACACACAAATCCAAACCCGACAGAATTACTGTGGCAATCACACAGCTCTTTTATTAAAGATAAAGCCATTCAACAAATATTCATTAAGCACCTACAATCTAGCAGGCTCTGTCTTATGAGAGGACTTAGCCTAAGTTCCAGTCAATGAGACATAATAAAAAATCTTCTGGAGATTATTTTCTCATTGACAAGAGAAAAAGCACCCCTCATCCCTTACCCTTCTCAGACTGGTGACTTCCTATGAGAACGTGATGTATTGAGCTGCAGCAACCTTAAAAGCAGGTGAGAAACTGCTGACCTATAAAGATGGACAGATCATGAGCTCTTGGTATCATGGTTAAGTCAGGAAACCAACTCTGAGACCATCTTCCTCCTGATTTCTTCATAAAGAAGAAATAACCTTATTATAGTTTAAGACACTATCTGCTGTTAAGGTTACCAAAGTTAAAGCAACTAATAATAGTCTTATATATCTACTTGCTGATAGCTCAGTTGGTAAATAATCTGCTTAGAATGCAGGAGACCTCGGTTCAATTCCTAGGTCAGGAATATCCACTGGAGAAGGGATAAGCTACCCACTCCTATATTCTTCAGCTTCCCTTGTGCTAGGCTAGTAAAGAATCTGCCTGCAATGCAGGAGACCTGAGTTCAGTCCCTGGGTTTGGAAGATCCCCTGGAAAAGGGAAAGGCTACCCACTCCAGTATTCTGGCCTGGAGAATTCCATGGACAGGGTAGTCCACAGGGTCACAAAGAGTTGGACACAACTGAGCGACTTTCACTTTCACTTCTATTTGCTATTTCATATATCTTTCTCTTACCATCTAGAACCAACATATATTCAACTTTTGTATTATTTATTTCAATTAGGCATCTTCTAGAACCAAAACATATAATTGGTGTTGTTGCTGTTCTTCAGTCTCTCAGTTGTGTACAACTCTTTGTGACCCCATGGACTGCAGCACGCCAGGCTTCCCTGTCTTTCACTATCTCCTGGAGTTTGCTCAGACTCATGTCTGCTGAGTCGATGATGCCATCCAACCACCTTGGGTTTACTTAGTAACCTCCGTGCTAAGGCACTTCAGTCACATCCAATTCTTTGCCACCTCATAGACTTCTGGCCCGCCAGGCTCCTCTAGCCCGCCAGGCTCCTCTGTTCATGGGATTCTCTAGGCAAGAATAATGGAGTGGGTTGCCATTTCTACCTCCAGGACATGTTCCCAAGCCAGAGATGGAACGCTCATTTCTTAAGTCTCCTGCATTGGCAAGCAGATTCTTTACACTAGCACCACCTGGGAATGCCATTTTTTAAACTATCTCTATCCTATTCTTTACCTTCCCTTTCAGAAATTACCACCATCTTGAAGTTGGTCTGATTCCTCACTCTGTGTTTTTATACTTTTACCATTTAAATATGTTCCATGTAGAACAGATGGCATTGTTCTGCATGCATTTAAAACTTACTGAAATACATTATAGGCTTCCCTGGTGGCTCAGACAGTAAAGACTTTGTCTGCAATGCAGAAAACCCAAGTTCAGTCCCGGGGTCGAGAAGATCCCCTAGAGACAGGAATGGCTAACCACTCCAGTACTCTTGCCTGGAAAATTCCATGGACAGAGGAGCCTAGCAGGCTAAACTAAGCTTCATTCTGCAACTTACATTCTCACCCAACCTGTGTCAGATTTACCCATTCCTATACAACTTCTTCACCGTAACTATGTTAGAGTAGCTCAATGAATGAAGATTCTACAACACAGGAGTACAGACAGACATTTAGACTGTTTCTAATTTTTTGTTTGGCATGATTTTTTAACACATAAAACTCAAAGCTATTGCTTAGTCTTCCAATTATGCGCTAAATACAGGAAAAAAATAAACCTGAAAGACACACAGTACATACCCTGGGAGACTACTATGGCATGGTAAGAAAAAAAGGGCTACAGGACACACTGTTTGATAGGAGAGCACCACTGATACCCAATGATGTTCTCCTAACATTATCTCTAAGCTATTTTATAAATTACTGTCAATATCACCAAAACACTCTTCTCAACACTAAAGGACAAGATATAATGTACAGCAATGAAGCCCTAAACAGCCAGTTAACCTACACTGCAGACATTTATATTGGCTAAGGGAAGTCTAGATCAATAAACACTTTAAGGCCAGTGTGCTAGGCAGAGACACAAAGGTGCAATTATAAAAACACAATAGAATTCAGTTTGAGATGATACAGTTTAGTTTGTAAAAATGCTAGTTCAAACCTTCCAATCTTGCACTCATTGTTTAGAAACCAAACAGATTCCCTTCAGAGAGAAAAAAAAGCTGTCAGATTGCTTTTGCAGCATATTTGCAAACCTCATCTGTGTCTCCGCAACTCCATGCTTTTTAAGTGCATCCCATTGCTCTAGGGATAAAAAAGAAAACCTTTAATAGTGTATACACAGTTCAGGATTACACAGCCTCTGCTTACCTTTTCAGCCACATCTGAGGCCATTTCTCCCTTAATACCAAACTTTCATTCATATCAGACTTTTATCGCTTCTCTTACAGAGCTCTTAACACTTTCAGTATCCTTCTAAAGGCTCTCTAAAGTTTTTCCTCCCATTTTCACCCATCCACCTTTACCCTGCAAATGTCCACTCATCCTTCAAAGTTCAGCTTCAAAGTTAATTACAGAAACCCTCCCAACATTTCTGAGTGGACGAGGTCTCTCTGTTTTACTTTTATAACACCCAGCACAATGATAATTATTTGCTTAGTGATTCTCTCCTCCGCTAGACCAAAAAGGCTGGAAGGGCAGAGATTATACTCCGTTTTTCTACCAGTATATTCCTAGATCCTGGATGAAGCACAAGCTAGAATCAAGATTGCCGGGAGAAATATCAAAAACCTCAGATATGCGGATGACACCACCCTTATGGCAGAAAGCGAAAAAGAACTAAAGAGCCTCTTGATGAAAGTGAAAAGAGTGAAAAAGTTGGCTTAAAACTCCACGTTCAGAAAACTAAGATCATGGCATCCGGTCCCATCATTTCAAATAGATGGGGAAACAGTGGAAACAGTGGCAGACTTTATTTTGGGGGGCTCCAAAAATCACTGCAGATGGTGACTACAGCCATGAAATTAAAAGATGTTTGCTTACTCCTTGGAAGGAAATTTATGACCAACCTAAAGTGAAGTGAAGTTGCTCAGTCATGTCGGACTCTTTGTGACCCCATGGACTGTAGCCTACCAGGTTCCACTGTCCGTGGGATTTTCCAGGCAAGAATACTGGAGTGGGTTGCCAATGAACAACCTAGACAGCATGTTAAAAAGCAGAGACATTACTTTGCCAACAAAGGTCCGTCTAGTCAAGGCTATGGTTTTTCCAGTAGTCATGTATGGATGTGAGAGTTGGACTATAAAGAAAGCTGAGCGCTGAAGAATTGATGCTTTTGAACTGTGGTGTTGGAGAAGACTTGTGAGAGTCCCTTGGACTGCAAGGAGATCAACCAGTCCATCCTAAAGGAAATCAGTCCTGAATATTCATTGGAAGGACTGATGTTGAAGCTGAAACTCCAATACTTTGGCCACCTGATGTGAAGAACTAACTCATTTGAAAAGACCCTGATGCTGGGAAAGATTGAAGTCAGGAGCAGAAGGGGACGACAGAGGATGAGATGGTTGGATGGCATCACCGACTCAATGGATATGAGTTTGAGTGAATTTCGGGAGTTGGTGATGGATAGGGAGGCCTGGCGTGCTGCGGTCTATGGGGTGGCAAAGAGTCGGACACAACTGAATGACTGAACTGAACTGAGATTCTGGAAGAGTGCCTGGACAAATTAGGTACTCAAATAACTTCTCAAAACCAATAAAAATACTGCAAGGGAAATTGTCATAGGCTTTGACACAAGTAGACACGCTATAAATGCTGCCTGAATAAACAAATCTCTAACAATACCAAATGCCAAATAGCACACAACCTGAAATCTAAATGCAGGGTTAGCACCTCTGTAGACCAAATACTGTAGGACACATTCTGGTTTTCCTCCCTCAGAAACATGAATATAACATTATGACAATCATTATCATTAAATAAAATTACTCTTATATAAACAGTCTCATTCACAGACCTCAATGGTCTGTAATTACTCTGTCCTGATACCTGCAGAGTTTATATTTCTACTGACATTTAATTTTATTGTTTGCAAATGAAATAAATTGAATTTAAATAAATTAGGCCAGATAAAGGTTAAGGATAACTATGTACATTATAAAAATCAACCATTTACTATTTCTAAATTACACTTTTCAATCCCGCAATTCAGAATATTGAGATTTAAAACTTTTTCTGTCTTCTCTTCCTAAAGAACTAGAAAGCATGGATCATGTATCACCATCTATTATACACTTAACATGTATCTATTTATTTAGAGGTAACATATGATATTAGTTTCAGGTATACAACATAATGATTTGATGTTTATATATTTTGCAAAATGATCACCACAGTAAGTCTAGTTAACATCAACAATTACTTACTTAACAAAGACTTTTACATCCCATGTGCCAGGCTCTATTCTACCTTTACAAATAAGAACTCATGTAATCTTAAGGTTTAAGAGATTGAATAACAAATAATAATCATACATATATATAAGCGGCACTAAGTTGTCTGTGTATAGCTTTTTTTTAACTATATTAGTTTAAATTCAATTAGGGATGAATTGGGGTGATGTTTGACAAAAGGAGATCAGTCCTGGGATTTCTTTGGAAGGAATGATGCTACAGCTGAAACTCCAGTACTTTGGCCACCTCATGTGAAGAGTTGACTCATTGGAAAAGACTCTGATGCTGGGAGGGATTGGGGGCAGGAGGAGAAGGGGACGACAGAGGATGAGATGGCTGGATGGCATCACTGACTCGATGGACGTGAGTCTGAGTGAACTCCGAGAGGTGGTGATGGACAGGGAGGCCTGGTGTGCTGCGATTCATGGGGTCACAAAGAGTCGGACACGACTGAGTGACTGAACTGAACTGAACTGAACTTGACAAAATTAGCTAATGACATATTTATTACTTCTAATTTCTATTACTCCTTGGAAGGAAAGTTATGACCAACCTAGATAGCATATTCAAAAGCAGAGACATTACTTTGCCAACAAAGGTTCGTCTAGTCAAGGCTATGGTTTTTCCTGTGGTCATGTGTGGATGTGAGAGTTGGACTATAAAGAAGGCTGAGCACTGAAGAATTGATGCGTTTGAACTGTGGTGTTGGAGAAGACTCCTGAGAGTCCCTCGGACTGCAAGGAGATCCAACCAGTCCATTCTGAAGGAGATCAGCCCTGGGATTTCTTTGGAAGGGATGATGCTAAAGCTGAAACTCCAGTACTTTGGCCACCTCATGTGAAGAGTTGACTCATTGGAAAAGACTCGGATGCTGGGAGAGATTGGGGGCAGGAGGAGAAGGGGACGACAGAGGATGAGATGGCTGGATGGCATCACTGACTCGATGGACGTGAGTCTGAATGAACTCCGGGAGTTGGTGATGGACAGGGAGGCCTGGCGTGCTGTGATTCATGGGGTTGCAAAGAGTCGGACACGACTGAGCGACTGATCTGATCTGATCTGATCTATCACCAAGCTAGGAATACTTTGATTCCTCTTTCTTAAAGTCAATAATCTCTTCACTTTCAAAATATTTTTTAAACATTCACCAAAAAAAAAATAAATAAATAAAATATAAACATTCACAAAACCCAGAAGCTTGTTGGGTGCAAATTTTCTTTTAAACACCATTCATTAAACAAAATTCAAATTAAAAAAAACAGATAATCCCTGATTTGCTACTTATAATTTGTGCAGAAAAAGGCCTTATCTTTACATAAATAAAGGATCAAAACCACTCATTTTGAGTGTCCTTCAAAAGCTAGTACTCTATGTTTCTACAATATTACCATGAAAATAACTCAGACACCATGAAGTAGGTTTGGTCCTGACTGTGGATTTATGTGAGGATATTGAAAAGCTATCTGAATCAGGTCTCTGGTTTCTCATTTGTAAACAAAACAACAAAACTAAAGATTAAGGAAACCATAGGGCAGCCAGGAAATTAAATGTTTCAGACATACTGCCTTACACAGAGAATCCTAACACCACCTAAATAACAATACTGTCAAAATAACATAAACCCTTGGAATGAACTTTAAACACTTTATTCATCAAAGCACTCACATTACTATAATTTGGTTCTATAATAAGTTCTGATTTGTTTTCCCAGTTTTGTTTTCATGAAGATTATTGAGAACACTACTGCTTTTCAAAAAAATAATACTTCTACGTGTATTTTAATCACTATATTAGGCAGTATTAATACATAACTTCCCAAATGATTGTTCCTGAAAATAGCAACTTTCTGAATTTCAGTCTCTTGATTATTTTATCTTATTATCGAATTTTTTTTCAAGCTGAAACACCTGTTATCGTGATATGCATTATTAGCTAATCTAGCAACTGTTTCGGAGCTACAAGTACGGTCCAAGGGTTTTAAGGGTGCTAACAGTATATCCCAATTAAACTTCATGGCAAATAGACGGGGGGAAATGGAAACAGTGACATATTTTATTTTCTTGGGCTCCAAAATACTGTGGACGATGACTGCATCCACATAATTAAGACGCTTGCTTTTTGGATGAAAAGCTATGACAAACATAGACAACATATTAAAAAGGAGAGACATCACTTTGCTGACAAAGGTGCGTATAGTCAAAGTTGTGGTTTTTCTAGTAGTCATGTATGCATGTGAGAGTTGGACTGAGCGCTGAAGAATTCCTGCTTTCAAACTGTGGTGCTAGAGAAGACTCTTGAGAGTCCCTTGGACTACAAGGAGATCAAACCAGTCAATCCTAAAGGAAATCTGAATATTCACTAGAAGGACTCATGCTGAAGCTGAAGCTCCAATAATTTGGCCACCTGATGCTAAGAGCCGACTCATTGGAAAAGACCCTTATGCTGGGAAAGACTGAAGGCAGGAGGAGAAGAGGGCAATAGAGAATGAGATGGTTGGATGCCATCATTGACCCAATGGACATGAATTTGAGCAAACTCCAGGAGATAGTGAAGGACAGGGAAGCTAGGTGTGTTGCAGTCCATGGGATCACAAAGAGTCAGACACAACTTAGTGACTGAACAACAACAGCAATTAAACTGTAAACATTTCAGGACAGAAAAAAATCTTTTTTGATGTTTCTTTTTTTCTCTAAACAACCTAGTAAGTGTATCACTCATATTAAATGTTTGCTATTTTAAGAAGAATATTTCTCTCTAGAGTATATCAAGGCCCTGTAAAGTTCAAAGCATTTAAGATGTGCATCCTTTGCAAAGGCACGGTTTCTAGTTGACCTGCTCCCATAAGAAACTTCCCCCTCTTCTCATATAACTTCAGATCTCTGATCTATTCTCCTATAATACAGCAAGATAAAATTTAAACTGGATTATTCAAATTAAATTTTATCTTCAAACTTCATAAAAGTTGCATACATATTTCTATATTTAAAGCAGTATTATCTGATGCAAGGAACAATAAAAGTTTGATTGCCAGCAATTATGAGACATCTCTCAGCTTGGTCCCTTACTAAGGCCATTTCCTTAGTTCATTGAGACCCACTTCCTCAACAGCTTGACAAAGGATAAGCAGTCAGTTAATACGACTTATCTTCTTGCTCTCCTCCCTCCAGAAGAGAGAAAAGAAGCAGATATTATATCTTTACAGATTTTAACTCTGTACAAAACAAACCAGCTTAATATGATTCCTTAAGATATAGTGGTTAGCTAACTTTCAATGTCTTTGATGTTTTACATCTTATCCCCAATATTCCTTTAGACCATTTATTTATATTAATAGACCTAGCTATAATTTCACCACATAATAAATTCAAGTCATAATATCAGCAATTTTAAGAATTACTTTATGCAAATCATTTACATCGTTACACTCCAATCTTTGCATCAGTAAAATAAGGGACTTGGGAATTTCTAAACTCTTATTTAGCTCTAAAAGGGATATACCTCAGTTGAGGGTGAAATATGTTGATCTAATTACTTTGCCAACAAAGGTCCGTCTAGTCAAGGCTATGGTTTTTTCAGTGGTCATGTATGGATGTGAAAGTTGGACTGTGAAGAAAGCTGAGTGCAGAAGAATTGATGCTTTTGAACTGTGGTGCTGGAAAAGACTCTTGCGAGTCCCTTGGACTGCAAGAAGATCCAACCAGTTCATTCTAAAGGAAATCAGTCCTGGGTGTTCATTGGAAGGACTGATGCTGAAGCTGAAACTCCAATACTTTGGCCACCTCATGTGAAGAGCTGACTCACTGGAAAAGACCCTGATGCTGGGAAGGATTGGGGGCAGGAGGAGAAGGGATGACAGAGGATGAGATGGCTAGAAGGCATCACCGACTCAGACATGAGTTTGGGTAAACTCCGGGAATTGTTGATGGACAGGGAGGCCTGGTATGCTGCGATTCATGGGGTTGCAAAGAGTCGGATACGACTGAGCGACTGAACTGAACTGAATAATAAGTACATTTTCAAAGAAAAAGAGATCAAATTCAGGCATTTAATACTTCATAGATAGGGCTTTAGGCATTAAGCTTGAAAGCTTCCTACAGGTTTGGTCACCAAAAGAGATATTCTAATATCCAGTAAACAAGATTGCATATTATATGGCCATGTAAGAGAGAATTTCAAATAGCTCAGCAGGAAGGCCACATATATTCAACCAGAGGAAAAAAATCAATCCATCCAGTAATTAAGAAATACTTTCTATTCCCACCAAAGATGTGCAATGATTGGAAGCAAATGTTGCTGTATAATTACATATGAACATAATTGAGGCTCTCCATCTCTGCAAGTCCTTTTATGTAAGTGATTTGAAATGGAATGCAAAATTTAAAATATCTTTTTATGCTGACCATTAAAATTATACTTTAGGCTCTAAAACTTAGCAGGGAACAAGAACTCTTTAGAGATGTGGAATAAAAAGATAAAAAGTTAGTAGAAACTTAAAAAGCAGAATATTACATATTCAGTAAAGCCATTATTGGGACAACATTAGCATGGTCGTCAAGGGGTCTAACCATGGAAGCAGAAAGCGTGTCAGTAATTCATACTGACCCTTCCTTCATAATTACCCTTTAAGTCTACAATCTTCCTAAGAAGGATGGTTACACCAGTATATCTTATGAATACAAGATATACAGCACTGTAATCAAAATTCAAACCACAATGAAGCATGTACTCATTTGCCAGTTTCTTTCATGGGATGCAATGATATTCAAATTATATTTCAGGATAGATTAATGAATTTGCTTAAACATTTTATTTAAAATGAAGTTTGGAGATCAACTTGATATGTATAAAACCAGAATCACTTGCTGCTTCCTCTCAACTTACTATATATAAGACAACCATCAATCTGAACTAAGTTTTTTGAACCCATGGTAAAATTTTCAATTACTTTTTATTTATGTGTACTCTCTCACAATATTGAAGAAACGGTTTTCTCCAGCAACCTGGTGAGTGTTTTTGTTTGTTTGTTTTTTAATTACAGAATGAACAAACTGGAAGACATATTAAGGAAAGTTAAATTTAAAGACTCAGGATAAACAACATGTCTTAGTATAGTAAAATTTCCATTTCTTAAGTCTTCCTCAGAGTATCCCGGTGATTTGAATAAACTATGTTTACACAGCATATGCAAAGATATACACCTATTAGGTAGAGTTCTCTTGTGGTGGTGGTTGTTTTTAAAATACATAATAGGAGTCCTTCATCCTACCAGGTTGGAGAGATAGACACTTGGAAGACAAAGGGTTGGAAAAAGAAGCAATTAGGTATAAAATGCTTGAAAAGCAGAAAAGGAAGCACCAGTGAGAAGAGAAACGAACAGTGAAGCACTGAAAATGCTTAGTTGAAATGAGGAATTCAAATTATTTTAAAAACACAGTATTGTTCCCTCATGTCTTGGTTCTCCACTGACTGCAAGTCTCTACTTCCATGGCAGACAAATCTGGGAGTCCTGCCTGCCCACCCCATTCAAGTTCAGCAGGAAAATAAGAAAAGAGGACCACACACCTCACATATCCAGTTGTTTTTGTCTCATTATAAATACCTTCTATTTCTAGTGCTATTAATAAATCCAAAAGTTTTTCAAATAAACTACTTCAGAAGACAACTTTGAATCAATGTAATAGTCTGTTTTTGTAGTTTCCTATCTCTTCTGTCAAAGGAAGGGCTGAATTATAATTAAACATCTAAATTACCTGTATATTTTAATAATTTCCTGAAAACAATTTCATCAATAATTAGCTTACCTGTCATTTAACAAGAAAACTCAAATGCAAATTTCAATGATCACAAATCATAGAATCTATGTCATTCATTTTTAATATCCCAGAGAATAGTGACTTTTCAGGCCATTTAATGTTACTAAATTTTCACAGGCATGAAATTCCTATGGATTTCTTTGTAATCCAATCTATGTCTTTTCATTATGTAAAGTATTGACAGCATTCCCTTTCTGCAGACAATGATAGATGTGATAGAAATTGATTTTCACTCAAATATCGAACTAGCATTTCACTGCTACTCATTCACACATTTTTACTGAGTGCTTGCTATGTGCTAGACACTTTGATTTAATAAGTGAGTTAGAGAACAATCTTTGAACCAAATTATTATAGTTAGTAATGTATATTTTTAGTGTATCAAGGTCACAAGTTGACCTAGTCTGGCCACCATATCTCACTAGCGAAAAGTCTTGGACTCTGCTTATGCACCTAGCCTGTTGCATAATTATTAAGTATTCTCCCTTTAAAGGTCAAGTCTATGCAATATAAATTAAAAGATCCAGACAGAATATCTGTTATTTAAAAAATGGAGTAACAACCAGCACCAAGACCAGGACTTAATATTTACACATTACTCTTTTCTCACTCTCTTTTTTCGGGATAATACAGGGAAAACAGAAACAGAGAGGAGGGCAAGGGAACTACAAGAAGAGACTCAAGACTGGAACACAGGTAAACACCTAGACTTAGTGACTAAACAACAACTTCTTTGGTTCAAGAAGATACTCGTACTAGAACATCAGAGCAAAGAAATGGCTGCCCATTCCCCTTCTCAGGAGCTGGGCTACATGGGTCTTCTCTGTGGAAATAATGAAGGGGAGTCAACATGAGAACTATCGAAGGTCCAAATCCTCAAATAACTGTACATTCTCCCACTGTAGATTTCTATCCATTCTCTTTGAGCCAAGGAAAATATCTATGCTAATGATGATCCATTCACTCTTAAAAAAGTGAAATACTTTTATTTTTCATTCCACAGCAAATTGGTTTTAACAGATCAGGAAATGTGGAAAGCCTGGTATAGTACTCATATGAAGAGCAAGAAGTAACAGCTGGATGTGTAATTATGAAGGAAAAAATATTAAAGATTTCTTTTTTAAATACTGAAATCACACTAAGCGTCTGGGGTCATTTTGTGTAGTGGGAAATTTTCCTAAACATATAACGAATTCCTGAATGTGTCTACATAATACAACAAAAAACAATACTCAATGATTACATGATGGTGATATTACTCATGACTTAGTATGGTATTGAGTCATGAGGAAGGATAAATCCAATATACTTCAATTATGAAGGTAAGTACAGAATACATTTTATAAGGATTTTCCACCAATTTGCTAATGTTTCAGAATATAAAACACTAATATTACAGTAATAAGAGAATTAATTTATGGAACATGTCATTTTCCAAAATCAACAATGTGGGAGAAGATAAACTCTTACAGGTTAATTTCAGTTCCATAAAAGAACACCAAAGAGTTAAAAATGCTCGGAATACTCTAGACTTTCTTTTACCATCATTCCAAAGAAGGTTTTTAGGATGCCCCCTCCATTCATTCGCCTTTTCTCTTTTTCTAGCATTTTCTCCCACACCTGCCTCCACACTGTGGCTCACCCCCAGGCTGTGTAAGGATTATGAAGCTGATTTGTTTGGTCACTGCTAGCTCGCCACATGGAAAATGAGACCACGCCACACCGTGATGTGCTCTGCTGCACTAAGGACAACAGAGTGACATCACAGCAGGAAAGTCACAAGCATTTCAATAAAACTGCTTCCGAAAAAAAAAGTCACCTATTTTTAGTAACACTGTCAAATTTTCCATTTGCTACTGGGAATCTGAAAGAGATGCTCACTGGAAATCAGGTTGGTCACAATACCCAGGAACATTTTACTTGGTACCACGGGCTGATGATAGAGTTTGACTTGGATACCCAAGGGATACACTGTTAGAGGTGCATTTGAGTTTTAGTTTGACATTTTATAAATCCTTCATGATCTTTGTAGATCGTCTCCCAAGAAAAGAGAGAAATATAGGTTATATATTATTTTTTACAGTAGTTTCAAGTTGACAGAAAAATTGAGCAGAAAATACAGTGTGCCCATATACCACTACTGCCCCTACACCCAACCTCCCCTACCATCAACATCCTACACCAGAGTGGGACATTTGTTACAAAGAACCTACGCTCATACATCATTACCACCTAAAGTCCATAGTCTGCATCAGGGTTCACTGTTGGAGTATTAACACTTTGATAGGTTTGACAAATATAAAATGACATGTATGCAGCATTACGGCATAAAGAATAGTTTCACTATTTTAAAAATCCTTTGTGCTATGTCTATTCATCTCTTCTTCCTCCTTAGCCTCTGTCAACCACTGATCTTTTTATAGTCTCCATAGTTCCGCCGTTTCCAGAATGTCATATTCTTGGACTCATACAGCATTTTCAGATTAAATTCTTTCATTTATGCATTTAAGGTTTTTCTATATCTCTTCACGGCTTGATAACTCACTTCTTTTTAGCACTGAATAACATTCCATTGTAATACAGCACTTTTGATGAATATTTTACAGCACCTTGTAAGAGGTACAAGGCAGAGGCCACACACAGTATTAAACTTCCATGTTCCTATCACATAACAGGGATATAGTAAATGACTTGTTGAATGAATATATTATTGATTTATAAATGATACATCATTTTCACTTCCTATAAAGTAAGGCAAATATCTCATAATGTGATATGAGAACTAGAAGAATATATTTAAAGAGTTATTACCAAAGCAACTATTATTATTAATTTATTTAACTAAAACCATATTTTTAATTTGGGGTCATGAATCTTTCAGTTCCAGGAAAATAAAATGGTGAAGGAAAGAGGAAATCAAGGCCAGAGATAGGGTAAGATACCTAAAAGGTACAAAATTTAAGAAGGAACTCATTCTCCTGTTTGCTGTGTCAAGATCCAAAATGTTTCCAACAGACTAATAGAAAACCAAAACAAGCAATATGATATTTAATGTCCTTGAATAGAAAAGCCTAGAATCCAGATCCACACATTATCTATGCCAGTAAAGGTCAAGGGAGTGCTGGTTTAACAGCAGAAAACGTGAGTGTTTTAAAATTACTCTGGAGTATTACTCAGCCGTTAAAAGAATACATTTGAATCAGTTCTAATGAGGTGGATGAAACTGGAGCCTATTATACAGAGTGAAGTAAGCCAGAAAGAAAAACACCAATACAGTATACTAACGCATATATATGGAATTTAGAAAGATGGTAACAATAACCTTGTGTACGAGACAGCAAAAGAGACACTGATGTATAGAACAGTCTTATGGACTCTGTGAGAGAGGGAGAGGGTGGGAAGATTTGGGAGAATGGCATTGAAACATGTAAAATATCATGTATGAAACGAGTTGCCAGTCCAGGTTCGATGCACAATACTGGATGCTTGGAGCTGGTGCACTGGGACGACCCAGAGGGATGGAATGGGGAGGGAGCAGGGAGGAGGGTTCAGGATGGGGAACACATGTATACCTGCGGTGGATTCATTTTGATATTTGGCAAAACTAATACAATTATGTAAAGTTTAAAAATAAAATAAAAAAATAAATAAATAAAATAAAATAAAATTACTCCCAAGGTTATTAAGAATCTACATTAAGAAAGTGAAAGTTGCTCAGTTGTGTCCGACTCTTTGTGACGCCAAGAACTATATAGTTCATGGAATTCTCCAGGCCAGAATACTGGAGTGGGTAGCCGTTTCCTTCTCCAGGGGATCTTCCTAACCCAGGGATTGAACCCAGGTCTCCCACACTGTAGGTGGATTCTTTACCAGCTGAGCCACCAGGGAAGCAACAAATGCAATAAAAATATGTATCATATAAAATAATATTTCTTAGTAAATAGTATGAGGTTATCAGCAGTGTCTGGTTCTGAATACTTCATTTCAAAGTGAATGATGATTTTTAGCAATGTGTATCTGTGTCCCTTACACTTTTCCTATTCTGCCTTTTCTCATTTTCCTTTTTTTTAAATATTATGTACTATATTTTTAGTCTCAAACACACTATATATTATATATATTTAATTTTATATATATATAAATATAAATGTTTTAAAAAGTAAAAAAAAAAAACAAAAAAAAAAACAATGAATGATGATGTAGGTTGCCAAAATATCAAATCACTTTGTTGTGTACCAAGTGCTCATATAGTGTTATAGACAAATTATACTTACGAAAATAAATTCATAGAAAATCAGATTTACAGTTACCAGAGGAGGGGTGATAGAGGGAAAATTAGATGAAGGAAGCCAAATGGTATAAACTTCCAGATATACCAGTACTATGAGAATAACATACAACATGGTCAATATAATTAACACTGCTCCGTTAATACATGAAATTTAAGTAAATCCTAAGAGTTCTCATCACAAGGAAAATAACTTTTTTCTATTTCTTTAATTTTATATCTATATGAGATGATGGATGTTTGCAAACTTACTGTGGTCATCAATCCCTTCATGCAGCACGTAAGCCAAGCCATTACGCTGTACACCTTATCCAGTGCTATATGTCAGTTATATCTCAATAAAAGCGGAAAAAAAGAAATGAGGAAAACTTGACTGAGAGAGCTATTAAAGACAAGAATCATTAAAGGAGGTTGCAATATCTACTTTTCCGAAGGGCGCTAAGCACCAGGCTCCTCTGTCCATGGGATTCTCCAGGCAAGAACACTGAAGTGGGTTGCCATGCCCTTCAGTAGGGGATCTTCCCGACCCAGAGATCGAACCCTCATCCCTTACATCTCCTGCATTGGCAGATGGGCTCTTTACAGCTAGTGCTACCTGGGAAGCCCTCATCTTCTATAATCTTTGCAAAATCCCATTAGGAAACTAGAGACAAACACTGAATAAAACTAGTTAAATTTCAGCCACTATTAAGACCCAGAGGGATGGAATGGGGAGGGAGGAGGGAGGAGGGTTCAGGATGGGGAACACATGTATACCTGTGGCGGATTCATTTTGATATTTGGCTAAACTAATACAATTATGTAAAGTTTAAAAATAAAATAAAATTTTAAAAAAAATAAAAAAATAAAGAAAGCTGCTTTGTGAAAAAAAAAAGAGTAGTATATCATATGCATGTGTATAAAAAGAAAAATTCAAATACTAAGGAGAAAAAAAGAAAAAAAAACAAAAGTATCTTAAAGGCCAATAATGTTACTAAAATGACACACACAAAAAAGAACTATAGAGAAGTTACCAAAAAAACGGAGAAAAGAACTGAGGTTACCCAGTGTTTTTTACATCCTTAGAAACAGTGTAAGTTAAATATAAACAAATGAATAGCACACATACATACTCATATACCCACTCAGTTGGTTCATTTAATAAATGCAAGGAAAAAAGGAATGATGATAAACTGGAGAGTAACTAAAATAATACCAGAAGAGTAAAGTATCTAGGAACCAAGTTAACTAAAAGGTTAGAAAATGAGAAGTAAGTCTCAAAAAAGAGCTACCATGTCATATAAGAAATTAACGTTGAAAGTAATGAGGAAGAAAAATAACTTTGAAATAAAAACTTTTAATAATGTGAGTTGTTCAAAAATGGACAAAGTTGTGTCTTAAGTAGTAATCTTCCTTTATTCCTTTTAAAGAAAGCATTGAAATAGGGGCTAGATGACCATCTCTTACTGAAGATGTTGTAATTCTAGCATTTTTCTTACATTTAGAATGAACTATAAGTAACCCTACATACTATGTGAAACACTCATTAAATAATAGAGGATGACAACTAGACTAATTCTTAGAAATTACTTAGAAAAAGTTAGATCTTGACTCAACGTGAATTTGGTCTGTAAGTTTCTTTTTATATATAGCACACTGAAAAATAATAAAAATGCATGCTAGTGGTCAGAAATCCTATCTACTACAACTATTTCAGATTTGAGATGAAGTCTATGGCTGCATATTTAGCCATCAAATGGTCTGCTTTTATTTTCCTGTTAAATTAAATTAGCTTGCAGTTCATGTGGTTCAAAACAGATCTCTTCTCAGGACAAGCTCTCATCATCATAAAATTCAAAGAGGCTGAACATAAGAGAGAAAATAAATGATGGTAAAAATACTAGAACACTATTTGACATCACTGAGTATTCATTAAGCAGCTATTAGTGAGAACTGCCATACTAAGTATTATAGAGATTTAAAGGACCCTAAAAATGCTGATAATCAAACCAGAGGAGGCCTTTCTCTTGATACACTTACATATGAAATAAACACAAATACTTCACCTACATCCATGCTCACTGTTAGCAATGACCTAGAGAACCCTGCAATTAACCTTTCTATCGGATCATGGTCTATGGCATGTGGCCAAGCACATGGGAAGAGTTAGGCAAAATTTTGTTACATGTTTGAAAAGAATGGAAGCATTAAAGTTAAGCCATCCATCATTCTTTTAAACCTCCCATAATTAAGAAACAATTTAACTTGCAAAGATTTACTATGGAAAACTTATGTTAAGAAGAAAAGACCATAAGATGAACAAGCACAGAAGAAATAACTTTTCTATAATATCCATCATCTGGAAGTATTTAAGAGTTCTACTGTCCTTCATTGATTAATACACACACACACATATATACATATATGAAAAAAGGCCAGTCAGCAGTTCTGTGACAATTACTAGAATAAAGTAAAAAATTAAAACTTAGGGTCTGGGAAGTCCAAAAGTTAAGACTCTATGTCTAAGAAATGCTAAATTATTTTCAGAAGTGAGCAGAACAAAAGGTTAGATACAAGTAATGAATGATGAGACACGAGGGAAAATTAACAATTTTACTTGTATCTTAAAAATCTCAGTTCCAGTTCATTTCTTCTTTTAAGGTGTAAATGTAAGTAAAATGTGCTGCCTAATACAATATAGAAAATGCTACCAAAGATAGAGAAGAAAATTAGAGTCTTAAAATTTTCCATTATCACAAAGGTCAACCTATACACCCAGGAATGACTGGCATGGGCCACCAAGCTTAAACTTACCAGTGAAGAGACTGATACTTCAATTCTGTATAATACGGACAACTCTACTACCAAATGAGCCCGATGGATTAGGTGATCCTTATAACTGTCACCTTTTTAAATTCCACAATCCTTTGCCTTTTGCCTCTCTGCATTTCCCCACTGGCAGGTTTAAGCCCAATGGCACATGCCAGTAGTTTTTGTGTGTGTACACTGACCTTTGTGATAATGGAAAATTTTAGACTCTAATTTCTATCTTCTCTGTTGCAGAAAGGCAAAAGACAACTAACTGGGAGTATAAAAAGTTAACAGTATCAGGGTCATCCAATCAAAGTGGTTCATCTGGAAATGAGAGTCCTTATTATGGAGGAGGGCTTCCCTCCTAGGTCAGCTGGTAAAGAATCCACCTGCAATGCAGGAGACCTGGGTTTGACCCTTGGGTTGGGAAGATCCCTTGGAGAAGGGAAAGGCTACCCACTCCAGTATTCTGGCCTGGAAAATTCCACGTGATGTACAGCCCATGGGGTCACAAAGAGTTGGACACGACTGACTCACTTTCACTACTACGGAGCAACTTAAGTGCCGTTTTCTCCTCATATGACCTCACTGTGTGCACTCTCATTGAGGAATAAGACAAAGTTGAATGATTAAAGACACAAATGACCTAATAAATAAGGGTGAGTAATTTGATTCTAACGAGTCACTGGTAGTAAACACTCACACACACACATAGGGGTTCTTTTTTCCTTTGCCAATGGCAACAGATTGCAACACCACAAATGGCCTTCTGTCACTCCACATACAGAGACTAACATTGAAGAACTATTACATGACATAGTCCAAACGGTATCACCCAGAATTAGTGAACTACAGGCTCAATTCCCAGAAGAATATTACATAACAGTGAAATAAACACAAGATGGTTTTAGGGAAAGGAAAAATACTTCTTAAATGCCAGGTAAAATGTACAAAATTGACTTTCATAGAAGAAGGAAAAATTCTTGTTTCTTCTAACTTGTATTCTCATGTTTATATCCTATGCTTTGTCTACTTCAACAATTCAACCCAAAATATTTCTAGAGTATGGACTGGAATACAGAAGAAAAGTTCTATTTGCCTAGACAAATATGCAATCCTTCTTCTAAGAGAAGATTCCAATTAGAATCTTCTCTAATTTTTCCTATCTCTAGTCAATATTTCCAGTATAGTACTTGGAAATTTACTAACTAGTAAGACTCCCCTTTTCATTCTTAGAAACAACAAAAGGTCAAAACAGTTCTTCTCATTTGTAGAAATAAATTTATATGCCCAAGATGGAGTCATGCCTGCCCAGAATGCATGTCATCAAACCAAAACTTAGACAACTTTTATGTTCCTGTAAATGCTCTGCTTGGCTGGAAATTTGGTTATGTCCAGTCAGCCATCCTCAAATGCCAGGCCAATTTCAGGCCTTCTCACTCCAAACTAGGTTGACTATGTGACCCCAGCCATTGAATATCTCCTATGCTTTCCTGTTTTTTATTCTTTATGCCATAAAAGCTACCTAATTTCTGCCCCATTTTGCGATTCTATGAAAGGAGACTGTCCACTTCATAAAGTGTTAAAGTTTGTATAACCTAAATAGGCTTCTTTCATCTTTTTTTTTTTTTTTAACATCTTAACTTCAGTTTAATGTTATTTGAAGCAAAAACAGCAGGTTCTTGGTGGTCCTGAGGTAATGGAGCCACTCTCCACACACACGCAGGAAGTTGAAATTTTACTGTCCTGGACATACACAGTAACTTGTTACAAATAGGTCCCAGAGGCCACAACATTTTAGAACCATCACCAGAGCACCATCTAATCAAGAGGGTTTTTGTTTGTTTGTTTGTTTGAGATTTTCTAGTAGTCTCTTAAAAACTCTGTGGCCGGACTTCCTCAGTAGTATAGCAGACAGGAATATGCCTGACAATGCAGGCGGCAAGAGTTCAATCCCTGGTCCAGGAAGATTCCACATGCCACAGAGCAACTAAAGCCCAGGGGCCAAAACTACTGAGCATGCACCCTGCAAACACTGAAGCCCATGTGCCTGGAGCCTGTGCTCCACAACACGAGAAGGCACTGCAACGAGAAGCCCACGTACCACAGTGAAGGGTAGCCCCACTCGCTGCAACTAGAGGAAGCCTGCGTCCAGCAAGGAAGACCCCGCACAACCAATAAAGAAATAAAAACAAACATCTCTGAGGCCCTCAAAGAGGTAATGAGCATTACAGGCCCCTGATTCTAGGGTGATGTGAATAGAGTATGTGGACTGCACATGTGTGTTAACTAAATGCCTTTCCATTTTACATAAATTCTCCATGAATAAAGCATAATTTTCCTCAAAGAATTTGAGCTACTGCTAGAGATTTAGGTTTTCTTACATGTCTTAAGGTTCTACTGTCCTAAGGTTTATACATTTTTAGCAACTAAATGTTCTCTGAGTGGAAAATTTTCATCTTCATTTCTAAAATGAAGAATTAGAGAAAGCATAACCAGCACATTCAACTCAAGAAAAAAATTTAAAGGGGGAAATTTCCCTTTAGACAAAATTTGCTCACTCATATTATTTAATATATACCTACTATATCAAGTATTATGCTCAGTAATGGAAATACAAAGATGAGTACCATCTGCTCACAGAGGAGAGAGAGAGAGCTGAAGTTCATATAAGTCTATTAGAATCCTTAAGGAAGTGAGAAGAATCATCCTGCATAATGGAAATTAATGACGTCCATTATTTGCTTCTGGGAATAGGCACTATAATCCTTCAGTCTGATTCAACATGTCACTCTGAAGTATACTGGGCTCTTCAAATTTGCTGAGTCACACCTTTACTGTTCAGTTAATCAAAATGTTTCATCCTCCAAACTTTCACTCCTGCTTCTTTTGGGGACAGAAAAAGCAACAAAATATTTATCTATAGCAGAATACTTGCCCACATCAATACAACTTGAAAGAGATTTTCCACAATGGAGACTATCATGATCCCTTTAAAATGCAAGCATAACAGAAAATTCAATTCCTGATTCTACATGTCAGAGGAGCAACATTTTCCCCTCCAATGTTAAATGTTAGGTCAGATCAATTCCTTGAGGGAATTCTTGTTTCTCTAAAAACTCAGTAAAAGTAAAAACACAGCATTTAAAAGAGTACAGTTTTAAATATTTTCCAATACAATAATCTTACCACTAGTCGGTATAAATTTGATTGGCTGCCAGAGGCATGTTAAGCCATGGGTTTCTAAGACTCTGAAGACCACACAAGAAACCCCAAAGAACTCATTACCAAACAATATAAATCAAGCTACATTTTGCCAAATAGATAAACTAAATGTTTTACAGCAACTTCAGTGAGATCAGTAGATTCAGCCTACTTGATGGTTAAACATGCATAGGACTGTGGGCTACAAGATGCTAACAAGAAAGGAAATATTAGGAATATTGAATCAGAAGAAACGATAGAATTTATCGGTTACAAAAGTTAAGGGTTCAGAGAAATAACCATGACGAATCTAAGCCGAGTGATGAAAGGAATGAAAATAAGGCAAGGATCTGGTTGTTAAAGTAAAATCTGAAACTTTGGCAAAGATAATGGAATTAGCATCTGGTCTTTGTAATGAAGTGTTTGAGGCTGACCCACTCGTGGAATGAAGCATAAAAATCAGGAAATGCATGAATGAAGAGTTTAAATTGAAATTACATACAAAGTCCTTAAGAAAATGCCCAAGCTGTTATCTGTCATATACTACTTTCAGAAAATCCCAGTGGTCGTCTCAAGCTTAGGAGCGCCTAGCATGTCCTCGCCCTCTTTCATGGCCTCGTACATTGTTTCACACCTACCCCTTTACATTAAAAGTGGTTTACACGTTCAAAAAAGAAACAAATAACAGGCCCCAAATGAAGTCACTTGTGCTGAGCTGCAGGTCAACAAATCAAGACAATATTAATTATAGTTTCAGCCTATCCAAAAATGCAACCTTTAACCAGTCAATCTGGAATTAAGTGATTGGCGCTAGTGAAGTAATCTGCCTGACAGATCCAAGTCTTTCCCCCAAAGGAAAGTGACCTTGCCTGAAACAATTCACTTTTTGCTGAAAACTTCCCTTTTCTGCCTCCTCCTGTCTAGTCTCTAAAAGCTTTCCATTTTGTACATTTCCTAGGACCAACTTTCTACTTGCTAAATGAGATGCTGTCCAACTCATGAATCACTGAATAAAGTCAATTGGCTCATTAAATTTGTTCAGTTGAATTTTTTGTTAACAACATCTCCACTTTTATCTTTTCTTCCATTTCACTGATTCTCAAATTGCCTATTAAATCTTTCCATCTGGATTTCAAGCAGTACTTCAAACGCAACATTTTTTAAAGGTCAACTACTCCTCATATTCCTCAACCATATATGACTAGTTCTATGAGCAGCATCTTCATTTTCATTTCTTACTAACTCAAATATTCATTTGGTTTCAAAATCAAACAATTCAAGAACTGCCCTGTCTTTTGCATCTGCTCTTTATGTTCCTTTCAGTAATAACTGGTAATTCTGGCTCTCATTACCTCTTAGTTTGATTACTGAAATGGCCCTAATTTGTTTCTCATCTGATTGCTTTCTGTATGCTTCCTTTCTAATCCTTCCCAAATACTACATCAAGATTATACTGTCAGCCCATGAGATGACTATGGAATATCCTTGTTGAAAAATCATCCAAAATTTCCTTTTACTTAACACAACATACTATTTTGGCTAGATATGAAGGGTTCCCAACAATTGGTCTTCTCTAGTTTGTTTTTTCTTTCTTATTTTCTGCAACACGCCCATGCATAAGTCACATTATAACCAAACTAGGCAAAGAGGACACAGTTGAAGTGACAGTGCAAGCACACACAGACAAGCAGGATTTCACCTCAATGCTTGTACTTTCCCACCTTAGTAGCTCTACCTGGTAGCAACTTTCTAGGCTAGAAACATCTCCCTCAAAAGTTAATCTCCTCACAGAAGCCTTGGCCATTCATGATGAAAAGCAAAGTCTTCCCCTTACTTAAATTGCTAAGACAGAAGTTACAGAATAGTGGTTAAGAAAATGGATTTGGCATGCCAATTATCTGAATTCTAAAGCTAGTTCTGCCAATCACTAGATGATCCTCAACAAGTTACTTTCTCTATAAAACCACACTTTTTTTTAACCTGTAAAATGGGAATAACAACTGCATTTTAAGGACTGTTGTGAGACCTAATTGTAACAGCACCAGGTAAGTAGCCATAATTACCAATCATCAGCATCTTCATCGTTATCATTTCCTGTTCCCTCTTGTAGTATAATCACGATTATACCATATACCACAATGCAATGTGACATCAGAAAAAATGCACTTGGCACTACATCTTGCACTTGCATAAATGAATGAATCTACAGGTATGAAATTAATAAGGCAGACTTAAAAATAAGTCTTAAAAAGATGGCAAAAATACAGCTGCACACAGAAAAGATAACAGAAGGAAATATAGCTTGAAAGAGCAGGGCTCTAAGGAAAAAATTTTACCAAGCCCAAGAGTGTAAACTGGTTGCCAGAAAAGCTTATGAGACTGTAAATGCATAGCTGACTGATCAATGAAGTTGTAATTTCATGGAAGTGCTCAGTGTAGAACTACATATTAAATGTGTACTGATTAAATTGAAGATGTCAAAATAAGAATGGCTAAGGACTTAAAAATAAAGCCAAATGAGAAGTTTCCAAACAAAAGAAATGGTACAATTAAGTTGAAAGTGAAAAGCTTAAGTACAGATAGGACCATTGCCTTGAAATATTTGAAAGACTGTCACTTGTAAAAGGGAATAGCTGTTTTCTGTGTGGCTTCATGGGGGAAAGCTTAATACAGGAAAAAATGTAATGGAAAGAAACTTTTGCTCAATAAAAATAGAGCAACTATTAATGATGCCCAGGAATATATCAGCCTATATTACAGAGTAGTGAGTGCTCCATAAACATAAGCATTCAAGCAGAAACTAGACAACACTGCCAGAGAGGTTTGGAAATGTATATACAATACATATATCCTAAGTACTATGTAGTTAAGTTCCCACACATTTTAAGGAAAAATATTATCACTATATTGCATTGAGACTAGGGAATAAATGAAGGTATTGGTTTGATATGTCTGTTAAAATTTGAGTTCCCAAAGAATGATAAAATTGGGTATTTAATGTGATCTCAATCAAGTAAATCACATATTTTGGATTTAAATATAAAAATTAAAAATAAAAACTTTTTCTAAGGATAGAAGCTTTAAGTGATGTTATTGTTTCTTAAAATTTGTCTCTAATTATAAAAAATGTTCTAAATCAGTCACATTTCTTGCATAAAACAAACACCTAATTCTCAATATTTTTCTACAGGCTTGTAAGATATTTAAAAAAGAAACAAGGGAGAGTAAAAGAAATGAAAAAAAGGACAGAAGAAAACAGACCAAGCCAGTCAAGGATTTATCATCTTATGTGCTCACTGATTTCAACAAGCCTAGTAACAACTTTTATCACATATAAAAGACAGCCTCCAAAATTTTATCATACCTATCTTTGACAAAGCTATTCAACATGATCCAGAAAAAAATATCCAACAGGTTAAGTTAATAAAATTCCATTTGATTTTAGTTATATCTGTATTACATATCAATTTGATGTCACTTTTTTTTAATTTTATTTTATTTTTAAATTTTACATAATTGTATTAGCTTTGCCAAATATCAAAATGAATCCGCCACAGGTATAAATACCCCTTCCATTCAAAAGAATTAGTTAAATCTGTTGACTTTTTCCAGCAAATGTACAAGCTGTAATATATGCAGATTTTCAGTTTGGCCATTAGTCTAAAGTAATTCCTTACTTCCTATGGAATCTTTCTTTAATTTCCAAGAAACTTAAGGATTCATGAATCAATGTTCTCCATACAATCAGACTTACAGAGAGATGCAGGTAAAATAACATCCAATAACAGCTAGTCTAAGACAACTACAATAACTGATTTTGTTTCTAATGTGTTTCAGTGAGATGTAGCAGCCACTGAGAAAGAAAAACTAAGACATCAACAATCCCTTTAAATTTCTGATATGTTTAAATAGCTTTAGGAAGCAGAACATGCTATAGAAAACGTCAAACAAACCTTGCAAAACATACTCGGTAATTTTGCTACAGCAAGGATCCAGATTCATGTTATAAAGGGTACATTCATTCAGATAAATGTATATGAGCTCTTACCCTGGAATTTTTTAAAAAAAAATGTACTTTGAGTTTCTAAGTAATTTGCAACTTCAAATCTGCCCTTTGTTCGAAATAACTGAAACAATTTTTTCCCAGAGTATTCCTTGTAAAATATCTATTTATACTTATTTTTCCTATTTGTATTGCTTCTAAGACTGATGATAAACTATACATAATAAAAGCTTAAGAAATATGTATGGTACGCAGCCAAATTATAAAACCTCACTAATTCATTTGAATATAATTTCTGTACAGGCAGATTTTTCTTTACCACAATGTTTAGAAGTACTCATCTAGAAGTAGCACCTAGAACTACTCAGTTCAGTTCAGTCACTCAGTCGTGTCCAACTCTTTGCGACCCCATGAATCACAGCACGCCAGGCCTCCCTGTCCATCACCAACTCCCGGAGTTCACTCAGACTCATGCCATCGAGTCAGTGATGCCATCCAGCCATCTCATCCTCTGTCATCCCCTTCTCCTCCTGCCCCCAATCCCTTCCAGCATCAGAGTCATACTCAGTAGGCGCTAAATAAGTATTTCCTACATTAACTGAATGAAAAGCATTTGATTTGTTTTATAAAAATCTGATTGAAAAATATAACATTTCCCATGCTTTTGGGCTTCCCTGGGGGATCAGACAGTAAGGAGTCTGCCTGCAATGCAGGAGACCCAGGTGAAAGATCCCCTGGAGAAGGAAATGGCAACCCACTCCAGTATTCTTGCCTAGCAAATCCCATGGATGGGGGAGACTGGCGGGCTACAATCCGCAGGGCCACAGAGTCTGACACAACTGAGCAACTTCACTCACTTAAAAGATTTTATGGACTTAATTTGAGGATCAAAATGTTATGTATGCAATGTTTTTTTCCCCCTAATAGTTCTGTTATTAGTGTAAATTAGTTAATTTCTATGTTCTTTAAAACTAGAACAGCTTTTAATGTGGAACTCATATAAACATGGTACCCTTGCCTTTTACATGAAAGACAAAATGTCATCCACAATATTGGAGAAGGAAATGGCAACCCACTCCAGTTTTCTTGCCTGGAGAATCCCAGGGACGGGGGAGCCTCGTGGGCTGCCATCTATGGGGTCGCACAGAATCCGATATAACTGAAGCGACTTAGCAGCAGCAGCAGCAGCATCCACAATAAGGAAAATCAAAATCTTCAAACAATTGATAGGAATCAATATAAGCTTCTTTTGATCATAGCAAAACATCCATTTTTACTTTTTTTAAAAAAATGGTGTGTAAGAATACAACTGAAACACAAAGACACAAGGAGGACAACAATACAAAAATGACAAGAGTCTATCTGAAGTGTGGCTCATGCCTTAGAAATCTCAAAACTCCCCAAAAGCCGTTTTCTAGGAAAGGTGAAGGAGGAGAGGGCTTAGTTGTTGCAAACTTCTCGGTGTCAGGCACTTTGTTCTTGAGGTCAAGTCATGGTCAGGAGGTTCCAGTAAACCTCCACCCAAAGAATGTTATTCCCTGTTCTGACAAAAAAGGGCAAGGCCCCAAGGCACAACTTTCCACCTGTGACATCCAGGTCCTGGCTAAGAGGAGGCAGATTTCAGCTGCCAGCTTCCTCAGACCCTGCTCAGCTGTTTCTGTGAAGGATCCAAGTGCCCAGGACCCAACTGGCCCCCAGGCAGCCCAAGTGGCGGGGGCAGGTCCCCCGGATGGCATGACGGCATCCTATGAAGGCTGCTACCGCCATTAGGTCACAGAGGCAGGGGTGGATAAGGGTCACCAGCAAGGCCTGGGCCTGGCCACTGGGTGGTCATGGCGAGGGTCCTGGAATCCTGCAGGACACAGTCCTCAGCTTGCTCCCTGGGCCCCCCGGCTCACTCGCTTGCCCAAGATGAGGTGACCTGGAGGGCCCCGAGGAAAAGGCTAGGATTCGCCTCTTACCTCTCTCCACCTGAGATCTTCACTCTGTCAGACTTGACTTGAATGTGCCCACTAACAGTTGCTCATGGACAGTTCCTCACTTGAGGGAGGGGCACACGGGGCCCTGACCAATGGCTGAGGAGACCATTAGTGGTCTCTAACAGTTGCTGGTAATGGTATAGCAAGGTATGGCATGCAGTGAAGGCCCATGTGAAGGGCAGCACATGGCTGCACTCTATTATAAGAACGACTGATTATACTTCCCTTGTCTCTCATTACATAGGTATAGATTTTGATTATAAACAACATTTTCTCTTTGTATACAAAACAAAAGTTAAAATCATTACATAAAAAGCTGGCTTAAAACTCAATAAAAAAACAAAGATCATGGGATCCAGTCCCATCACTTCATGGCAAACACACACAAAAAAGTGGAAACAGTGGCAGATTTTATTTTCTTGGACTTCAAAATCACTGCGGACGGTGACTGCTGCTGCTGCTGCTAAGTCGCTTCAGTCGTGTCCGACTCCGTGCAACCCCATAGACGGCAGCCCACCAGGCCCTGCCGTCCCTGGGATTCTCCAGGCAAGAACGCTGGAGTGAGTTGCCATTTCCTTCTCCAATGCACGAAAGTGAAAAGTGAAAGGGAAGTCGCTCAGTCGTGTCCGACTCTTCGTGACCCCATGGACTGCAGCCTACCAGGCTCCTCCATCCATGGGATTTTCCAGGCAAGAGTACTGGAGTGGGGTGCCACTGCGGACAGTGATTGCAGTCACAAAATTAAGATTTGCTTGCTCCTTGGAAGAAAAGCTATGACAAATCTAAACAGCATATTAAAAAGCAGAGAAACCACTTTGCTGACAAAAGTACATCTAGTCAAAGCTATGGTTTTTCCAGTTGTCATGTATGGATATGAGAATTGGACCATAAAGAAGACTGAGCACCAAAGAATTAATGCTTTCGAATTCTGGTGCTGGAGAAGACTCTTGAGAGTCCCTTGGACTGCAAGGAGATCAAATCACTCAATCCTAAAGGGAATCATCTCTGAATATTCATTGGAAGGACTGATGTTGAAACTGAAGCATCAATACTTTGGCCATCTGATACAAAGAGCCGACTCTTTGGAAAAACCCTGATGATGGGAAAGACTGAGGGCATGAGGAGAAGGGGACAACAAACAATGAGACTGGCTTGATGGCATCATCAACTCAATGAACATGAGTTTGAGCAAACTCCGGAGATAGTGAAGCAAGCACAAGGAAGCCTGGCATGCTGCAGTCCATGGGGTCTCAAGAGTCGGACACAACTAAGCAAATGAACAGCAAAGCTTTCCAAGTTTCTTCAGAAAGAGACTCGTCATATAATTCTCAGAGTTTTAGCTCCTCCAGAGTGGAAAGAGATTAAGGTAAAATACATGGAAAGGACTAGCCTAATTTAGAAAATACACAAATTATACAAATCCATTCCACAAGCTCGTCTATGAAAGATAAAAGATAGCCAAAAGACATACTATACATCCCAAGCATGGGATCTCTATGCTTTTTCCTCAGTCACCAATCCAGAGTAAAATAACGTGAAAAGATTATTTTTTATCTATCACTCACCCCAGAGATGAATCCCCAACTCACTCTCACGTTCCAGTCCCCAAATCACTAGGCTCCTGGCAACTGACAGGACCGATTATACGTACAAAATCCACTCCTACCTCCAACCCCTATCTGTGCCCAGAGACCATGGGTTCATAAAGCAAGAAAAAATGGAAATAAGTGTTTGTGAGAAGGTCTAAATGCAATAAAACATCTTTTTAAAATCTATTTCTAGCTTCATTTATATCCTGTATGTTTATACCATTTCTGTGTTGGTTGGTTGTTTTTTTTCCCATTCTGTGGCACCAACTCAACATCCATTTCCCCTATAGAAATCACCTCCTTGAAAATGAGTTCCAATGTCACGTTCTCCTTAAACCCACCAAAACCACACCATGACGACTGAAGCATTCTTTCTTCTGTGCAGTCAAAAAGCTAGCAGCACTGATTTTACTCTCCTCTGCAGTGTGAGCTGTATAATACATAATGAATCTCTTCCCAACTAGGTTATGATGGCACTGAAAGCAAGATCTGAGGCTTCTGAGGCTTTTTCTTTTATCTTATAAAAAACCTAACATGATACAGAGGAGACATTCAAGAAAAATTTATTGAACCGGATTTGGAATTTTCTTCCAATGTATATTACTTATGCCACTGTGTGTTACCGATAACTAGCTGTTAATATTCTTTATTTCTCACCATAGATGCTTTCATTTACTATTTCTAAATATTAGCAGTTTTAAAAGTAAATAATTTCAGAGTCAATCATTTTCTTTCAGGGTAGAAAGTCAACTGAGATACCTTTCTTTTTTCATTAAAATAAATTGGTGAGTAATGGATTAAAGAGAATAAGAAATCTTGAAAGCAGTGGCTAAAACCAAATGGAGAGAGAGATTATATAAAAGCTTAGGAGTAATTTAATATAGTAATGGCAAAAACTTTTGGCTTATACAAATTCACATTTGGGAAAAAGAAAGTTGATTATAGAAAACCTATACACAAAAATGTTAAGAGAAAAGAAAAATGTATCTAATACAAAATAAATCGAAACTAATTAGAAACTCTACTTGGTAAAAGGCTCAAAATATCTGAACAAAACAGACAAGAAGGGATTACTTAAATAGTAATTTTTAATTGCATTTGAGATGCAGCAAATAGCAGCAGAAAGAATACTGGACTAAATTAAATAAAAGACTTACTACAAGCTTTGCCTCCAGTAGTTATAGAGGGCCTCCTGGTATTATAGAGGGAGATTAGTGAATATCTGAACAATAAACAAACAAATGGAAGAACTGAGAGTGTATAATGCTTGATGATTAATGTATTTGATCTTCCAGTTCAGTTTCCATATCTATAAACCAACAACAATAATTCCTTCCTTATCTAGGAATTTTAGAGATTAAATAAGATTTTAAACATAAAAGAGCTTTTAAAACTGCAATGTACAAATAAAAGTCATTTTATTGTAATTAATTTATTACCATACAATACACAGAAATAAAATTATATTGTCAACTATTTTCCAAACAAGAATAATAACAAAAATTCTGGAAAAAAATTTTTAAAGATACATGTACATTAATCAAATTACCATCCACTTCTTTTTCAAAAGCATTTCAAAAAACTTCATGTTGTTTTAGGTAATTAATCATCTCTGAGTTTTCTAGAGTTTTAACAAAATTTCACTTCAATTTATATTAACAGATTCTATTGTTTTTTAATCTCCAGAGAAGCCACAATCCATTTTTTAAAGACTAACGCTAGAGATGTCAATTTCTACATCCAAATAAAATTTATTCACGTCTTTATTAACTATATCAAATAAAACTTGACATTTCTTAGAGCCCATTGTAAGTTAAGAATGGGCTACTCAATTTCAGATAGCTACCCATATAAACTGGGTAATTCTGCTTTTAATTTTTCATCTATATTTTAAATAGTTTTACTCACAAATATTCACATGAATTCAGACAATTGCTTTCTACCTAAATCTCATTCTAAACCTATGAATTAGGGTGACTCCAATACTTTTATGCCAATATTCTGCCACTAGTTTATTTATGACATATTTATGACATCCTAGAATAAGATCCCTGGGTTGGACAGATCCCCTGGAGAAGGGAACAGCTACACACTCCAGTATTCTCTGGCCTGCGGAATTCCATGGACTGTATAGTCCATGGAGTTGCAAAGAGTCAGACAAAACTAAGCGACTTTCACTTTCAGAATAAGTTTAGTCTGGATATTTTGTGTTTGTTAGTTACTCCAGCGAAGGTGAATTTTGCCTCATATGATGCTACTCCATGTACCTTCATTCAATTTCACTACACATTCAGAGGTCATGTATTATTTATCTAAGGTCCAAGAATAGATATATGGAATATTAATTACATAGAATCACAAAAAATATACATCACCTCCCAGATTAACCTTCTGGTGCATCTAAGTTTCAGTTCAGTTCAGTTCAGTGGCTCAGTCGTGTCTGATTCTTTGCGACCCCATGAACCGCAGCACGCCAGGCCTCCCTGTCCATCACCAACTCCCGAAGTCCACCCAAACCCATGTCCATTGAGTCAGTGATGCCATCCAACCATCTCATCCTCTGTCATCCCTTTCTCCTCCTGCCCTCAAACTTTCCCAGCATCAGGGTCTTTTCAAATGAGTCAGCCCTCTGCATCAGGTGGCCAAAGTATTGGAGTTTCAGCTTCAGCATCAACCTTCCAATGAACACCCAGGACTGATCTCCTTTAGGATGGACTGGTTGGATCTCCTTAGAATCCAAGGGACTCTCAAGAGTCTTCTCCAACACCACAGTTCAAAAGCATCAATTCTTCGGTGCTCACCTTTCTTTATAGTCCAACTCTCACATCCGTACATGACTACTGGAAAAACCACAGCCTTGACTAGATGGACCTTTGTTGACAAAGTAATGTCACTGCTTTTTAATATGCTGTGCAGGTTGGTCATAACTTTCATTCCAAGGAGTAAGCGTCTTTTAATTTCATGGCTGCAGTCACCGTCTAAGTTTACATTTGGTGTATATGTCACAGATGAAACTTAAACTGCACTATATCTACTTTACCTCACAGAGGTAGCACTCACACATGATATGAAAAGGAAATGATATTTTCCCACCAATCAACACTGAACCAAAGGGAACTAGTTACCTTTTTTTTTTTTTTTTCCTGCTCCATATGAACAACACAATTTAGAGGCTGTTCCTAGGAACACTCTGCTTTAAGCTTCTCTGCACCTCCAGTCGTCTGTCCAGGAGTTAATGGTCTGGAAACTAATAGTTAAAGGCACTGGGTAAACTACCTAATTAAAGAAACCCTGGGTGAATCCTTCCACAAAGAGAAAAATCATTTGCCAGTGAACACAATCCTTACATGGTATTTCATAGGTTTAAAAACTGTTATGCTGAGTCATGCAGCACATTTGTATTCTAGACCATTTCTGTTAATTATTTAGAATTTGAAGGTCAACCTTCCCATTCCTGTTTGCTTCAAACAACCTCTCAATTGGTCCTACATATTAAGAGTTTGTTTTGAACTGAAAGAGGTTTTGTGCTACCATAAAATCATGGGTAGATCTTTTAGGAATGGATAAAACATATACACAATCCATGGATTTAAGAAAGGTGTGGGTATATATATCCATGTGTGTATATATACGTGTGTGTCTATACATACATATATATATTCACATTTTCAATTCTTCTCTCCAAAGGAAATAAAATAAGTAGAAATGCCAAATACTGAGGATAAAATAAATAGAAATGTGAAATACTATCATCTGAATACTGATTTCCCCTTGTGGGCAAGGTGAAGAGCACTTTCAATTGTAGTTGCTAAGCAAAATCACAGACATCACTCTTAAGTGTTAGACTTAAGTAATTTTTAAGCATTGCTTGTGTGACTAATTGAGTCAATTCTTCTTACATTAAAAAAAAATGCTAGTGATAGAAATAAAGAAACAGACTTTTCTGTATCTTTGATCATTTGTGAACCACTCAGAGTGCTGCTATCTGACAATATTTAATACAACTGCACAAAATAAAAGACTTCCTTCCAATTTTCCTGGTTCTTCCCTCCCCCTGCCCTCCTCCTACAGCACTTTGTTTATATTTTATGATGGCTGAATCTTCATGTGTCTGCTTCTCTGTCTCCCTCAACAGACTGCATGTGCCTCAAAGAGAGGAACCACGTTATTCATCTATCTCTATGGTATCACTGACTCGATGGACGTGAGTCTGAGTGAACTCCGGGAGTTGGTGATGGACAGGGAGGCCTGGCGTGCTGCGATTCATGGGGTCGCAAAGAGTCGGACACGACTGAGCGACTGATCTGATCTGATCTGATTGTCCCAGAAGTAGCACAAAATAATCCCTCAATAAACGGCTAATGTGTTTTAATTTCAAAGAGCATCACTGAAGACAGCATCCAAAGACAGAGCTTAGGGGAAAAAAAAAAAAAGGGAAACCAAATATATAAGGGCCACCTGCTGAATTTACATTGAGTCCCTTGTCAAGTCATAGATCTGGTCAACCTAATACAAGCCTATCGTTCTGGAGAATGCCAACTTTGTGGCTTCAAATGCAGAATTCATCATTAAAACCAAGTTTCAGTTAAAGAAACCTCTGGAAAACAAAGTCTTACTGTAATATCCACTTCTGAAATTTAAGACTTCAATTTAAATTTATATCATCTGATCAACAGTCATCAAATGAGCCCTTACTTTTTATATTAATAAAGGAATAAGCCAAGGAAAAAGTGGAATTTAAACAAATGTTTATTTAACCTATTACATCCCAGACAATGCCTGCCCTTTGTTATTAAAGTCAAAATTCAGTCATCACTGATTTATAAATTTCTCAGGGGCAAAGAAGTACACATTCTTTCATTATAAACTTCCAGATTTGTCTTTCAGGAATGTAGGTTCCAAGTAACAAAAATATCAAGGTTTGTCAAACAAAGAAATTCTCGAAAATTTTAGGGAAAAAGTCATTATGAACATTTTTCACTTTTTTAACATTTACAGACTCCTTAACTCTGTTTACTTTGATTTGGAACCCCCTCCTCTTGGCCAAAAATGGTTTCTGAAAAGCAGCCAATTTCCTTAATCTCATAAAAACATTTAATGCTATTGACCAATGCAATTCCTTCTAAAATTCTCTCCTCTACTATTCTGTAAAACTGTACTCCTTTTTCTGCTCTTAGAAGCTCATTTTCTCTATTTTCACTTCCTTCTTAAATCAGAAACCTTTTAACTATATTGTTTACTTTGATTTACCATCCCACAGAACTCAACTGTCTTATCTTGTCAACAAGAATGAATCCAATATTTGTTCCATCAAAAGAGTTTCTTTCCTATTTCCAGTTTTCCTATTAGCTGTATCTATCTGGATGCAATGATGTCATACCAGCCACTCATACTCAACATATCCAAAATTTAACATCTTTTTTCTTGTATATCTTACTTTTGCTAATGGTATCCACTCTTCCAGGACACCCTGGATCAAAAACACTCTCATATTTTACCCTGCATAAAGTCCTGTTGATAATACTTTTATAGTATTTCACACCTCTTTTCATTTCCTCTATGTTCCAGCTTCCATTAACAACATTCAGGCCCACATGGCTATAAACCAGGAATACCTTGGAAGCTCTTTAAAGCTCCCCATCGCCATACCATTTTAAGAATCCTACACTGTTGGACGATCCCTCCTACAGCAGATCCTCCTTAAAGGAGTTGTTCCTTACCACAAGATCTAAAACCCTTAGCTGCCATTTTTAACCTTCCACAATCCATGGTCATTCTGCCTTCCAGCATCATCCCTAAACTTTATCCATCAAACCAGGCAATTCACTTTTCTATACCTCATGCCTTTTCATTCCACATTCTTTGTCAAAATCAGTTTCATCCTTCAAGGAGAAAACTTTACAAGTTTCTTTGAATTCCTCACTTGGGAATCAGTTCTTCTCCTTTAAGTGCCTTCAGACTACTGCCTGATGTCCCTTATTACATTGGAAGCTATCCTCATCCTCGCCCTGCACATACAAGGTTCTTAAAACTCAGGGTCAAATATTTTGAAAGTTGTCCAAACCCTTGCCTCCCCTTTAAAAGTTTTAAAAATAAACACCGTTGATACAAAAATACATTACAAAAATATAGCCTGGTACCTAGCACTTCCATGCACATGTTTTCTAGGCATGCCAACGTGTGTTTCTGATTTAACCCCCTCTTTGTTGTTTAAAAATGATCTACAACCAACAGGGACAGCTCTAAGCCACACACAAACACATTCCACATTTCCCAGTAAATGCTAACAGGAAAAATGTGTTTGTATAGGATTCGACTCTACCAATCAAAAATCGACAAGGACAAACCCTGTATTCTCCCTACCCCTCCAAAAAGTGTGGGCATGACATTTTTATTATCTCGTCAATGAGAATAAATCATGCATTCCAAGTTCTGAAGTGTGGGAAGACTACAACTACTAAAATTGGAGGGGTGGTGTTAACAAGTACTGATTATTTTAAGAGCTTAAGTAAATTCTGACCTTTATACTTTTCCTCCAACTTAACAACAAAATTATGAGCTCTGAAAGTGCAACAAAGAAAACAACTTGAAAGAAAAGGAAGCCTGATGTCCAGCAGGCTGCCCAGTGCTGAGATCAAGTGCCCAGAGACACAGCTGAAAAGAGCAAAGACCATGCAGAGTGGGAGTTGTGAGCAACTCTGCAAGGTAAAAAGCCAGATGTTTCCTCCCACCTGGGACATGCCTGCTCCCCAGCATCCACAAGGGTCACAGGCCCCTTTGTTTGCCTTCTTATCAACTATGCTCTAGTGTGTTCCTGCTGCTGCTGCTGCTACTGCTGAGTCGCTTCAGTTGTGTCCAATTCTGTGCAACCCCATTGACGGCCTCCACCAGGCTCCTCCGTCCCTGGGATTCTCCAGGCAAGAAAAATGGAGTGCATTGCCATTTCCTTCTCCAATGCATGAAAGTGAAAAGTGAAAGTGAAGTCGCTCAGTCGTGTCCGACTCCTAGCGACCCCATGGACTGCAGCCTACCAGGCTCCTCTGCCCATGAGATTTTCCAGGAGTGGAGTGGCGTGCCATTGCCTTCTCCTACCAGGGGGCCAAGCACTGCACCTAGAGTTGAAGAGCATCATCTGATTCAATCTGCAAGCAGTCCTCAGTGAGGAAAACACGGTAGCTATCTACAGATGAAGGAACTGACGCTAGAGTGGTTAACAGCTTGCCCAAGGTCACACACAGCTAATACTTGCCATGTTCAATTTTTAACCTCTCTAATTCATCGCTACATAGATTATATTAACTTTTATTTGTTTGCATTTATTTACTTTTTTATTTACCATTATTATTACTTACTCCTATGTGCGTCTCATAAAAAGCCAAAGAACGTGACTCAACCTACAACTCCTGACAACTAGACAAGCCTGACTGAATGCTTTGCCACGATGCTCCTTCAGGCTCCTTTGTGATACAATCCCTCAGGCAAGGAACTCTGAGGGCTTCACCAGTCAGAACTGTTGAACTGTATTCTCCCACAAAAGATATGCTGGAGTTCAAGCTTCTATTGTCTCAGAATGTGAACTACTCTGAAGATAGACAGGGTCTCTACGGAAGTAATCAAGTTTAAATGAGGTCATTAGGGTGGGCCCTAATACAATATGACTGGTGTTCTTATACAAAAGGGGCAAATCTGGACACAGGACCACCCCACCCCCAACACACACAATCATGTGATGATGAAGACAGAGATCAGAGTGATGCTTCTGCAAGCTAAGGGATGCCAGACCTTGCCAGCAAATCCCCATAAGCTGGAGGAGAGGCATGGAACAGATCCTTCTGTCACAGCCCTCAGAAGAAACCCCCTCTGCAGACACCCTGATTTCAGTCTTCTAGCTCCAAAACCAGGAAACAATAAATATATTTTTCCTGTATCACCCAATTTGTGGTACTGTGCTATGGCAGCTCTAAAAAATTAATACACCACACTACTTCCTTAAAAGGCATGTGGCCACAGCATTGGCAAGTAAGAGACCATATTTCTATTCTACCTCTCCATGTATTCCCTAGGAAATGTCTCTTAGTATATTAAGCTCACTTCTCACCTCTGGGAAACAGCAGGGCACAACCTCTCTTCCTGTAATAAGTGGCTTGGAAGGGAGAGCCAAGTGGTTCCTGATCAAGGCAGGCTTTGCATCATCAGTCTGCACTAACCTGCTCTCTGGTTTGCAGAACTGAGTTCATTTTTCACCACTTAATGTATTTCTCATCAGTGTTATCAAGAGTATAATAAGTCTATGTAACTTTCAAATTTATAGATAGCTACTACTGATAAGTTAATTACCTAGTAGCAATTCTCCCACGGAAATATTTTTTAAGCTTGAATATCAGCTACACTGATGCAAAGGCTGGCAGAAGGGAGTGACCTTATGCTGTCTAGGGAGGGAATGGTATTTTTGGCTGGAGTTACGAATACTACATGAGCTTTTCTGAGTGCATCAACCAGAGCATCAACCATTGCTCTTCAAAGCAAAAGTTGGCCTGCATGTATCATTGCTTGGATTTGTTTCAAAGGTACATTTTCTTTACTTCTAGCTATTAGTTAGTCACAATTTCTGTAAGTAGCAAATCCTTATATCTTTTTACAATAAAAATTAGACAGGTTACATTACAAAGAATACTCTTGAAAATATGCTCTGTAAACAGAAATTTAGAGATAACCATATTACCTAGCCTGGAAAATCCCATGGACGGAGGAACCTGGTGGGCTGTGGTCCATAGCGTCTTGAAGAGTCGGGCACGATTGAGTGACTTCACTTTCAGTTTTCACTTTCATGCATTGGAGAAGGAAATGGCAACCCGCTCCAGTGTTCTTGCCTGGAGAATCCCAGGGACGGGGGAGCCTGGTGGGCTGCCGTCTATGGGGTCGCACAGAGTCAGACATGACTGAAGCGACTTAGCAGCAGCAGCAGCAGAGTACCTAGGGGGGCATCCCAGGTGGCACTAGTGGTAAAGAACCCACCTGCCAATGCAGGAGGCCTAAGAGACACGGGTTCAATCCCTGGGTAGGGAAAATCCCCTGGAGAAAGGCATAGCACCCCACTCCAGTATTCCTGCCTGTCCATTCTATCCCATGGAGAGAGGAGCCTGGCCGGCTACAGTCTATGGGGTCGCACGGAGTTGGACACAACTGAAACAACTTAGCATACACAGTACCTAGGAACTATAACGGAGAAGGCAATGGCACCCCACTCCAGTACTCTTGCCTGGAAAATCCCAGGGATGGAGGGGCCTGGTGGGCTGCAGTCCATGGGGTTGCTAGGAGTCGGACACGACTGAGCGACTTCACTTTCACTTTTCACTTTCATGCATTGGAGAAGGAAATGGCAACCCACTCCAGTGTTCTTGCCTGGAGAATCCCAGGGACGGGGGAGCCTGGCGGGCTGCCGTCTATGGGGTCTCACAGAATCGGACATGACTGAAGTGACTTAGCAAGCAAGAAGCAGCAGGAACTATAAGTGTCAGAGTATTTTATATAAATCGGAGAGGGCAGTGGCACCCCACTCCAGTACTCTTGCCTGGAAAATCCCATGGACGGAGGAGCCTGGTGGGCTGCGGTCCATGGGGTCGCCAAGAGTCAGACACAACTGAGCGACTTCACTTTCACTTTTCACTTTCATGCATTGGAGAAGGAAATGGCAACCCACTCCAGTGTTCTTGCCTGGAGAATCCCAGGGACGGGGGAGCCTGGTGGGCTGCTGTCTATGGGGTCTCACAGAATCGGACACGACTGAAGTGACTTAGCATTTTATATAAATCACATGATCCAATCTTCTCACTGAATCTAAAATGACTTAATATTGTCCTGGTTGTCTATATAAAACCTTCAAAAACATGCATTAAACATGTGAATAAAACAGTAAGCCATTGTCAGATAATTCAAAGGCTGATGAACTACAGACTGATATCTTAGAAAGTGAATTTACTGTACAATTCACAGAGGTCAAAAACAGAGCTACTGAGATATGTTTTCACGTAAGTTTTTGACATGACTTTTCTTTGTCTCCCTAGACTTTATTTCACACAGCAAGCGATATAAATGATGGCATTTGAAGGAGACAGTAATTCCAAAACAACCACGTCAGCACACCACATGGTCATGTCTATGAGAAATTCAGCCAACCTAGTCACTTTGACAGTCTGTTAAGGAGGTTAGTTGGGGACAGGCTAACCTGTCTGGTGAAGAAGGCCTATTTCTCTGAAGTCCATTAGAGTGATTATCTCATTTGTTATACTATAAAATAAGGACTGCCTTCATGAATTAAACAATGAATGAAAAGACAGCCTCCACCCCCCTCTCTTAAAAGTATAATTAGCAGCACATAATGTCGGGCTGCCGTCTATGGGGTCGCACAGAGTCAGACATGACTGAAGTGACTTAGCAGCAGCAGCAGCAGCAACATCACAGAAGCATCTAGGCTTTACAGGAAATAATATTTCATAAAATTATTTTCCAATTGTATAAATAAAAATTGCATAATAACTTGAGCATCTGTAATGTTATGAAAAATACCAATCAGTATTTCAGGAAACAAGGCAGGAAAGATAATAAACAATATATGAAGAATATAGTGTAAATAGTTTGAGTTTGAAAGGCAACTAAAAATGATTGTTTCAGAAACTCTGTTGATCTAAACCACAGCATGAACCAACCATGTAGCCTTTTTATAACACAGACATATCTTAAATTATAATTATTATTGTAGCTAACTTTTATTTTGGTCTGATTATATCTAACCAGATGATGACTTTAAAAGAATTTCACAGAATATTGAAATAGAAATGTTCATATCCCCATGTTATAGGTGAGCAAATTGAGGCTTAGAGGAACTGAGTAACCTGCCCAAGGTCATAACCAGTAGCTGGCAAGTTGCAGAACCTGCACTTATAACTCAAGCTCCCAAGGTAACTTCCTCTGGATTTTCAGAGCACTCTGATTCTTAACAGAACTGGACTGGAAAGAAAGGGGCTTGCCAGAAGCTTCAACCAAGGTTTAGACAAAGAGGCTGCTAAGGAGGATACTTTACCACCTCACATAAGGTCTCCAAAGGAAATGCTGAAACTGACCCAGGGTGGCCTTTCTGGGTTCAGTATGGCTTTGAGCAGCTAGCACCCCCAGATAGAGCCATATCCTCAGTAGGTACAGGAATCATCCTAGGGTCAGCCAAGGAAACCTCAACCACAGGGCAGAGAGGAGAGGACCACAGGGCAGGAGTCCTCCCTGGACTCCAAAGGTGCTTTTCTTTATTTGGTAACAAAAATCTCTGGCATTTGAGTGGAAAGTACATTCTTGATTAATATAAGTATTTATTAATAACTATCTTAGAGTGTGGAGAGACGGTCCTAGAGGGACAGGAAAAAGAAAGAGACTAAATACATTCAAGGTATACCGGTTAGGCTAGATGCTAAATATTGAGCAAAGTGTTTACAAATGCACTATCTATGTGCCGCCAATGTGAGCATTTTGTTGTTGTTGTTGGCCGGCGATTTCCTTGTGCCAGGTACTCTGATGGACAGTGAACAAACAAGAATGCTGAGGTTTTCAGAGGTTAACCATATTCCTTGAGGTCACAGAGCTACTAAGCAGCACAGGATCTAAATCCAGGTCTGGACTGCATTACACCCTTGTACCATACACCAAGAGAACACAATGATTACACGGGGCGTGAAATGGTTCTGGACCACAGTGAGATTTCAATTAACCCCTTACGCCCCATCACCTTGGCTCTAACTCATAAAATGGCCTTATTTTTCAACTAACACTGCATTATTCAAATCTACTAGCGTGGTCTTAGCAAAGAAAGATAACGAAAGCTAAACCATGCATCTAACGTATCCTCAGAACTAAACACAAATAGAACTGCCCCTTTTCCCTCACAAAATTACATTTGCCTCATCAACTAAATGCATACTGCTTTTCTAGAATTCTTTGCCATTGACTTTTTTTTTAAAGTTGAAGTATAGTTGGTTTACAATGTTGTGTTAATTTCTGCTCACCAGCAAAGTGACCCAGTTACACAGATGCATTCTTTTTTATTAGTTTCCATTATGATTTACCGTAAGATATTGAATTCAGTCCCCTGTGCTATACAGTAGGCCCTTGATGTTTTGGCACCTTTTTAAAATTCTATTTCCCAATGGTCACATAGATTACAAACATCACTTCTTAAAATACTGTTTTTTAAGATATAGAGAATTATGCCTAACTTCAGAAAGACATTAAATTTAACATGTCTGTTACTTAGTACCACTTTATTAAATCTGCCACGCAGAATACATTTTTTCCATAAACTAACCACTCTAACAAAGTTATTCTTAGACCAACTACTTAAATTGCTAGAATAGGCTGGAGTTACTTTGATCAATTTTTATACCAAAAGATAAAGCAGGTTGTTGAGTAACTTAAAATATATGTAAAGGATCTGAAATAATTGGTCATTGCATGCATTAAAGTAAAGTTCTCTAACTTTCCCTGAAATTTTTTCAGTAGTAAAATCAGAAGCCAAAGGGTTCAATTTACCACCAGCCCCTCCAGCTGGTATCAGTCTATTATAAAACTTCTTTTTTTATACCAAATAAAATCATTCTTCAGCCTTGTTTCAAGATACCTTAGTAACCAGCTCTATTTAGTAAGCTTTACCCTTCCGTTGTGCTCAATACTTTCATGGAAATACTGGCAAAGAAGCTGGCCAGGTCACCTTGGCTACAGACAACCTCTCCTTCCAACAAACCACCCTCTTCAGTCTTATCTTATTAAAATCCAACAACTCAAAAGGCTCATAAGAGCCTCTCATCTCAGATACACACACTCGATGTCTTCTATGAGACTGGCACTGTTCTGGTGCTCAGAACACTCTGGTATTCTAGCACATTGCCTTACGTCTGAAAGGCCAAAATCACTGATAACACATAAACCTGTATCTACAACAGAGGAAGATCAGGGGACATTATTTAATCATGCTCTCCAACTATAAACCTGAGTACACCAACATTCATGTAAGGCAACTCAATCCTGATCCTGCAGATACAAACACTAGGCTGAATACAGGACCAGGATATCAAGACATGGGTGAGTTGTAGAGAGAATTTATGGAATGAACAGGCTGCCTTACCATATAATTTTCTCAGCTACTTCCATTTCAAGAGATTCATTAATGGACTATTCCATGTGGTCTTCCGTGTCTTACGATCCTAGGCTCCTTTTCCTTATTTTTCCAAAAGATTTCTATCAGCATCAGTGCTGCCTTTTCTGACATACTTGCTACAAGGCAGAGACTGTTAGAGTAATTTTATATGATTATTCACAAGCATCCCATGATTACTGTCTTTTTGTGTTTCTGTTTGTTTGCAGGTGGAGAAACTAAAACTTGGAGTAGTTAAGTCTTGAGTCTAAAGTCAGCCCGTCAGTTACTAGGGATCTGTCCTCCAGCTCTCATCTCTTAACAAATATACTGTCAAGAGGTGGTTAGATTTGCCTTCTCAAACTGGAATATGATATATTACAGTAACTGAAGTATCATTTTCATATGTTTATAATAGAATCCTTTATATAAAGTAGGAATACATGTAAGTCTTTTGACATAACTCACACAAAAAAAACTGTAGATCCTTTTTCTTAAAACCTAAAACAGCTAAATTCACAGGAGGTACAGTCTTCCATTAGTTTGCGGAGTTAACATTCTCTAGGTAAGCAAGGCAGGGCTCGGCCTGTTTGTGAAATGTCACGAACAATATACCTCAATTTATCTCCACCAACAGAAACCCTTTTGTGTGTCAGTGGATAGATGTAGAGGAAGAGGGGAAATGTGCATCATTTATACCTTTCAAGAACAAAGCTCAATGACAAGCAGTCAAAGGAGAGAGGACAAAGGCGAAAGGGAGGAGTTAGAAAGAAGGCGCGCGCCCCAGGAGCCGGCACTAGCTGAACAAATTGCAGGGCTGTGCCCTGTCCCACATGCTGGCCCAGGGCACAGAGTTGCCCCAGGACCAAGTCACATGTGCCTTCTTCTCACGCATCAACAGACCTTGTGCAAATAAGTGAATAGCTGCAAGTAAGTGACCATGGCACCCTGGAGCCATCGGATTGTAAAGAGGTTTTCTATCAGAGAGCTGGAAATCAAATACGTGAAATTTACATTGTGGGTACAAAGCAGCTGATGCTGAAAAACTTCCTTAGAGATCAAGCAAGCATAAAAGTTAAGTCATTTTCCCAAGTTTCATATACAGTAGATAAGCCTATTAAGAACACTGTAAGTGATGCTAATTGGCTCATGGGTTATATATCTCTTTTGTTTGTTCTAAATGAACCTTCACACACTGCAGTGAATTGGGGAGAAAGTGTAATAAATCTATCTGAAACAAAACAGCATTAGGGTTTGAAAGATGCTAATGAGCTCCAGTGTTCCAACATAAAAACCTTCCATCCCCACCCCCACACAAGATTACTAACTCCTAAGTCATTCCTAACAGGCATAGGAAGAAGGTGTGTAAAAATTCAAATCCTCATGCTGTTAATTCCTTAATTCCTTTAATATTTTTAAAGGGAAATCAAGTGTCATTTGAGATAGTAACACTAATTTAGTCATTTAGAATGAAAGAGTGCTCTTCTGCATATAAAATATTAAGAATAAATTGAATTTATATCATTTCACTGGAAAACTCCATCACCATTAATTAAATAATGCATTTTAGAAGTTATTATTTTCAGAGTAAATCTGTGCCTAAATTCAGAACTAAAGATGTGTCTTAATTAAAAAAAAAAAAAAACTGAGTCAATCACTTTATTATCCTGAGATAATATCAGTGAGACATGTAAATGAAAGAACTACATAAAATGCAAAGTCTTTTACAAATGCTAACTATTATTTTGACAGCTTAAGAACCCAAGACCTGGAAGGTGAAAGTGAGGGGAATCCTAAAAGAGAAAATAGTACATCCTTTAATCCTTTACATACCAATAATCAGATCTGTGTAAATACCTAGTGGAAACTATTCAGAATTATTAACCCATACAGCTATCATGCAGCGAAACACTGACATGGTTGTATGTATATACATATGTGTGCATCTAGTCAAGAAGGAAAGATAAATGGACAGCAGCACACTTCTGGAAATCACTAAGGAATTATAAAGACACAAAAGAATTATAAAACAGACAATGCTTTTTGGTCTGATTCAGATACTCAGCACATTTTATCATGTAAATAATTAATTGACTTTAACTTAAAGGAGGGAAGGATTTAGTAACTCCATCAGAGGACAACTTATCTAGGACTGTGCCTTCTCTCTACACTAGAGGCACATGTATTGTCCAGAAAGTGCTTTCTAATCAGAAAAATCTAATAGTGTGTAAGCTTCTTCCACTGAATGTTGCTGAAACCAGGAAAGAATAATATTGTGTTATTCAGACTTAAAATATATATTCTGGAGTTGGCCTCCCTCTTCAGAGCAGAAGCAAAACACACTCCAGATGACTTGTTTATTGGACTGTATATACAGAGTGCCTTCAGAGAGGAGTGTCTATCTGGTCCTATAACACAGAAGACCAAAGGTGATGCCTACCCTCCACCCATGTCATTTGAGTACTATGGATGATTTCATGTAACCAGCTCCCCTAAACAGAGGCTATGGCACCCCGGCAATTATTAAGATTTGTTACAAAGAAAGAAGGAAGACAGACAAAGAAGGAAGGACAAGAAGGAATTTTTTCAAATACACTGAAATCTAGTCTAGTAATTTACTTCTTTTAAGCAAAGCCAGCATTTCTTTCTTCTAAAGAGAATCCATGAGAGAAAAATAGTGTTATCAACTGACAATTCCAAATTAAAGCAAAACAAACTACTAATATTAAAGAAATTTCAAATCTTGCATCTTTCAAACAGGAACAGGAATCCATAGCCAGAGAGAAGACCAACTCCCAGCAGCCTAACCTATTGCTCCACAATTGTGACAATGTCCGGGGCTCAGTATCAGAAAGCGTTTTACTCTGGCCCCGACAGCATGACCTTGGGTAATTCACTGATTTTTCTGAACTGTTTTCTCCTCTGTAAAGTGAACAATAATATCAGTACTTGCCTTGCCTACACCACAGGTTAAATGTGAGAAACCAATACAACACAGAAAGCAAATTGAAAGCATAATCAATCACAAAGTCTTAGGCATTCCTATCATGAGTCATGTCCGACTCTGTGCGACTGTAGCCTGCCAGGCTCCTCTGTCCATGGAATTCTCCAGGTAAGAATACTGGAGTGGGTTGCCATGCCCTCCTCTAGGGGATCTTCCTGACCCAGGGATCAAACCTCCATTTCCTGTGGCTCCTTTGGCCACTCCTGTGGTTTCTTTACTGCTGAGCCCCTGGGGAAGCCCTTTAATACACGGTAGTGATATTTACACAGAGTCCACATGTGTCTATTTATTTCTTATTTCAAATGTTTCTTAACTATAATAGTATACTTAAACCTACTGGGCCTTCCCTCTTTATTAACAACTTCTGGAATTTAGCATACACATAATTAGAGCCTATAGGATGCAATTCTCTTCCTAGACTGCTCTGGAACCTCTTACTCTTCTGGCAAAGCCTCACTTCTCACACTTGCCATTCAGAGATTTTAAAAAAAAAAGCTTACCTTTGTTTATTCCACGTTTCAGTAACTAGTTTCAAAAACAAACAACAGTGATATTGGCCTATAGTTTTCTTTTTTTGTGGGATCTTTGTCAGGTTTTGGTATTAGGGTGATGGTGGCCTCATAGAATGAGTTTGGAAGCTTACCTTCCTCTGCAATTTTCTGGAAGACTTTGAGCAGGATAGGTGTTAGCTCGTCTCTAAATTTTTGGTAGAATTCAGCTGTGAAGCCATCTGGACCTAGGCTTTTGTTTACTGGAAGATTTTTGATTACAGTTTCAATTTCTGTGCTTGTGATGGGTCTGTTAAGATTTTCTGTGTCTTCCTGGTTGAGTTTTGGAAAGTTGTACTTTTCTAAGAATTTGTCCATTTCTTCCACGTTGTCCATTTCATTGCCATATAATTGTTGATAGTACTCTCTTATGATCCTTTGTATTTCTGTGTTGTCTGTTGTGATCTCTCCATTTTCATTTCTAATTTTATTGATTTGATTTTTCCCCCTTTGTTTCTTGATGAGTCTGGCTAATGGTTTGTCAATTTTATTTATCCTTTCAAAGAACCAGCTTTTGGTTTTGTTGATTTTTGCTATGGTCTCTTTTGCTTCTTTTGCATTTATTTCTGCTCTTATTTTTAAGATTTCTTTCCCTCTACTAACCCTGGGGTTCTTCATTTCTTCCTTTTCTAGTTGCTTTAGGTGTAGAGTTAGGTTATTTATTTGACTTTTTTCTTGTTTCTTGAGGTGTGCCTGTATTGCTATGAACTTTCCCCTTAGGACTGCTTTTACCGTGTCCCACAGGTTTTGGGTTGTTGTGTTTTTTCATTTTCATTCGTTTCTATGCAAATTTTGATTTCTTTTTTGATTTCTTCTGTGATTTGTTGGTCATTCAGCAGCGTGTTGTTCAGTCTCCATATGTTGGAATTTTTAATAGTTTTTCTCCTGTAATTGAGATCTAATCTTACTGCATTGTGGTCAGAAAAGATGCTTGGAATGATTTCTATTTTTTTGAATTTACCAAGGCTAGCTTTATGGCCCAGGATGTGATCTATCCTGGAGAAGGTTCCATGTGCGCTTGAGAAAAAGGTGAAATTCATTGTTTTGGGATGAAATGTCCTATAGATATCAATTAGGTCTAACTGGTCTATTGTATCGTTTAAAGATTGTGTTTCCTTGTTAATTTTTTGTTTAGTTGATCTATCCATAGGTGTGAGTGGGGTATTAAAGTCTCCCACTATTATTGTGTTATTGTTAATTTCTCCTTTCATACTTGTTAGCATTTGTCTTACATACTGTGGTGCTCCCATGTTGGGTGAAGAAAACTACAGGCCAATATCACTGATGAACATAGATGCAAAAATCCTTAACAAAATTCTAGCAATCAGAATCCAACTACCAATTAAAAAGATCATACACCATGACCAAGTGGGCTTTATCCCAGGGATGCAAGGATTCTTCAATATCCGCAAATCAATCAATGTAATACACCACATTAACAAATTGAAAAATAAAAACCATATGATTATCTCAATAGATGCAGAGAAAGCCTTTGACAAAATTCAACATCCATTTATGATAAAAACTCTCCAGAAAGCAGGAATAGAAGGAACATACCTCAACATAATAAAAGCTATATATGACAAACCCACAGCAAACATTATCCTCAATGGTGAAAAATTGAAAGCTTTTCTTCTAAAGTCAGGAACAAGACAAGGGTGCCCACTTTCACCATTACTATTCAACATAGTTTTGGAAGTTTTGGCCACAGCAATCAGAGCAGAAAAAGAAATACAAGGAATCCAAATTGGAAAAGAAGAAGTAAAACTCTCACTATTTGCAGATGACATGATCCTCTACATAGAAAACCCTAAAGACTCCACCAGAAAATTACTAGACCTAATCAATGACTATAGTAAAGTTGCAGGATATAAAATCAACACCCAGAAATCCCTTGCATTCCTATACACTAATAATGAGAAAACAGAAAGAGAAATTAAGGAAACAATTCCATTCACCATTGCAACGGAAAGAATAAAATACTTAGGAATATATCTACCTAAAGAAACTAAAGACCTATATATAGAAAACTATAAAACACTGGTGAAAGAAATCAAAGAGGACACTAACAGATGGAGAAATATACCATGTTCATGGATTGGAAGAATCAATGTAGTGAAAATGAGTATACTACCCAAAGCAATTTATAGATTCAATGCAATCCCTATCAAGCTACCAACAGTATTCTTCACAGAGCTAGAACAAATAATTTCACAATTTGTATGGAAATACAAAAAACCTCACATAGCCAAAGCGATCTTGAGAAAGAAGAATGGAACTGGAGGAATCAACCTACCTGACTTCAGGCTCTACTACAAAGCCACAGTTATCAAGACAGTATGGTACTGGCACAAAGACAGAAATATAGATCAATGGAACAAAATAGAAAGCCCAGAGATAAATCCATGCACCTATGGACACCTTATCTTTGACAAAGGAGGCAAGAATATACAATGGATTAAAGACAATCTCTTTAACAAGTGGTGCTGGGAAAACTGGTCAACCACTTGTAAAAGAATGAAACTAGAACACTTTCTAACACCATACACAAAAATAAACTCAAAATGGATTAAAGATCTAAATGTAAGACCAGAAACTATAAAACTCCTAGAGGAGAACATAGGCAAAACACTCTCCGACATACATCACAGCAGGATCCTCTATGACCCACCTCCCAGAATATTGGAAATAAAAGCAAAAATAAACAAATGGGACCTAATTAACCTTAAAAGCTTCTGCACATCAAAGGAAACTATTAGCAACGTGAAAAGACAGCCTTCAGAATGGGAGAAAATAATAGCAAATGAAGCAACTGACAAACAACTAATCTCAAAAATATACAAGCAACTCCTACAGCTCAACTCCAGAAAAAGAAATGATCCAATCAAAAAATAGGCCAAAGAACTAAATAGACATTTCTCCAAAGAAGACATACAGATGGCTAACAATCACATGAAAAGATGCTCAACATCACTCATTATCAGAGAAATGCAAATCAAAACCACTATGAGGTACCATTTCACACCAATCAGAATGGCTGCGATCCAAAAGTCTACAAGCAATAAATGCTGGAGAGGGTGTGGAGAAAAGGGAACCCTCTTACACTGTTGGTGGGAATGCAAACTAGTACAGCCACTATGGAGAACAGTGTGGAGATTCCTTAAAAAACTGGAAATAGAACTGCCTTATGATCCAGCAATCCCACTGCTGGGCATACACACTGAGGAAACCAGAAGGGAAAGAGACACATGCACCCCAATGTTCATCGCAGCACTGTTTATAATAGCCAGGACATGGAAGCAACCTAGATGTCCATCAGCAGATGAATGGATAAGAAAGCGGTGGTACATATACACAATGGAGTATTACTCAGCCATTAAAAAGAATACATTTGAATCAGTTCTAATGAGGTGGATGAAACTGGAGCCTATTATACAGAGTGAAGTAAGCCAGAAGGAAAAACACCAATATAGTATACTAACGCATATATATGGAATTTAGAAAGATGGTAACAATAACCCTGTGTATGAGACAGCAAAAGAGACACTGATGTATAGAACAGTCTTATGGACTCTGTGGGAGAGGGAGAGGGTGGGGAGATTTGGGAGAATGGCATTGAAACATGTAAAACATCATGTATGAAGAGTTGCCAGTCCAGGTTTGATGCACGATACTGGATGCTTGGGGCTAGTGCACTGGGACGACCCAGAGGGATGGTATGGGGAGGGAGGAGGGAGGAGGGTTCAGGGTGGGGCACACATGTATACCTGTGGTGGATTCATTTTGATATTTGGCAAAACTAATACAATTATGTAAAGTTTAAAAATAAAATTAAATTAAAAAAAAATAAAAACAAACAAACAAACAAAAGGAATGAACCAAGAGACTTTAGGAAGCCCTTTGGCACAGTAAGTGCTTTATCACCTGAAAGGCGCATCCGTCAGGGAGTTAGGAACAGCTGGTGACAGAAACAGGAAAGGAGCTTTCCTGTGAAAGTCAACTCAAGAGTTCCTCGGTTCTCAAAGTGAAGAGATGGAAAAGCCACAGGGGTTTGGAACCTCAGAATTCTAGAAAAAGGAGACACAGAATAGGCCAAGAACCCAAGAAGAGTTAAGTTTCACGGTGAGTGCAATGTGAGATGTGAAAAGCAAAATATACATTTTTCAGAGCCACTAAAGAGCCAGCTGGAAAAGATGGGGACGGTCGCTCCTGCACGTGAAAATGCTCTGGGAGAGCTGCGAGGGAGAGAAAGGAAGGCAAAGTGGGCAAACAGTTACTAAGGAAAGAAACAGTTCTGCTCATCATACTAGGAAGATCGCAACTGAACAAATCGCCACACAAAGGAGCATGTCCTAAGGGGAACTAGGGTGGGAGGAGTGGGGGAGGGCGGCACTGGGGAGAGGGGACGTATTTACAATCCCAGCCTTTTCAACCCCCCATCCTGGAGACCCCACTATGCATACTCCTGCAGTTCTGAGCCTACCCAACTGCTGCTAAAAACATATGTAACCAAGAGAACTGAGTCCTCAGTGAATATATGCCAGGCTAGGAGCTACAGGTACCTGCAAGAACGGAAGAATTTTGAATATTTCCACTGAATTTGTGGGGAAAATATTTACTTTTCTTATTCCACATACCTATATAAAGGGTCAGAAGAAGTCCTGTCATGTCATTGCTGTACCTGGATAATATTGCTGTAATTAAATCCCAAAATAAAAAGTACTTTACCCAAAAGATGTTTCTAAATTATTACATAATAATATAATAATGGAAGCTTTTTTAGCAAGTCATATTTAAAATACAGAAGCAGATCTGACTTTTTTCTTTTTTAAGGAAACTCATGACTTTTTGTAAAGAAATCACTGGAACACTATTGGGACACTGGAAAGTCTATTCTCACACCAAAATGCCATTTTAGGAAAGCACATATTACTCTCTTAAAATAGGAAACATGCTTTATCAGGATGGGGAAAGGAAAGGAAAGTTCAGCCCTCTGTTGCTCTAAGGGCATTTGATGTTCAATATCTGTTTTTAATCGCTAAGAGAATTATATACACACAAACCTGTGCTGACATGATAAAATAAATTAAGTCAAAGATAACTGTAAAAGATAAAGACCTTAAGAAACAAATCTAGCAAACAACAGTCTAGGCAGATTTAGCAAATACTAACACTCCAGGGAAAGATACAAATCATTTACCTATAGATGAGTTCTGTGCGAACCCTGTAAAAGTCTAAATAGCATCTCCTTCCCAATTCAGAAATAGTTAAATAGCAAAAAAGCTATCACACATAAGCAGAAATTCAGTTCAGAAAAAAAGTCCCATGACATTTCATAAATAATATCCCTTAGCCATCCCATCCTATTCAGACCATCTAAAATTAACTGTGGAAGGAAAAAATAAGGAAACACAGAAAATGATAAAAACTGCTTTACTTAGTCAATAGTGAAAATATAAATAGGAAAAAAGATTTTTACCAGTTTTCATTGGGTATAATCATTAAAATATAAAACTCCACCATCCAACCAAAACATGTGTTAAAAAGAAACAGCCTGATGAAGATCATTGAGTAAACAAAACAGCATCACCACTGAACACAAACTGTATTGTTATACAGATACAGAACGATGCAAAGAAAACAAATGATGCGCTTTTCATTTTTGCTGACTTATAATAAGAAAACAGGTAAGCATGCTGCTACTGCTAAGTCACTTCAGTTGTGTCCGACTCTGTGTGACCCCATAGACGGCAGCCCACCAGGCTCCCCCGTCCCTGGGATTCTCCAGGCAAGAACAATGCAGTGGGTTGCCATTTCCTTCTCCAATGCATAAAAGTGAAAAGTGAAAGTGAAGTCGCTCAGTCGTGTCCGACCCTCAGTGACCCCATGGACTGCAGCCTGCCAGGCTCCTCCGTCCATGGGATTTTCCAGGCAAGAGTACTGGAGTGGGGTGCCATTGCCTTCTCCAAGGTAAGCATGAGGGATTCATTTTTAAATGCTATAGACATAGATCAACTACAGCATAACTGAAGAGTAAACATGTTCTTAGAATAAAACAGCTACAGGATCCCTGGGAGCTGGGGTTGTTCCCTCTCCAGGGTCCTAGCAGAGGCTGGGGAAAGTCTCTTAGGAAGAGCTCTAGGGGCCTGAGATGTCTTACTAAAAGATGATGGAATCAGTCACTGCTGGAGACAAAAAGAAGCAACAGGAATCCCCAAGAAGTGACAGCAAAGTCCACATTTCAACACTCATCATTGGTGCTACCTCAAAATAATGACAGAGGCTCATTTCTCCCCTCCCCCAAAATTAACCAAATTCTGTTTCTCTACCAGAAATACCAGCTAGTGAAAATAACTTTCAAAGTACAAATTGAAAGAAATTAATTCAGTACCACTGATCTCAGTGTCACAGTGTCACCATGAATAAAAGGATGGGAATAGAGGAAATAAAATAATCCCCACTTCTGAACTGTGGGGCTTTCCTGACTCTCAAAATAGTGAGAGCCACTACCATATGTTAGTTAATAATAGAAAGACGTTAGATATGACCTAATACTGCAATTAAAAGTGGGGTGGAGCAGATCATTAACCTTCCAGGTATATATGTCATAATTTCTCAGCTAGACTGTAATTCCTTTGAAGAAGGAAAGTAGAAATTTAGATTCTTACTTGTCTTTTTTTTCTAACTCTGCACACATGGACAATCTGATCTATTGCTTCTTAATGAAAGGAAACTTCAGCAAACTGAACACAAGGAAATCAGAAGATATCAGCAAAACAACAATCAGGTTATCAGGGAAGCTTAATTTTCTATATTGTTTTACAGGCAAAAAAATTTAGAAACACCTTAGAGATGGTCTCTGCACTGACCAAAACTTGGAAAGAAATCTAAAAATCAGAGAGGATACAATATAAAGTAGTTGTGCCTTATAATACAATTATAAAATTTACTGTTATAATATTTATTGTATTATAATATTTACTGAAATTGTAAATGGAAACAGAGACATAAACTCCTAGCCAGGGCCTTCCACCTTTCAGAGAGTGAACAAATGTCTGCAGAAATGAACCAGCTCCTCCAAGGGTCAGGGGTCAGCTCTAAGTCATGATCTCTAGAATCATGAAAACTTAGAGAATCCCAAAGTAACAAGGAAAATCCAGCTTTAGGCTTTCAAGTCACTTGTGAGAGACTATATTTTTTCCTTCAATTTCACTTCAATTTTCTTTAGGACATTTGGGATATCTGAATGAATATGGTAATAAACATTCCTTCTGTTGCTGCCTTGTCTTGTAAAGCTTGCTTACATTACTCAGTCTAATAATAGACAGACATAATTGTATATAAGTATGCATATACATACACACATATACATATATATGTAGGTACATATGCATATCAATAACTAAAAGTATATCTCTTATACAAACTTAAATTCTGCCAACTTCCCCAGTCTGAAAAACAAATGAGGGGGGTTGGGGAGACAGAAGGAACAGTCTCTATGGCAATTTTATCCACCAAAAAAATAAGTTTTCTATAGTTATAAATTTATAAGCAAAATTGATGACCGGTTTTTAAAAATTCCATTGATGGACAAGTCATACAGGAAATAATATTGGTAAGGATAAACTAAATAGCTTTCCTTAGTAAAATAACTAATAAAACATAAGCAGGAATATTTCAAAATACTGGAAAGAGTTCTTCACAATATTTTTCATATAATTTAATCATGTGGGGTTAAAAAAACACCTCTCCAGCCAAATACTCTTTTTTTTGCAAAATGGATTTTCCAGTTTGAAACAAAGAGCTTTACTCCTAGTGACTTGCTGAACCAACTAATACTGACATGATACAAAGAAAAGAAAAAGTTAATTTCTTACATTCCAGTGCAGAAGGACATGCTGTGATTTATTTTGGGGTGTTTTTAGTTTTCTGTTTTAGATTAAAAATTCAGGGACTTCCCTGGTGGTTCCCTGGTTAAGAATCTGCCTTGCAGTGCAGGAGACATGGGTTCAATCCCTGGTTGGGGAACTAAGAACTCACATGCCACAGAACAACTAAGCCCAAGTGCCACGACTAGAGTCTCACACTGCAGTGACAGACCTTGCAGGCCGCAGCTTAAGACACTACACAGCCAAATAATTAAATCAATAAATATTTTTTGAATAATAAATAAAAATTAAAATAGCTGATACCAAGAGGAAGATGGCTCAAGCTTAACCACAAGGCAGGGAAATTCCTTTTCCAATAGAATGTCCCAATTCTGACAAAAATCAAAGCAAAACGGAGTTTGCTCTCTACATCTTTTTTGTCTATTGTTTTGGCGCTCAAGAAATTCCCTAGCAGCCTCACGCATTAAGGAGAGCTTGCAAAGCAAAAATGAGTCCTTTCCCATTGAACAGTATCTTGATGAATCCTCCATTGCTGTAGGCTTAAGAGAAAACATGTGCGTGCACACACACACACACACACACACACAAGGAAGGTAGGGCAAATCTTTTCCCTTCTGACAAGTAAGAGCCTTCAATTGTTCACTCTTATCATTCCCAAATAGAAATGGAAAATAAAGAAGACATAGCAATTAGAACCTAGGCTATTTTCTGAAAAATCTAATGTGGCTGGAACACACTCACACACAGAGGAGATAAATCGATGACGCACAGAAAGCTCCAGGGCAGAATTCTGCAATGAAGCTGATGCTCTCCACTAAAGAAATTAATATGCTGTTAACTCCAGCTGAATATTTGTTGAGAAAATTAAAAACCAAAACCAAAAAAATGAAGCATGAACTTGCCCTGAACAAAGCGCGCTAACCCCGCATTTCGTAACCACTTCTGAACTTCCAGATAGAAGCCAAAGGGGAGTCAGCCAAGAACTGACATGGGCTTAAGATACCTGAGCGAGAGAAGGCTAGAGTGCTGCTTCCTTACAACATCCACCAATTCAGCCAGGCTACGGGTGGTGAAGTAGGACACCATGACAACAAATTGTGCCCCCCTGTTAATTTCTGACAGGGTAGGAGGAAACATGAATTTTATCAAGTCACAGGAGCATAGCAATTACATCAGACCTAACACCCAACTCCACCTAGAAAATGTACTTAAAAAACAACATACCATGTCAACTTCATTCCACTTTCTAAATATGCAGGTCCTCCTCCAACACAGCCCATCTTCTTCTGGCCACAGTGTCCTAAACACTGCTTTTAAAGAGGGTTTTCATACTCCCCAAAAGGAAAAGTGGTACAAGATAATCACTGGGGTATAGGAGAAATATACTGAAGCTTTTATCTGTATCTGTTTATTTTAGTTTCCATTTTTGTAGACCTGTCATATACAAAATATCATATTACAGTATTATATGAACATAATGTATTTTTCAAATATTAATTTGTTTTGCTTAGTCATGTCCAACTCTTTTGCGAACCCATGGACTGTAGCCCACCAGCCCCCTCTGTCCATGGGATTTCCCAGGCAAGAACACTAGAGTGAGTTGACATTTCCTTATACGGGGGATCTTCCAGACCCAGAGATCGAACCCGCATCTCCTCCATTGGCTATAGTACTATACTGCTACAGTATTATATGTATAAAATGTATTTTCCAAGTATTTATACTGTACATTCCCCAATATTTTTGGAATGGTAGAGCAAACTGGTCCAAACCAGGGAAGAATAATGACCAGCAAACAGACAGGCCTACTCGATACATTCCTATTGGCCGAGGGTAATTAGTGTCAAATACGGTAGTAACCAGAATTCTTCTCACCTTATGTATCAGATTCTAAAGCTGCCAGAGGACGGTTATAAACAGAATCACATTACAGCTGCTCACAACCCTGTTACACAGCATTTAGGTGGGTGCACCCCACTCTGTAACAGCCGAGAAAGGCAAGCACTGGAAAGGGCCTTCTGGGGTTGATTCTATCCTCTTCCCCAGCCTGCTCCTCCACTAAAAGTTTGTATCCTTGGACAAAAATCACTCCCATGAGGATTCTTTTAAGTGTTGGAAAAACAACAGTAAGATATACTCTTTCTAAAATGACAACTTGGTAGTGTTGGTAGTGAACTTCTCCCCAGGTTTTCACAACATAACCACTCTTCCAGTCAGATTAAAAGTCATGAATCCCTCATTGGTGAGAACGTGAATTTTAGGTACAGAGAAAAACCAGTGAACTACTAAAGAAAATGCACAATCAGAATTCCATAGACAAGACACACTTCCACCTGCTGGGCTAAAATATCCCAGTGTCAGGTCAAGGCCAATGAAAAAGAAAGTATCTCCATCTACCTGCTTCATGTTTGTATTTTAGGGGGAAACAAAGTCAAGGGGCAAGAGCCAAGGGGGAAATCTTTAAATTTGCCTTTGGACCACTCAAGAGTGTCCATCTCTCTCTCTCTCCTTTACTTTCTCTGTCTCTCGCACACACATGCATACAGACACACACACACACACACACACACACACACACACTTACACATCCAACTTCTTACAGAAAGAGCAACCAAAAAACTACTTAAAAGCCAAAAACCTGCCCAACAACCAGAAAACAGGTTTGTCTTTTCATGCCATGAGTTGTCAAAATAAGGACTTTGATTTATATGACCTTTCTTCCTTACTTTTTAGTGCCTATTAAGTTTCACCCCAGGAAGTTATTCACTTCCAGGAAGTTATTCAAACCCATTCAGCATCTAATCTCATTTGCCCTTAACTGAAGCATTTCTAATTAAAAATTCTAAACGTACCCAATTTTCATTGTAAAAGAAACTGCATAAATAAGTTATCAAGTCAAGCAGCCTGTCACCATGTGATATATCGTGCCCATGAAAGAATAAATAGAAGCATCCTCCCCAAATTCCACATATTCATTCTGTATATAAAGGGACAGTCAATAATTTTTGTTAATTTCACTGCAATAAATTTGCCATATTATCAAAATTGGGAATAAAGAGGCTACTCAGAAGTAACTCACAGGTATTGTGTATCACACAAGCCTTTGAATCCTAACCCTTTAAACGGCCATCTACATTGTACTTCATTTGGAAAGGATAAAGAATATCCATGGCCACAGGTCACAGGTTTCTTTCCATTGTCCTCTTTTCAGAGACAGTGTGCTTCAGTGACTATGCCAAACGCTGATCTCAAAGGTTCAGTTTCAAAGTGTAGCTTCATACCCAGCTCCTCAAAGTGATGGCAGAAGAGGTCTTTGACTTGCCCTGGCTTCAGTTAAACAGGTCCATAAGGCAAGAATGGCAGAAGGCAGTGTTGGTCAAAGAGGTCTGTGAGGCATTTCTGATCCTTCATTAGAGAAGCATCAGGAGGACCCACAGAACTCTCAGCGGAAATGCAGATTCAATGTTTCAGATGAAGCCAGTAATAAATTCCAGGGCCCATATTTACCAAGGTCAAACACATGCCAAGCATAAGGTCCACAGAAGTCTTTCTGTTCAATCAGTTTTATGGAACAGTAGATAACCAAATTGTAAACATTTCCCAAACCTGAGCTCACTGAACCTGCTTTCTCTTTTTCAGCACTCCCATCATACCTCTAGCCAATGTTCACAGTCCACAAGATTAATGTAGGGACTGAGATCACCAACTGAGATTATCTGTTTTTTTAGGACCCCAGAGTTAAGGATTAAGGATTAAAGCAGCTTCCTAAGAAGCATCTGTCTATCATTAAGAAGCATTGAGGCCAAAAATTCAGCGCTTCATTGTTTGTTTATTTATGTTAATCATGTGATTGTTACATATTTCTAAATAAATAGAAATGATAAGAGGCTTTTCTCCACGGGTGGGGGGCCTTCAATCCTAGTAATTTAGTTTTAGACCACCAATGTGGCCTTTGGAGAGGGCCTTGCTTTCTAAAGCACGCAGCTGTAAACAGCAACTGGTTGAAGGCCTAATTAGCATTAAACAGGCCTCAGGAATGAACAGCAAGATGACAAGGGTCACTAAACTGAAGAAGGGGTCAAGCTACCCCAGGCTCACAGGACAATGCCCAAGGTACCCATGCAAATTAGGGACGCAGCACAGGCATGTAGGGGATGAGCAGTTGGGACCCAAACCTCCAATCTGCCTTTCACTTTGGCTCCAAAATAGAAAAAATATAAAAGAAAACCAAATGGCCCACTTCTTGTGTGCAGCATGCTATGTAATTAGTAATCACTTCTGTCTGGGAGAAACAACAAATAAAAGGCAGCTAAGAATATCACAATGGCAACCAGGAGGAATTAGAGGACACAATTAGCATCTGTGTTAAGATGGGCAGTGGTTTTCTCCCACAACATCCCAGTATTTCCACCACAAAGAGCAGATCTGTACAACGAACTGCCAGCTTGTTGATTTCTTTTTTCTGTGGAAAAAAATAATAAAGAACAAACTCCACACACATACTCTATTCAAATGTGACAAAGAACCCTTTTTTTCAAAATGTACTATAGGCCTGTGGGTTTTTTATTCTCCAAGCAATAAAAACCCGTCCTTTTTCAAATGACTGCAAGATAACTACAGAAATTTGATTTGGGGAAGTTTAAGAGAGTTATTTTCAGCATTTGTGCTCTATTAACTTTGAGCTGATCATCAACCATAATCCCCTGCCCTGTTTTGATTTGTTTGTATTTTTTTTTATTCCTACTTTTGTTCATAGCCAACCTGGGATAAGTTTTAGCTACTCTGAATGAGAATAGACTTTGTATCAGTGATCAAGTTATTTAAGGTCAGAAAATATTTGTAATTCCAAAGACAACATTTTTCCAAGATAACACAAAAATAAACAGAAGCTCAGAAAACTCAAAATAAAATGTACATTCATTATTCATTGATTATTCTAGCCCTACTTTCTAAAATAGAAAGTTGTTTTTGTAACAAAAATGAGAGCTGTAACCCTACTAAGAAACTTTTCCTCTAATTATACAGCAACTTCCAAATAAGCATTTGCAGCCAGAAAGCCCATTAAGTCTATTTTAAAAAGTGGGAAAAAAAATTTTTTCAGATATGTTGAAAAATAAACAATAAAAAAGGAAGATGAGATAGAATATTTTTATTCAAATACGTAAGTACATTTTGTGTCCCATGCATTCTTTAAGATTTACCTTTGAGATGCAAATACATTCTTACCACAAAACTGAAAAGTATTAGTTCAAACTTCTCTTGGGGAAAACACAATATTTTTGGTTTATATTTCTACTTTTTTTTAAAGCACATTTCCTAATCGTTCTTGGTCATTCCATTTGACCGTGAAGGAAAACTAACTTTACAAACTTCTTATATGATGCTACTTATGCTTATTTTTTGACCACTCCACATGGCATGTGGATCATAGTTTCCCATGCACCCTTACAGTGGAAGCACGGAGCCCTGATCACTGATCAGCAAGGAATTCCCTATTTATGTTTTTTATATATATTCATATCACAAGGTATCAGTACAACACAGAATTTATATCATATACTCAATGGTATCAGTATTATATGAACATTCAATAAAAGAGGTGAGGATTGCTGTCAAAAAAAACTACAAAACACTGAGTCTGATATTGTAGGGAACTTACCTTAATGCCATCTATTCTATATTCCTTAGAACAGGGAAAAATGAAATAAAGTCATTTTATTGCTCTTTGAGGGGCTGGCTTCCCAGGTAGCTCCATGGTAAAGAATCCATCTGCCAATGCAGGAGACTTGAGTTCAATCCCTGGGTCAGGAAGACTTCCTGAAGAAGGATATGGCAACCACTCCTGTATTCTTGCCTGGAGAATCCCATGGACAGAGGAGCCCGACAGCCTATAGTCCATGGGGTCGCAAAGAGCCAGACATGACTTAGCAACTGAGCTCATACACAGCTCTTTGAAGCTATAGAAAACTATTTTCCTTAGATGCTGGAGTGATCAGTTAAACTCATTTAGCTAATAAAAATTAACAAAATATTCTCCTTCACTCTAACATCATCCAAGGCAGACAAGGAAGCAGCCGTTTTGCATTAAACATGTAAAGGTTTAAAAAGCAGATATTGGCAAACATTTATATTGTGCTTTGCTCAATTTACCAATGATCTTACAGAGGGTGTGGGTTTGCTAAAAGGGAAATAGAAAAGACAGAGAGCAGAAAATTAGTCAAAATAATTTTTCCTGTAATGAAATATTTACAAATAAGTGGTACAGAAAGGAACTTATGAAACATCCATCTTTGAAGGAACAACCCTTCCTGGAGGAAGAAAGGAGAAATTTAATGGATGAGACCCCATTAATGCTAGAACTAAGGCATTTAACAGACTCTAGAATGTGGCTATTTTGCTTCATTGCTATGTTAAGTGACAGTGCTAAAAGATCCGATCTATTATCACATCTTCACTATTCTTGATCACAGTACGACCCATACTTGCTAGTACAGGATATGCAAGAGATGTGGGTTCGATCCCTGGGTCAGGAAAATCCCCTGGAGTAGAAACTAGCAACTTGCTCCAGTCTTCTTGCCTCGAAAATTCCATGGACAGAGGAGCCTGGCAGGCTCTAGTCCATGGGGTAACAAAGAGTCTGACATGACTGAGTGACTGAGCACGAGCGAGTGCTTTCTGAATAACATAAATATTAATCATAAACCTATCCTGGCAGGTTTCACAATGTACAGCTATGCCCTGAATGTTAAGTTTCTCAATTATAATAAATGTCAGTTACATCTGAAAGGATTATCATGTGAAATATTCTTATTTGCTATCTTCTGTGAGTGATTACATTAAAATGCTCAATTCAATAGATCCTATTTGATATTTGACATCCCATGCCTAAATCCTTGAACATCTCCCCATCAGTAAATTTACCGCAAGCCCATCCAGCATTTGGTCATTAACAATCTTTCCCACCTTAGTTCCCGTCACTACCAACATCATTACGCAGCACTGCAACCATTTCCAATTTCCTTACACTTTCCACTTGGATGTTAGGCTTCTTTGCCTGCTTGTGTTATGCTCTCTGTCTGGAATGTCCTCAGTCACATTGCTTGTCCAGAGTGCCACTCAGCCTTGAAGCCTTAGGCTGTGCAAGAATTCTTAACTGACTGCAACTACAATAAAAGCAACTCTCTAGCTTAATACTTAGCAAGCCTTATTTCAGACTTCTTCAGAAGGATGAAGCTGGAGAGAAGACTTGGACAGACCTAGAATGCTCAATATTTAAAAATGTGCCCATTATAGCTCTCTAGGCAGGGCTGGCACATAATGAAACATTGTAAGATATTGTAAGATATCACCTCTGCTTTAACTATGTACAATATCATGGAGGCAGTAAGACTCTTCAACATATAATAATTACTAGAAACTAACAAATTTGACCAGAAAACAAGGGATGAGAATAAGAACCATATGAATATTTATATAGTGTTTTGCAGTCGAAAAAGTAATTTCCATATATTACCAAATTTAATCCTTGAAATTGAATGGGGTGATTTTATATTATACCCAATTTACTGAAAGTAACACTGATTCACAAGATTATACAACTCTTTTTAAGATAGATCTGAGACATGATTCTAGGGCATAACTCTTTCGCACTTCACTTTCTCAAATGGTACAGTTACAAAGAGGAAAGGGACCCTGATTTAAGGGACTCTGGAGAATGGGAAGGAGCTGGAAAGGGAGAAAATGGGTTTTTTCCACTGAAAAACAATGAAGATAGTATAAACATCAACAATTTTGGAGACAGTGAAGAGAGGAATCTGCAAGAGAAAAGCATTCAGCTGGGGAGCCAGTACCTAAAGAGATGCAAAGCCAAGAAAAGGCATTTGGAATGAGACAGTATGTAAGTCTGCGACTGGCAGTTTGTGAGCAAGTCAACATCAGATTTAAAGAATTTAAGAAAGACATTTTAAATAATTGTCTCTAGAACATTTTATTGAGAAAAACCTCACCAGGATTCAATGTAAATTTAATAGGTTAGCAGCTGGAGAAACTTGGACTTAGACACATAAAGAAGGGAATGTTGTGCATCCTTGGTAAATCTGGCCACAAAACAAAAACATAAAGCCACGCTTTAAAGATTTCTTTTGGAAATTACACAGTATGGAAAAAGGAAACCATTCTTAGGATATTTCACTTTGATTCATTTGTTTCACCGCCTTATTATATCAACAGAAATGTTTCAAACAGAAAAACCTATTCAACCTATTTTAATAACCAACCAAGTAGTATACTGATTGTTAGGATTCTAACAATTATGTTATGCCCACTTCATAAATGCCCACTTTTCCAGGAAAATCTGAGTTTGTGTGTTTTTCTGCTGTAGTTACTAATCATATCCCCTTTCACTCTCGAAATCTGGCTTAGGCAATAAATGATAAAGTCTTTCCAGTGAGAATATACCAATACTACAATGAACACAGCGATTTCAAGGCTGTGACCGGAGACTTCCTCTTACACAACCCTAAGGGTCACCATTCACGCTAAAATCTGTGAACAGGGCACCCCCGGAGCTGCGTAACACAGAAGAGGAGCAAACCATGAAATCAAAGCATGTTGGCGGGCTCTTACTTTCAGAGCGTTTAAGGTATACTTTTCATAACTTAGTTAACATGATGCACCCTTGTCCAGCAGTTTTAAGTATCCAAACTAACAGCGAAGCAGGAAATGAACAAGAACAAAGTGTGCAGCTGACTCCAAACCCAGCACACACCCAGAGTGGAAATGGGGCATGGTACTAGCACTCCCTAGGGACTCGTGTCACACCCATACCTTCTGATAATGCCCAGGAACCACCAGCAAGGCCTACACTGGCCCTTTCCTCTCTTTGCTCCAGGCTAGCACTTCCCAGGTGGCGCAGTGGTAAAGAATCCGCCAGTCAATGTAGAAGCTGCAGGAGACACAGGTTCAGTCCCTGGGTGAGGAAGATCCCCTGAAGGAGGAAATGACAACCCACTCCAGTATTCTTGCTTGGAAAAGATCCCATGGACAGAGGAGCCTGGTGGGCTACAGTTCCCTGGGGTTGCAAAGAGTTGGACATGACTGAGCAACTGTGCATACACATGGGTCATGCTATGGTTAGCATATTTATGTTCTAAAAGAAAGATCTAAATATAAAGCAGGCATTATTAGAAAGGCTACCATGAATAAACCAAGACATTCCTAACATATATGAGCTAATACTGATATTTACATACGTATCACTGGAAACTCCGTAAAAGTTGGTTAAATTCAGTGGGATACTCTATTTGTACATATGCTTGATTTTCTTGGTAAAACCTGAAATGAGGTTTTATGCACACACATACAGACAACCCATTTACAGTTGTTTCCTAAATTATGTTTCCTCTTAAAAGGAAATAATACAATCCTCTCAAAACTCTGCCAAGCCCTCGACTACAGACTAAAGAAACTGATAGATTATAAATGTGTCAGACAAAAATCAAATCAAGCATAAAAGGAAAACGGGCTGAGTTTTGTCTCCTTCCACTCGATACGACTTGGTACATTTACATTCCCTACCACAGTGCTATTGAAAAAGGAAGAAATATGAGCATCATTATATATCACAGGCTTTTACTGCTGCTAGAGACTAAGGCTGGCCTCAAGCAGAACATTTTTATTCTCCAGGAAAAATATTTTTCTTTTTCAGATTGCAAAAAAGTTTAGTGACCATTATTAGTTACCCAGAACTCCATGTACTTCATGAGACCTAAAATCAGCCACAATCATGGCTCAAATCCTCTTTTAACTTTTCTTCATTTGCACCTCTCTCAAAGTTTACTCTCCTGGGCCCTCACTCATGGCTCCTGGGTATGGGAATCCTGTTGGTATCGATTTAGTTCATGCAGGCTCTAAAAACTAGCCAGTCCTGCTCTAATTCTTCCATATGATTAAATTAGTATTTTTAATAAAAATACTATTAATAATAGAAAAATCAACCCTAAAATAAAATCCTATTTACTGATGGCATTTTGGGGTCAATCTAATCAATGGAAATTTCCACAGTTTATTAGGAAGTTGACTGGAGCACATGGGTTTGTGGCAGAAGCACCACGCTGTTGCTGATCTATTTCCCATTATCGTTTTACAATGAAACACCACCGGGTTGGGGCCAAGGACAGGAAGACTCAAACACTTTCTCGGCCTCCCTAGTAGCTATGTCCCGGTTAGGGGAAAAACGGGCTGAAACCTCTCATCCTGGCCAGACACCACAGTAACTATTCGCATGAGTTATTTTACAACAGGAGGTCCTGGAAAGGAACATGGAACTAACAAGACAGCACCGACCGGGAGAATTTGAGAAAGGTCAAAAGGAGACCCCAGTCCCAATGTCCTACCAACCTCCCAGAAATTCTCCTCGCTGGAATCTATCTTGGCTGAGTGCTGTGTGTGCCATCAGGAAGGACGCTGATTCAGAATGAAATGCCAAAGACAACCCGAAAACAAATCCTATCATCATAACACCCAAGACTGAGAGCCATGTGGCAAAGCAGTTCTCCTGGGATCCCTTACCCTCCTACTCCACCTGGGCGCCCCTTCCCAATACAGTCTCTTGCTTTATCAGCACATGTGTTACCTCGGACAATTTATTTCCATGTGTTAGACAAGAGCCCATCCATTCTCAGGCCCTAGAAGAGGTCTCTTTTCCTGCAATATGACCATGTGATCACATTCTAGCAAAGGGGGCCCAGGAGAATTGATAAGGACAATTTGCAGGTCCTGCCTGTGGAGGAAAGTGGTACCACCCACTTTCTCTTCCCAGGGACTTCCGTGCGTGGAGACACAGTGCTGGAAGGCATGGCAGCCACTAAGAACTAAGATAAAAGCCCAGTCTTGAGGATGGATTGAAGGAGTTCTATCAGCCCTCGAGGGGAATTTTTATGTGAGAGCAAAATAAATTTCTGTCACTCTGAGATCACTGCTATTTTGGCTTATTTTTTATACAGCAGCTTCAATCTATAAATTGATGACCAAACCAATTCTTCTCTTCATGTCTCTTCATTGTTCTTCATCTTCCAGGTAGAATAATAGAGAGAAAAGGTAAAGATATCCTGGTTGAAAGAAACATTCTCCCGAACCCTTGGCAGAGCAACAACAATTCTAACAAAAACGTACAATTCTCACACTTGAAAAATACATTTACATACTAATGCCACAAAGAGGGATCACTCTTCATTCTGAAAGAGAAATATCTTTCCTAAAATTCTCATCTCTGAAATGCCTGTGAAAAAGAAAAGGTAACATCTGCTCTAAGGAAACAGAAAAAGAAAAAAACGTCCCTAGGGGCCACTTAGGGCTCAAGCATTAATATCCTGGCTAAAAAAAAAAAAAAAACCCTTCTCATTTTTCTGTGGATAAATTACACGCTAGAAAAGTTTTCTTTCATCCTTAGCACATAAACAACTACCTAGGAAACTCCAACAGTTCGAACAATATTAATTATTTATCACAAATCAACAGATATTTTATCACAAACTGTAATACAATCAAAAGAACGTTAGGTTGAACAGTAAGAAATCACTGCCAAGCTTTTGACTGCATATAATTTGAAACAAGACTCTAAAACTGCCAAAAAGACATAGAAGCTGGTAGTCCCTGGTGACAACCAATGTAACTAACTCAGGAATAACTGTGAGGAGAGGAGCATGGGGGTAAGTTCAGGAGCAGCCAAGCAACATATAACATTTTCACTTGGGCTCAATTTTTGCATCAAAAAAACAACGTGGCATATAAATTATATGAAAATAAACCATACACTGCATATACATCAAAATACCAAACCACATTTAAAGCTAAACAAACACCTTCACTAAAAGGTGTACTTCTTTATTGACACCACCTATGTCAATAAAGAAGTACAAGGATAATTTTCCAAAATAATCAGCAATATTCTCTTTTCCACTTAGAAAAAAGATATCCTCATCTATCCTAACATCACTTTCACCAGCTGAATAATTCCACAAATGATTAATACAACAGGGACCCAGTAGAGAATGTGAACATTTGTAAAATTCCACAATTTCTTGGGTAATTAGCATTATTTGGCTTAGCTTTTGTGTCCAGAGGGAAAAGAATTGTATTTATTTGAGGGTAGGGAGGGTAGGGACAGGAAATACTCTAAATTAATTCTTCACTCTTCATCTTAACAAAGGTCAAAATTTTCTACCTCCTGCAATGATGTGAAGTACTTCCTTCCTACGTGCAGCGTCAGTAGGCGGCAGAACCATCAGAACAGTCTACAGTAATGGAAATGTTCTGTACTATCTAATATAAGCCACGAATCAAGATAGTTTACTGAGCTCTGGAAATGTGGCTAGAGCAATGAGGACTGAAGTCCTTATTTCTTGAATTAATTTTCATTGGAACATTTGGCCAGTGGCTACCACATTGGAAACACGAGTCTAGATGGAGCTCCGTTTCCCCCATCTTTCAAGTCTCCACTCAAATGCTATCTCCTCTATGAAATAGTTCCAGATCCTGCAGCCTCAAAGTTAGACCTCTTTCCTCTGGTAGAGAACAGCAACTTAAATACAAAGAAGTTGCAAGGAGTTAGGTGAGCACATAATCAGTTACACATCAAATACAGAGGCATATTTATATTTACGGGCCATGATGTTAAGAACAATACATATTTAAATATCCAATGGACAGCAGTAGAGAGAGGGATACGATGTGAATGAAACCAAAGGTAAGAATCAGATATTCTGGTGCAAACATAAACTGAAGGCAGTATGGGGAACCCATGCAATAGCACCTCTTTCTCTTTCCGTATCTACCACTGCTCCCCTTTTCAAGCTCACCTACCTTTCTTCCTTAACTACCTACTTCTTTTTCAGTTTCCTCTTTCTTCTGCAACCACCTTAGATATATGAATTCTTATATACATATATATATACACACACAAATACATATGAAAATTAAATGCAGGTATGATGGTACAGTAATAGGGTTAGTCGCTCGATTGTGTTCAACTCTTTGGACTCTAGCCTGCCAGGCTCCGCTGCCCATGCAACTCTCCAGGCAAGAATATTGGAGTGGGTTCTCCCATTCCCTTCTCCAGGAGATTGTCCCAACGCAGGGATCAACCCCAGGTCTCCTGCCTTGCAGGCATATTCTTTACCATCTGAGCCACCAGGGAAGCCCAGGTATGATGGAGTTCCACTAAAATGGTGCCTATCACCTTCTATTATTCATTAATTACTTATGTATAACCTCTCTGTCCTACTCAATCATTTACCATTGTTTGCCCCATGTCAATATAATTTGTATTGTTGTCAAAGGCAAAGGCATTTCATTTAAGCCACACCATTATTTGTTCTTATGTATAATGAAATTAAGGACTGGGTTGAAAGTGAGGGTACTAAACTCTTAAACCTTTGGTGGTCAGGAAGGCTTAAGAAAAAAGCAAAGTGTCCTGTCTGGCGTGTGACAGCTGTTACCCAGTCCTCTGCTGGTGATGCCACACAGTGCTGTGAGGCCAGGCTTGCCAGCTCCTTCAAGGTTTCAAGAGAAGCCAGAAACTCAGGGGTTTATTTAAAACCCAGTTTATAAATGCTAACTTTTTCAATTAAAAGAGGAAAAAAAAAAAAAAAAAAAGATACTGATTGTATCAGACAAATGTCCTCTGGCAAGATACTGCAGGCCATAGATTTCTGATCTCTGCTCTAGGCAAATCCACTGTTTTGCATTCAACAGACTCTTCTGGGAACCCAGCCAGGAATACTTCAATGAGCAGGACAATTTAGGTTTTGATAGAGCAGAAAGATAACATAAGGAAGAAAACAAATTAATAAGGCTATTCTAGATCACCATAAAGGTTTCAGCAAGAGTGATTAAAAGAATGATGGGCTCATTTAGATTAAGTGTTTCAGTTCAGTTCAGTTTAGTCGCTCAGTCGTGTCTGATTCTTTATGACCCGATGGACTGCAGCACGCCAGGCTTCCCTGTCCATCACCAACTCCCGGAGCTTACTCAAACTCACGTCCACTGAGTCAGTGATGCCATCTAACCATCTCATCCTCTGTCATCCCCTTCTCCTCCCGCCTTCAATCTGTCCCAGCATCAGGGTCTTTTCCAGTGAGTCAGTTCTTCACATGAGGTGGCCAAAGTAGAGTTTCAGCTTCAGAATCAGTCATTCCAATGAATATTCAGGACTAATTTCCTTTAGGATGGACTGGTTGGATCTCCTTGCAGTCCAAGGGACTCTCAAGAGTCTTCACCAACATCACAGTTCAAAAGCATCAATTCTTCGGCACTCAGCTTTCTTGATAGTCCAACTCTCACATCCATACATGACCACTGGAAAAACCAAACCTTTGACTAGACAGACCTTTGTTGGCAAAGTAACATCTCTGCTTTTTAATGTGTTGTCTAGGTTGGTCATAATTTTCTTCCAAGGAGCAGGTGTCTTTTAATTTCATGGCTGCAGTCACCATCTGCTGTGATTTTGGAGCCCAGAAAAATAAAGTCAGCCACTGTTCCCACTGTTTCCGTATCTATTTGCCATGAAGTGATGGGACCAGATGCCATGATCTTAGTTTCTGAATGTTGAGTTCTAAGCTAACTTTTTCACTCTCCTCTTTCACTTTCGTCAAGAGGCTTATAGGACAAATCAATCTCCCCCTTGGCTATTCTTGTACAAATGAGAAAATTATCTCAAGGGAAGGCTCAAGGGCAGCTATTCTAAAGGTCAGTGGTTGTGTTTATTTACCTTGCTTTGAGGATTAACACATTCTCTTTTGTAGGTTATACCCTATGGAAGACAGTTATCAAAGCCTCAGACAGAAGAATCATGCTGAACTACAATAGAGCATTCAGTTCTTCCAACATCCTACAAATAGAGTAACACATTATAGGCATCTGAAAATCTGAAACCCTAACTCTTTCAGATACCCTTGTAAACAATGGGCCAAGAGCTGCTGCTGCTGCTGCTGCTAAGTCGCTTCAGTCGTGTCCGACTCTCTGTGACCCCATAGACGGCAGCCCACCAGGATGCCCCATACCTGGGATTCTCCAGGCAAGAACACCAGAGTGGGTTGCCATTTCCTTCTCCAATGCATGAAAGTGAAAAGTGAAAGTGAAGTCGCTCAGTCATGTCTGACCTTCAGCAACCCCATGGACTGCAGCCTTCCAGGCTCCTCCATTCATGGGATTTCCCAGGCAAGGGTACTGGAGTGGGGTGCCATTGCCTTCTCTGGGGCCAAGAGCTACTAGATGCAAATCAACTCATCAAATACACATGTTTAAGAAGTTTAATTGCTGATCATTTACTACAGTCATAATGTATTAAATAGGATACTAAATTTCACAGACTGGATGGTTTAGTTTATTATTTCCTAGGTAAACTCAAGTAAAAGTCAGAATCTGACTTGCAGTTATGCATTTTACTAAGGGTATAATAATAAATTACTCAAGGATACTTAAATTCTAATGAAATTCAGATCCACACACAAAATTAAACTCCAGTAGTAGAATTTTATACTTGAGGTAACACAGATAATTTTCAGTAATAAGTCAGAATAAAGGCACATTGGTTCAGATTTTGAAAGGACTCTGTTAAAAGAAAACAAAATTCAGCCCATGAAAAATAAACATTCTCACACCACTTCTCAGTTTCATGCTTCAGAAATATCTAGGGAAGACGATGGCTTAAACACATGTAACTACGAGGTCATCATCACAATTGTTCAGTTGGTGGTGTTCAGTCACTAAGTCGTGTCCAACTCTTTGCGACCCCATGGACTGCAACATGCCAGGCTTCCCTGCCCTTCACCATCTCCCGGAGTTTGCTCAAACTCATCAAGTCAGTGATACCATCCAATCATCTCATCCTCTGTCGTCCCCTTCTCCTCCTGCTATCAATCCTTCCCAGCATCAGGGTCTTTTCCAATGTGTCAGGTCTTCACATCAGGTGGCCAAAGTATTGGAGCTTTAGCTTTAGCATCAGTCCTTCCAATGAAAATTCAGGTTTGACAGGCTTGATCTCCTTGCTGTCCAATGGACTTTCAAGAGTCTTCTCCAGAACCACAGTTCAAAAACATGGGTTCTTCAGCACTCAGCCTTCTTCATGGTCCAACAATCACATTCATACATGACTACTGGAAAAATCATAGCTTTGAATATATGGATTGTGGTTGGCAACATGACGTCTCTGCTTTTTAATATGCTGTCTAGGTTTGTCATAGCTTTTCTTCCAAAGAGGAAATGTCTTTTAATTTCGTGGAGGCAGCCACTGTCTGTGGCAATTTTGGAGCCCAAGAAAATAAAATCTGTCACTGTTTCTACTTTTTCCTCATCTATTTGCCATGAAGTGACAGTGATTGTTCAGAAGCTGCACTTAACCTCTACATCTCATTCTGCTATTGGAGTAATTCTGTCAGACTTTCATGAACCCTCAACTGGTCCTCCTTAGAGAAATGGAGAGACTCGATGGATGGGTGAGCTGTGGATGGAGCTGGGCATGGGTGGCTCAGTCCCTCCTTGGCATTCTTTGGGATTTACCTACCTGCAGAGGTTATATATTTAGGTATGTTTCCTAAGCCACCCAGAAGCTAGGCAGATTCTGTCCCTGGAACAGAAGGTCTCAAATGCCCCTGCTGATTGTGGCAAGGTGTGAAAGCCTTGTTAAGGAAAAAAGGATTAGCACTTCTGATTGTCACAATTATGCTACATTAAAACATCTTATCTAGAATCAAACACAGTGAGATCTCAATCTGACTCCCGTACTCTTTCAATTGGTTCTGATTCTAGGCAAAAATAAAAAACTTGATGCTCTCAGAAGCTTAACCGAAATGACCGATAAATATACAGTTGTAGAAAAGCCGGCATCCACACTATAAATTAAGGAAGCACCCCCATCAAGATGTCAGTAACTTTGAGGAATTTCTCCTGGATATATGGAACCTAATTAGAAAGACATTAAAGGCTTAAAATATGGCCACACCACTAGAAAACCACCCAGTGCTGGGGGAAGTACACCAAGTCTGTTTGGGAGAATTCCATAGATGCATCCCACTTTGCAGGGCTGTGAGCGGGAAGTGTGGACAGACCCTGGGAGATGGGCACACACTGTTCAGCATAATGCAGAGCAGCTGTGCTGGGAGGCCCACGGTTCACACAGCCAAACAACTGTTCTAGGGCCTTTCCTTCTGTAAAGAGCTGAAGTACCAAAAAGGAGGTAAGACACAGCCATAGTGCAAACCAGGCACTGAGGGCAAAGCAAAAAGGCAGATGGAAAGTGTGAATTCTCACACTACAGCCACGGCAAAAAGCAGAGTGAAAGAAGCAGACAAAACAGTCCTCTGCTGGCCTCTGTAGAGCTCCACCTTCCTCTCTGTCTCTCCTTTGACTTCCAGAACCTTCATCCTGTGATGTTGAGTTTTATCCCCTTGCTCTCGAGCACAAGTTCTCAGAGAAGGGGCCTCTTGGAAATTCTGCAGGACAGCAAGGCAAACTATGATTCTGAACAGACTTCTCCATTTGCAAAGACAGTGTAGCAGGAAAACAATTTACACAAAGTAACTTTAAAACAAAATATAATATGCTACTAGGGGAGCCCATGGGGTCACTAAGAGTCGGCACAGCACAACTGAGCAGCTTCACTTTCACTTTTCACTTTCATGCATAGGAAAAGGAAATGGCAACCCAGTCCAGTGTTCTTGCCTGGAGAATCCCAGGGACGGGGGAGCCTGGTGGGCTGCCGTCTCTGGGGTCGCACAGAGTCGGACACGACTGAAGCGACTTAGCAGCAGCAGCAGCAGCAGCAGGAATAAAACAGATTGCTAGTGGGAAGCTGCTCTATGAAGCTCAGCTTGGTTCTCTGTGATGACCTGGGAGGGGAGAAGGGAGGGAGGGAGAGGGCTGTGTGTGTGCGTGTGTGTGTGTGTATCAGATTCACTTTGTTATATAGCAGAAAGTAATACAGTATTGTATTATACTGCAATAATACTCCAAAAGCAATTATACTCCAATAATAATATAGGATGGATTTGGCATCAGAAAAATAAATAAATAAAATATAAAATACAAAGAAAAATTTATTTCTGAAATGGAATTACTTCAGGTAACAAATTCTTAAAACTCAATCTTTTCAATACAATCTGAGAAAACATGGTCTCTATGAACCAGTTCTGAGAAACCAGAAAAAGATTGTGTTTAGAACTGGTTGAAAAAGCAGCAGGATTTTAAGGTGGTAGGGTTTCTTTAGGAAGTTTACCAAAACTGAAAATTCAATAGCAGAATTTAAATACTCACAGAACAAAATAAACCGCAGAATCAATCAGTGGAAAACAAACTTCCTCCATCCCAAGGAAAAGACAAAGAAATATCAGACGAATAAAAAGGGGAAGCCAGGTAGGGCGCAGAAAGAACAGAAACTAACCTACAGGTAACCTCAGAAAGAAAGACCAAGGAAAAGGAAGAAAACATCAAACGTTTGTGAAAGAAACTTTCAGAGGCTGATACAAAGCTAAAGGACTCAGGACAAGATAGTGATCAACACCAGAAAAACTAGTGAAAACTGATCAAAGTCTAGCTATATCCTAGTTCATTTTTGAGATGTAAGAACTAAAAAAGAATCCTAAAAGCATCGAGACAGAAAAACGTTTATACTACAAAGAATCAGACTGACTTCAAGCTTTCCCAGAAACCAAGGAAGCAACACTGTAACTCAAGATTAACATACAGAAGTTGTTCATTTTTGATTGAAAGAAAAATAGTGACAGATATGCAAAGGCCCTTATGTATCTGTATATAATGATGGTGTTCATACACATACAGATCTAAGAGAAAGATGAAAAATCAGATATTGTAAATGCTGTCATAAAAGAGAATGCAAAGGCACTAAAAATTTAAAGAAAATATAGATACATGATAATATAAAAAGGTTAATAATATGCCAAAAAGAAATAGAGGACAAGTGTGATGAAAATAAATTTGAGTAAATATTGTCAATTTTAAAAGAAGATATCAATGTATCTTTTCTTACACTAATAAAGAACATAAAACTTTATGTTCACGCTTTAAAACTTAAGGTAGATACTACTGGAACTAAAAATGACTCATTCGTCTCAAATAAGTTAAAAAACAATTCATCAAAAGCATCAAAGAGAAAAAAATACAAATACTCAGTCCAGGATGCCACCCTCATGGACCGTAGCCTGCCAGGCTCCTTTGTCCAAGGGATTGTCCAGGCAAGAATACTGAAGTCGGTTGCCATCTCCGTCTCCAGGAGATCTTTCCAACCCAGGAACAGAACCCAGCTCTCCCACATTGCAGGCAGGTTCTTTATCATCTGAGCTACCAGGGAAGCAGTACGTGACTACATTTAAAGACAGTTTCTTAGAATGAAAAGGCAAAATACAAGTGAACATACATATACACACAGATAGATAAATAGGGGTGTATGAACACAGGAGGAGACAGGAAGGAGGAAGGCAGATATATACATATATATAAATTCTTCTATTGAATAAATGTAACGACTCTGACAAGAATGTCTATATAGGACACCTGAGCAAGACCAAAATCTGTACAGCTGGCAGTATCCCTAAATTGTGAATGAAAACCCTACAAATCAGAGGGCTTTCACACAGTAAAAAATAAAGTATCAAAAATATATCATAAAAGAAAATAAATGTAGAAATAAAACAGAGTAGCAAAAATTAAGGACCCTCATTCTCTTTCCATTTACACAGGCAAAAGAACTGGATATACAGAGAATCTGAATATTACAACTGATAAGGTTGCTTGAACAAACATATATTAAGTTCTAAACTGTATAAAAGGTTTACCTTTGATTGTTATGGAGTACTTTTAAAATTAATCCTGTATTATAACAGAAAAAAGAAATCAGCACATTTGAAAAAAGAAGTCTTTCCATTATCACAATTAACTGAAACTATAAATCATGTTAAGATGTAGAAATTAAAAATTTGCAAATTATATATTACCTTAATAAAAATAAAAAACTTTCAAAAAGAATAATGATATTAACACCTATGCTTTGTTGCCAGGTAGTAATGAAAAGCAATTTTATAAGAAAAAGCTTTCATTGCTAAACACTTAAAAGTAGAAATAAGTAATAAGCATTCAATGACAGAAGTTAGAAATATACCAAGAAAAAAAACTAATCAAGTCAGAGATTCATTAAAATGCTAAAAAAAATATTGTAGAACTGCTTAGTATATCCACAAGTATTACGAAATAAAAGTACATGAAAAACAAAACCTCTAGATGAATAGTTCTCAAAACTTCCTACACCTATAGATCATTTGGAGAAATTAGTAAAAATATATAGACTCAAAAGCACGGACTAGTGTTCAGGACTTTCCACTTCAAATTAACACCTTAGTGGTTCTTACAATTGTGGTCTTAGGACAACTCTTTGAGAATATAAAAAAATGTTTTAGATTCAGTGCTCATGTCTCTCAAAGATATATAAAATAATAAAATAACTCAATAAGAAGAAGATACAGATAAAAATACAACAAGGAGATTTCAAGTTACAAGAAAACACTATTCACCACTTTATCCTAAAAAATTTTAAACAAAGACATAAATTACTCTCCTGAAAAAAAGAAAAGATGAATAATTATAGTAGAAAACTAAAACTGAACAGATCAATAGCCATAAAAGCAGTAAAATCAGTGAAATACCTTCCAAAGAGCACCAGGCCAAGATGGTTACATAGACAAATGCATACGAACCCAAGGGACACATACTCAGGTTATATAAAACGTTTCAGAGAACATAAAAACTTTCCAAATGATTTTTTGATGCTAGCATAATCCTGATAAATACAGTTTAAAAAAAAAAGAAATAAAAAATCACAGGCCACTCTCGCTCATGAAAACAAGTAAACTACACCACCAGCACAGACTCCAGCAATGTACCAGCATATCATCACCTTGTCCTCACATTGGTTTTAGTCTCCAGTGCAATATTCATTTCGTTGCATGAAAATTATTAGTACTGCTTGTATATCAACATGTGACGGTAGAAAAATAGATGTATTTTTTAAATAGGGGCTGTTTGTTAAGGAAAACAAAGTGAAAACACGTTATTTATCTCTTCTCTCTCAAAAAACCGCAGGGAAACATCAGTAAAGGACAATTTGTAGACTCAAGGACATTGTGTTGACAAAGACAACACTTGGCCCATATACTCAGGGAACCTTTTCATACCACAGTATTTAATCATTCATTAAGTATGTATTAAAATTTAGTCTGTGTCCGATAGTATGTATGGTGTTCTTTTCTCCTTCCTGTAGGTAGATTATTAGCTTCCTAAAGCAAGAACCCTGTCATCATTTTCACCATTTTCTCATCCCAGTCATATCTGCAGGGCTCAAAAAGTATTTGTCAAAAATAAAAAAAAAAAAAGATTGAAATGAAAGAACTCAAAAAAGAGATTATTAAACAAAATCTTTGAATGAAAACAGTTTAAAATGTTCGAGAACTCCAGATGTCAACATCACTTAGCTCTTACTAGACAGGGATTCTTTGTGGGGAGGCTTCCTTCAGATGGAAACTGGCACCGTAAGCCAAGCTAAAAGAGCTTCAGGTCTCAACCCAGGCTCTGCTGGCCTAGGACTCTCGGACAACTTAAGAGTTAAAAGCCTCTTGCTGCTTTGGATCATGAAGGCTCATGATCATGAAATCTCATGAAGGCTGAGAAGATTTCATGAGATTTCAAAATCATGAAATCTGAGAAGTTTCTCTGTGTCTGGGAAATCGGTGCTCCAGCCTTCCACCAATTTCCAACATCACAGAGCTGAGGAGGCTTCGTGTGTTCGCTGGCCCCCTCCTTCTGCTTTCAGGCCGCACACTTTACATTGTAGGCTTCCTGGAACATCCTGACAAATGTGTATACTTATCTGTGACGCCACACTCCCCTGGCTGGGAAGGATCCCAACACACGAAGTTTCTATGTCTCTCACAGCTTCCTGTTTTTCAACAAATAAAAGCCTCAAAAGGAAAAAAAAAAAAAAAAAATGCTGTAGACTCAGTGCCTCCTCCTGTGCCGATCCTTATTTGAGTAAGGAAGAGCAGACAAACATCTGCTCAGTGACTGATCGCTCATTATGTTGCTCTGACTTAGTTCCTGCACTTCCTTTCATACTTACAGGAACCACAATTAACAGCAAATAGGTTCTGTTGCTATCTGCCATTCCACAGCTGCAGTTTTTTCACCTAACTTCTTATTAAGGACACAGGGATCTCAGCCCCGTGCTCCTGATGAGCTAGATAGAGAGGTGATAGTATGGGTGATGTCCTACCCATCCCCATCATGGGCGGGGCGGGAGGTAAAAGAGGGAGAGGATATACGGATACATATAACTGATTCAATTCCTTGTACAGCAGAAACTAACACAACATTGTAAAGCATTTTTTATTCCAATAAAAAGAGATAATTATGTATTCTAAATCTAGACTGATGAAAACAGCAAATATGACAGAATCCCTGAATATTCAGATTACTCTCCTCTATATCACCATGTCAGTTTCCTTTACCACTTATCTATTTGCATTGCAGGCAATACTATTCCTCCCATCTAGAAATTCTAGAAATTCTGGACTTAACACTTTCTTCTTCATCCCTTATATTCAATCTCTCAAGTCTTACAAAGGAAATAAAAAGGTTATATGGCCACAGCATTCCTTTCAGAAAGGTAAGGAATTAGGGTAAGGCTGGTATTACACATGCAGTGAAGACCAGGATGCACTGGCACAAAACACTTCAACAGCTCTACAGCAGCCCTGCCCAAGCACTTGGGAGAACACGGGCGAGTAAGGTAAACAAGAAAGAGAAAATGGTCAGCAGTCGGGTAGACAGCCAGCCCCTGAGGAGAGAGGCAAAAGAAGCAATGAATGAACATTCCCCCAAGCAGTAATCACTGAGGAGCTTTGAAAGACTGAAATCTCTAAGGGTCCATTTTCAGTTGTTGCTGTATTATACTGGAAACTCCCTCACTTACATCAAACCTGCATTTAAGTCTGGGTTCACAGCAGTGACATCAGCATGACTCCGGGAAGTATAAAGACCACTTCAGCTGGCAGGGGGTCCTAGGGGGGTGGAAAAGAGACCAGCAAGCAGGAGCCACAATGTGTAATGAGATCCAGATCTCAAGAAAAGCAGAAACTCAGAGATGGCAACAACTATAAAAATGTTAGCCTTCTATGAACCCCTCCAGATGGTAACATCACAGGGAATTCCAACCTATGTGGGACAGGGATTCAAGCTAAGACTTATTTCAGTCTTCGGGGACAAGGTGGCCACAGCACATGTCTCCCTGTTGGGCCGTCAGCCAACACCTACTTGTCCCAACCCTCACAGCTCAGCAATTGCTCCTACCAGATCAGGTGCACACCTCATGAACCATTACCGAGCATCATGATGTGCCAGGCAGACAGGCAAGCACTTTCCATCAGCATTTCCTTTAACACTTAGTACGCTGAAAAATCCACTCCATTTTGTCAGAAGTGAGAAGATGGAGACGGAGAGAAGTTACCAAACTCAATCAAGATCCCACTGCAGTTTAAGTGGCAAGGATAAAATCTGAACTCATCTTCCCAAGACCAAGATCCCATGCTTCTCAGTGTTCTCTGTGCTGTATCCACAAGCTAAGAAGCTTTTTTCTATAGGTGAATCCTGAATTTCTAACTGCCAATTTGCCATTGAAAGTCCTCTGAACAAACCTGGGGCAGTAAGGAATCATTTTAGTAGAGGATTTAACATCCTTCTAAAGCTAAGAAAATACAATCATTGAATGAAAATCTGAGAATATGCATTTGTGTGGTTTTTTATACTGTTTGTAAATGGAAAAGTAATGCCAATTGATGTCAGAAATCGTGCTAGAAGATACTATGGATATCTGTGAAGAGATTCAGCTAAATGAGAGCTCCTCAAATACGCTGATGACACATTTTAAAATAATTAAAAAGGACTTCCTGGTGGTCCAGTGGTTAAGAATCCACCTGCCAACGCAGGGGACAGAGGTTCAATCCGTGGTCTGGGAAGATTCCACATGCCATGGAGCAACTAAGCCCAAGAGACACAACTGCTGAAACCTGTGTGCCCAGAGCCCACGTTCTGCAACAAGAAATGCCACTGCAGGGAGAAGCCTGGGCATTGCAACTAGAGAGCAGTCCCCGCCCTCCACAGCGAAGCCCTAGTGCAGCCGAAAGTAAAGAAATGAAATTTATAAAGAAACAGAATAACTAGAAAACTTAGGGATTCTTTAAAGGTCTAAATTAGCTATGTCCCAAATTTTCTTGGTTAATAATTTGTTTTTCTCATGCTGAAACTTGACTTTGGACAAAAGTGACAGAATGGTTTGGATAATGAAGAAACCAGAGTGAGTAAAGGACAAAACACAAGAGATAATCCATTCACCATTCACCAGATAGTTATTTTAGATACAATCCTCTAAAAATTAGGTTACTGAGGTATCCCAGAATCTATTAAAATAATACTGTTTGCATTTAGCTTAGTGGAGCACCAAAGGTTTAAGCACCCTTACATTTAACCAAAGAGTTTTATCCATCAACTCCCAGGTTTCCAACCCACAGGTATTTCTTCATCCAGGCATTAACTGGAGTTGATATTTACAAGTCATTTAGAGTTTACAAACTAGTTTGTCATCTATAAGAGGGCATAACTTTTATTTAGCTTGGAAAATTTGTCAATTTGTTTAACTTTTTATAGTTTCAGCTTTTCACATATCAAGTTTTAAAATTATTACTAACAAAATTTATAATATAGTCACTCAGGTACTAGAATTTTACCAGTACTTAGTTAGACCTCAGTGCTTATATACTAATCATGTCAGATAGCTACTGACCCTTAAGGTCAAGGCTTCAATATTATAGTGTATTCTCATCATACAAGAGAGTTTTTGTTTCATTCTAGGAGTTTTTTCCACAAACAGCAAAGAAAAGTATTCAAACTTTACAACAGAATCTTATCTCTCTTTTAAGATAAGTTTTAAAGAAGCCATATAAGGAGAAAATGTTACTTTAAATTCTTCAGATAGCTTCTTGTTCATTTTATTTAACAAAATATAGAGAAGATTTGGTATTAAGCAGGGTTCAAAACATCCTTTAAAAAAGTCTGTTTCAACATCAGGCCACTGAGACACATTCTGCTGATATAAATGTTCAAAAAGATATGATCTGGATTTGCTTCCCAAAGCAGGGTTCTTCAAACATCAGTGATGGTAACAATAATAGTAAACAGTGTATACAGTACTTTATCACTAAAGGAATTTTCCCGTATTGTTTCATTTCATTGACACATAGCCATGGAAATAAGTCTGACACCAGCACCTCTATTTTACCAATGATAAAACTAATGTTAAGAGGTTAAGATTAATTGAGACTTGAGAGGTGGAGCACTTGTGTAGATTCCAATTCTTGACACCCAATCCAGGATTTGTTCTTTATGGCTATGCTGCCTGCTACAGTGACATACAAGGGTTTGAATTTCTCAAATCAAGTTCATGTAAATATTTATGAGATGGGAAGCTCTATTACATATATATTTACATCAAATAATGCAAAATTAACCAAAATTATCTTAATCTTCAGTGTTTTTCTTGGGCTTCTCTGATAGCTCTGTTGGTAAAGAATCCATCTGCAGTGCAAGAGACCCCGGTTCAATTCCTGGGTTGAGAAGATCCGCTGGAGAAGGGATAGATTACCCACTCCAGTATTCTTGGGCTTCCCTTATGGCTTAGCTGGTAAACAATCTGCCCGCAATGCATGAGACCTGGGTTCAATTTCTAGGTCTGGAAGACCCCTGGAGAAGGTAAAGGCTACCACTCCAGTATTCTGGCCTGGAGAATTAGATGGACTATACAGCCCATGGGGTCACAAAGAATCGGATACCAATGAGCAACTTTCATTTTCTTTTAGTGTTTTTATTATTGTCAAAATCTATTTTTACTATAAGGGATAATATGCTTTGAATTTAAATTGGTGTTTGAATAGAAAGTAATTATTCCACAGCTGTATTTTCATATTAATGATATTAGTTATAAGTCACACACCTAACCTTGTATACTACACTTATGAAATGAACACTGTCATGGATAATTCCACAATAATTATAATTCAAGTTTGTCTTTCTAGATCTGGAATCTATATCTAGGAAAGAAACTATAAAATAATTTAGTAAGTCAATGCTAAACTGTTTTTCAAAATTTTATACCATTTACACTCACATTTGTAATATCTAAGAATTCCCACAGATCCATATCAACTCTTGGTATTGTCAGGAATATTGCAGAATATTATACAGTAGTATAAATCAGTAAGAGAGTTACATATCACAATAAGGATGAATTTTTAAAAATTATTTTGTTTTTAAAAAGCAAATGACCAAAGGCTTTATAGACCTCAATATCATTTTCATAAAGCTCAAAATGAAAAAATGTAAATAGAGATATATACATGTATGATAAAACCACTTTTAAAAAGATACCAGAGTAATAAACACAAAATTCTAGATGGATTTTTTTTTTCCTGGTAAAAGCAGAAATACGGGATTTGGGTAATGTAGCTAAGAATTTATATTTTACTATATTCTTTCATAAGTACAAAAATCATATAAATTTGCATTTTTATTGAAATATATTTGATTTATAATATTGCACTAATTTCAGGTGTACAGCATATTGATTCAGTACTTTTGCAGATTGTGGGTTATTACAGGACAATGGCTGTAATTCCCTGTGCTATACAGTACATCCCTGTTACTTAATAAAATTTCTGTTTTAAGTGACAAGCATACCATACAAATCTTATTTCACATTACAGTAAAATCTTAAAAACACTATTTCTGCCAAAATAGTCAAAAATTCGAATCAATCATACTCTTTTCAAGGGCCTCTCTTGTAATTATCCACAGATATAACTGCCTGATCCAATCTCATCATACTCTATCTATGGGATTACATCTTAACTCAGATATTACTGAGCCACTTTCACTGACTTCATGAAACCCCATGCATACTTTGCCAAAGGTCCAAAATTTGTGTGCACTTTGCATTGCCCTGGCATGTGATCTTGAGATGTTCACAGAAGATAGTAAAAGACTTACTGACTTGATGCCAAAGAGCAGAGATGCTAGTAGGATTAAGTGGGGAGGGACCCATGAATAAGGAGCCCTTTGATAAATCATTAATAAATATTTTCTTGGTTTAGAGAGCAACTATATCCCTATAGGAACTATGATAATAAGCACTGCACCAGTTGGATTCCTAGCACTGAGTACACGTCTTAACCTATGTGGAACCTCATATTGGTCTTCAATGAACTGACTGACAGAAACATTAATAAACTACTGGCCCCTCAACACTGCTATAAGGGAGGCAAGGCAATTCATATGAAAAACTCTGTAAACATTCAAGCACATCTAATCAAATATTAATATTTTTAAAGAGATTTGTATTCATGAGCAAACTGTCAAGAGAAGGCAATTACATAAATGAAGCAACCTTTATTTCAACTTGGAACCAAATGAACAAAGCACATCACACAAATAACAGAGGAATAAAATCAGCCCTCCATATCTTCCGGTTCCGCATCTGTGGATTTGACCAACTTTAGATTGAAAATATTAAAAAAAAAAATAATCCAGAAAGTTTCAAAAAGCAAAACTTGATTTTGTCCCACACTGGCAACTACTGATGTAGAGTTTATATCATATTAGTTATTATAAGTAATCTAGAGATGATTTAAAGTATAGTATAAGGAAAGATCATGTAGGTTATATGCAAATATTACACCAAATATATAAGAGACTTGAGCATCTGGGATCCTAAAACCAATCCCTGGAGGATTCCCAGAGACAATTACTGCTAAGCATGTTCCAACGATTTCTAGAGGAGACTCCCATGGGTTTCCTAACAGAGTCCCAGTAAAATTATTGAAACTTCAAGCTCTTCAACCATGTGGAAAATGGGACTGACTAATTTTCAACTTTGTAGGAACATATCTATATTAAATAAAGTCATCTACATACGGTAAGCCAGGCCAAAACTGAGAACATTTGGGGTTTGTCATGCGTTTTCTTTTTATTCCTGGAAATCCGGGTTTGTTTTAGGAAAAGAACCTGGATTATAAAACACAAGAGATATTAAGGAAAATAAAACTTCTAAAATAGTAATATTTTTATCATCACTGCTAACACAATGATTCAATTTTCCTCACAGGAAGGAAAAGGCCCTTGCGGCAAGGGGCTCATACAGCGCCATTTGTGTGCATCATCCTGGAACAGTGTGATATTTGGATTGGTGGTTGCCCATCTGTGTGTACAAGTAGCAGGGCCATTACTTCCACTATGTGGGTGACTCCCTTCAATAAAAAGCAAATGTTGTTAGGCCAATGGAAAATGCCATGAAAATCCACAAATGCCTCCACAGTCAACAGAGCTGCTGATTACTGCTAAATAATTCCCCAAAGCCAAATCTCTCCAGGTTCTCTATCCGCTTGCTTTGTTTATATCCCATCACTGTTCAGGATACTATGCTGACACTAATTATTCAAAGGCAGGAAGGAGGTCTGTATATTCCTTTGTCCCATGCTGTGACCGAATCTGGAAGCAGTAATACCTGCCAAAGCAGCGAGGCCACATCAGTAAGGTGAAATCCTCATGCAGCTTTTCTGGCAGGATGAATGCTCCCAAGCACATTTAACTTCTTTTATAGAGAATACACATGTGCTCCCCTTAACTTTTTGAAATAGACTAAAAAACTGACTATTCTGTTCATCAATGACTTCTCTATCCTTGGGAGTGTTTCTTATACCTCAAAGCCCTGAAATTGTCAATCATTATAGATGGGAGGGACATAGGGCCTGGGTTGTTCAATTTTGTTTAGAATCTTACATACTTTTATTGGTAAACAGAGAAAATAAGCCAAGCATCCAAGCTACTGCTGCGGCTACTGCTAAGTCACTTTAGTCGTGTCCAACTCTGTGCGAACCTGTAGACGGCAGCCCACCAGGCTCCCCCGTCCCTGGGATTCTCCAGGAAAGAACACTGGAGTGGGTTGCCATTTCCTTCTCCAATGCATGAAAGTGAAAAGTGAAAGTGAAGTTGCTCAGTCATATCCAACTCTTAGCGATCCCATGGACTGCAGCCCACCAGGCTCCTCCATCCATGGGATTTTCCAGGCAAGAGTACTGGAGGCATCCAAGCTAAGAAGTTAAAAAAAAAAAAAAAAAAAAAAAAGTAAGACAGAAAGGCCCAGAGAAAATACAGGGAAATGATAAAACCATGGACAGAGGAATCTGGTAGGCTACAGACCATGGAGTCACAAAGAGTCGGACACAGCCTAAGGACTAAACCACCACAGAGATAATTTAGAGGTAATCTGCTACCGTAACCCTGTTGCTCAAACTAGACATAGGCCATTTATGTCTCATATGAGCCTGGATGTAACAGTTTTGGTTTTTTCTATTATGCCATGTTATCTTTAGAAGATATTTACTTTTCATATTGTAATTAAAATCTTTTAATTTTTTAAGAAAAATGAAATTACTGATCAAAAAAAGGAAAAAGCAATGAGTACTGCAGACAAAAACGTTGCCTGTCATTCCAGTAAACAAAGAATGTGGCTGCCATCAGGCCATCAGCCACTATAACTGTCCCCAACAGTACACCCTGAGAGGAACTCAGGGTGGATCAAAACAGGATACTGGCCCTAGAGAGTTAAGATGCATATCTAAGGAATAATTTCAATGAGCCCAGACTCCTGCATTCATAGAAAAACACAAAAAGCATTAACTTCAGATGTTTGTTTTTGTGATTAGCAGTAATCTTTTGATATTCAACTACATATTTTTTGTTGTTATTTTATTTTGTTTTTTGTTTTCCTGTATATCCTGTGTGCTCAGTTGCTTCAGTCGTATCCAACTCTTTGTGACCCTATGGACTGTACAACACCAGGCTCCTCTGTCCATGGGGATTCTCCAGGCAAGAATTCTAGAGTGGGCTACCATTTCCTGCTCCAGGTGATCTTTCCAACCCAGGGACTGAACCTGCATCTCTTATTTGTCCTGCATTGGGAGGTGGGTTCTTTACCATGAGTGCCACCTGGGAAGTCCCTGTATATCCTGGCTCCTCCCTTACCTCTTTGGAAAAGTTCTGCAGAGCTCTCTGAGAGGCTGTCTCCCAGGCTATAGTCCTCAGTAAGGTTACAAACAAAACACAACTTCCAACTATCTCCCAGGCTATAGTCCTCAGTAAGGTTCCAAACAAAACTTCCAACTATTATGTTATGTGTTTTTCTTCAGTTGGGACAGTACATATAGCAAGTTAATTTTGAGGATGAGGTGGATCCAACATTAAATTACTAAGAGTGTATAGTTTAGGTCTCTTCAGTCACAAATGATAGAAGCCCAGCTCATATTTGTCTACCAAAAAAAAGAGAGAGAGAATTCATTGGATCACACAACTGATAAGATATTCAGACTGGGCTGTCAGGATTCTGAATTTCCAGCTCAAACTCTGCCTTCCCCTCAGGAGTGATGTGAGCTCCCACATCAGACAGTCTTGCTTACTGCTGCTGATTGGTTTAGTGGTGAAGTCATGTACTTTTGCAACCCTATGGACTGTAGCCTGCCAGATTCCTCTGTCCATGAGATTTTCCAGGCAAGAATACTGGAGTGGGTTGCCATTTTCTTCTCCAGGGGATCTTCCTGACCCAGGGATCAAACCTGTGTCTCCTGCAAAGGGGGGATTCTTTACCACTGAGCCACAAGGGAAGTCCAGCAGCAAGACTATCTTGCTTATTACTACATGCTACAAAATTCCAAGGGGGGAAAGTTAACAAGTTTCCGTTCCAATAATTTCAACAAAAAATTCAAGAATTGAGTCTCACTTGATCAATATTGGTTACTTACTCCCTGTGGGCAGTAGATGCTCCCTTGCTCATTACAGCAAGGAGAGGGATGAAGGCAGCCCCTCCTGAGCTACACATTAATATAGGAGGAGAGGCTTCCCAAATGAAATTCCAGATACTATAAGGAGAAGAAAGGGGAAACTGATACTGATGCTGGAGAAGCACAAAGAGTATATTGCCACCACAACCAACCACTGCTCCATAACTTAAAAAAAAAAAAAGCAAATGAAAAAGAGAGGTACTGAGCAGCTAACCCTAACTAAAAAGCCTCTTGATGAAAGTGAAAGAGGAGAGTGAAAAAGTTGGCTTAAAGCTCAACATTCAGAAAATGAAGATCATGACATCCGGTCCCATCACTTCATGGGAAATAGATGGGGAAACAGTGGAAACAGTGTCAGAGTTTATTTTTTGGGGCTCCAAAATCACTGCAGATGGTGACTGCAGCCAGGAAATTAAAAGACGCTTACTCCTTGGAAGGAAAGTTATGACCAACCTAGATAGCATATTCAAAAGCAGAGACATTACTTTGCCAACAAAGGTCCATCTAGTCAAGGCTATGGTTTTTCCAGTGGTCATGTATGGATGTGAAATTTGGACTGTGAAGAAAGCTGAGCACCAAAGAATTGATGCTTTTGAACTGTGGTGTTGGAGAAGACTCTTGAGAGTCCCCTGGACTACAAGGAGATCCAACCAGTCCATCCTAAAGGAGATCAGTCCTGGTGTTCATTGGAAGGACTGATGCTAAAGCTGAAACTCCAATACTTTGGCCACCTCATGCGAAGAGTTGACTGACTGGAAAAGACCCTGATGCTCAGAGGGATTGGAGGCAGGAGGAGAAGGGGACGGCAGACGATGAGATGGCTGGATGGCATCACCAACTCGATGGACATGAGTTTGGGTAAACTCCAGGAGTTAGTGATGAACAGGAAGGCCTGGCGTGCTATGGTTCATGGGGTTGCAAAGAGTTGGACAGGACTGAGTGACTGAACTGAACTGAGCAGCTCCACTTACCTGCCCAACATCACCTCTGTTATCAGAGTTTAAATTACATTTGCTTACAACACTAATGAATCCGAAGAATTTTCTCCTCAAAGTGACTGCAAGTTGGAATGCTGGCAGGCATTGCAAATACAATAGTATACAGATGAACTTCGATTGTAATCTCTATTTCAAGGAAGCTTTGATTTGTGAAAGCTGCTCACATATAGTACTTGGAAAATAATTATATCTCACATGGCATTTTTTTCTGAGGTGCTTTCTATAGCTCATTTAACCCATCCTCAAACATTTCTGTTCACAAGGAGATGAGTGCAATTATACTGTACTCTGAGAAAATCAAATATAAAAAAAACCAGTTTCCAGGCCATGTAAATTCAGGAGTGCTTTTTGCATTTCAAAACGATACAACATTGCATGAACTGACTCGGCTGAAGTACTTTTTAAAAGCACCTCTTTTAAAATCCAAATACTTAATTTATAAAGTTTTGCTCCACAAAGAAATTAGCAGAGCTTATCTATTATTTTAATTGAGGGCCATCCACTTCTTATAATACAAAGTCACTAAGCCTGACACCCCATGGGTTTTTGATTTATAATAGCTTTCTGAACTCAGTGAATTAAACTACTGATGAGAAAAATCAATAACAGAATATCTGTTTCTAAAAGACACTGAGTAATAAACATATTTGAAACAATGCATTTACTCTTTATTTTTATTGTCTACGAAATACCTTAATTTCTCAATATTCTCTCAATTTATTTCTGATGAACAAAAGACAGAATAATGGAAATATGAGAAGATGTCATTCCCTAGGGGAATCTCCTGGAAAAACAGGTGGACTCCCAGACAAAACTCTCAATCTCCTGATTCTGGTGACATCTCCATTTGTCCCTTTCACAGATGTGACTACAGGATTCCAGAATGTTCCAATGCTTGGCAAAACATGACCTACTAAGACGCCCTAGAGAATTTGCTCAATAATAGCTCTAACTCCATCAAGCTTTTCTAATTCATGTAGTACAAATTACTTTTACCTATATTTTCCTAGGAAAGCCAACCAGTTTCATGGACATAAGACACAGGCTGACATTTAAATCAACTAACTTTTGCATCAAAAAACTAGAAATGCATTTTAGAAGACCTTTGAAAATTTGAACAGCTTTACACATTAATCAACTGGGTCTCCCAGAAAATGTATTATGCCTTTGGCTGTCTCACAAGAGAGACCTAAATCTCAGAAGTTACATGTAAAGTTTTCAAACCTTCTTTAAAAGAAATGAACTCAAAGTTTTCTTTTTTTACAGATTTTTCCCCATTCAGCAAACAGAAATGAACAGCTATTTTCTTAATCAGTTTCCTCCAGTTAAAATTACTAAGCCACTCAATATACAAAAGAGGCCAACACATAAAACTAATCCTAAACACTTGTTATAATAACATCATGTTGACTTTTAAACTTTAACCTTACACTCAGTAAAGCCACAAATGAGGAAATCATTCTAAAAATATTTACACATGGTTGATCTTTTTGTTTTCACAAAACTTCTCCTTTCTTTTTTTTTAATGTTTATTTTTTGGCCTAGTCACATAGCTTGTAGGATCTTAGTTTCTCGACCAGGAATCGAACTCAAATCCACAGCAACGAAAGCACAGCATTCTAACCACTGGACCAGCAGGGAATTCTCTTCTTTCCTTCATTAAAAAATTAAAGAAACAAAGCCCAATTGTAGTGCTTATTTTCTTTAAAGTTCTACACACTAGATGTTTACTCGTGTTAACTAAGGTATCTGATAATGTTATAGATAAATATTTATATCCTTGATACAGAATTAATTTTCTAAGGGTGCTGGCTGGTCTTTATGAGTTTTTAAATTAACTATATACTGAAAGAATGACTAGCTGTTCCCAAGTTTATGCTTGAAAAAATATAAATAGCTCATCTGTCAGTAATTTAGGAAAACCCCAGCCATGAGACTGTTATAACCAACTAGACAGTTTTAAAAAAGAAAGAAAGAAAAAGGGATTACCAATAAGTGAAAAAAACTGACAGTCTATGGGGAAGTTTATTTAGTTAATAACCATTTGGAAAAAAATATTTATCAAAAATACAGACTGCAAATTAAAATGGAATGCTGTTTTCTCCCCTATAAAAACTGCAATAATTTTGAAAACCAATAGCCAATAATTCATGTTGGTTGGAATAAAGTATATGTTCACAATATTCTAGGGACAGTGGAAATTGGCACAATCTTTTGGGAAATACCTTGGAATTCTGTTGACCCCTTTAAAACAAAACTATTTGTCTAGAAATACCCTAAATACGTGGGTTTCCCTGATGGCTCAGCGGGTGAAGAATCCACCTGCAATGCAGGAGACACTGGAGACACTAGACCAATCCCTTGGTCCAAAGAGCCCCTGGAGAATGAAACGGCAAACTACTCCAGTATCCTTGCCTGGGAAATCCCATGGACAGAGGACCCTGACAGGCTGCAGTCCAAAGGATCGCAAAAAGTCAGAAACAACTGAGTGACTAAGCAATATTTAAGTGTCAAAAACCATATTCCACACTCCATACAATGTAAGTGTTCATAATTCCAGATATTTTTTCTAGAAGAGAAAAAGAAGCATTAGGAATTAGTAATGATAGAAGCTAAAATCAATAAGTTTTGAAAACTCATATTTTAATTATGCATATTTTATGAAGTAGTAAACCTCATAAAACTTCACGCTAAAACATACTTCCAATTTTCCTTTTTTAAATGAACTAAAAATGTCACTGTGCCACAATATTTTCCTATATTTATGTATATTCACATACATATTAATATTTCCTATATAGATTCATATTTTCCCAAAACACATTTTTCATTCCTTCAAGATTAGCCTTTTAAGCCCAGATCTTTCCCATTAAGAGATGATTTACAAGTTTCAAAATAAATTTTTTGCACAGTTTCCAAAATAACATTATATTCTTATTTCTGAAACCTAACATTATACAACATATTTTGTACGTTGCCTCAGAATTTAATACTGTTCCAGAAATCTATTAAGAAAAAAATTACTCTCGTAGCCCATAGGTAAAGATCACAAGCTCTGAAGTCATACTTACCTGAGTGTGAATTCTAGCTTCACCACTTGCCCTTGGGCAAGTTATTTACCTTTTCTTTAACAGTTTCCTTATCCAAAAACTAAAAATTATCCATTCGATATCTATTCACTGAGTTTGTAACAGGCACCAGGCACTATAAAAGCTGCTGTTCTAGGATTTAGCCTAGAAGAAGGAAACAGTCATTGACCTCATGGAGCTTATACATCGGTGGGATAATAACTCAGAACGCTGTGGTGAGGAACTAGAAAAATAAAACTACAGATGAAGCACCTTGTGCAGTGCTTTATAAGCATAAACTCAAAACACAAGGGCTCCAAAGTCACAGGATTGATAATAGTTATCTCACAGGACTGATGATACTACAATTATCTCACAGGATTGTTGTGAAAATTGAATGCGCTAATTCATACGAAGCACTTAGCCTTAGGTTAAAAAATCTCTACATATATCAGCTATTATTATAAAATAATTAACATCATTATTATTTCTAACGCAGTCTCTATTCACTGGAGATAGTGGATGGGAGAACAAAGTGACAATTAACAGGAAAGTCTTTTAAGTCCCTTTAAGAAATGGCAAATGGCATGCTGTATCGGGTCACCGCTCAAAAACACGAGGAAGAGATGTCAAGATGCATTTCGTTCCTTCATCTCCACCACGCATGCTGCTCCCTAACAGAAGTCTGTCTGACTGGGTCAGTACCACAGGAAGCATGTAACCTCAATCATACTTTGTTTAAAAACTAGTTTTAACTTTTAGAGCTCAGGAATATAAAACTTCAGAAGCACTTCATAACTTGAACCACAAACGATGAAAAGGGAAGGAAAACAAAAACTACAAATAAAGTGTATGATGTGACATCACATAAGCTTTGGAATTGGCCAAAAGAAATAGAGACACAGTTCTCCATGCTGAGGCCAGACCTCTAAGTCAGGAATTCAGCAGCTACACACACACACACACACACACACACACACACACACACACACACAAAAGCATCACGGGCACAAGGGGGAGTTGTGCCCACATTTTCAGACGCAGGTGAGCAAGGCTGAGCAGGCAGGTGGTGATAAGAAACAACAGTTTCTCTCTGTCTCTCTCACTGGAATGTAAGTTAAGGAAGACAACAAATGAATGCGTATCAGTGTCTAAAGTGGAAGCAAGTCCAGGTTGAGAGAGTTTGGTAGATCTTTATTTTTCTCAACATTAGAAGAAATGATAATGATGGGACGTGACGGAGGCATTAGCTACTGCTACAATGGCCATCATATTGTGCTCTGACATCAAATCAGTAGGCTGTAAATCTTAAACTCACACAGTGCAGCAAGTTAAATACAGCTCAATTTGAAAAAAAAAAAAGAGTTTGGCACACTCAGGTGATGCCAGAGTGATCCCATGGTAGCGTGCGTCCTCTGGAAAGGAGGGAAAACATGGTTATGAAAACAGAGAAAGGCCCAGCCTACCTCCTATGGTAAGCAGACACCCCCCAGGCTGCCACCAAATGGGTCTACATAGATTTGGTACAAAATTAGCAAAGCATGGAATTCACAGGGAATTCCATTTGTTTGGTTCAAGTAAAACAGGAAGCTACTCTTATTCATCAAAACTGAACATCTACTTTACCACTAAAAGTAACATTCTGAAAACCAAACCAGGCTTCAGCACAAACTATGGATAAGGTTTATAGGTAAGAGTTTTACAAGACTAGTACTATTTAATCCATTCATTTCATTCTTTCATTGAGCATCTCCTATGTGACAGGCATAAAGAAAATGCTATTGTCTCCATTTTACACATTAAAAAATCAGGATTTGTAGAGACCAACTCTCCCAGGATCCTACAACTAGAAAGTTGTCAAAGGATTCCACTCTCTCCAAAGCACATGTTCGATTTAACTACCTACCAGAAGCAATGGGTATTTACTCTAGTCATGCAAACATTGTTCCAAATAATTTCTAAGCTTTCTTTAAAACAATAATCTATTTCTAAACTTTCTTTAAAACTATGGTCTGCCACATTTAAGAAACGAATAGAAAAGCCCACCTTAATACATGATAGCAGTATTTTCTTTTTATATCACCCAGACCAATTTTCTTATATATTATTCAGAATGATTTTTGTTATTAATAGATTATTCAGACTGATTTCCAAACCTGACTTGTCATATTACAACCATCCGAAAGCTATTTGGAAACAATGCCAAATAAACCCTCAAGGGTAAAAGAGCTGCCACCACTTGAGGACGCTCAAACAAAAGTGCTGCTGCTGCTGCTAAGTCACTTCAGTCGTGTCCAACCCTGTGCGACCCCATAGACGGCAGCCCACCAGGCTCCCCCGTCCCTGGGATTCTCCAGGCAAGAACACTGGAGTGGGTTGCCATTTCCTTCTCCAATGCATGAAAGTGAAAAGTGAAAGTGAAGTCGCTCAGTCATGTCCGACTCCAGCAATCCCATGGACTGCAGCCCACCAGGCCCCTCCGTCCATGGGATTTTCCAGGCAAGAGTACTGGAGTGGGGTGCCATTGCCTTCTCCAGGAGATCTTCCTGACCCAGAGATTGAACCCATGTCTCCCATGTTGCAGGCAGACGCTTTACCATCTGAGCCACCAGAGAAGCTCTGCCTAAGAGTCTTACACAAAACTAAAACCAAGGTGATAGCTACAATGACCTCTTGGCTGGAGGTTCTGGTTAAGAAACCACATCTGTGCACATCCAAGTTGTTAGCCAAATTCTGTTTCTTTGCTCTTCTAAGACTGATGAGTCCCTTAGTGGCTGTCAGCTGGGAGCTCCTCTCAACTTCTAGAGGTTGTCCACACCTCTTCTCACAGGGTGCTTCCACCTTCAAACTAGCAATGGCCAGATGAACAGAGTCCCTCCTAGGCTTTGAAGCTCTCTTACTTCCTCCTCTGCCACCGCCAGGGAAAATTTCTGCTTTTAAAGGGCTTACCTTTTGGGGTTAGGCCAATCTAGGCAATCTCTGTATCTTAAGGTCAACTGATTTGGGACTTTGATTACATCTGCAAAATCCCTTCATAACAGTGCCTTAGATTCACATTTTATTAAATAGTCAGAGGGCCACCGTTAGAACACAATGCGTGTGTGTTCGTGTGTGTGTGTGTGTGTGTGTGACCCTTCACAAAGTTAGAAGCCACAGTCACTTCTGTATCTCCACAATAACACAAAGGGCTGAAATCAATACATCACATAAACATCTGTTGAATTCAACAAAACCCTCTCAGTAGACAGAAACATGCATGGGGTCAAATACTGCCATGAATTGAACCCTGGCATTCACGATGCAATAGAAATGTGATGTACTCACCTCAAAGCAGATAGTTTATTAGGCAGATGGATAAAATGTTGATGGTGTATTAGTTGTTTCAATAGAAAAACGCCAGGTATACATCAAAAGCTAAATAACTAAGCAAGTGAGAAAAAAGAACTTTTAAAAGACACAAACAGTTCCTGGTTATTTCAAAAACTCCAGTGTCCCATAGCTTTTCCTAACTTTATAACAAAACTCTTTGTATCACTATAAGAAATGCCTAATGTAAAAGAACAACCTCACTATAAAAATTATTCAATGTATTACATAATGCTTTGAGTAGTGCAGTAAGACAGGCAACCAATGACCTTTCCAGTCAGGGCCAGGAAGTGTGACAATTTAGGATCAGCACCTTGAATAGAGCCAACAAGCAAACAGTTGGCCCAAGCAAAGAGTAGGATAAAAGAAAAATCATTTGGCCAGAGTCCCTAAATCAGAAAGCTAAAGCAGCATTTCTTAAATTTAAAAGGAGTTGGGGGGTAAAAAATATGCACATTTTATTCCCAGATGCTCTGAATAAACCACAGAATCCATATCAACTCAAATAATTTATTCTTGAGCAACTATGTGCCTGCTTTGCATCTTCATGAAAACAAAATGGTATTTTTTCCCAAAGCATAAATAATCCTGTTCTTTCACAGACTGACGTGATATCTGCATAAAGATAATTAATTCCCATCTTCCGCTGTTATCTATTCATCCATTACCAAAGGGTAAGTGGTGTTTTCCCTAGGCTCTTGTGTGCTAATGCACACAATGTTTACTGGTAATAAGCATTTCGAGCTATTGAAGAGCAGCTTCAAAAGGACATGAAATTAGCTAAACATACATCACAACACTGCGGTTATTTATAACAGGCTCCCGTGGATAATGGAACTTCACTTAGGACACTCGATTTCTGTTCAGTCAACACGTATCAAATATTACTAAAGGGACTGCTACCTGCAAAGGACCTCAGCTGATCTAATTTAACTTTATCTTGTAACACAGGGGAGTTGGAGTGTTCTTTGTGACAGTCGTCTTTTCAGATTCTACAAAAGGTTTTTCTGCAACAACTGTTATCTGTCCATCAGATTTAATCATCATGTGCGGCATGGCATGAACTGCTTTAATTTGGGGTTGCCTGAGCTCTGCTGAAGGAATGAAAAAATTAAAGGGCACACACGCAAACAGAAGAGAAAATAAATCCCTGTTGTGTCTTTCAAGATGCTCACTGATACCTTGTTCTTTATTTTTTTCCCTTCTAGCAATAAAACTGGATTTATATTCCGAATATTTCTCAATCCAAACCTGAGATTGCAATATCTTTTGCAGACAGGCTTTGACAACAAAAAGAAAGCCAACAAGCATGAGAATTCCCCCACCTCAAAAAAAAGTAAAAATATCCCTTCAGAAAATTAAATTTTGGGGACTATCCTGGTGGTCCAATGGTTAAGAATCCGCCTCCCAATGCAGGGGATGCAGGTTCTATCTCTGGTCAGAGAACCAAGACCCCACATGCCACGGGGCAACGAAGCTCGCACACTGAAACTAGAAAAGTCCACACCCTGTAACAAAGACCTAGGACAGCACCCCTCCAACAAAACAAAAGTTAAATTAGTAGTTTCATTAGCCTAAAAAGTTATTTTTTCTAAGAGGTATCTAGTAGAGGGCACTTTCAAAATGGGGCTTTAGTTGGGAGATCACTACTTAAGTGGTGGCTTAATATTTGGGCAGAATACTGCTGGTGCCTGCCCCAAACCCCATCAGCGCCTTGCTCCCAGTCCCTCTCCAGAGAAGGGTCACCAGGAGGCATCCATGCAAGGAGATATAAGTAGAGGTCTGCAGGTGGAACTTCCATAAAAGTTTATGTCACCTCTATTGAAAAAAAAAAAAAAAAAAAAAAAACCAAGCAGATGTGCCCTTTCCTATACTTCGCTCCCTCCACTTCTCTCTGCCCAGAACATAGAACTGACCATGGATGTGGTGAAGATCCAAGCAACGTGCCAAGAATGGTAGAGGAGAGAGCCTGGCCCTGGTGGGTGGCATGGAGCAGCCCCAGGTGCTGGCCTCTGACTCTCCTGTTACCTGAAACAGACAAACTCCTATGTATTTACAGTCTCCAGAGACAGGTTTCCTATCATTTTCAAACAAAAGCATTTCAAACCAAAGCCATGTGCTGTGTGCTCAGTTGCTCAGTCAGGTCCGACTCTTTGAGACCCCATGGACTGTAGCCCACCAGGCTCCTCTATCCATGGGAATTTTCCAGCCAAGAATATTGGAGTGGGTGGGCCATGCCCTCCTCCAGGGGATCTTCCCAACCCAGGGATTGAACCCAGGACTCCAGCATTGCGGGCAGATTCTTTAACAGCTGAGCTACCAGGGAAGCCCTAAGCGAAACCATACTTGACTCTTATGACCTTTGATGAGAGTACAAAAAGTTCACATTTCAGAAGGTCACCATAATATTTGCTAATATTTCTCTCAAACATGCAAATACTAACTTGATATTCCACAAAGATGGTTACAGAAGTCTAATACATGTCATTTAACAGTTATTGCTGGTCAACAGTAAACAAAGTCAAAATGTCCAAAAAAAATTACGAAACACTTGGTTATCAAGCACTTACTATATGCTTGCTTAATTACAAAAAAGCGCAGAAAGACAACAAAACTTTTCTCTCCAGAAGCATACTAACAGCTAAAGAAAATAATGGAAAACAATGAGGAAAAAATACAAAATATACACATGAAATATATAAGTCACAATGCATTGTGACTAAGGAGTCTTATTTCTATGGTGCTGCGAGAGTTATATTTTCTATAGTGTTAAGGTGGTTAAAAGAAAGGACAGATTAGTGGGAAGTAAAACTATCAGAAAAGCACCTGTAAAACAAATAAGGCTTGCAAGGATTTCTGACAGTCAAAATGGGACACAGAAAGTTTAAGAGATTAATACTACCACTCTGGCTGAAAGGGAAGGCTTGTGCTGGGAAACAATGAAAAGGAATAATAAAAACTACCACTAATTGAGTGCCTGGTGGTCCTTACCTGACAGGGTAGTAAAGGTTATATATCTGCTCTTTCATTTCACACCCACAGTAATTGGATGAAGCCAGTATTATTATCCTTATTTACCAATGGGTAAATGAAGGCTCAGAAAAGAATTAACCAGACAGATGCCCACAGAAACTATTGTAAATGCAAGACCAATTCCATGATAAAGATGGTGAAAGGGTATAGAAACAGTCTAAATCATCACAGAAAGGTAACTGTGTACATATGAAGCAAGCAGAGTGCACTAGAGCGTAAAGACTAGAGGTAAGGTGGTCGCATGGTCTGGGAACGAAAAATGAGCGGGTGGTAATAAAAAACAGACAGGATCTGGGGAATGAAGTCTGTACAGGAGACAGTGGAAAATCACCCTCTTTAGAAGTCAGCTCTTTCTAAACTCGTTTCTTCTCATTTAGGCTATCCAGCTGCTTTGTGTTCCAATCTACCATATAGTGAATGCATATAATATAAATATTATAAATATCACAATAGTTTTGAAAGACATCTTTATCTCGTTTAGGCTTAGCCTTGTGTCATTTAGGCTTAGTCGTGAGGCTGAAGACATAAAGAAAGATGACATGACAGAGGGGGAAGTCTCCAGAAGGAAATAAATGAAAGCATGCTTCTATCTTAAAGGATTTTGGTCATGAGGATACAGAGCACAGAAGAGTTACTGAAAGGTAAGGACAGTGGTCCTACACTCAGTGTGAAAGGAGTGTGCTCCAGGGGGAGCCCCAAAACATTTAGGGGGCTGATAATCCTCTTTGGCCACACCAGGTTCATGATGACCTCCACAGTGTATGAGGACTATAGCAGTGGACTCAGAAAAGTATGTAACCCAGGAAGTGAGGTGAAGTGAAGTTGCTCAGTCGTGTCCGACTCTTTGCAACCCCATGGACTGTAGCCCACCAGGGTCCTCCGTCCACAGGATTCTCCAGACAAGAATACTGGATTGGGTTGCCATTTCCTTCTCCGTAACCCAGGAAGGGAAATGCAAATGCTAAGAAATATGTGTATGCTGGAAGAACAGTACTGGGATTCAAACAAAGGGATTTTGTCCACAGTTTCTCAATAGAAAGACAGACCTACTTACATCTTAGTGATCACTTGTCCTGATCACAAAAACAGATGAGAATTTCAAGGGCTCCATACAGATCTAAGGACCATACAGATCTCTATACAGATCTCCATACAGATCTCTACCAAATGTCTCACTTTCTCTCCCATATTCCCACATGGCTTCCTGAATGGGAGCAAAGAGATAGGAAGGCAAATCCTAGAGCCTCCCATTTTACCTGAAGATATGACTTAATTGCGTTGGACTAAGTTTCTTCTACTTGACCATTTAGCGGTGCCCTTTCTGACTATCCAGGAAGCAAGGAAGGCCAGATCAGTTAAGAGAGTAATAAAAAGTTCTCAGTTTCTCTGCACATCTGGACTGAGATAGAGTCTTTTAACCATGCACTGAAATTTAAAAAAAAATTAAAAAATTAATACTACCCCTAGGAAAGCCCTCTTGAGAGGGAATACAAATAAACAACTTTTGAAAAGCATGTATAAGCGGATATAAGCTTTGGTTGAGGCCCCAGATGGCAAATATCAGATACATAGGGAGGTGCAAACTAAAATGCAAATTTCAAAGTAGGCATCACAAAAGTATCTGACTGCTCGCTGATGTATTGGGAACAAGTGTCAGGTCATAGAGAAAAGAAGAAGGGGTGCTACCTCCTTCACCTCAAGAAAGACAAAACTCAACGGCACATCCTAAGCTTGTTATGCTGTCTCAGGGCTGGAAGTCAACATTTAGTGGTGTCTCTAACCTGGGAAATATCAGGTGGCCTGGGGCAGCATGACAATGCTGTACCTGGGAAGTACTGAAGGTTCTCCTTTCCAAGAGGAGGTCAATGATGGGCAAGCGTTCCCTGTGGATCAGCAGTAGGTCTGGCAGAAGGAAGAGCCAGCGTGGAGCCATTCTGAATTCTTCCTAAGAAGGCCACAGGAACTTCCTAAGAAGTCTCCCCAAGAGAAACTGTGACACAGACCATCAAAAACCAAGGGCCGAGGGGAAAGGGTCAGCCAGAGGCAAAAACAAAACACTCCAGGGGAGCCATCGTCAGCGGTTCCCAGCAGGGAAGGCACCGATAGATTCAGGGACACTCCCATAAGAAAATGATTCAGCTCCCAGTATCTCTACTAGGTCTTAAGTATGCAAAGCCTTCATGAATCCACAATACACAAAAAAAGAACTTTCTTGTGAACCATTTATACGGTTCTTTTATTTCAGAAGAATCTTTGACAGAAGATAGGAGAAGAAACAGAAAGAAGAAACAAGTATGCTGCAAGAAGCAGTGGTTCCTCTTTGCTTCAGCACTTACTCAGGCTAGGCTTACCAGATGCCATGAATGCCAATTACAACCCACTGTCCAGAATGCAGATTCCCCTTCTACAGCAAAGTCCACCAGAAGCAGACGATTAATTTCCCAAATGAGACTGTCATTGCAAGTAAAGGGGTTATAAGGCTTTCTAGTACCAGAAAAGTCAGAAGACTTGCTAGAGTTTTGATTAACAGGGGATAAACTTCACCCTCTGAGTATATTTTAAATGGATAGTAGGAAGCACAATTTAAATGTGCCTTGTAATTTCATTCCATAACTTGTACATGTTCAATGTACTAATTACCCAGGAAATGGTTTACAAAGCAACTTACCACACATGTTCCATTTCATCCTTGTATCAATCCATCAAATTAATATAGTTTAAAGAACTAAGGGTCAATGAACAGTAAGTAGCAGTACTGGTTCTACCATATACATCTTGTAAAGCCCACTCTAGGACTCTTTCCAGCACACCTTCCTATTCTCCTGTACATTTTCCTGAGTCAGCCTTCCTCAATTGCTGTTTAGCATCTCCTATCCACATAAAGCTAGATAACCCTGGACTCTTGCCTTAATTACACCCCAGCTATTCCTAAACAGACAGCCCTTTCATCCATTATTCAATTCCCTTAGCCTACTTGGCCTCCTGACCAATGATTGAGAAATTTGTCTCATTAGATTTAACACAGGGTAAGTTCAGCAAAAATAAATAGAAATTCCAAAATAATAGTGATGCACACAAGATGGGCTATCATTCCATCTACATAATATACAGTCCAGGGCTAGAAATGGCAGGTCCCTGATAACAGGGGACCCAGACAGATTCCTGTATCAACTTATAACATCTGGTTCTGGTCCATCTTGGTCCTACTATCACACCCACATTCCAGCCAGCAGGAAACAGGAAAAGAAATGACTATCAAGTTACACACCTCTCTTCTGGTTACATCCCATTGGGCAGGATGAAATCTTGTGGCCACACCCACTTGCAAAGAGGCTGGAGAATCTGAGCTCTTAACAGAGCATGGATGTATCTTATTCACATGTTCAACACATAACTGACACTGTTTAAGACACTGGTCACTCAATCAATTCAAGATGTATATATTTCAACTCATTATGCTCTATGCCTTAAACTTACACAGTGCTGCTAAGTCAATTATAGCTCAATAAAATTGAAAAAAAAAAAAAAAAAAGAAAACTCTGAAGAAAACCAAAGAAGTGACGCTAGAAAATCCAGGATGCTGATCACCTTTGTGAAAGAAGAATATAGGAAGTAATACCCGGAAGTGAGCATATGGGAACTTAGGAATACCAGAAACATTCTATTTGACCTGTGTGCTGGTTATACAATCATTTTATAATAATTCATTGAACTGTGTATTTTTGTTTGTTTTATATTTTGTTTCTCTATGTTTATTTTATTTTTTAATGTCTTAAATTATAAAAAAAGCTGAAAAAAGAGACACTGGATACCATGATTGTTACAATCACTGCTACAGTTATTCACATGACAAGCTTTCATTAAGCAATTCTCTATGTATCATTTTTAATTAACTAAAGAGAAGACTTACTAAAGATCATTTTATTATTTTTTTTTCATCATTGGTCAAAACAGCTACCACTGACATTAAAAGAACGAACAATAACTGTTGGTTCTGCTCTGCCACAGTTGCCTCAAAATGTTTAAATATTTGGTGGTAAATGACCTGCAATTCTTACTCCATATGAATGAGAACATATTCAACTTTTATATTTTCCTACTTGGTCAACAGATAATTTATTCCAAGTCATAGGAAAATGTTCCCAAGCCTTAAATAAAACTCATCACACAGCACTGAAACTTGAAAGACACTGTGAAGCTAAAAGGAACACAGGAGCCCACCTGTTGCTTATATCTACTGGACAGAACACAAGAAACTATTAACAATTATCAGTGCATTGATTTGGAATGCAAATGTCTCTGTCATCCAGTAAGTGATCACAGAATTTAACAGGTAACAGATCACTCTTCTTAATCAAAATCACAAGAAATACTCTCATAAGACAACTGAAAGGTAGAACGTCTGATAAAGCAGCTAAAATCATACAATAAAAATAAGTTCCTCCATGACATCAACTTACCACTATGAAGGATGTAGCTTTATGAATAAGGAAGACACTCCCATATATCCACTAAAGATAATATAGGTTTGTGCCTGGCATACTAATTTAAGGGAACACAATCATTTTTGCCATTTGCCTTTTGCAAACTTGCAAATGAATAGAAAAAAAAGAAAAGTACTTAATTATATTAAATCAAAAGGCTTACACTATTTTATTTAAGTTGGAACTATTAGAAATTTTTAGAGAGGCAAAATGAAAAATACCAGAATTCAATGTCTCCTATAAATTACTATCAGGAAAGTTGAGAATTGAAAGCTAACTTTTCACACCAATGGACTCTCTTCCCTTCTCCCAACATATATCTATTATTCCACATCACTGCCTAAAATACTTTCTTTGGAATGTGATCTTTTGAAGGACATCAGGGAATTGTCTCCCTTTGGGTACTGGTATTGAAAGTAATATGTTCCCTCTTTAAAATGCATAGAACAAAACTCAATAGAGTGGTTGTGGCTTGAGCATCACAGATTTAAATCAACCTCAAATTTCTTTACAATCAATCAAGCTGTAGTTGGAAAGTTCTGCGTTTGTTTTAATCTTTAACTTCTGACTATTTATTCATTTATTCCTGAACTATTTGCAATATGTATATAAACAAAACCTAGACACAAGCCTATTATGTTGCTTTTCATGGCATTTACTTCCTGCTCCCTTCCTGGGGTAGGCAGAGCTGCCTGCCATTTTAAATAAATATACTAATCATGTGCCTATTTTTAAAAGTTTCCCACAGAGTGGTTGCTCTAAAGCAGTAAACATAAGTGTCTAGTCTCTCAGTGTGGGTGCTTTGAGTGTAGGTTCGAATTCATTTCTAAACAGAGCTGCACATAACAATTTTAATTATTAATGTGATTCTCCCTGTACTGTCATTTCAGACCTGATATTTTTAAAAAGTACACGTTAGACTGTTCAGTTGTACATAACAGAGGAAGAAATTATTTGGCTAAATTAGTGTTATATTTACTGTAATTCAACTTTATTGTTAAATCAATGTTAATTTTCTCAAAAGGATGGAGATTAAACAATATCATAATTCTACAGTTCCTAGTCAAAATTTTATTAAGGAAAATACTCACAGCATTAGTCATTCAAAGTTTATAACCATTCAGCACAATTTCTAAATGGATAAATCAATATTACCTCCCCTTGGACATTTTAACAGTCATAAATGCTAACTGATCTTTAGTTGCTTACATTTCATATGATTTAAGAAGGTCTCAAATCACGGATATATTAGTGCATAAAAGTACAGCATTTGTTCATCTGTAAGGTAAAAGGGAGATTAATAAATCTCCCTACAATATCTTAAAAGCTGTGTAGCTGGAATGTTCATTAAAGATTTCAGCTTGGATTTGTTGAAAGCAACCAACATTTTCCTTTTTCAACTGTCTATTCTTAGGTAAAGCCTATTGTTTGGAACACATTCAAAATAGCAAGTGGCAATCTTGGTTTGTACTTCTCAGAAATGTTAAAATGCTAGCAATAATATAGTAATCATGGGACTAAATACCCATCATGGGAATAATGCCCAGACCATAGAAAATGTTAGCCTTTTCAGACAAGACTGTAGAAGGAAAACACAATGGAGTAAAGATTTAAAATAAAAAAGTTATTCTGATACTATATTGCATTTACCCTCACATTTATATTACTGAAAAGCATATATAATAGAATGCAATAGCTTCAAAACAACAATGATTATAAAGCCACTGAAATCAAAGAGGAATTAAACAAAGAAGTTAAAACTGGCAGGCTTTTTATTATACGAACACTCTAATGGTACTTTATTGATACTGAAAGATGTTTAAAGCAATTCTAAGACAGAAAGAAATTCTGTTCTTTATACACAGGACATGTTTGTCAAAAAATAAGTTAATCATTTTGACAATGATTGATAAATATTTTAATAAATGAGGAAATGGAAGAGCTATTGAGAATGCCAGGATACTAACCTAAAATAATACTTAAATGAAGTCAAAATAGTACTCAAAATGAAATTTAAATTTGATTAAATTTTCCATACTATTTACTCACCATTTAAATATGCTCTATCATTTACTTCCAAGGTACCTCAAAGAAAAAGAAAAGACTTAAACCAAGTGAGAAGAGCCTGGGCTAGATTTAGGTAAGAAAGGTTTTCACCTTAGGTACAAAACTAAACACTTAGTAATGAAGACAAGAAAGTAAAATAATCTTTTTAAAAATCAAGTTAATGTAAACAATGTTTAAATAAACACAGGATCAGTAAAATGACCAAACGGGACCTTTCAGGATAGACACCTCTCCCAATGTGTCTTGTTTGCCTAAAGCTAGTCTCCCAGGCCTTTCCTGAGTCACAAAAGCCTGGTTCAAGAATCAGTGATTTAAAAGATGTGAATACAAGTATCAAAAGTAGCAGTTAGGCCAGGAGAACTGATAACAATGGCAATTACAGAATCTTTAGTTCCACCCTGAAGGACACAGATAATAGTATTTGATACACATTGTGAGTTGTTTTACAGATTCGGAAACCTCTACCAAATGGAAGAAGTTAACCACATGACGACAATGAGCATGTAACCCCCAGCCCAGCTGGAGCCTAAGACCTGATCCTGTTACCCCTTGTGACACAGGACTGCTACCATCAGCCAGCCAGAGAACTGTGCACAAGCCGATCACACCCCCTGCACTGCCCCTCCCCCACCATGCCTTTAAAAATGCTTCCCTGAAACGCACCTGGGAGTTCAGGTCTTTCCAGCATCGGCTCCCCAGACTCCTCATTTGGTGCCTTAAAATAAAAGCCACCCCTTCATTCACCACAACCCGGTGTCAATAGGCTTTACTGCACATGCGTGAGTGAGTAGACCTAGGTTTGGTCTAGTCGCAGTATTACCAACTTTTCCTTTTGCCTCAGACAGGTGGCACATGGCTCAGCACAAGTTTGTCTGCCTTCATCTGAATATTTGATTCATCCTTTTGATTTGGCCTTAATTTGATTTTTTAAATATTACATTAGCATATAATTTATCTTATTACTGAGTTTTCAGCACGACTTTCTCCCTAAAATTTTATGCTCAAGGCAAGTATCTCCCTCACTTCCTCCTAGTCTCAGCTTGCTGTTTAGTATTCAATAAATACCTGTTAAATGAAAGCCAGAACGTGTGAATTAACTTATGTCAATATCTCCTTGCCACCTGCAACAAATCTCAGACTCTCTCCAATATATTCTCTTGATAGCTCCATTTATGAGCACCCCTCTTGTCAGGTATTTTATTTATATTATTTCTAATTCTCACAAGAACCCTTCAAGGTAAATATAACTCTTCAGATTTTATGACTAAGGAAAATGAGTCTCTGAGAGTGACTTGCTCCTAACACAGGCCCTCAGTAAATACTGGCTGGATAATGACAAAGCCAATAAAGAGAGACCTAGCCTTTAAGCCAGGTACATGTTCCTCTGGCTCTGCAATCGTCAACCCCATGCTGCCATTGTTAAACTTCTCTCATTGCATTTTGGAGTTCCTCTTCTGTTTCCAGTAACAAGTGTGGTAGGCAGAATATTAAGATGACCCTCATGATCTTTGTTCCCTGGTGTCACTGCTACGATTAGGGCAAAAGGGTGATCATATGAGGGGGACCATCACATGAGCCCTTCCTTCAAAAGCAATGAGTTCTCTCTGGCAGGTGACAGAAGGGGATGTCAGAGAAATTCAGAACACAAGGACCTGACACACCACTGCCGGCTTTGAGAACACTGTCCCCAGCTGACAGCCAGCAAGGTAATGGGAACCTCAGACCCACACACACAAGAAACTGGATTCAGCCAACAATCTGAATTGAGCTTAGCAGCAGCTCTTTCCCAGAGCCTCCAAATGAAAGCCCAGCTGTTGTCTATGCTTTACCCTGTTAGACCCTAAGACAATAACATAGTTGGACCTACTTAAACTTACAATAGTTGTTTATGCAGCAAGAGAAAAATATATCAATCCCTGCATAACTTTTTCTTATATTACAAAGCATGATAATTATGTATCTGTTCACCTGAGCTCCTTATTACCAAGGCTTAGAGATTTACTCACACACCCTGGTGTGATTTGCCCAAGGCCAGATATTTGAGAGTCACACAGCTGATGTTGAAGAAATGAATGAATTCACACATTAGTTCTTTAATAAAGGTTTAAGATGTTGACAGTAATGATGTAACGGAAGCAACTTAAGTCTAACATGGTCCCTCAATCAGTATTTGTGAGCTAAACTTTGACATTCTATACCTTGTCACGTAATTTAAAGAATACACATTTCAAAGACCCATGCCACAACTATGTAAACTTCGGATATCTACTCAGTATAACTTTAGCTCTATTTTGTAATCTATAAAAAACTATACAAGTTTAGGTATAGAAAGGCTTTTGCATTGTGTCCCCTGCAAAGAAGACAAGACCAAATATCCCTAATGTCACCACATTCCTTATTTTTCTTCACTCCAATTGCTCTGCCTTCCAGCTTCACCACTGCCATTAGGGTGACACCCAAAATTATAATGTCTGAAAAAACTTCCCTCATAATTACTTCTAACTTCCCCTTGTGCACTGTTGGTAAGGGTGAAAATTGGTGCGGCTACTATAAAAACAGAACTACCATATGATTCAACAATTCCATTTTGGGAAATTCATCTGAAAAACACAAAAACACTAATTCAAAAAGAGTTATGCACCCTATGCATAAATATGTTCGCTGTGGCAATATTTATAATAGTCAAGATATGGAAACAACCTTAGCATCCACCTATAGATGAATGAATAAAGAAGATGTTATTTATATATACACATACATGTACACACACACACTCACACACCCAATGGAATATTACTCAGCCATAAAAAAGAATGAAATCTTGCCGTTTTTGATAACATGGATGGACCCAGAGGGTATTATGTTAAGTAGAATAAGCTAGACAGAGAAAGACAAACACCATATGATCTCACTTATATGTGAAACCTAAAAAATCAAACTGGAAAAAACAAAAGGATTCATAGATACAGAGAGCAAACTGGAGACTGCCAGAGAGGAGAGTGTGAGAGGCAAAGTAAGTGAAGGTGATGAAGAGATGCAAACATCTAGTGAAAAAATACATAAGCCATGTGGATGTAAGATACAACAGAAGGAATATGGTCAATAATATTGTGAAAAATTTGTACGGGGACAGAAGGTTACTGGACTTATTGTGGTAGTCATTTTTTGTAATGTATTTAAATGTTGAATAACTATGTTGTACAACTGAAATTAATACAATATTGTACATTAACTTTACTTCAATTAAGTAAAAAGGGTATATTCAAAGGCATGTCATTTACAAGGGGGAAAAAAAAAAAGTAAAGCTAGTTACTTAGACTGACTGTCCATAAGCAGTTCTTAGAAAGATACAGCCACACACACACAAAGAAAAAGTCAAAACACTGAATTAGCTGTTTAATGTTGACTGTCAGTGTTCTTGCCTGGAGAATCCCAGGGACAGGGGAGCCCGGTGGGCTGCCATCCATGGGGTCACACAGAGTTGGACACGACTGAAGTGACTTAGCAGCAGCAGCAGCCATCCATAACCTTAAATTCTACACAAAGGAGGGAGCTGGCATGTACACTGTGTATTTATTCGTCTTTTGATCACTAACATTTATCATGATGCCTAGTAACACAGTAGATACTCACTACATGCTTTTTTTAATGTGTGCAATATCATTTACTTTTTTACAATTTTTAAAGGTTACACACTATTTAGTTATTTTAAAAATGGCTATAGTCCTTGTGTGGTACATCTTTGTAACCCACCTTAAACCCAAAAGTTTGTATCTCCCACTTCGCAACCTACTGCCTGACCCCATAGCCACTAGCTTGTTCTCTTTATCTGCGAGTCTACTTCTTTTTTATTATATTTTTTTAGATTCCACATATAAGTGATATCATAAAGTATTTTTATCTCTCATTTCACTTAGCATAATGCCCTCCAAGTCCATCAATGTTGCTGCAAATCGCAAAATTTCATTCATTTTTATGGCTGAGAAGTATTCTATTATATGTATGTATGTATATATACACATCACATAGCCTTTATCCATTCATCTCCTGATGGACACAGGTTGCTTCCAAATTTTGGTAACTCTACATAATGCTGCTATGAACAGTGGGGTACATGTAACTTTTCTAATTTAGTGGAGTGTTTGGGAGTTTTTTAGACATATACCCAGGAGTGGAACTGCTGTCGAAACACATTTATTGAACTGAAAGGGCACTGAAATCTGTGATGATTTTTGGTATCCATAAACGCATATGCTACCCTCTCCTTACAGCAGTGAATACTCTATGAATCAGCAGGCTTAAAATAAATTATATTTCCCAATATTCACTGTTTCCTAACTGCATTTCTGTTATTCAATTTGCTTTCTTAATTGTATTTACATACACTAATAAATGCACTTCCCTGGTGGCTCAGACAATAAAGAATCTGCCTGCAATGCAGGAGACCTGGGTTTGATCCCTGGGTCAAGAAGATGCCCTGCAGAAGGGAATGGCAACCCACTCCAGTATTCTTGCCTGGAGAATCCCCATAGACAGAGGAGCCTGGTGGGCTACCGTTCATAGAGTCACAGAGTCAGACACAGCTGAGTGACTAAGGTTTTCACTTTTTTATACGAATAATCAGAGAAGGCAATGGCACACCACTCCAGTACTCTTGCTGGAAAATCCCATGGACAGAGGAGCCTGGTAGGCCGCAGTCCATGAGGTCGATAAGAGTCGGACACAACTGAGCAAATTCACTTTCACTTTTCACTTTCATGCATTGAAGGAAATGGCAACCCACTCCAGTGTTCTTGCCTGGAGAATCCCAGGGATGGGGGAGCCTGGTGGGCTGCCGTCTATGGGGTCACACAGAGTCGGACATGACTGAAGCGATGTAGCAGCATACTAATGAATAGGGAAAGTCCTTCACCAATGGAAAGTATCATGAAGAAAATAAAAAGAGGTTAGAAAAATAAAAATAATTTCTATGATTTTTTTTAATGTATTAGTCAAAGCCTTTAATTGCTGTAATTATGTAAATACAGCCCACTATCATGATGCTGATTATCCATGCTTTGAAATTCCCTTACAAGGTCCTCTTAGAGCAATTAACCTTATCTGGATGATACCCAAGAGAAGCCTAAGTTTCACTGTATCCTAAACTCCAGCTAGCAGTGTTTTAGGTAGGTACTGGAATATTCCAAATGAGAACTGTAAAGTTACTTGTGTGACCTACAAAAATTCAGATAAACCATGCTTCTCTACAGCTGGAAACTTAAATTAGTCCTCATCTATTTGTGAATAACTATCACATTCAACTGTTCATTGAGACTTTAAGATCAAGAGAACCAAAATGCAAAGAGGTTACAGCTGTCCTCAATAAAGCAGCAGCCAGAATAAAATTGTTTTTAAAAGCCCATTGAGACATTTACTCTGATAAAAATCTGTATAAAAATTGATAGTAAAGCATGATAGAGAATTTTAAACCTCCAGAACTAGTATTACACAGCCAGCATCAACTTGAAATTGCCTTTGGTAAAGGCTGAATAATCTTTCAAATACATTAAAAAAAAAAAATTTCCTGAAATTTAACATCAGCAAAACACTTTAACAAATCTTAGCTCCCCAAAATACCAGCAACAATTGCTCCCAAACAAATTTCCAACTGCTCTCTCACCCCAAGTTTTTCCAAGCATTACCTCCTATTGGACAGGAAAATAAGAAGGGAAAGGGGTGAGACAATAAACAAAGAGTAAAAAGAGAAAGCTCTCATGACTTACAAATTAGGTAAACTTACTATTAATCAGGAATTGGCTCTGTGTTGTTTTTGCATATATTATCATGATCCAAGAACTAAGGCCAAGCCATTTAGTCATTTATTACACACACTATTCCTCATAAAACAGAACCTTGCCAGCTAAACACTTAACTTGGTTTACTAGTTCCTGAATACACAGCAGTCTAATTGCAGTACACACACATAACTAATCTGTATAGCTAAGATATTACTTTTGCTAAATCCCACATTTGTTCTTTCCCTTGGCATGGCCAAAAATAAACCCTATTATATATACTTCAAGCCTGAAAGTTTCCACAAATTGATAAGTAAACAAATTAACACACATATCAAGTATTTAAATAGAGGCTTCTGATGCCTACAGTTTTAAGAGCACACAGCGATAAATTTTTAGCCCCAAATCCCCACTGTTCTAAAATTTGTATATGACCCACTAAATACTTCTCACAAATTATGTCCTGACAGCATGTTATTTCTCCTTACTGAAAATATTACTGTACTCACTAACATATAATTTTCTTCCTTTAAAAGATGAGAAAAAACCCTGAACTCCTACATGCCAAGTCTTACCACCACAGGGCCAGACACTCTGGAGCCCCATGCTGGCAACCTACAAAGTCGCATTCGCTCAGTTCAGCGATAAGCCTGTTAGGTTGCCCAGTACAATCTTCTGTGCTACACATTACACAGCAAATTTAAGTGGTGACAGCTATCAAGTACTGTGCTTGGCAAACTCTGAAACAATGCACATTTGTAAGGTAGCAGCCAATATTCAATAGGTTTTTTTCATTTGTTGAATATATAAACACAGATAACACGGGCACTTGATTCTAAATTTGCCAACTGTAATGACAAACACATGTGCACATTACATAGCTACAGATGCACTTAAAATAATTACCTTATTGAAGATGTCTGCTTCTCCACAAGCTACCAGAAATAGCTGCAGAGCTCCTCTGAATGCAATAGCTTTCCATGTCCAAACACATTAATCAGAACAACTTAGATACTTGGAAAAGCAATATCGATATCTGTATACCATACTTCTTCATTTTTTCCCTCTCTAAATATTTTATCCCACAGTTTCTAAATAGATCTCACTTTGCATGTGTGCTCATTAGAATTCTAAAGAAGGCAGCTATAATGACAGAGGACACTGAGGTACAGCCACAGCTTCCTCTTCGGGATGGCCCCATTCCATTTTTCTCATCCCGTTGTCTCTGATTTTGAGATTTCTTAACCAGCTCACTCTTAAACTAGTGGCTTCACTGGAGAATATTTATGTAATACACATAAAACTGTACAAACAAATATGGTAAGACTGTTAATCTCTGTAGAGGACATGAAGAGAATGGGCAACGGTCAAGAGCATTTATTGGAAACCTGAAAATCTGTTGCTGCTAATTCAATGTTGTTTAAAATGGACAGAGTTGTGGGCTGGGTACCCAGCATTGCTTCTTTCCTAGGACATATAACTGATAAATGGCCCCGGGCCACCCTCTTATTTTTCCGAAACACAGATACTCATTCAGGAGAAGAGCTCAGAGAGATGAAAGTGGTTGCTTGAGGGAAACACAACTCTAAGACAGGGAGCGGATGAGGCTGGCTCTGGTTTTCATTAACCATCTTATAGTATCTTTGACTTTTCAAATTAGAAGGATTACTTCAATAAAAACAAACTTCTTATAAAAATTAAGAAAGTTAAATAATCTCAAAACAAGTTTTAAGTAATAATGTTCCTACCGTTTAACAGGCTCCAGGCATACACAAAGTAAGAAATCAAATAGGACCTTCATCTCTATTAGCAAATTTCTCACAACCAGAGGGCCAGCACAGAAGCAGGCACTTCAGTTAGGTAAGTGATACCAGGGGCCTTGAAGGGACAAGAGGCCTGGTATTTCCAGCTCTTCTGATGCGTGCGTTCCAAATGCTGGAGACGTCTGGTACCACCGGGAGTCAAAAGAAAATGAAGACCAGATCCTTAATTGTGGCTCTGCCATTCTGTGAGGCACTTTACATTTCTGCTTTAGGCTCTCAAAACTCAACCTCATTAAAAGGAGATGGCAAAATAACAATCATGAAAGTGCTTAACAGCTGTAACTTGTACAGCAATTCTGTTATGCCACTCTGATTCTTCTCTCCTTTTCTCCCTCTCTTTTCTTTTCCCCCTATTCTTCTCTCTTTTCTTTCTTTTTGACTTGTTGGAATACTCTGACACTGGTGTGCTTTCAAGCAGAGCTGCATTATGGAGTGATCTCTACCCCCACCCCTCAGATTTCTGAGTAAAGGCTTGAATTAAAACTAGATTTTTTTTTTTAAGTTGTATATCCCCTATGTTGAGAATGAGACTGGCATCTCTGGAGACAATTCATTCACACCCATAAAAAAGAATCAAATTGGAAGATTCAAAGGCCCAACAAACAGAATGCAAATGGCTCTGAGTAAGTAGTGTAATTTAATCTCAGTAGAAGAAATAAATTAATACATACACAGAAAAGACTAGAAGGAAATACAACAAAGGGTTAAGAATAATGATAGGGTTGAGATGGTAGAAATAGAGTTTAATTCCTCTTTTTTTTTTTTTCCATAATGAGCATTTATGATTGGGGAAAAAATGTTGTAAGTGTTTTCTTTTTTAACTGTTTTAAGAAAGCCAACATAAAAGATCAGAATAAGAGGGCAAACAAAGAAAACATCAACCCTTCCTTATTTAACTAGGTCACTCAAATGTGTATCAGTTAAGAAAAGGAACTTTCCTAGGAATGTACAGCAATTCAAAGGTGGTGTGGGATAACTGGTTAAAAGTCTACTGTGCTGCGCTCTGCTTAGTCGCTCAGTTGTGTCTGACTCTTTGTGACCCCATGGACTGTAGCCTGCCAGGCTCCTCTATTCCTGGGGATTCTCCAGCCAAAAATACTGGAGAGGGTTGCCACACCCTCCTCCGGGGGATCTTCCCTACCCAGGGATTGAACCCAGGTCTGCATTGCAGGCAGATTCTTTACCATCTGGGCCCCAAGGGAAGCCCAAAAGTATACTATTTGAGCCCAAACCCTGCCTTTGCAAGTTTCTAGCTGTGTGATCTTGGGAAAAATACATTATGTCTAGGAACCTCAGTTTCCTATCAGGGTCACTAGGAGATCTACGTAAAGTGCCTAAACCTATACCTGGCACATATGAAAAACCCAATTTTTTTCACTAGGAAAAAGAATTACAGGGTCATTACCATCTCATTATCAGCATCTGATTCGTCAGTGTCACACATACTAGTCAATCATCTAAGGTTTTCCCTGTGTTTGTAATCTCAATCTGTGTATACAATTAACAACTGGGGACCACTTCCAGTTAAGGGCAAAGAGATCCAAAACTATGCTTGCTGACCACTCCTGTGAATGACTCATCACAAAAATGGAATCCATAAATCATAATTTCAGTTTGTTAAACCAATCTGTTCAAGAGAAAATTAATATTCAGAACAAATACATTCACACTTAATGGGAACACCTCCAGGTATTACTAAGCTGACAGAAAATAAAAGAGCAAGTCTAGGAAACTGACTGGTAAAAAGAAAACTGACTTTGAATATACAGAATAGCAAGTTCTTTTGAAAAAATAATCCCCTTTAACTCTACTTTCAAATCTGGATGTCATCCAAAAGTATTTTTTACTGATTTTTAAAGACATTTTATTAACATTTCTTTAAAAAAGAAAAATGCCAAATATCAAAATGAATCCGCCACAGGTATACATGTGTATTTGGCAAAACTAATACAGTTATGTAAAGTTTAAAAATAAAATAAAATTTAAAAAAATAAATAAATAAATAAATAAAGGGATCTATGTATGCCTATAATAGATTGACTTTGATGTACAACAGAAACTAATATAAGATGGTAAAGCAACTCTATTCCAATAAAAATTGTTTTTAAAATATTACAATTCAACTATACCTCCAGCAGTGAATGAATAAATGGTTCCCCCATTTGCAATATATATGTCCTAGGGGACATTATGCTTTTTAAGTATAATATTTCAGTTAGAGGAAGATAAAAACTGTATCATCACATGATATTGTTAGTTAATAAAAAAAAAAAAAAGAAAAGAAAAATGCCTCTTGCTCCAAATCTAGTTTGTAATTTCCCTTCCTGCTCTCTTACCTCTAGAAAAGAATGTTCTGAAAATTTGGACAATTAATAGGAAGAGGTCTCAAAAATTTGAAACTGTTATCTTTACCTTTTCTGACACTCAGGGCTTCCCTGACAGCTCAGTTGGTAAAGAATCCACCTGCAATGCTGGAAACCCTTGTTTGATTCCTAGGTCAGGAAGATCTGCTAGAGAAGGAATGAAAAAGCTACCCACTCCAGTATTCTTGGGATTCCCTTGTGGCTCAGCTGGTGAAGAATCCATCTGCAATGGAGGAGACCTGGGTTCAATTTCTGGTTGGGAAGATTCCCTGGAGAAGGGAAAGACTACCCACTCCAGTATTCTGACATGGAGAATTCCATGGACTGTATAGTCTTTGGGGTCACAAAGAGTCGGACACAACTGAGCGAGTTTCACTTTCACTTTCTGACACTCTACGGTCTGCATGTATCATCTCATCACCAAGAGCAGAGAGATGTTTATAGTACAAGAATACCGTCAAAGGTCATGAAGTCACTCACTTTTTCCTAGAAAAGTATAAATGGATACTGCTATCTACAAGAAACAAAATATGAGATGATAATGTCACTCAATAATGGCCACATGTTCTCAGAGAGTCATACCAGTTATACCTCTAAAAGATTCATGATGGAATATATACCTGACAATTGATTATCAGTCTGTTTTCCAAGCCTCCATCCAACAGTTTTATTTCCTTCAAGTTTAACAAGTAGCATGATTGTAATGTCCCTCCTATTCAAGACTGACAGGTAGAGGCTCTGACTCAATAGCCGAGTCTTCACTTCTCATTAACGTGATGATAGATTTTTAATACACACTATGGCACCTAAATCAAATCCTTTATGATTATACAGTGGAAGTGAGAAATAGATTTAAGGGACTAGATCTGATAGACAGAGTGCCTGATGAACTATGGATGGAGGTTCATGACATTGTACAGGAGACAGGGATCAAGACCATCCCCATGGAAAAACATGCAAAAAAGAAAAATGGCTGTCTGAGGAGGCCTTACAAATATCTGTGAAAGGATGTGAGAGTTGGACTGTGAAGAAAGCTGAACACCGAAGAATTGATGCTTTTGAACTGTCGTGTTGGAGAAGACTCTTGCGAGTCCTTTGGACTGCAAGGAGATCCAACCAGTCCATCCTAAAGGAGATCAGTCCTGGGTGCTCACTGAAAGGACTGATGCTGAAGCTGAAACTCCAATACTTTGGCCACCTCATGTGAAGAGTTGACTCATTGGAAAAGACCCTGATGCTGGGAGAGATTGGGGGCAGATGAATAAGGGGACGACAAAGGATGAGATGGCTGGATGGCATCACCAACTCGATGGACATGAGTTTGAGTGAACTCCGGGAGCTGGTGATGGACAGGGAGGCCTGGTGTGCTATGATTCATGGGATCGAAAAGAGCTGGACACGACTGAGTGACTGAAGTGAACTGATGGCACTTTCATTTGACTCCAAAATTAATACATGATTGCTTCAGAATTTCCAGCCTAGCTTGCACATCTCAATGCTCAAACTTCAGCTGTATCAGAAGGAAACTGGGCAAGATTTTGCTTCCCCAGAAATAATTAACTTTTATTATCACTAACTCTTCTAACAAATTATAAGAACAATTGTTTCTTATAACAAACCCGAGGCTCTTTGTATCCTCATTTTACTGATGAGGAAATCAAACCTCAGAGAAACTGAGTGATATATCTCAGGCTATAAGTGACAAAGGCTGGCACTCAAATGGTTACTTGGTAAGAAAGCCTATTCGCTGCCTTTCAGTACACTGAGCAGGTGACATGTGTTTTCAGAAGTCCTAGGATGCTTTGCAATGTACTCCAGACTGTGCCTCGGTTTGGAAATGCACAAAAAGCTGTATTAGGTCCCATCTCCCAGAAGGCCTTGCAAAACCACAGCTAATCAGGAGGAGAAAACTGCAATGGGAATTCCTAAACTTAAACAAATGGAAACCTCCACGCCACAAGCTTTCCCCTCACAAGCAGTGTCCCACTTGAGAGTGGGTTAAGTGTACCAATTTCTCTCAGCTTCAAAAACCCATTCTTGTACCAAATTACAAGATTTGAGGTCTCATAATTACTATAGTTGTAAATTTCTCTTCAATTCTATGGCTATCATCCTCCTGCACATCAGATGAACGACTGAATCCTAATTCATCCAGTCTGTATTTAGTGAGTGCCTACAACATGTCAGGCTCTGCGGTAGGTACCATGAAGATTCAATGAGCTAGCACTTGTCATGAAAAACCTGCAGTCTTACAGATGGAGCACACTTCAGTCAAATAATTATAACAAGAGGCAGAAAGCGAGGGTTGTTTGTCAAACCTTGCTTTGTTTCTTAGGATAGATTTTATTGACACTCCATGAAATCTGGGGAAAGAACTAGAATAGAAAGTTTTAATGCCACTGAAGTTAATTTCTCTTGAAACTACCTCTGTTCCACAGCTTAGCAAATCACATCTTCTTCAGGTGGCAACATTACAGAAAGCTTCATATTAGTATTTAAATCATTCTTTCACAAACCATTTTAGAGGAAAAGAAAAGCACGTACGAAGTAGTATGTTTCCATGTGAAAATACTACTTAAATCCAAGTCCTTTGATTTTTCTTTTTTAAATCAAATGCTGATGCATAATTCATTAGGAAAGTCTTTATAATGGCAGAAATGGGAGAGCTGGTGAACAATTTACAAAATACACAAAGGAAAAAAACCTTATATTTCTTTCAGCAGCAATCCAGCAAACATGAAAACTGCCACAGAATGTGTCAGAAAAAGCAGTAATGATGTCAAAGAACCCAATTGCTAAACTTCAATCTGTGGATAACCAGACAGATCTGGGTAGGTCATTACCATCTTGAGACCTCAATTTCTTCTACAAAGTGAGGCTAAAACTTCTTGGCTTATTTACACCATGTAGTTCTCATGAGCAGTCAAACACAATAGTGGATGGGAAAGCACTTTGAAAAAAAATTACCTCCTACATAAATGGTCACACATATCATCACAGAAATCTCAGAAATGTAGTCAGAGCAAGGCACTGACTTTTCCACAAATCTTTAAATAGCTTGCATATTTTAATCTCTATTTTTGTCTTCTCTCACCAAAATTAACTTGGATTTTTTTTTTTCAAGGAGTTTGCTGAAATCAATCAGTTGTCCTCTTAACTATTTTTAGAAATTACCTCATAGTCAACTGCTGGATGCAAAGAGTCATTTTTAGGCAATAGGTTCATCACATAATTGTGGATATAGTCCCTATTCAGTAGTAAACTATAATAAAGAAGTCATTTCTCAGTTCTTTAAATGTTAACACCGAAAGTACCAAAACAGAATTTGTGGAATTCAGAAAAAAAAAAAAAAACAGAAAATAAAAAACACAATTCAAGCTATTATGAGGACAAAAGCAAACAGAAATCTTCTTTTTTTAACTTTCAAAACTCCTTTGTTTGAATGCTGATGTTTTCTGGTCCAGATGAAAACTGAACAAGCCTGAGTTTCATCTCTTACTGGGTGGCATCCACTGCTAAAGCCCCCCAGCAGCTGCCATTTACAGAAAGCACGGGAAGCAAGGGAGAAAAAGGCTCTTCTGAACAGTAACTTTTATTTACCAGAAACTGGAAGGGGGGAGGAGGGATTTTTAGCTATTTACTGGAAGGTACACAGATTAAACCCAATGACTTGTGTGTCCTTTCAAATTACTTCCATTTAGAAAACCTCTCATTAAATGTAATCTAATTTAAAAGCGTATCGGAACCACTTATATTTGTAACTCCTCTCTTGATGAGCAATTAGTTCTATTCTTGCTTTCCTTTCCTCATCTACTTACAGCTAAAAAACAGCAGAGGTGAGAAACTTTTATTAAATCATCTTTTGCTGAGTTTCCTAGATCCAAATAAATCTTTCTCCCCATCCAACCCTCACTTCAGCCATTAGGAACTGGAAAGGATAAGTAATACAAAAGTCGGGTTTTTGCTCTAATTAAATGAAAAGGAAACATAAAAACATGCTCAGCAGCACTAGTCATCAAGAAAAGATAAGTCAAACCCACAACAAGATAACCATTACATACCCTCTACAATGACAAGAATGAAAAAGACAGTAACAGGTGCTGATGAGGATGTGGAGAAAATGCAATACTCATGGACTTCTAGTGGGAGGGTAAAGTAATGAGACCACTTAGGAAAATAATCTAGCAGTTCCTCAATTCGTTAAACATAGAGTTATCACATTACCAGCAACTCTACTCCTAGGAAAATGTCCAAAACAAGTGAAAATCGGTTTTCAAACAGAAGCTGTTAAAGGAAAGTTCATAGAAGCACTACTTGCGATAATCGAAAGACAGAAACAATTCAAAAGTACACTAACTGATGTGCGGCTAAACAACTTTGGAGCATCCACACGATGGAATCCACAGTGAACTACAGGTGGCCGTAAAAGAGGAACCAAGTACTGGTACATGCTACAACATGTTAAACCCTGAAAATATTTCACTAAGAAGCCAGCCACAGAAGCTTACATATTATGTGATTCCATTTATATAACTAATCCAGAACTGGCAAATCTATATAACAAAGATTAATGGTTGCATAGGACAAGGATGGAGGAGCCTGCAAGGCTGCAGTCCATGGGGCGCTGAGGGTCAGACACGACCGAGTGACTTCACTTTCACTTTCCTGCATTGGAGAAGGAAATGGCAACCCACTCCAGTGTTCTTGCCTGGAGAATCCCAGGGACAGGGGAGCCTGGTGGGCTGCCGTCTCTGGGGTCGCACAGAGTCGGACACGACTGAAGCCACTCAGCAGCAGCAGCAGGACAAGGAAGGATGAAGGTATAGAGGTGACAAGAATTTCTTTTTGAAGGGATTAAAGCGTTTTAACCACTGTGGTAACTGTTGCACGGCCTGTGAATGTATTAAAAACCCTGGGTATATACCCAAGAAAATGAACTCAGGATCTCAAGGAGATATCTGTATTCCCATGTTCATTGCAGCATTATTCACACTAGCCAAAATATGGAAACAAATCAAATGCCCTGCAACAGATGGATGTGTAAAGGAAAATATATATGCCTATATAAAATGAAACATTATTCAGCCATGAGAAAGGAGGAGACCCTGTTTTTCATGGTGGCATGGATGGACCTTGAGAATATTATGCTAATCAAATAAGCCAGACTGAGAAAACAAATACTATATGATCTTGCTTTCATTGGAATCTAAAAATAAGGGAAAAAAATCAAACCACCAAAACAGGAAGTAGAATAGTGGTTACCAGGGGCCATGGTAGTGGGGAAAGTGGGGAGATACTGGGTAAATGGTACAAAGTTGCAGTTATGTAGGTCAAATAAGTGCGGATAACAAATGCACAGGCATGACAGCTGCACTTAATACTGTACTGAACACCGGAAAAATTCTGAGAGTAGATTTCAAGTGCCCTCATCACACATACTAATGGTAACTAGAGGAGATACGTTAGTGGGCTTGACAACAGTAATCATTCCACTAGGTATATGTATACCTAGTCATCAGATCAGATCAGTCGCTCAGTCGTGTCCGACTCTTTGTGACCCCATGAATCGCAGCACGCCAGGCCTCCCTGTCCATCACCAACTCCCGGAGTTCACTCAAACTCACGTCCATCGAGTCAGTGATGCCATCCAGCCATCTCATCCTCTGTCGTCCCCTTCTCCTCCTGCCCCCAATCCCTCCCAGCATCAGAGTCTTTTCCAATAATATACACAATTTTTACTAAAAATATATAAATGGAAACTTCTCTATAGCACAGGGAACTCTGCTCAATACCCTGTAATGGCCTATCCGGGAAAAGAATCTAACAGAGTAGATATCGGCATGTGTATGACAGATTCGCTTTGCCATACAACTGTAACTAACACAACACTGTAAATCAATTACACCGCAATACAATTTTTCTTTAAATTTTTAAAATATAAATGTAAAAACACTTAAATTGTACAACTGAATCCAGCTTGTGCTTCATCCAGCCTGGTTTAAATTGTACAATTAAAATGGGTGAACTGTATGAAATGTGAGTTATATCTCAATAAAGCTATTGTCAAAAGAGAAAAAATGTAAGAAGAGCACAAAGTATGCAATTTTAGAGATCAAATAATCATTATACTTCAAAATTCAAATCTCTTTAACTGTAAAAACTTCACCATAAAAATCTTTTCAACAAACAAAAAATAATAAAAATTACCATTTATCCGGCATACATTTGTAGGAACCTTGCAAAAGTCATCTCAAACTTTCTTAACATTCAGATGTTGCTATTTCCATGAGAATATGAGTTAAATGAGAATCTAAGAGAAAACATAAGTTGTGGTCACACAGTTGGAAAACCAATGGCACAGAACATGTATCCAAGGTTAGCTGACACCAAAACTGTGTTCTTTCTCGTATGTTAGGAGATCCTGATTAAAGGAGACAGAATCATGTTTTCCCTATCAGGCCCAAAGGAAATTACTACATAAGTAATTTAGGTATAAAGAAGGAAAAGGCATTCACCCAGCAACTGTTGCACATTGCCACCCTGCTTCTTTAACTTATATGCAGAGTACATCATGTGAAATGCCAGGCTGGCTGAAGCACAAGCTGGATTTAAGACTGCCAATATCAATAACCTCAGATATCAATAACCTCAAATATGCAGAAACATGGAGAAATATCAATAACCTCAGATATGCAGATGACACCACCCTTATAGCAGAAAGTGAAGAGGAACTAAAGAGCCTCTTGATGAAGGTGAAAGAGGAGAGTGAAAGTGTTGGCTTAAAATTCAACATTCAAAAAATGAAGATCATGGCATCCGGTCCCATCACTTCATGGCAAATAGATGGGGAAACAATGGAAACAGTGACAGACTTTATTTTCTTGGGTTCCAAAATCACTGCAGATGGTGACTGCAACCACAAAACTAAAAGATGCTTGCTCCTTGGAAGAAAAGCTATGATAAACCTAGACAGCATATTAAAAAGCAGAGATGTTACTTTGCCGATAAAGGTCCAAAGAGTCAAAGCTATGGTTTTTCCAGTAGTCATGTACGGATAAGAGGGTTGGATCATAAAGAAAGCTGAATGCCAAAGAATTGATGCTTTTCAACTGTGGTGTTGGAAAAGACTCTTGAGAGTCCCTTGGACAGCAAGGAGATCAAACCAGTCAATCCTAAAGGAAATCTATCCTAAATATTCATTAGAAGGACTGATGCTGAAACTGAAGCTCCAATACTTTGGCCACCTGATACAGAGAGCAGACTCACTAGAAAAGACCCTGATTCTGGGAAAGACTGAAGGCAGGAGGAGAAGGGGATGACAGAGGATGAGATGGATGGATGGCATCACTGACTCCATGGAGGTGAGTCTGAGCAAAGCTCCGGGAGATGGTGAAGGACACTGGCATGCTACAGTCCATGGGGTTGCAAACAGTCAGACACGACTGAGTGACTGAACAACATCAACAACAGACCTGCTCAAAACTTCCTATTTCCAATTTCCTATGAAAGGTTAAATCTCTGTAAACATAAAGGAAAACACATCAAAAATAATGATAAATAGGCAGATCTCTAGACGTAGTCACTGAATCAAATGAAATTGCTGAACTTGACCACTGCTGGCAGACAAAATGGCACTGCCATATGGTTTATCCTACACTTAAGAATTACATATTTTCTGACTTAATATAAAGTTCAGACTTTATATTCAAACTGTTGGCCACTCTTGATCTTCACTGTGTTACAAGGGCTCCAGCACCAGAGGCCAGGGACCAAGGTTCTAATCCAACATGGTGGCTTAGGAGACTTGTGACTGAGCAAAGTATGCCCAAGGCTTCCCACTGTGAAACCTGTGAATTAAAACTCCTGCCTGGATTTATGGGTGTATTGCTGGGATATACTGGAAAAGCTCAGATTTCACAGATTAAAAAGCAGTGCCACGTGTAAGGAATGTTAGTTTCTATCTGCTTTGCTTTGCAACGTCAAGCGTACTCTACAGCATTAAGAGTAGAAGTTTTTTTGGTTTTTTATTGGATTAGATGAAGTTTGAAATATAACTCCCCAACAACTTATTTTGTGTCCTTGGGGATGATGCCTAACACTGTTCCTTAAATTGTCTCATCTATAAAAGTGGTAATGAGGGGGCAGCCACTCTTTTGCTCCTGCTAATTGGTTCCGTGCAGGAATATGAGCCCACGGTTGTCAAATTCTTAATTTTCTTTTAAAATTAAGAAAGCTGTAAATATGAACCAGGGAGTAGGGTGTTCTAATTTTTACAGGCTGGCTACCTACTGGTTTTTTGTTTTGTTCTGTTTTCCTTTGCTTTTTATTTTTTGTAACACAATTCAGAATAAACAAAAAACTAGATTGCCAATTTACAACTTCAAAAATTTACAAAATGCCTGATATACTGTCAGCGCCAAACAATTTCCTGACTGAATGCCCTCTGGATAATTAATAGAAAATTTCAAAGTGTTTTGTGACGTTCAATTCCTCCTTTCGATTTTCCAATTGTTTCCAATTTTTTGAAGAGCTTATTTTTATGTGCTCAATAAGCCTCTTAAAGTACACAATATAAAAATTACCCTTCACCTATTACTCTTACGAGTAAAATCAGCAGATAATAAATTTGTCTTGGGAGCAGGTTCACAATGTGGTAAAGAATTTTATCACTGAATTGCTTGAAGGTCCTCAACTTCCTGGCACACCAGGGAAGAGGTGATAAATTCCTCATGGATACAAACATCCCAGAATTCTAAATCACCCTCTCATCTTCCACCCTCAGCCTTGTGATGCTTTATACATGAAGATGTTTATCTCTCTACAAATTGTGTAAAGAATGCTTGTATATAAGAACCAGAAAAGGCTCATTTCAATAACTAAGTCATGGTTTTATGTACCAACCTCCTCATTTTCTACATAATGAATGATGCACCATAAGGTACTATTGGACACAGCCTTAAAGACACTCTACTTGATTTGGTGATAAATCCAGGCACCTGACATATGTCTGCTCCCACTTTTAATGGGCACTCACAGAAACAATTTACCAAATATTCCAAAGCACGCAAATATGAATGAACCACTAACAACTGACAAAGTGAAAGTGTTAGTCGCTCAGTTGCGTCTGACTCTGTGCAACCCCGTGGACTGTAGCCTGCCAGGCTCCTTTGTCCATGGGATTCTCCAGGCAAGAATACTGGAGTGGGTTACCATGCCCTTCTCCAGGGGAGCTTTCCAACCCTGGGACTGAACCCAGGTCTCCCGCATTGGCAGGCAGTTTCTACCACTAGCACCATCTGGGAAGCCCCACTCGACAAGTGTCCACTAATTCTGATAAAAGCACCATGGTCATTTTTAATTCTACCAACAATTTGTGCTATTTTCAGATGGCACAAATAGATGAATTAAAGTAAAAATCTTTTTCTTCACAACACAATATTTACATTTCATGTAATAAAATATCATGAAAAATGGGCATTTTGCCCAAAGATGTACCAGATTTGCCAAAGATTTACCAGAGAAGTCTACTGCATTCAAAATCAGATTCATTTGACCAAAGAAAAACGAGAAGAAAAATTATTTACATACCAAGTTTTCCAAAAGAAATAAAGTAAAAGAACCAAAACAGCTATTGTGCCTCTTGTATTCAATCATACATAATATTAGATAATTTAATTTTCACTATTTCATAATGACGAAAATAAAATGAAATGATAATGTGACAGGATTTGGGAGCCAGTGAGAGTGGGAGAGAGAAGGAAGTAATTGCCTTTTTTGGTCATTATCTGGCTTCTGGAGGTTATCTTTGCTAATACAGTCACAGGGAACCCTTTTCATTGATTGTAACAAATTGTGAACTATCTAACCAAGGTTGTGCCCTACTTATAATCAAATCCCATGAACCAAGAAATAAACCAAGAGCCATAAACAGAGGAGCAATTCTGTAAAGATTCCTTCCTGGTCTGTATAAGGGAAGACTCAGAGGCCCACTGAGTCATTTATAATATTAATTTTAGACTACCAGTTATAAGAATGTTTTGTCTTCTTTTTTTTTAAATTCCTAGTCCCTCACACAGTTCCTGAATATCGAAGGAAGGGAGCGAGCAAATGAGAACCTGAGTGAGCAGGAGCCAGCTTAGTCACCTAGCTGCTGCTGCTGCTGCTGCTAAGTCGCCTCAGTCGTGTCCGATTCTGTGCGACCCCTAGACGGCAGCCCACCAGGCTCTCCCGTCCCTGGGATTCTCCAGGCAAGAACACTGGAGTGGGTTGCCATTTCTTTCTCCAATGCAGGAAAGTGAAAAGTGAAAGTGAAGTTGCTCAGTCATGTCCAACTCCTAGAGACCCCATGGACTGCAGCCTACCAGGCTCTTCTGTCCATGGGATTTTCCAGGCAAGAGTACTGGAGTAGGCTGCCATTGCCTTCTCCGTAGTCACCTAGCACCTTATCTCAAAAGAGACCAGAAACAGCAAGTCACAAGAGGCAACAGGAAAAGCCTTCACAGATGGTAATCAAGCAACAGCTGAAAGACTGGCATTAAAAGAAAAAAAGAAAAACACTTTTTTTTTTTTTTTAAGTAGTGGTACCTAGATACCTCTAAGAGCACTTTCCTAGTGCAGTCCAGTGAAAACAACAACTACAATAAAATATTTTATAATGATCCCAACTCCAAACGCTTTTTTTACAACTTTATTGCATTTTACTTTACATCACAAGATTCACCCATTTCAAGTGTACAATTCAATGATTTTTAGTAAATTTACTGAGTGGGGCAGCCATCTCAATAAATCAGTTTTAGAATATTTTCACAGCCTTATTAAGATCCCTGATGTTTATCTGCATTAATTCCATGCTCACTCCCAGGAAACCACTACCTTACTTTCTCTCTTCTATAGACATTTGCCTTTTCTAGGCATTGTACATAGATGAAATCATATGCTAATATTCTATCACTTTCTAAATATGTAAAGTCACTTAACTTTGCTATGCCTTGTTTTCTTCACAATAATCATTCCTAACTTCACAGAACTATTACAAGGAATAAATGGAATAACCCATGTAAAATGCTTAGAACTCTGGCTGGCACATGTCAAGGAAACAACTAACTGTAAAGTAGTTAATACCCAACTATAGTTTGCTTGTAACTCGACTAATTTCTGTATCAGCGGGAGCCTCAAATTCAACATGTCCAAAGATGCATTCTGTACCTCCCCCTTTAAAACTGGTTTCCTTCTAAGTTCCTTCCTACAGAGGACATTCTGAGTATCCAACAAGTTATCAGAACCTTTCAGAAATTGTTACACTCTTTCTTACCCATTCTCACATCCAGTCAGCAAGTTCTAGAGTCCTCCTTACCCCTAGAATTTGCCTTTCTCTTCATTCCCTTAGCTTCAGTTAAAACTCTCCTTCTTTTTTCATTCTTTCTTCCTATCTGTCCTCACTACCTTCAACAGGATTCTCCTCCAATCTATTTCACTTCTGTTAGAGGATTCTCTCTTAAAATCCAAATCTGATCATTTCTTTCTCCTTCAAGGGCCACCCTCGTTTCAGTCCTTACCTTGGTACCCAGGCCTCATGACAAACTGATTTCTACCTACTTCTGTATTTCAATTCCTGGCCAGTCTCCCAAATACGCCCTCGGTACCTGCCATTCTGAACAACCTGCTGTTATTTCAATGCGTGAGCCAGTCTTAGCACTTCAGGCAAGCCAGTCAGTTCACAGCATCCCTAAGATGGCTATCTGCCTTGCCTAAAGCTCAGCTCAAGTAGCACTTTGTTTATCAAATTCCCAGGCATGAATTACCACCAAGCATGATTGGCAGGTAACTTCTCTGTCCAGAGCTGAATGACTGCTGCTGCTGCTGCTAAGTCGCTTCAGTCGTGTCTGACTCTGTGCGACCCCTGAGACGGCAGCCCACCAGGCTCCCCCGTCCCTGGGACTCTCCAGGCAAGAATACTGGAGTGGGTTGCCATTTAGGTCATAGTCAAAAAGAAGCTCTCATAGTGCCAGGAACTCGATGAAGCGGCTCTTCTTGAACCCAAGAGTGACATCACTTAACCTAGGTGGAGGGTGGAGGCGGGAAAGCACGGAGGAGGAGGTGGGCGTAGAGGTAGGAAGCATAAGCAGAGAGAGGAAACAGGAACTAGAAAGAGAGAGAGGATATGAAAGAATAGGAAGGGAGGAGGGAAAATTGGAAGATAATAAAGGTAAAAACTGCTTGCTGAGGACAAAGGATATCAGAGGAGAAAGAAGAAGAAGGGGTCGGGCCCACATCTCTGAGGGGGAAGCTTTTCTTTTAGGTATGAGACTTTGATAACAATGGGAACCCTTTCTTTTCCTCCTACCTGTGATGACAATCATACTGCTTTTCTTTCTATTTTTCTGATTCTGAAACATCACCACTCACAGTGATTCTAGCTCTAAAGTGGAAGGAAAATTTACACACTTCCATCTGTTGGAGACAACATTTCATTTCCTTTCTAAAGCATTCTCCATATTTACTGTCAATCAACCAAGAGTTACTTTTCAGGTTCTCCATCTGTTTTCATTTTTTTTCTTTTCTTTCATCAGAATCCACGGAAAACTAGACTTATTTCAATACGCCATAAATATCAAGGATATTTGGGTGAAAGAATCAAGAGTTAAAAGAGGTATTAAAAGATTATCCAAATCAGCAGTTTCAAGTATTTTCTCCACAGACGCCTTTAAATATATCCACCTGCATTCAACCCAAAGCCTGCTATCTAACAGCTTCAATGTCTAACTCTGTCTTTTCACAATGTATTTTCCAACTAATTATTAATCAAAAGTCAAGGCTAACAATCAGATTTTCTGACTAATATAAGCTACTCAGTGCTAAGATCCCTGAATTTATAAAATTATTAATCAAAACCCAAGACAGAAACAAAATGTCAACATTTTGTTAGCCTATATAATCCTATATTGGTTCACTACAAGCTTGGGGGGTTTTAATGGAAGTTGATGGTGGATTCTGATGATGAATCAGATGGACAAAGGGTTCCATGATACAGAAAAATCTGATTTGAAAGCAAAATTCACTCAAATGCGACTCTGTATGCTCTGCAGTAACAAGGTGGGGTAAGACAAAGTAAGTACACCTTTGAGTAAATTGTACAATCTCACAGTTACTGGGAAAAAAAAAAACAAGATTCAATTTAGATCTCCAGAACTCTCATGTATACGAATGGTTTCACAGAGGGAATCAGGCAGTTGAGCTCCGACATGTGAGTTCAAATCTGATTCATCATTTAATGGCCAATGACCTCAGGCAAGTTACTTAACTTCATAGAGCCTGTTTCCATGTTCATAATAACTACCTTATTGGGTTGAAAGGATTAACTGCAATGAAATATATAAAGAACTTACTATGATATTTTGCATATAATTTAACAACTTAAAAGATATAATAATCTACTTCATGCCTACATATTTTATGGAGTTTCTCAAATACTGTCAATACTCCATATAGCTGTACCATTCTCTAAAACTTCATCATTCCCAGTATGATGCCATTTTTCACATAACCCTCAAAATCAGAGCCTACCTTCCTCTCAAAAGAATGGATGGCACCAGAAGACCTGAAGCTAGGAGCTGCAGTACCACAGCCTCAACCCCAGTTTCCATCTTCAGACTGTTGATAAGTTAAGTCCACCTTTGAACTCCACATTAAGCCATATAACCCACTCTTGCCCTCATTATCTGCTAGGCCAGGAATCATCATTGCAGGCAGACTTTTTTTTTTGCATCTACCATTATCCATGCTGAGGATACATGCAAAACTCTGCAGTCACAGTTTTGAGGTTTCCATCCTTCTAACAATCTGATATTCCTCTATAAATCCACATGATTCACCATTTGCATGCCATTCCACTAACAGAGTACCTAATGGACTAGACAGAAAATTAAAGTGTAAGAAGCTGAATTGGATTTCAGGCTCATAACAACCCTATGAGAGCAGGAATTACTGTCCTCTCCATAAAAGAGCAAACCCAGGTTCAGACAAGTCACTGACTTGCCCACTGTCACACCGCCAGAGAGGAAAAAATTGAAGAATAAACTTAAGGATTCCTATTAGTCAATGATCCATCATAGTTGGTTTTTCTTCTATTAACAAGATATAATTAGCCCATTTTCTCAAGTTCTTATTTCCCTGGAGAATTAACATACACAACTTCTAAATATTTCCCTTTGTAATGCATTATTCAGGTATCATGTTCATAATGATCATGGTTCATTCAAATCTTGATTTAAGAACACAATACGTAGGCTGGAAATGACTTGAGATGGAAATATGGGGCTGCCCAGAAGACAAAGAAGCATGCTTGCAAAAGCAAGAATCCAAGCCAAAAAAAAATAAAAGAACCCAAGCTATAACAGCTGGAACAAAAGAAGAGCAACTAAAAGGGAGACTATAACGTACTGAATACTTTGAACTTCGTGGGAGAGAACAGGGCACCCATGTTGGAAGTCACGCTCCCCTTGACGATAGCTCAAAGTGATCGACGTGATTAGAGCACAGCCAATAAGATGTTAGGTTCAGATGTGAACCCCTGCCAGAGGGGAACTATGTCTCAGTTGATCACACAGCATCAAGCCAAACCCTTAAATCTGAAATGTGAATTGGGAGGGTAACTTCAATACAAACACTGATTTTATATATATGATTTCAACAGTACACATTTTCCTATCACTTCCATATAGTATTTCGCCGATATCAAAATACCTCCCAGCCTTACATAATGTAAGTACTGCTTGGACACGCTCACAAATCACCAGATCTTTGGCTCAGAGCAACATTAGCAATTCACCACTTGCATATTGAAAAAACTACAGAATTAGAATAGGCCTAGAACTTGCCAACAAATTTACTGCTTCTGTGTTATTTGTAAATTGATTGTTTCTCCTCTGGCTTATGGCAAGTAGACAATTGCTAAAAACTTATATATATTACATATCTACTCATAAAATTGAACATTAGAATTGAACTTTCCCCAAACTCATTCTATTATGATACCCTTTAAACAATATTACAATATATGTTTGATTCAATGAGTTTCTTCCAGCTTAATTTTTTAAATTGGTTTCACAAGCTCCAGGTTCGGAGAAGGCAATGGCACCCCACTCCAGTACTCTTGCCTGGAAAATCCCATGGATGGAGGAGCCTGGTAGGCTGCAGTCCATGGGGTTGCTAAGAGTCGGACACAACTGAGCGACTTCACTTTCACTTTTCACTTTCATGCATTGGAGAAGGAAATAGCAACCCACTCCAGTGTTCTTGCCTGGAGAATCCCAGGGACGGGGGAGCCTGGTGGGCTGCCGTCCATGGGGTCACACAGAGTCGGACACGACTGAAGTGACTTAGCAGCAGCAGCTCCAGGTTAAAGCCTATCCAAATGTCTCCTTTCACAGAAACTGTTTACTACCTGGCATATCCATTAAGAATTTTTAATAGGCCCTTATTGAAAATCAAATGAATGTGTTTTTTGGTGTTGTTTTTAAGCAGAACTGGTAGCTTCTGGCTAAAATGTATTCCATGCATTTATCAGGCCTCTCAAATTCATTTCACATGCAAACATAATTAGTCTTCAAATTAACTACTGAAAATAATATCAAAGGCAGCATTTTCCACTCAGGAAAGATTAATCTATTATTTTAAATCTGCAAACCAAACTTTGAGAAACAAATTTTGAAAAGCCAGGTACAATCGCTTTGTAATACTTACACTTTCTGCCTGGCAAGTTAACAAGACTCCCAGAAAGTGCAAGAGTCAGATACAATCCTGCAGGAGGCAATCCTGGTTTTGACATCGATTTTTCTACCTAAGGAAAACCACATCCAAACCACAACCATTGAACATGTGAGACTCTAAAAGAGGGTGGACGAAGGCAATCCAGTTCAAAGCAGAAACATACTGCGTTTTTCCTTGCCAATAAAGAAAAAAAGAAAAAGTGCATTACTGAACACATTTAATCGAGGGTGCCTCCTGGGAAGCCCAGAGAACAAAAAAGTATCAAGAGGAGGCTGTCAACAACCAAGTAGTGATGCAGAGTCACTTTGCAGGTGTCAAAACCTCCATCACAGAAAATCAGGACCAGTGGGCGAGCACATGAGAAAATAGACCCCAGAAGAATACCAAACAGCTGCTTAGGGCTGAGCTCAAACCAGGCCTGAACCCAGGAGGAGGTCAAGCAAAACACTTGGAGAGCAGGGGTTGAAGCACAGCCTTTGAAACACTGTAACAAAGCAGCAGACAGCTGGGCAACAACTGCTGGGAGACCCCAGCCTGCAGCTCTAGAGGCAGGGGGGCCAAGCTCACAAACAGCTCCAGCAGCATCCCCCAGGCAGCTGCTCTCAGATGAAGCAGAAGGCGCTTCCTGCAGGCCCAAAGGGACAGCCAGACCGCATGGCAGGGGATGGAGCACCAGCTCACAAAGACTCACTGTGCCCCCAAACACATCGGGATCCAGGGACAAGTTAGGAGAAAATCCATAAACGACCTCCACCCAGTCCCTGACTGCTAGACAGACCGGCTCTGGGTTTGCCAAGTTCTACCAAAAAATCACCTGCGAGGGCTCACTGTCATACTGGTCCCAGGCAAAAGGAAGTCAGTAACATTTTACATCTGTAAGTCTGACCCCTGAGCTTTCACTCCTAACAAGTATATCTCAAACCTGTGCTTCCCATCAAATGTCAGGGGGCCCCTGAGAGGGCACAGATGTGCTCTCAGGGACCAGAAAGATCCTCAGGGCAAGAGTTTACTTAAGACTTTACAAGCCCCAAGGTCCCCGTTGGAACTACTCAACTCTGGCATTGTAGAGACAGCAGCTAGAGACAGCAGATAGATGTGGATATTAAAAAAAAAAAAAAAAAAAATAGGCTATAGGGTAGATTTGGCCGACAGGCTATAGTGTCCACTCCAACATTTGGATGATAATCCAAGGTACATACACACACACACACACACACACACTCACACATCCTATTTGAAAGTTCTACCTCATATATATGACCACCTTATAATGCACATGACTTCTGAGACTGCATTTATGATCGAGCTGGAACCAAAGAGTACTACTCAAATGACCACGGGCATTAATAGAGGAAGCGGACACCCTGGGCTGCATGGACTTCTGCAGTCCGCCCCCTTCCCAGAATCGCTTGTCCTTTCTCCTAATAGACGCCCTCTTTCCTAAACTACATGTGGCATGGGCTAAGCAAACCCGTCTCCTCTTCACTCCAACACCTGGCTAGAGGAGCCTTCACCCATGAGCTTGTCATCTAAGTCAGGAAAATGACGCGCCCCACCCCACCCCCCCCCCACCCCCCCCACCCCCCCCCCACCTCGCCGGGAGCAACTCTGGGAGAGCCTGGGACGAGATCTGAGGTTGCCACCGGCCACAGCGACCACCACGATGCCCAGACCGAGAGACGGGGCGAGAAATGAAGCCCTTGTGGCCTCCTCAGGGCTCTAAGTTCAGACAAGCAGATATCAGATCAGTCGCTCAGTCGTGTCCGACTCTTTGCGACCCCATGAATCGCAGCACGCCAGGCCTCCCTGTCCACCACCAACTCCCAGAGTTCACTGAGACTCACGTCCATCGAGTCAGTGATGCCATCCAGCCATCTCATCCTGTGTCGTCCCCTTCTCCTCCTGCCCCCAATCCCTCCCAGCATCAGACAAGCAAGAGGCTCTGTATTTCCTCAACTGGGTTTGGGGCACTTAAAATCGTATCACCAAAATGTATAACATGCTAGCAAAAATGAAGGGCCAATGACAAGGTTTCAGCAGCAATTCAAAGCCGTAGTACAAGCAGGCCTGACTGCGGGGCCTCAGCACAGCCACGTTGCGACAGCTGTTCTTGCGCACCGAGGAGACTCCGCAGATCCCTCCGCCGTCTTCCCCCGCAAACCGAGCTCGGGTATCTTCCTTTTTTACCCACTTGTTCAAACACAGAAACCCGAGAAGAGTCCCTCTCCTAAAACCCTCCACATTCGTCAATTTTTCTTCATCTTTTCCTAACATACTCTTTATTTTTTTTTTAACCTCTGTTCCTACCTTACTTTTATTTCTCATCACTGCCAGGAACACAAATCCTCCAATATAATCCTATTACACACATCTTTCTGGTCGCTCTGCTTTAGTTTCACCCTGTTTCGGACAGTTCTCCAAATTTTATCAGGGGTCACAAGACCGTCAATGAGCTGGCTTTTGCCTCCCTTGCCAATTCATCTTTTTTTCCCCTCCGGCTCCCTACCTTCTGCTCTAGCTTTATGCCCTGCTATTCGGACACCATAACTTTCTCTTCCTGCATATCTCCTCCTCTTCCCCGCCCCCCATATTTATTAAGTTATTTCTTATTCTTCAGGAATCAGTTCTCACAAGAGCTCCTTATCTACTCCCTCCTAGTCTGGGTCAAGTGCCCCTCTTATGTATTTACTCACAATCATAAGCATGTCTTCCTGTTAGAGAAATTATTTTCTTGGTCTCCCCTCCGGATTCTAAAATCCTTGAGATTATGGACTACATCTTCTTCAGAGTCCGTGCCCAACCCCCCCCCCCCCCATATTAAACACTGTTCCTGACACAGTTCAGCACTTAGAAATGCTTTCTTAAAAAAAAAAAACAGGAATGACATGAGCTGAAAGCATCCCACACTGATGCTTTCTTGAGAGATAGAACACTTCTATATAAGAATGACTTAACACTTTTAAATCAAAGGCCAATGTCTATTTGAGTGGATTTCCAGAATTTAAAATAAACCACATTCAAATCTTTCTCACAATCTTTGAATACAATTATCATTTTTTATACTATAATTTGCACAAGTCAGGCTACCTAAATGGTAGACATACCTATACGTTTTCTTTATTTCCATCACTTCTAGTAACAATAGTTGTTTGCAGCCTCTGAGATAAGTGACCAGAAAACAAAACAATTTACAATGCTATAAATAAATATCTTTAAATCTTTTGATACAGGTATAAGGAAATTATCTCCTTATTAGTTCTGTTGCTTGCTTACTTTCTATTCATCTCTTTCTTTTTTCTAAAACCAATACAGATAGAAGTCAGCAGCAACTGATGTGATTTTCTTGGGAAAACATGCTTAAAATACAAATAATCTCCTTTAAGTGAAGGTAAAGTGATAATATTTCACAAATGAAATCACTCTTTAGCTTCCATTTACTCAAGATTAAGACAGAGAATACCATTCCAGTTTTCAATAAAGTTATAGCTATAAAGTGCTTCTTTGACCTCTTTCACCAATTTCAGTCGATTCTGGTAAATTCTTTCCGAACACACAAATAGCTTGCAGACATATACAAAAGATTTTTTCCAAATGCAGTAGGTAAGCAGCATACAAAGCATTTACTCTATTTTGATATAGCGTCCCAGTGATGCTCAAAGGAAAAACATTCGGGCTAAGTTCTGGTTTGTGTTTAAGTTTTTATTCAGGTTTAGAGAAAACTTTTAAAGTAAATAATGTTCTTTTCATAACTTAGGTTTTACAGAAAATTTTTGAGCTTCTTTGTCAACCAGTTTTCACAAATAATGATGACACAAAATAAAAGTCAAAATTTCAACTCTAGATTATTCTTAGCATTTATAACAATTTTAACTTTAAAATATCATTATGGTCTACCTTAAATCTTAAAGTTGAGTATATGAATAAAGTGTCCAATTTAACATTAAATTTGCTAATAATTTCAGGCTTTAGTTAGAAAAATAAACCCAACCCTCTCCAAAAATAATAAATCCTCAGAATTCAAATTCCGAGTACACAAAGATAAACATGAGTACTTATTATGATAACTGCCTTTAAAAAAAAAAAATACAAACACACCCCCCAAATTCAGCATGCAATCAAAATCTGTCATAGAATTTAAGATACCAAAGAACCACTTTCCAACAAATGGAGTTGAATTCAGAGGATTTCATTCTAATAACCTGTCTTGATTTAACCTCAAGAAGCTGACAATCATTTGCTGCTCTGGTTCTAATCTACAGAGGTACTCAATCAAAATGACCCATTTTTCATTGCAGTGCCTCTGTCTCCCATCCTGATTTCTCCATAATGATCCGTCCTCTAAATCATAAGAGGAAACCATTGTATCATAAACAAGAAAGGGGCAGAATCCTCTTCAAGTCAACTCCTCCCAATTTCACCAAAATTCATTTATAGGGATATCAAACCTAAGCTTCTCCTCATAGTAGATAACCTCTCTTCCCATCCAATCCCTCACCCTGGAGAAATCCAGCTGTTGGACTTTTCTTTAGTCTTAGAAATCAACTGCTGAGGCATGTTTAATAAAGTCCTGAATTACTGGTTTCTTGTACTCATTGAAATTACTCCCAGAGAGTTGAGAGCCTTCATGCAGAAACCATTTGTCGTTTCCCTTTAATAAATTAAAACAGTATGACAAAAATGGTTTTAACCCGTCAGTAACAGAATCTGGTTTATTAAAATACTGGGTGAATTTTCACCTGAATATTCTAAAAACGTTCCAAGGAACAGATGTGCATTAGAGAAAACTAGGCTGCTATCCAACAAGAACCAAAAGTGCTCTCCTTTTTAAGAATTTGCCACTTGCTGTTAGAATTTAGTTATCAATAGGAACAGAGTAAACATTCCAACTGAGAAGAAGGTAACACATAAGAAAGAAAATGATGATTATGGCTGAGGTAAAAACATCTTCGGTTCATATGGTTTGTTGTATTAGTGCCTCATTTTCCACTGTATGCATAGCAAAATGCACAATGTTTTACTGAAAACATTATTAATGGCCCCCCAATGGCCAATTTCAGATATATTTTTTAGACAAATGGACCCAAATCCCAAACCCTAAAATTGTGACCTGCTTTAAGCTGGAAGGAACCTTGGAAAATCATTAGAGCCACACCTAGACTTTAAAGAGGAAATCATCTAATCAATTCCATAAACCTTCAACATCCTAAGCTTACTTGTACTTGGAGGAGGAAAGTATTTCTTGTTTGGAGGGGAGCAGGGCAGGAAGCAGGGAAGGAAGCCAGAAATGCTACTGTCAAGTGGTAAGTAAACATGTGAAAGATCTGTTGAACCAAAAGGGAGATCGATATTCTTAAAGGCAGAACTACTGTAAATAAATTAATATGAGTCATAGGTCCTGATCAAAGAGCAAGTCAGTGAGAGAGTAACAAGTTTCCCAGAAAAGGCTTCAAAGAACAGAGCTTTTATACCCTGACAGACTCACTGTAAAATGAAAGATATATAAAAAGTAGTCCTGGGTTGTCCCCTGAGAGGGATGGGGTTGTGGAAGGAGGCGGGAGGGGGATTCAGGATGGGGGGACATCTGTACACCCATGGCTGATTCATGTCAACGTATGGCGAAAACCACCACAATACTGTAAAGTAATTAGCCTCCAATTAAAATAAATTAATTTTTTAAAAAAAGTATTCCTAGAATCTGGGCTCTCAATTCAACATAACATTTTGCAACATAATTCAAAATAACTCCATATTTTCATGAAGATTTTGTCTCATTAATATTAATAAGGAATATCTTAATATTAAGATATGTCCTTAAATAATGATTTTCCTGAAAAATCTAAGATATGCATCAGAGAGTAGAACAACTCTTACAAGATGCTAAGAAATCATAATTTTCCATGTGCTTCTACACACAGTACCTATCATCTAATCTAAAGAAGAAAGTTACTTTGCCGTGAAGATGTCAGGGAGACATCTGAGTTCTGGTTTTTGTATATGCTTTTTTTAATTGATTGCTAATGAATTTAATAATTTAATTCTATTGGAGTATAGTTTATTTACAAGGTTATATTAGTTTCAGTTATAAAACAAAGTGAATCAGTTATACATGTAATTGAGTATATACCACAAACATTTTACTGGCAAAATCTGGTGTGTATACATATATGCATATGTATGTGTATAATGGTTAAATTTCAAAATCATTTGTCCAAACCTATAACCCAAGGTGAAAACTGAATTTTAAAATTAGTAATTACTTAACATAGCTCACTGAACCCTCTCAGTGACACTAATTCTACCTGAAATACCAAGTGAAAAATTATCAGAAATAAGTTTAAATTTTGAATTTTGGCTTTAAAGAAAAACCCCTAAATATTCTACAATATTTTTAGATGTTATTAAATAATTATCTTAAAGTATCAGCTATAGAATTAATAAATGTTTTCTTGATTAAGAGAAATACATGTTAAGATCCTAGCACTGCACTTTATAAAACTTACTAAATTCTCCCAACACTATAAAGTAGGTATTACTATCCTCATTGTACAGAACAGGGAACAGAGGCTAGAAAAATTCTAGTAACAATCAAAATTACATAATTAGCAAGTAATAGTTCTGGGATTAGATCCCTAGGCTATCTGATTTCAAAATTCTTGTGGTCTCTCTTAATTTCTGCCACTCTGTTGCTTGGAAAGTTCTAAAAAAAAAAAAAAAAAAATTTGTAATTAGTTACAAAATTGTATCACCAGGCTTAGATATTAGATGTCATCCTCCAGTACATGTGCTAAGCATACTTACTGGAAATTCTCAATACACCACTGATTAACACAAACACTTCAATGCAGGAAAAACTTCAGCTTATCTGACATACATCTTTCCTAATCACCGGGCTGCCAGTACTGCTCTGACTCTGAATATACGCCCCAAAGAAAAAGGCTTTATTGAAGAGAGAGAACATGAATACCCAGTAACAATATACATTACAAAGCAGAACCAGAGTACCAAAGATTATTCACACCCGATGCACTATAATTGGTCCTTTTACCTTGCAGAAGGAAAAAAGTAATCAGATTGGACAGAATATCTATCCAAAATAAGCACAGAGACTAGCTACATTGGGAAAACAACAGAAAAAGAATCATTGCTATTCAGAGGCAAAGCTGTGCCTGATTCTTTGTGACCCCATGGACTACACTATGCCAGGCTTCCCTGTCCTTCACCATCTCCCAGAGTTTGCTCAAACTCATGTCCATGGCATTGAAGATGCCATCCAACCATATCATCCTCTGTCGCCACCTTCTCCTCCCACCCTCAATCTTTTCCAGCATCAGAGTCTTTTCCAATGAGTTGGCTCTTCACATCAGGTCGCCAAACTATTGGAGAAAAGGTATGCTGCTGCTGCTGCTAAGTCGCTTCAGTCGTGTCCAACTCTGTGCGACCCCATAGGCGGCAGCCCACCAGGCTCCCCCGTCCCTGGGATTCTCCAGGCAAGAACACTGGAGTGGGTTGCCATTTCCTTCTCCAATGCAGGAAAGTGAAAAGTGAAAGTGAAGGCGCTCAGTCGTGTCCGACCCTCAGCAACCCCATGGACTGCAGCCTTCCAGGCTCCTCCGTCCATGGGATTTTCCAGGCAAGAGTACAGGAGTGGGGTGCCATTGCCTTCTCCTGAGAAAAGGTATAGATGAGAACAAAACCTGCTTCCATGGCGAGACCAGGGATAACTTCTAAGAGATTAGAAGTAGAGATGGGGTGTGGGAGGGTGGGGGATCAGAAGCTGGGACAGCGGGAGTTCAACCACTGCCTCCAAATGAAAAAGTGAGCAAGGACATGATGGAGAACACAGCTCTGTTTTCAGGTGAGAAGAGAGTGAGCTGCCAACCACTCAGGGACAACCGAGTCACTCATCCTCTGGTCCAACACCCTCTACCTCTAACTGTATCTTCCTGCATCTCTTTAAGTACACAGAAAACATTCATCAGACTATTTCATTTGATCTTCACTCTGTGGTTGGCAGTTGTTAGCATTATTTGCACTTCCTGATCAATTAGGAGAGCAAGTTTTAACCACCTCAAGTCCTAGTTTTAATAAAGTGTTAATTCCAAGACTAAAATGCTACTCTTTTATGTTGGCCTACTGTTCTTTCAGTACTGTAGACAGACAGTATTTCAAAAAGAAAGAAATAATTATAACTTATTTTAGAATAAATTCTTTAAAACGATGTCTACTAAGTAGGCATATAAACCTTCAGATATATAAGGAGTTCACCTATTCAGAAAAACCCCAAAGGTTAAGGCATAGTGTACCAGGTTAAAAAAAAAAATCATAGGGGCCCAAGCATTTCTAACACATTAAAAAAGGTACTGCTAAGTCACTTCAGTAGTGTCCGACTCTGTGTGACCCCATAGACAGCAGCCCACCAGGCTTCCCTGTCCCTGGGATTCTCCAGGCAAGAACACTGGAGTGGGTTGCCATTTCCTTCTTCAATGCATGCAAGTGAAAAGTGAAAGTGAAGTCGCTCGGTCGTGTCCGACTCTAGCAACCCCATGGACTGCAGCCTTCCAGGCTCCTCCGTCCATGGGATTTTCTAGGCAAAAGAACTGGAGTGGGGTGCCATTGCCTTCTCCGTTTAAAAAGGTAGATATACCTTTATCCAGTAGTATCACCCAGTGCCTGAATATCATTAATGAATCTTTCTCTTTCCTACTTTTAGCTGTCTATATTTTGCTGCCTACGTGACATAAAGAGTCTTCATGCAGTGTAAGCCAAGTTTCCTTACAAGGGATTGCTCCATAAAAGTACACTCATCAAGGCACTGACTACAGCCTCATTTAGACATCAGTTTCTGGACAGCATCACTGATGCAAAGAACATGAACTTGGGCAAGCTCCGGGAGACGGTGAGCAACAGGGAGGCCTGGCGTGCTGCAGTCCATGGGGTCGTAAAGAGCCAGACACGACTGGGCGACTGAACAACAACAACAAATCTGTTCAAGTCATAAGCCTAAGGCAACTGCCTATCAGTTTGTCAAAATCAGAACCCGACATCTGTCTCCACAGTAATGTTACAAAGAAGATGACATTTTAATACAAGATAGTGACAGATATTTCAATTGAGATCATCTAGATTTTAGCAGGCTCTCTACATTTTCAAAATATATACAATATCTCAAACGCTTATGATCAATTTAAAGATGTCATGATTAAGCAAATATGAGAACAAAACAAAGATTAAATAAAAAGGCAAAACTCATATGCTTTTGAGATATAAAAGATTATACTAAATCTTTTTTAATCCAGCAATTTAGGCAGTCTTTTCCAAATGTCTGTAAAACACACAAAGCTAACGTGTACATTACATGAATCAGCAGCATTGATCACACCTAAGATGACAGAAATGCAGACTCTTAGACCGGAGCCAGGCAGAATCTGCATTTTAACAAGCCCAGGTGATAAGCAGGTAGACTGACGTTTGGAAGGCAATGATCTAGAAATATATACATATACACATACATAGATGGAAAGAGATCCAACAAGAAGCCCAGCTGGAAAATGTGCTTTTAGAAGAGGTATAAAGACCTTCATGTGGTTCAAAGAAACTGAGAATTTAAAAAGCATTTTAGAAGAATTTTTAAAAGATAATCATCCATATCAAAGGATGAAGGTGGGGTGTGGAGTGGGAGGTAGTTATGAGAGAGGACCGGGTCTAAGCCCCCTTGCCTGCCACAGGCATCCTTAACATCGTATCAGGTCTGAACTTGAAAGCAGCTGCACAGACCTAAAGAACAGAAACACCGGGGTAGGAGGAAGGGTGAAGATTGGGACTGACGTACATACGTCACCATGTGTAAAGCAGACAGCTAGTGGGGGGCTGCTGTATAGCTTAGGGAGCTCAGCTCAGTGCACTGTGATGACCGAGAGGGGCGGATGGGAGCAAGGAGGTCCACAGGGAGGGGATACACAGATACCCGGCTGCCGTCTATGGGGTCGCACAGAGTCGGACGCGACTGACACGACTTGGCAGCAGCAGCAGCTGAGGCACTTCACTGTACAGCAGAAACTAACAAAATATTGTAAAGCAACTATATCCCAATTGTTTTTTTAAGTAGGTACTAGTCTCTCATAGAAATGGTTTACTTTATGTTGATGACATATTCATCTGTAACAGTGAAATTTCATTTTCTGTTCAACATGGAATACTATTAGCAAAAAATACTATTGTTTTTAAAAGAAAAATGCAAAGACTTTTAAAAATATAGAGGTGGAAGAAGCAACCTAAAAAACATCATTTCAATGGGATATTTTAAATAGAAGATACCTATGGCAAACTACAGTTGGTAATTTCAGGCTGGACACTAGTGTCTTTATAACAGATTTCTTCTCAAATCTCAAATTCATTTTCTTTGGTTAAGTCAATACATATCCCTGTAGGAGTGGGTTCAAGTGTAAAACCTTATTTCTTTAATATAAATTCAGTGATACAACAGCACCATTTTTTTCCTTTCAATAGAATAACAAGAATAACCTTCCTATTTTAAATGAGGTTTACCAAATGAATTCAGGTATACCAGTTTTTCACATCAGCTATAAGTAATTACCTCCCTCTAAAGGGCCTATTTCTGCAAATAAAAACATCTTTTTGCCTGATTAAACTTCTTCATCATCGGAGAACTTTTCCTCTGCAAATTTGTAGTTGGGAAATTTGTCATTAGAAGCTTGCTTTGTCAAAATGAGCTCTTTTCAATTGTTTTGGGAAAGCAGTCCTGCAGTTAATTACTTGGAGGAGGAGAGAAACACCCTATTCTAAAAGAAGTACACTTGACAAAATATTTGGACCCAAGTACTCTACCTTAAGACATCTTTTACAATCCAAGGCAGGAAGCTTCATATTTATAACACCTTTAAAAACCTGAAGATAGGAGGGCTGAGATGGACAAAAGATAGTGTAGAGAACAATGAGAAAGGTCCCCAAGGGGAACAACACAGCTGTTACCTGCCCCCCCTTTCCCAAATGGCTCTGTAATGACAAGTGTCCTCTCCAAAGTGCAAAAAGCAGTCAAGCCTAACATGCAATCTGCAGTCACCAGCCCAGGCACCCCTGTGGAGGCCACAGTTTGCAGGAATGTCGCTTCAGCATGCACTGAATACTGTAAAGAGTCAGACTACTGACTTTAATTCAAAAGATATCCCAAAGAGAAAAGAAAGCATGGTAGACATGAGACGAGTCGGAAATTAACAAAAACAAGGTGTTTACTTATTCCCCAAGTGTTTTCACTTATCTGCCTGGCTCAAAGACTACTTTTATGATCTTGGATTTATAATAGATGCTGAATAACAATATGCATTATAATAATATTCTGAATATAGGCATATAACCCAGCCGAGAAAGCAAAGCAAAAACAAAAATCAAGGCTATGGCCTGCATCTTTTCAGTCCCTTTATAGAATACTTATAAGCAACTGAAAAAAAGAACACAAAATTCCAAAAGACCCAGCTGTAAAAATTTCACTAGCCTTATTCATCTTTCTTTAAAAAAAAAAAAAAAAAACACAGCATTTTGTAAAAAGCAAACTTATGAACTGCATTTAAAATGAATACCCAAAGAATTCCAAATATGCAGGGTTCTATGGGCTGCCATTTTCCCCACTGGATTTTTAAACAATGTTGAATCATGACTGTTTGAAATACTTCGGTGCCATCATTTAACACCGTTCAAAATGTCAAGAGCCATATTTTGCCCCAGTGGCCACTTTTCAGCAAATAACACATCCTTTGAAGTCAAAATACTCCTAAATGATGCCAAGTGAGAATTTCTAGGCTAGAACAGTCGAATTTTTCTACTTTTAAAGAAATCAATAATCCTTGGAATGACAAGTAGGAAAACAGCACTTTTATCATCAAAAGTTGTGAATTTTTCAGTTTCAAACGTCAGTAAATTCCTTTACCCCACGGCAATATTTTTACACATTGTTTCCTAGTTCAACCATAATCATAAGCCTATTGTGAACTTTTTTTTAAACTTGATGCTCCTGAGGAATAATCACACATGTATCATAATAAATTCCACAGAAATAAAGGGCAATCATCAAAGACAAAGGGAAAGAAATACTTCATTTGGCCTCAACACCTACCACACAGCTGCTATTCCAAGGGCACTGATGTGTTTCATTTGACAAATATGTAATTTATCCAGTTTTCTTGACTAGAACTACATGCTGAGCCATGTTTCAGACCCTGCCTCACTTTGATATCACAAAATGCCCTGGCAAAGAAATCATAAAACAAAAGCATAAACCAAATAATCAAAAGCAAATAGCATCTCCTCTGCCATGTTCTAAGGTACTTTTAAAACAAATACATTAGCACCGCCCTCAAGTGTATATAGCCTTGGAATAACTAAATGTATACATAATTTCACTTATTTCCACAACAAAATGGAATCTAAAGGTGGAGTTAGAGTTTTCAATTCTAATCTCTTTTCCAAATTAATCCTTTAGACATGAGCAAGTTCAAAATCTCTCTCCATTTCATCTTTAAAATAATCATTTCTAGTTACTCAAATTAACTGTATTTGATGAAATGCCCTTAAGTAAGATAAATCACTTTTAAAACATGATAAAAACTTTTAATGTAGAATCTGGAAAATAAATCATTTCAGTGCTCCTACTTTCTTCAAATTTCTCCAGAGTAGATGGGCTTACTCAATTCTTTCCCACTTAACAATAAAGAAGAAAGGTCATGGATGAACCCAAAATGGTAATCCCAAAAAAATCTCTTAAAGTTTTAAACAAACAACTATACCTTTTATTCTAAGAAACCTTGAGTACCAGAGAAACTGACAAATGTAATTGAAAAGTTAAATTGTCAGAGAGGAGAAGATCAATAGAAATCTGATGGTACTGCATCTTGTTAGAATTAACTGCCTGGAAAATACAGCCCAAATAATATCTGAGACAAAAGTCTTCAATCCCTATGACTAGTCAAGGCAAATCCAGTTAATTCAAAGAGTTCAGCCGATGCAGACCTTCAAGGAAAACAACTGACATGGGCAACAGGAAGGAGCCATGTGACAAAAGCATTCTAAAACGTCAACGGGTACAAATAAGGTACCAGTGAGCACTGGATCAAGAATAAATCCAGTTCAAACCATCTACCATGGATCCTCAGCACAGATGCTCTGGGAAAGAAGCCAACAGAAGCCCAGTGAAAGTTTAAAACGGTGAGTATCCATCAAAATAAATATGAGCCAGTGCAACTGAAACTCTGCTAAAGGACAAGCTATCCGCATTGTTTATGTCTATCATCAGACTCCCAGATTCAAACACTATGCAAGCCCCTGGTAAAGTATAGGCAGGAAAGGACAGGCGAGCAGGGACGCTTACTGACAAGGGAGAACAGCCGTTGTTTGCCCCATGTACCATATACACGGGAAGCCCAGGCCTAGTGGTGTTTATAATCAGTGAATTAATGAATGTAGCCCTTTATTCCTCAAGATCAGATCAGATCAGATCAGTCGCTCAGTCGTGTCCGACTCTTTGCGACCCCATGAATCGCAGCACGCCAGGCCTCCCTGTCCATCACCAACTCCCGGAGTTCACTCAGACTCACGTCCATCGAGTCAGTGATGCCATGCAGCCATCTCATCCTCTGTCGTCCTCTTCTCCTCTTGCCCCCAATCCCTCCCTCAAAAACACATACAAATCAGATCTTTAAAGAAACCATCAAGCGTTGTGCATAATTCCACCTGTAATGATTCAAAATATTACGTCTTTTTCATCCCATGAAAAGTAGACGGATGTAGCTCCTGGTGATGGGCTCTCTACTCTTTTTCAGCTAGGCTCTTAATGAAGACAGCTATTCATAGAGGGAAGGTTATTACATTCAGCAACCCACTTGTCCTTTCCATCAAGGCTGCCACACTTGTCAATATTGTGAAGCCATTTAAGGAAGGACTCCAAGTTCATATAAGATTTAGCTTCCAAGAGAGAATCAAAAACTTAAGAGATGAATATTAGTGTGTTAAAAGCATGTTGGGTGAGAATAATGAGGTTATAAGAAAGTAGGTTTGTCAGACACAGATTTACCAGAGTGCCTTAAGGGTAAACTTTGTCCTTTCCTAGTATTTTGAAGGTGCCGGGTTTAAACAAAACATACCCTTCACCTCTGATAAAGAGCTGCACCATCAAAGGCATTTTAAATAGGTGCTTTTAGCATGCTAAACAGCAACAAAGAGATTAGGAAGACAAACTGCTCTTAACTCATGTTGGAATCCAAAAGGCTGAAGCTCTTTCAGAATTATAGCAGCAGGGAATTCAGAGTTACTACGGGGTACATTAGCTCTGAAAAACTAAGTGCAGATGACAAGATGATGTAAACTGATAATATGCAATAATACAGGCAGCTCATCCCCCCCCCGCCCCCCGCCCCGTACATTTATATATGAAAGCAACTAAGAGACAGATGGCTGGCAAGAAATTTCCCTGTGGCATTTGTGCATGTCCGTTCAGTGCTTGTATTTGGGTCATTTGCTAGGATAAACCCCATGTGACAAGCTCAACAGAGGTAAGGCAAAGCAATCCATACAGGCTTCACTTAATTTTAATTTACTGTTAAGAGAGGTACTTGTTCAAACAGCAAAATGACTTTCTCCACATAGATGTGATTAAACAGTCAAAACTTAGCTAGAAAATAAATGTCCTCTAAAATATTTTATAAACTGTAAATTGTATCCACTGGCTTTTTTTTTTTTTTCCAATACATTTTCAACTGGGAAAGAAATGCGAATGAAATAACACTCTTGTACACACTGGCTTCTTCCAGTAAAGACCTACAAAGACAACCTTAGATGCAAAGCAAACTTCTCTCTGATTTACTTTGATTTTATAGTAATTCTTTCTAAACATTCATTTACTAAATACCAGACACATTTTCAATGGTTGAACATACTACAACGTTAAGATAACAAACCCAGATTGGTCCAAGGCAAATTTATTAGAGAGAACATTTTACAGAGAAGTTAGAGCAACTGGTCATTTCACAAGAAATTCTTATACCAGGTCAAAAGCCCAAACTGATAATAACATTAAAAGATCAAGTAGAAAATATAGTTTAATATCTTCAGAAACAGAAATATATATATTAAAAAAAAACTTGTGTGTATACTTTAAATCCTCTGTTTCTTCATTTAAATACTGTTAATGAAACTCTTTATGACATTCAGGAAAAAAATGAGTACTTTTAAACTGAGATTTACATTTACACCTAGATGAATAACTAAACCAGGACTGTATTATTGAGAATTTGGGGTGGTTTTGATTTCAAGAGTAGAAATTCCTGTTGTGGAGTTGCTTCACCAAGTTTTACACAATTACTGCACACCAGTAACTAAGAAACCCAAAGATAAAGTTAATGATCATGGTTGAGTTTAACAACTGCAGAATGAGCAATAAGGAAAATTTTTTTCAAAGCGGCCACAAGCACATTTCCTACTTTCAGAAACTCAAAATTGTCTTTTTAAACTAATATGTTATTTTACTCACATTAGAATAAACAGATGAATTTGCAGCATTAACTTATTTACTTGTTACCTACTATAAAAAGCATGCCATCAATTAGAAGATATATGCAAAATGAAATGAGAGTAGGAAACAGCAGTTACAGTTTTACTTTTGTTGCTTTGAAGTAAACAGAGTCCTCTGTTGGTGTTCTCTCTATGCAAACATAACAGGACTTTTAAAGAGGATGAAGGGAAAGTGATGCAATGCTATCCTCAACAAATATGTCAGAGAGCAGAGAATTTCGGGTCAGCAAGTTTTCCCCACTAGCCTAACATTAAATTTCTCCAGAAAATGAAATGGTCCTTCAAGAATTCACATGCAGCATGACTTAAAATTTAGCAACGACTGTATATTTAAAATTCCAATTTTACTGTAACCACAAATTAAGATTCAATACAGTTATTACTAGATTGAAAGCAAGGGGAGAGGAGGAAGAAGCTGAAACCATATATGCTTTTTCATCAGATATGGTGAATTCCACTCTTCTACTGTTTGTTTCATCACATCAGAGCCATATTCTTAACTTTAGCACAGAAACACTTGTAAAATATTAAATTTTACCATAGGGAAATTGATTTTGCTAAAAGAAGGTTTCAGATTACCACTTAATCTCAACCAAGCTACATCAAACACTGAACGTAATTACATATATAGTTTATAAAGTAAATTTGATCACTATATTTAAAAGAAATGATAACTTGGAGAAGTACCACAGCAATAACGTTTAAGCTAAAGCAATAGAAAGCCCTCCTACAGTAAATGCCAGATTCGTCAGCTAAAATGCAGAGTCTTGATTTCACTAAGCAAGTCGAGCATAAAAGTCATCTTTCTCCTTGAGCTGCTCTCTCATTCCCAGTACGGCTCTCTCCTTTGAAAACCATATTTCACTAAAGTTTTGGGGCAGGCTGGGAAAGCAGGGAAGCAGCAGAAACCACAGATGTAGTTTAAACAAGTTTCACACCTGAGTCCTTGTAGTCTGAAATGGAGTGGTGGAAATAAACACATTACCATCCTCCTACAATTTCCACTCGCCACTCCCAGCTTTTTTCCCCTTCTCACACCAGTGAGTTAGAGCAGTGGTCAGAAAGTCTACGTGGAAAGTCACAATCTACAGTTCACCTTGGCACTGAATTACCTGAACATGCTATGCAGACACCGACTAAGTTCCACGCTCCTATTAATACATACTTCATAATTTCTAGGATTCATAAAAACCAAGTGATACTTGTAAGACTTCATACTCTGAAGAATAGGTAATCACACACACAGTTCTGCTACTAGGAAAACTAGAGTCAAATACACTTTTCAAATTGTAGCTAACTATAATTCACAGGCCTTCAACATCACATTGGTATATAATGTCTATATATCATATATTGAGCATGCATCAACTAGATGATATGGGCAAATTATCACATTAAATTCACCTATGCAGCTAGGTATGTCAGGAATTTTGGCTCCATTCAATGTATAGCAGGTAAAGAACTTACAACAATTGCCAACTATCAAAGCACAACTAATTTATCATCATACTTACACTCTGTCCAAGTTACAACACTAACACTTCTGACCGAGGAGTCAGGAACACAAAATAAACTTTAAGTCTACAGAGAAAAGTACATTCAAAGGTAGTTGAGCTCCAGCCTTAATCTTTATTGGATAGATTCTTCTGACATGTACTTTTTAAAGAACTGGACAGCAATAAAGAGTAGCCACGCCAGTGATGCTTGATTTATCAGTGTTCTACAATACTTACAGTATTACAGTAAGTTACTTTCTTATATAAGCTCTTAATTATTGGCTTAAATACTTACTCTTCAAACTGTCCCCAACAGTACCAGTAACAGCCGAGATTCTCCCCTGAGCTCACTTTACTGAAAAGTCACTCTGGAAAGCAATAGTTTTTTTCTGCCAGTACTCTAGAAATAGCAGGTGCATAGTAACACAAAGTTGGAGGGAACAGAAGCAGCTCACATCACTCTTACATACAGACCAGTTGTTTCTCAGAGCTTGCAGCATAATTGCTAAAGACCGCATGCACATTGCTTGAAAGTTAAGGAAAAGTTTATGTCTACCAGTGGCTTTCTATCAACTAGTATCTGATAGACACTTACATAAAAGGCACTGAGAAGGGTCTGCTGGATGGTCTTGCGTCTATTACCAGGGGATTTTGTAACAGACGTGGGTGTGAACCAAGATTTGGTGACTTAAGGCGTACAACTATGAACACCCTTTTAAGTGGGAGAAGGGGCACAGCAGAGGATACAGAATCTGGCTAATCACCATCTAGAGAAGATTCTGCCTTCATCTTCCCCATCAACCACTTTGCTTAAGTTCACTCACTGCCTCGCCCTGACCCTGGGGATCCATTCACTTTCCATAACCCAGAGAGGCTGCTGAAAAGCTGTCAAAGTAAATCTGTGCTCACTTTTTGGATGGTTTAATTTCAATGGAGCATGAAACACCCCAGGACGGTTAATAAGTTTAGCCAGGCGTGCTGTTCTCCCTAATATATTTTAATTATGCATCTGTTTTCATTGTAATCAGATTAAGTCACCGGAAAGACACAAATTGGAATTTCCCCTAATGGAGCTTTTCATCAGTTTCTAAACACTAACAACGTTTAAAAAAAAATAGGTAGAGACACGAGCACAACTGTGACATTTCCCAGAAATCGATGCAGTTTCTTTGACAACACAGTTCAGGTCTCATTAGCCACCCAACTAACCCAAATGCAGAAGACAACTTCAGTCTCTAGGGGCGTCTTCTTCCCCCAATTAGCACAAAAGAATCGCTAACGTCTAAAGTAAAACTCCCAAACAGAAATGAAGGCCCAGACTTTTATAAAGTAATACTCTCCATCGATTTGTGAGGGAGGCGGGGGCGCAGCACTGCCCTGGCGCAAAGTAATGTACACCACGCGTCAAAAGGGAAAGTTAAAACAGTGCGATCTCTCCACTATTTGGGCAACTGTCAAATGTGTGTTTCAACCTCGGGAAATAAAAGTGTCCCATCAATAAAAGGAAACGTTACAGGGCAGATCTATTAGAGGGCAGGGAGCAGCTTCCTTCCAGCCCAGACGTAAAATCGCTCAATGTGCTTTTGTTACACCAAGAAATACCTAAGAATTGTTTTTAATGCGTTCATTAAACAGTTTCCCAAATTGCTGTGACTTCCGCTAAGAAACTTAAGCGTCTGCCAACAGTCTAGAAGCAAGGGAGAGGAACCTGCTGCAAAGTAAGAACCCAAACTCCCTCAGCCCGCCCTGTGCGCCCGCGTCCCGAATGTTTGCTTTAGGTTCGGATGTTTACGCGTCTCCTAAGCCGTCAGGTGCAGGAATAGTCCCTCCAAGATGCACTTCCAGCCTTAAAGCGGGAAGCTTCAAAGCCACCGCGGAGTCCCCAGGCAGCCCGTCACCCCTTCCTCTCACCACCCCCTTACCTGTCATCATAGCAGAAATCCGCACTCAGGGTGTTGAGATACAAGGCGAGCCCCAAAGCGCTGCTCACCAACTCTGCAATCATCTCTCCACCGCCTTCTCTCCGGCTCGGCTCCCAGCGCGAGGGCAGCAGCGGCAACAAAAAACAGAAGCATCAATCCCCACCTTCCGCCGCTTTCTCCTCCCAGCTTCACTTTTCCCTCGCTTCCCCACCCTGCCTTCCTCCCTCGGGTCCTTCCAATCCACCGCTCTCCTCCTCCTCCTCCTCGCCCGTCTCCGCAGCTCCTGCGTCCTCCCCGGGTGCGGGCTCACACCGCGCTCCCCATGCCCTGAGCCGGCGAGCGGCGAGCGGCGTTCGGGCTCCGCGTCCCCTGGCGGATGCACAAGGCTGATCCTTCGCGCGGCTCGTAGCCGCCACCCTAACCCATGGCAGTGCGGGGCGTCCTAGGTGCGGAGTGGGACTCGGAGAAGGTGGGAGAGTGCGGGGTAGGGGCAGAGGGACCGGACCGAGCCGGGCTCTGGGACCAGCTGGAGGAAGAGAGAGAGAGAAGGGCGGCTGGGAGGGATAAGGCAAACCGCCTCCCCTCGCCGCCTCCCGGGCGCACGGCTCCTATGCCGCTCGGGCAGACTCCGGCCGCCACAGCGGCTGCAGCTCATTCACTCTTTATTAGCTCCCCTCCCGGCCCTAGCGCCTTCTCCAGTGAAGTGAGAAGCGGTGGTTGGAGCCTCCAGAAGCTCCCGCGTGGGGTTCTCGGCGCTGCCCCCCGCGCCTGCGTGGCCAACCCTCCATCCCCGGATCGCCCAGCCCCTTTCCCCACCCAGATCCGCCCCCTAAGGTTCCGCCCACGTTACCCGCTAGGCTAGAGGCTCCTCCCACTCTCTCCCCGGGCGGGAGGCTCCGCCTTCCCACCTCCCGCCCTCCCCCTGTTTCGTTCACCTTCGATTTCAGTCTGGGAAGCCGCGGGGATCCAGGGGCGACGCCTGGAAAACAGCCCAAAGAGGTAGCTGGAGTGCGCCCTGGGCGCGGGAGAAATGAGACCGGGAGGTCGCGGTCGCTCGCTCCGCTGCTGCCTGGCGGCGCCTAGCACCAGCGGGATCTCAACCCCGGGCGCTGCGTGTGCCAAGCGATGCCAGGCGTAAGTCCGGTCAGCTGGAGAGACTTCTGGGGACCGGGAGAGGAAGAACAGGTTTGGCTAGTGCTGCAGACTTGGTCGCCACGAACACACACGCGACGCGTCAGACACCCTCACTGTGCAGGAGCCGAAATGGAGTGGGTAGTGGGGGTTGGCGAGTTTGAGGTGGCATCTTAGGAGGGAGATTTCAGCTCCGAGCCGACCTTTGTCCCAAATGTCAATGGAGAGACGGGTGGGGAGGGAAATATTCCCGCAGTTAGCTTAAAAAGAAAGGACCCCAACAGAGGACAAAAAGATTAGCACGCACACAGGCATACCCGCAGCTGCGGCGGCTTTTCGTGGTTTCAAGGGAACTGTCAGGCGAACTGGGAGAGCGAACAGAGAAGAGACGTCTTAACGACCCAGTACGGCGCTATCCTTAAACCTAGAAAGACTGGAAGCTAATGCCCTTTCCTTTCTGCCCGGATGCAGACCGAATGGAAGGCATCCAACATGATGAAATATCGTGTAGAAGAATGGTCTGTGTAGAACGAGGTCTGGGTACTAAAGTTGCAAGACCGAAGAGGACCGTGGGCTGCCTGCCACACCTCTTCTCGACTTGGCCTTTCCGGCTGGATGAGCGGCTCGCTTGGACCACGAAGTACACTGCTGCAGCGCCCCCTGCTGCTTAGCAGCCGCAAAGCATAAAAAACTGACCCGGAGAGGCCGACTTCCCCTCTCCCCCGCCTCTCAAACCTAACCAGCACCTAACCAGCAAGTTCTCCAAAACGGCGTCGAGAAATTGATCACCGCCCTCCCCCGACCCCCATCCCCAGGATGTCTGGCAGTGGCCTAAAAGTCAAGTACCGTGATTTGAGTGTCTACAAAACAAAGCTCTATCTTCTCCTGAGTTCACGAGGAAATCGGTGTAGACACAGATGAAACCACGAATATTCATTATATTGTGCCATGCACGATGGTTCCATTTTTGTGCCCTGGGAAAAACATACATAAATGCATATAAGAGGGAATTGTATCTTTAAAAGTAGGTACTGATCTTTACCTTTTTTTTTTAACCTCATAACCTCTGCCCACTGTCAAAAAGTTTGGCACATCAAAGGTCCTCTCTGTCTCTCCATCGCACTTACCTGTTGATACTGGATCCTAGGACACACTGGAAGAAGATCAAGCTTCTCTAGAATCAGATGCCTGAGTGTGAGTCTCTATTCTAGTGCTTCCCATCTGGGTGATCTTTAGCCAGTCACTTAACCTTTTTGTTCCTCAGTTTTCTCACCTATAAAACAGTGATGATAATAATACCTATCTCTGGGCACATCATTATGAAGATGATAGCAGTCAACATGTGTAAAGCACTTATTACCTACATGAAATAGAAGTAGTAACTATTATTTATTATTATTATTATTATTATTACTCTCTCCAGGGTTCCCTGGTGGCTCAGATGGTAAAAAAAATCTGCCTTCAATGCAGAAGACCTGGGTTCCATCCCTGGGTCAGGAAGATTCTCTGGAGAAGGGAATGGCTAATCACTCCAGTATTCTTGCCTGGAGAACGCCATGGGCTAGAGGAGCCTGGCCGGCTACAGCTCATAGACTTGCAAAGGGTTGGACACCACTGAGTGACTAACACTTTCACTTTCATTCTCTCCAACTTCCTCTTATCCTTTAGGCTGTCAATTAATACATTTACCTCCAAAACACATCTCATCACATCCACACTGCTGCAGTCCTCATCCAAGCTACCCATGTTCCCATCGTGGACTAATGCAGAAGCTTTCCAAGTGGTCTCCTTGCTTCTACTGTAATTTCCACCACTCCTCAGTTATAACTTAAGGTATTAAAGGATTCTTTTGAAACTCTATGAACTCCCTGCTTAGGGGAGAAAAAAAAAATGTTCAGTGACTTCTTGTTATACATAGAATAAAACCCAAATCCTTACCACGACCAGCCAAGCCTCCATCTGGTCCCGTGACTCTCCCCATCTCACTGTGCTCCAGTGCCCCGGCCACACAGACATCCTGTTCTCTGGAATTTACACTTTTCTTTCTCCCACATGGAATGCCTTAAGACCTTCTCCAGTTCCTTCTCAGCATTCAAGTCTTGGTTCAAATGTCATCACCTAGAAAGGCTTTTCCAGCCCACATTTTAGGAAGTAGCCTCTCCACCAGCGATCCCTGTCCCATCTGCCTGCATTAATTTCTTCATTGTAGGTGTCAGTATCTAGAATCACCACCAGAAGAGCAGCTCCAAGAAACCAGGGACCTTATCAGTCTCGTTTCCCCTGTGATGCCCAACACCTATAAATATCTGGACAGTTAAAAGGGAAAAAAAATGACAATAAGTAAACAAGTAAATATGTTCAGCAGAAACTATAACAACTGAAAATACACAAACTTTAATCTTGAGAGAATAGGGCAGGCTGATTTGTTCTCGATGTTAGAGATAGTGAAAAATTAACAAAGGAGAGAGGGAGGAAGTAGGTTAAACCTTCTTTTTTTTTTTTTTAATTTTATTTTATTTTTAAACTTTACATAATTGTATTAGTTTTGCCAAATATCAAAATGAATCCACCACAGGTATACATGTGTGCCCCATCCTGAACCCTCCTCGCTCCTCCCTCCCCATTCCATCCCTCTGGGTCGTCCCAGTGCACCAGCCCCAAGCATCCAGTATCGTGCATCAAACCTGGACTGGCAACTCGTTTCATACATGATATTTTACATGTTTCAATGCCATTCTCCCAAATCTTCCCACCCTCTCCCTCTCTCACAGAGTCCCTAAGACTGTTCTATACATCAGTGTCTCTTTTGCTGTCTCGTACACAGGGTTATTGTTACCATCTTTCTAAATTCCATATATATGCGTTAGTATACTGTATTGGTGTTTTTCTTTCTGGCTCACGTATAAACCTTCTTAAGAATGCATCGACTCTGCAGGAAAGTGGGAGAGGTAGGAAGTCACAGACAGCCCTGTTCAATAATTAAGAGGACTCAGAGGAATGAAAGTATAAGAGCTTTGGGTTCAGCCTGCTAAAAGCTTGTAAGCATTTCCCAGAGCTGTCTCCATTTTCAAGATTCCAACAGTTTTACAGGAACATTTTCTATACTCCTCCCTCACCCCCTCCTTTTCTCCTCTCCCCATCTCCAACTTCTCTGAATTAGAAGCACAGGACACTGTGAGACATGCCATAAAGTGGCACATCTTGCCATCCCTGATGAATGAAAGGCTGGAAATCCAGCTGTGTGTGAGAAATCCAGTTGCTTTTAACAAATTTTCCTTCTATAATTTAACGTGGGTCTCAGTACTCTTCCAGCGCATTAAGCCTTGGTCTCTTTCACCGCTTTCCAAGGGCTCAGAAGCAGCCGATGCCTGCATTTTCAACCTCCCTTAAACAACTTTGGGGAGAAATCAGATTAAAGATGTAAAGATGTCATCACTCTCCTTGGAGATCATTTCAAACCCGAGGACATTCCTTTTTAATTTATTAAGGTGAGATTATAAGATTGCTGCCTGAGTTCTGAAATATATATATATATATATATATTCTATTTAAAGTTACTATTGCTCTTCACAGATGAAGGAAATTAAGCTGGCTGCCTTGAGTTTTCTACCTTAGATACAAGACTGGCCAAAAAAGTGCTAAGCCCTTATTTTCCCCAAGTAGTTTCCACACATCTGCTACCTCACCACTTCCTCAATGAATTATTTTTTATAGTTGCCCCGACCTACCCTGCATTTGTTCTGTATTCCCAGTCCTTTGTTGTATAATTCATACCTCTGCAGTGCCAGTTCCTTGGGGTAAAGATTTCCTTATTTGCCTAAGACATTTTTAGTTTATTGTGCAATACCATCTTCCCTTTGGGTGTTGCATAAATATTAACTAAAAATCCACATCTGGTCTTGTTCGTCATTTCTATTTGTCCTAATACAACTTCTCTTTGAACAATTCATTTGGAAAGTGTGCCAAGGGTGAAATGTGGCACATAAATTCTCCTGCTGCCTAGGATGCCTTTTAAAGCGCCCACAGATTTAGTTATTTATGAACAGAAGATTTGCACCTCGTCCTTGCTCTCTCAATTCTTAAAATTGTACCAGGCCAAAGTAATTACAATTTCCCATATGTTTTGTGAAAAGGTATCCAAGAATCTCCTGCTAAAATCTTAACAGATTGACTAGGAAGCAGAAAGGCACTAGCCCAGCAGGTGAAACTGCCTGTTAAGGGAGGTCAGAACAGGGCTTTCTGCTGAGGGACTCCTAAGCTCTGGGCTTTACTCAGGAAATAACCCTGTGGGAGAAAAACAGCAGAGCGTGGATGAAATGTGGATCAGGGAGCTGAAAGAGGCACCCGGGCTGTTTGGGTAACTAATGACAGTCAATGCATTGGTTACACGTTACCTTTCCACGTATCCCAGCATACCTTAAAATGCTACCCTGTAGATACTACAAATGTAACCATGCTTTATCCCCACTCTTGCCATCTATTAGGAATGTAATTAGGAAGAAGCAGCAAAGGATAGAGATCCTGTCTCCCTCTCTCACCCAGGGCGGTTAAGAACCAGCTGCTACTAAAAGAATGATCGCTTTAAGAATCTCCCAGTCTCCCAGCTTCCAGTTCAGAGACGTGGAGGTGGAGGAGGAGTGTAGAAATAACATGCTAATAACCAGATATGGATTAATTGCAGAGATGTTGAGGCTAATGATAGAATTCAGAAACTCAGTCAAAAAAACCAAGGACGGCCTCTTTCATAGAATCTCTCTGAAAGCAATTACAAGCACTGGTATAAACAGTGATCAAAAATATTCTAACAGCTTGAAAATGGCACAGAATTTTGGGTAACAGAGTTTTGATAAGACTCAGATTCTATATAAGAAAAGAAAAATCAAAAAGTAGAAAGAAGATTAGTTTTGATGTGAGCCTTAGGTAAATTAACCAGTTATTCATGAATATTGCCTTGATGCTTAGCCCAGCCTGGATGGACTCTTTAGAGCCAGAATTATCCGGTAAAACTTTGTAAAAGGTGGTTTAATACCTATGCTCCTCAATGTGGTAGCCATCAGCTACACGTGGCTACTGAGCATATAAAGTACGGCTACTGTGACTAAGCCATTAAACTTTAAGTTTTATTTAATTTTAATTAATTGAAATGTACACAGCAACATTGTCTGGTGGCTACTACGCTGAACAACAGAATGATTTCGCCACTAGTTGCCTACTCCTCCCAGTGGTCAAAGCTTTATTTAGCCTGGCTCCTCTTGCTCCAATATCTTCTACAGCCACGTGTGACCCGCTTTTATGAAACAGCTTCCGGCCCTGAACACTCTTTAGGTATTAGGCATTTTGTGGAGCACAGTCCATGTTGTGATCTCATTTAATCCTCTCAAGAGCCCTGGGAGATAGGTACCTTTACCACCATATTTTACAGATAAGGAAATGAAGGTTGAGAAATTTTCTATAGTCTGACTACCTCTAAGTGATGAATCTGACATTTGAAATATATCTCTTTTAACTCCAAGATCTGTGTGTTAATTCAGTGTAGTCTCCCATTCAAAAGGCCATATCTTCATTAGGATCTATTTCAGGAAAGGGAATTCCTGGCTATAGCCAAGGTGTTTTGATTAAATTCATATTTTTCCTCCTCTACTATCCCTCAGAAGATTCAGGATAAAACACTGTGGAAGTCTTTCTTTATCTATCATTTTTGCTTGATTTTTCTGATATAGACACCTACAAAGATCACACTCTAACATGTGATAGAAACTCCCCATAAAACATACATGTATACCATATATTTTTAAGAATAAACGTATTCAAGCATGCATAGACTTTTTCCTAACATAATCCCACACCATCTATGAGGAATAATTAAGATAAGCATAACCCAGAATTCAACATAATAATGAAAGTATTAAAGAAAATCAAAATTGGAAAACCAACTAAAATATTTATACAAGTGACTTAATATTATTAATGTATTATATTAATATATTAATGTATAATTGCTATATAATGTAATGTTATGTTATATTAATATAATTAATTTCATTAATATTGCATTATTGTATAATATTATATGAAGTCGCTCAGTCGTGTCTGACTCTTTGCAACCCCATGCACTGTAGCCCACCAGGCTCCTCCGTCCATGGGATTTTCCAGGCAAGAGTACTAGAGTGGGTTGCCATTTCCTTCTCCAATAATATTATATATCATATATAATTAATGTTATATAATAATATTAAGTCACTTGTATAAATGCTTTAGTTGGTTTTCCAAATGTTAAAGACACTTTATTATGTTAAAGACACCACTATATATTTGCACGTCATAAAGCCTGTTAAATCCACTTATTATTCCTATTAAAATGATTAGATTCCTATTAAGTAAATGACAAAAATCAATTCATTTAAAACGTTTGCAATAAATTTAATTAACTTGCCCCTTTGAATGAATAAATATCTTAAAATTTATGACTTATTTAATAGTTACAAGTGAATTATACATTTATGGCCTTACATACAGTCTTCCACCATCCTGCACTTTTCTTTCCAATACTTTTTAGTCTTTTATCTTTTTTCTCTTGTTCTTTTCATTCTGTTCTTTCATTTTTGCATGTTTTGCTCCAACAAAAGGCTTGAAATCTCAATGCACAAAAGAACAAAGACCTTCACCCTCACATGTGTGAAGATCTTGCCCTGTGATATACAAACTAATCAGGAAAGAGGTTGTCTGCAATGGTAGATGTGAAGCTAAGGCATTTATTTTCTTGGCAATCAGTTCCAGAGAGTCAGTCCTTGGACTGAAATGGACAAATGATGTCAACACTAAATTCATCAGTTCCAAGCTGAACACCAATGGGAACCTGGATCAGGAGCCTCTCATTCCTCTGTACCTCCTCCCTGAGTTAATCACATGCCAGTGCTGGGCTGGAAGGTTGTGATCCATTACCTTGGATAATTTTGGCCATGTGTCTCCCCTGATTTATACTGCAAAGTGACACAGGCAACTACTGAATCTGCTTCCTCTCAGGAGAGATGGGTTTTCATTTTCTAGAATTTTACATAAATGGAAATAACACCATGCACTTTTTCAGGGGCGAGAGTTGCCTTCTTTCACTGAGCATAATTATCTTGAAATTCTTCCATGTTTTGTGCATATTAATAGTTCATTTCTTTTCATCTCTTTCTCTGAGTAATATTCTATTTGTATGGCTATATTACCATGTGTTTTTCCATTGATCTGTTGATGAACAGAATTTGAATTGTTTCCAGTTTACAAACAAAGCTGCAATCAACACTTATGAGAAGGCTCTATTTGAACATAAACTTTCATACATCTTGTTTAAATACCTAGGAGTGGGATGTCTGAGTCATTTGGTAGTGTTTAATATTTTAAGAAACTGCCAGACTTATTCCAAGGCAGTTATAACATTTAACATTCCCATAAGCAGCTTATGAGAGTTCCAGTTATTCCACATCCTTGCCACACTTGAGGATCAGTCTTAATTTTAGACATCTAACTAAGTGTATAGTAGTATCTCATTATACTTTTAATTTCCATTTCCCTAATACTAATGATGTTGAACATGTTTTCATATGCTTATCTTCAACCCATACATCTTTGGTGCTATATCTGTTCAAGTCATTTCTCCCTCTTCCCCTCATCTCCCTTCCCCCCTTCCTTCTCTTCCTCCCTCTCTTCTTATTTTCCTTCTTCTACATTGTTGTTAGCTGCTTGAGCAACACCAGTTTATTAGCTCACAGTTTTGTAGTCCTAAGTCCAGTATGGCTCAACTGCATTCTCAGTTCAAGATCTCATATGATGGGAATTTAGGGGTTTAGGTGTTTCCCTGGTGGCTCAATGGTAAAGAATCCTCTTGCTAATGCAAAAGATGGAGATTCGATCCCTGGGTCAGAAAGATCCCCTGGAGAAGGAAATGGCAACCCACTCCAGTGTTCTTGCCTGGAAAATCCCATGGACAGAGGGGCCTGGTGGGCTACAGTCCATGTGGTCACAGAGTTGGACACCACTCAGCAGCTAAGCAACAAAGGGGTTTAGAGAGCTGGGCTCTCATCTGGAGGCTGTAGAGGAGAATTCAACTTCCAAATTCATTCAGTTGTTGGCAGAATTCAGTTCTTTGCAGTTGTAGAACTGAGGTTTCCATTTCTTTGCCTCTTAAGTTTTGTTTCTTTGTTTGTTTTTGCTGTACCATGTGGCATGTGGTATCTTAGTTCCCCAACCAGGGATCAAATCTGTGCACCCTGCAGTGAAAGTGTGGATACCTAACCACTGGACAACCAGGAAATTCCCTGCCTCTTAGCTTCTGGAGGCTGTCCCTTTCCTTCTCACAAGGACCCCTTTCTTTGCAAACCAGTAGCTGTGTTTGAAGGCTTCCCTGGTGGCTCAGCAGCAAAGAATCTGCCTGCAATGCAGGGGAGATGGGTTGGATTCCTGGATCAGGATGATCCCCTGGAGAAGATGGCAATCCACTCCAGTATCCTTGCCTGGGAAATCCCATGGACAAAGAAGTCAGGTGGGCTACAACAACAAATGTTTTGGGGTGTTCCCCCCCCCCTTTAAAACAATTGCATTGCTGTTTTCTTATTGGATTTTGAGAGTTCTTTATTTAAAACAAAAGTCCTGCATAAGATAAGTAATTTGCAAACATTTCTCTCAGCTTGTGGCTTGTCAGTGTCTTTCAAAGAGCAGAAATTCTTAATTTTGATTAAATTCATCTTTTACATCTCATTTTTGGTGTTTGACCCAAGAAATGTTTGCCGATTTTAAGGTCACAAAGATTTTCTCCTGTTTTTCTCTGTAAGTATTATCGTTCAGGGTTTTAGAATTAGGTCAAAGATTCGTTTTGACTTAATTTTTATATATGGGATGAGGTATGACTCAAAGTTTGCTTTTGTTGGGGTTGGTTGGTTGGTTTGTTGTGTGTTTGTTTGCTTTTGGTCCTTGGATGTTCAATTGTTCCTGCACAGTTTGTTAAAAAGTCTGTTTCCCCACTGAATTGCCTTTGTATCTTCGTTAATTGTTACATGCTGTTCAGTCACTAAGCAGTGGCCGACTCTTCTGTGACCCCATGGACTGTAGCCCACCAGGCTCCTTTGTCCATGGGATTTCCCAGGCAAGAATACTGGAGTGGGTTGCCATTTCCTTCACCAGGGGATCTTCCCGACCCAGGGATTGAACCCCTGTCTTCTGCATTACAGGCAGATTCTCTACCACAGAACCACCTGGGAAGCCCTAATTGAGGTATGGGTAGGTCTTTTTCTGGGTATATATTCTGTCCATTGATCCTTTTGTCTATTTTTATGCCAGTATCAAATTGTCTTGATTACTGAAGCTTTATAAGTCTTGAAATTGGGTAGTATAAAACAAATCTGTTCTTTTTTTTTTTTTTTAATCATTCCCTACTTCTGTGTAATTTAATAGTTTAAGCTATATTTCTCTTTGCTGTTTATTATAAGCCCTTATAATCTGGCTCTTATTTGCTTCTTCTTATGTATTAAGTACATTTATATGTAAGTATGTGACTAGGTACATGTGGCATTTAGATATTTAAGTGTAATTGTATCTGTTTCCTGAGTGTGTTTCTCTGTATGAGAAGCAGAGTGAACATTTAGAACCTACAATAATAGTAGTAGAACGGGCAGTCACTATTAAGACATGTAGGTATCACTCCTTCTAACCAATATCCTTAAAATATTTGTTCAACGGGTATTTTTCTTTATGTTCAAAATGACAAACCTATTATATGCTTGGAAGATGACACAATACTATAACCTAGGTGGGATTATCACTCACATCTATACTGTAATTGGATTGCACTAATCACCAACATTCGGCCCTGGTGGCTGAATGGTAAGAGGTGGCCTGCAAAGCAGAAAACACAGGAGATGCAGGTTTGGTCCCTGGATCAGGAAGATCCCCTGGAGAAGAAAATGGCAACCCACTCCAGTATTCTTGCATAGGAAATCCCATGGACACCATGGGCAGAGGAGCCTGGCGGGCTGCTGTCCGTGGCGTCTCAAAAGAGTCCAGCACAACTAAACAACAACAAAACATTTTAATGGATGTGGTTACAAGGTTTTTTGTTGTTTTGGTTTTTTTTTTTTTTTCTTTTTAGCATTTAAATGCCCTGCCTCCTCTCATGTATTCATGGCAGCAAAACATTTCCCAATTTCCTGTGGTTCCTGTTCTAGCGTCAGTTTTTCTTTTTTGAGGCTTCAGAACAAGCATCTAAACTTTAGTTGTAAATCATTGGTTCTCAGCAAATAGCATAGATCATGTTCTATAGTCCGTTTTATCCTTCAGCTGACGGGAACTACAGACTTAAGTCTCAGGGTTATTGCACCAGGCCCCCTACTTGCAGGAGCAGGCTACAAAACTACCCAGTGGAGACGGGCTGATTCTGGCCCAACGGGATTTCTGAGTTACAATTCAATGGAGTAATCATCTTTTTAGCCTGCCAGTTATGAAAGGAGTCAAACATGCACTATATTTCCAGTTTGTTTCAGTTGTAATTTTGTATCCCTAATGGATCAGAGTACTGGGCAACTGCCTGGCTGACCCATCTTCTAACCTGGCTCTGGGTATGGGTGTCAATTCCATTGCCGACAATACACTACAAAAAGCCAAACACGGTGGCTGCCTACAGGTACACGTCTACCTTGTATGAATACTTTGTTTTCCCTTAACCCTCCTCCCCATCCCCTTTACTGTCTCTCTTACCTACTGCCAAATTAAACTGGGTTTCTGATGTAGGGACAGAGGGGGACAAAAAGGTGTTTATTTTGTTGTGTCTGTGCTTAGTCACAACCATCTCTTTGCGACCGTATGGACCTTAGACCACCAGGCTCCTCTGTCCATGGAATTATCCAAGCAAGAATATGAGAGGGCGTTACCATTTCCTCCTCCAGGGTGTCTTCCCAACTCAGGGATCAAACCTAGGTCTCCTGTGTCTCCTGCACTGCAGGCGGGTTCTTTACCTGCTGAGCCATTCTACCAGCACTATGCCAGCTATTTTAAATATGCTGCTGCTGCTGCTAAGTCGCTTCAGTCGTGTCTGACTCTGTGCGATCCCATAGACGGCAGCCCACCAGGCCCTGCCGTCCCTGGGATTCTCCAGGCAAGAACACCAGAGTGGGTTGCCATTTCCTCCTCCAATGCATGAAAGTGAAAAGTGAAAGTGAAGTCACTCAGTCGTGTCTGACTCTTAGCGACCCCATGGACCCCAGCCTACCAGGCTCCTCCATCCATGGGATTTTCCAGGCAAGAGTACTGGAGTGGGGTGCCATTGCCTTCTCCATTAAATATGCTATGTATCTGAATTCCCTGTCTCACCAGATGGGCATTGTTAGTGTCTTTTCACAATTCACAAAACTGAGTGTCAATGATATGAAGTAACTTGCACTAGATGGTACAACTAGTAAATGATGACCCGGAATTCTATGCTACATCTGTCTTGTTTCAAAAGCTTTTTTTGTATTTTAAATCATATACAATGTCTAGCTTATTCACAATATTGGGAACTATCTTCAGTATGAAGTTATTATCATCATCTTTTGATGTGTGTAAGACGAATCATCAGGCTGTACACCTTAAACTTACACAGTGCCATGAGTCATTTGTATCTCAAATAACCTAGAAGAAAACACTTTTTTTTTGGCCATACCACTTGACTTATAGGATCTTACTTTACCCAGGGCCTTGGCAGATAAAGCACCAAGTCCTAACCAATGGACTTCCAGGGAATTCCCAAATATTTTTTAAAGAAGAAGCTAAGATTCAGGCAGAGAAGGGATTAATTCCCACTCTTGGAAGTTTTATACTTCAATTTAGTATTGAGAGCCAAGCGAGGGAGCTGCCAATCTACACAGACATAAAGAAATATTTTTAAAAAACTATTTTATAGATAGAGAAAAATTAGTCTTTTACCTTGAGGCCAGATATAGAGATTACAGAATACTATGTATTCACAAAAATCTACTAATTACATTTCCTATCTTTCATCTGATTAAAATTGCCTCTAAAAATTATTTTTTATAACAGAAACATCAGATAACAAAGAAGTAAAAATTGGCTATCCATCCTTGGAAAGCATTCAGACGTTCTGGAAACAATTATTTGGTAAAAGCGACTCAAAACAACAACAAAAATTCCTTAAGAATATGTATAGATACTTTTGGAAAATTCTAGAACTGTATAATATTAAGTCAAGGATCATTCATTAAAACTGATGTTGGGAATGGTTGCCAGGGGCTGGTGGAGGGGCGGGGCAGAGTTCCTGTTCAGTGGTATAGAGTTTCAGTCAAGTTGAAAATATCCTAAAGATCTGCCATCCTACAATTTGCATATAGTCAACAATACTGTACTATACACTTAAGGATTATCAAGATGGTAAATTTTATGTTATGTGTTCTTTACCACAGGTAAAAAAGAAAGAGATGCTGCTAAATCAACTTTAAGTGATAATAAATGAATACTTGCAGAGTACCTCTTTTAAGACCATTTCAAGTTGTCAGACACATTTGGAATTAAGAAGTACTATTTATTTGCATCATTTTTTTAAAGTTACCCTACTAAATATATTTTTAAAATATACATTACAGCATATCTCTGTAATACCAACTCATTTTAATAAGCTGACTGTTGGCAGAATTATTTCAGCAAAATAGACCATGTATTTAAAGGAAGATTAATTTGTTTGCTATTTTTCTAATGCATTTAGCAGAAAATAATATAAAACAAGTTAAAATCAAAGTATTTGTCTGAATATCCATAAAATAAACTTCTACCAAAGTGGTCTTCAGTTCAGTTCAGTTCAGTTCAGTCACTCAGTCATGTACAACTCTTTGCGACCCCATGAATCGCAGCACACCAGGCCTCCCTGTCCATCACCAACTCCTGGAGTTCACCCAGACTCATGTGCATCAAGTCGGTGATGCCATCCAGCCATCTCATCCTCTGCTGTCCCCTTCTCCTCCTGCTCCCAATCCCTCCCAGCATCAGGGTCTCTTCCAATGAGTCAACTCTTCCCATGAGGTGGCTAAAATATTGGAGTTTCAGGTTCAGCATCAGTTCTTCCAATGAACACCCAGGACTGGTCTCCTTTAGGGTGGACTGTTTGGATCTCCTTGCAGTCCAGGGGACTCTCAAGAGTCTTCTCCAACACCACAGTTCAAAAACATCAATTCTTTGGCGCTCAGATTTCTTTATAGTCCAACGCTCATATCCACGCATGACCACTGGAAAAACCATAGCCTTGACTAGACGGACCTTTGTTGGCAAAGTAATGTCCCTGCTTTTAAATACGCTATCTAGGTTGGTCATTACTTTCCTTCCAAGGAGTAAGCGTCTTTTAATTTCATGGCTGCAATCACCATCTGCAGTGATTTTGGAGCCCAAAAAATAAAGTCTGTCACTGTTTCCACTGTTTCCCCATTTATTTCCCATGAAGTGATGGGACCAGATGCCATGATCTTAGTTTTCTGAATGTTGAGTCTAAAGTGATCTTAGAAGAGGTCATTTCCTATCTCAGATCAGTCACTGGACTTAAAATATAATTTAAGATAGAAACTTTTTAGGAAAAACCTCAACAAAAATGGTTTCCATTTCCTATGATTCACTAATTGCCACTTATTAGTAAAGTGTACAGCCCCCAAATATAAGTGACTACTTGGTTCCTTAATTATGCTTCTCCTGGGTCATATAAAAACAAAAAAGCCTTTGCAATGTAAAGTCAGTGAGAACAGGAAAATACTTCACTATCCTCACCAGTCCCTTGAAATCCAAGTTCCTAATCCAAAGCCCTTTTCTTTGAAATCTCATGCAACAGCAGTATTACTGACCGCATTGAAACTCATCTTTAGAATGTAAAGTAATTTAGAATTACTTTTCAGAACTTGAAAACATAACTTGTCTTTCAAGATCATGTGTTCAGAAACTTGCATTTTCATGGTCAGAGCTGATCCACGGATTAGCTTAGTTTCATAACAGAGATATGTTTTTATGAAAGTGAAAGTGTTAGTTGCTGTCGTGTCCGACTCTTTCTGACCCTGTGAACTTTGGGATTCTCCAGGCAAGAATACTGGAGTCAGTAGCCATTTCCTTCTCCAGGGGATCTTCCCAACCCAGGGGTCAAACCCACATCTCCTGCAGTGCAGGCAGATTCTTTACCATCTGAGCCACCAGGGAAGGCTTGATGCCAAAAACTCAGTACACAATTTCAAGTCATTCAGCATTGTTGCAGAAACTATCCATGTTAAGGTAACTGCTGAGCCATGAGGACCCAGATTGATGCATAGGGAATAGCAGTTTCAAGAGTCTTAAGAGGTATAATAAGAATTTTATAATTAATTTTATAATATACATCCATTTAAAATAAATTAATGAAAACTTTCATAATGTTTTAATACAAAATTTACCCTAAAGATCAGGTCAAAATGTAATCATAGTTAAATTAAACTTCACCAATGTATTGGGCCTATACATTAAAACCATAATAAATAATTTCCCCAACAATCCCATGTTGTTGTTGTTGTTTAGTCACTAAGCCATGTCCAACTTTTTTGTGACCCCATGGACCATAGCCTGCCAGGCACCTCGGTCTATGGAATTCTCCAGGCAAGAACACTGGAGTGGGTTGCCATTTCCTCCTCCTGGGGATCTTCTGGACCCAGGGATCGAACCCACATCCCCTGCATTTGCAGGCTGATTCTGTACCACTGAGCCACCTGAGAAGCCCAACAATCCCATATATGCATTTAAAAATATATATATACCAAGCCATGGCACTATTTTTAAATTGCTCAGTTCATGTCTTCTTAGCGCCACTCAACAATAATCACAAATGCCCCTTTCATTTGAGTTCAAACCTCAACCAAAGCCTGAAATGATTCTCACCATGGCAGAAAATACATCTGCACCCTTCGCAAGAGGAGAGGACCTGGGGTCCATGTGCTTCCTGTTTTCCCCCACAGTTTGCTTACTGAACGAATAGTTTCCCCTTAGCCCAGTTGTGTTGGTTAAATCTATGTATATATCCAGACATCTGTTTTGGTTTTCTCTCATCACTTCAAACTCCATCTGGATGTAGAGCTTTTCCCTGCACCCAAGCCCACTTGGCCCGGGCCCTGACATTCTGCCTAACTTTGACAGGCTTATCCATGGAGGCTGAGCTCTGTTACCTGGACTCTCTCGCTACTCAAGGAGGTTCTGCTATATATCATTTAAAACCACAGCTCCATCCATCTCTTGACTTCTAGTCTAGGCTGATGCCTATGGACTCCTTTGGCTGTATTTCCATTCTGCAAACTGAGTCTCCTTGGATAGCCATACCTGCTGGAATCCAGCCCAAATTCATCAAACATCTTTGGACTCTACAGTTGGACAAGAGAGTCCCTTCATGAAGTCACCCAACAGCTGGAGAGTTTTTTGTTTCACAGTAACAGTTTTTTCACCACCTTCAATCTTGTTGTGCTGATTAGGTCCCAGTGCAAATCTCTTCTTTATATATTTCCATTTACCGTTCTGTCCATTCTCACAAATTTAGTGTGATACTTTCAATTCTGGCCCATGGCAGCTGAAGAATGCTGTGGAATAGTAAACAACTCATTTCTTTTACATTTATATTTGAAGACTAGCAAAAATATGTGATACTAACTCTTTACACTGGCAAACACAGGAACCTTGAATAGTGAGATTATTAATTGATTTTTATAAAATTATTTAATGGGATTTATTTAAATTGCTTTGATTAAAGTATTTATACTTACTAATTATAAATTGTAGTTTTCTGTATGATATTTTAGAAGAAATATCATTTACTTTGAAAACAAAATAATTTGTTTATATTTTTTACATACATTCATAGGTTTGATGAAAATACATGTTGTACACTTTGGATATAATTGTATATTTAGTTCCTTAGATCATTACTGTTATCAGAAAATAAACTAGGTAAAAATCTTGATTTTACAACATAATGAGTTTGCTGAGTTGAAACATGAATGCAAGAAAATAATTTTATAGAAAAAATATAATAATATATATACTACAGTTATTTTATGATTTATCAAGATATCACTAGCCTATCAACCAAATGCCCAACATGAGCAAAAGTAATTAAATTCATTCAGCTTTGGTATTTTGCCAAATGTCAGTCATATGAAAAATCATAACTTTACACATTTTCAGATTTTGTTATAGAAGTATATTTGTCACAGTAGAAAAACTATTTGGTTTACAAGGTAGATGGTAACGTTTATACTCCATTTATACTCTTGCCTTGGGCTCTGCAAATGTTAGGGGCAGGCATAAGTTCCATTTCATATCAGAATAAAAACTGAAAAATAATATGTACTTAAAATAGAGTAACAGAACTTTGCCCCTAATTTCTCTTAGCTTCAGTTATTTGTCTGTTTTTGTTGGTGGAGGTGAAAGTGGGGTTCTACTTTCTAGAGAAGTGTTTATGTGAACCTCTGATTACCAATGTTAAAGGATATTTTGAGCTGCTTTCTAAAGAATGTCACAAAAATACTCATTTGCTTTGCTTGATTCTTCTACAGAATACAGTGTTTCACGTAAGAAGACGATCTTGCTTCCCAGGTAGGTCTCCCGTACTGGAATCAAAGCCACACTGTGACTTGTCAGGACGCACTGCAGGTGGAGGGTTACGTGTGTGTCATAATCTGCATATCCTCATTCCTTGGCAGCTTTGTTGTCCAGTAGAGGGAAAACTTAAGGAACAGCTGAAATCTGTTTCTTATCATCGTATTTTCCAGAGAATGGAGCTAGTCCTCTTGTCATCTGTTGGCTCAGTATCTGTCTCTGCCATTCGTTCTGTATGATTTCCCTTGAGGTAAAAATGTTGAAAGACAGCTTCATTCCTTCTGTGCTCCAGCCCTTTGCATAACACCTGCTCTGAAAATGCTCATCTCTCCAGTATGGTTATAAGTCATCCAATTGTCAAGTGATCTGGTTTCAAATTTTAATTTATAAAATAAAAGTATTTTATTTAATCTCTTCAACATACTATAACCCAACTATTTTATCTGTTCTGTTATTTCTCTTTCCCAGTGTATCCTGTAAACATCTGGTTTTATAAACTATGAAAATGGCTGCATGCAAAACATACATTTTCAGAAGATGGTGTTCATATATCATGCAGGGCACTTTGAACAGTCCTAAGCCATGGCCAGTCACTATGAGAAGAGACTGGAAGAAGTCCTAGGAGAGAAGGACTTCAGTTGAGTTGATGGTGGCTTTGTGCAATGACGTATCCCTTTCTCTAAAGACAAATGTTACCTGCAATATTCTGGCCACATGCCCAGTTGGTCATTTGGGATGCTGTCTCTCCAAATCTGCAGCTTCAGTTACATCCACTGTCTTAATGCACTTCCTGTCAGGAACAGTTGTGTAGATGTGCCAGTTAAATAGCTGTTATATCTGATATGTGAGAAGCTGTGATCAGGAGAGCAAAGAAATTCTCCTATATGATGCCAGTGCAGAAGTCAGAGATGTGCCAAATAAACAAACATATATAAGAAAGTTGTTTTGAAGTATTCCCAATTGCTCATTTATTTAAATATATTTCTTCATGCTACCACAGCTTGTGTATTGATTTTTAGAAGACATCCTGCTTATACTTATTTTGAGCTTTCTAGGTTTCTCAGAAATTTTAATCAGAATAGTCAGACTGACTGCTCTTGGTGATTACACTATCGACTGATTGCTTTTGTCAGCTGTGTTGGGTAAATAAAAATAGCACCACAAAAGCCGTACATTAAACATTTTTTGTTAGCATGATGTTTTACTTAATACATGGTTCCTGACTTTAGCAATACCCCAAATTTTGTTTTCAAATAGGTATTTTGATCACAAAATAATCTTTAGGGGTTTTTTTCTGTAAATAATAAATTTATTTGTCTATTTTTTCCATTTCCAGACAGAGAAAAAATAAGAACCATGCTTGGACCACAGTTAAGTATGCATATTGTTAGACCTTTTCCTCCACTTTTCCATTGAGCATAAAGATTTTTAAAAATTCAAGCAGCCAGGAAAGATTCAAGTAAATTGGAAGAAATCACAGAAATTTGCTTCTCTTATCGTGTTAAAGGCAACTTCCCCAAATTTTGCTGGCACCCAGTGGTTGCATAGTAATTGCTTGCTGGACTGAATTATTAAACCCTTTCCCTGCATTTACCCGTACAAGAGGCAGTTTAAAATAAAATACCAACTTAAGCATTGATTTTTTTCTAAAAAATCTTGGCTTCTATTATAAAGTCCAACTTAATAGCATATGTTAAATTATTATCTCTAACAAAGTGATGAGTACCAACAGTGGAGAGAAATATGCTACAGTTACTTATTTATACACAGTCTTCCTATTTTTGTATTTTTTTCAGTTACTAAAATGGAACCATAAACCAGAGGGCAATGCATTCCTTTTCTCTACCACCAGATGCACATAAAAGAACTATGGCTTACAGGGAGGATGCTTGTTATTTTGTGTGGAATCATCAAGAAACAGATGGAGGGTGATTACATGGCCGATGTCCTGCTGACTGTTTTAAAGCGAATAAACATTAACTTGTATTCTTTGAGTTTGGATTAGTAAACAGTGATCATATAGAATGAGGAAAATGCAATTTCAGATGATCACAGATAATAAAAAAAAAAAATAGTGGGAGTTTTGAGCCATTGAGGTCCGCTACACAAATCCTCCTAGCTCAATAGGTAAAAAATCTGCCTGCAAAGCAAGAGATTTGGGTTTGATAATTAGGTCAGGAAGATCCCCTGGAGAAGGAAATGGCAACCCACTCCAGTGTTCTTGCCTGGAGAATCCCATGGACAGAGGAGCCTGGCAGGCTACAGTCTATAGGGGTTTCAAGATTTGGACATAACTTAGCAGCTAAACCACTGCCACCGCACAAATCCTGGACCACTGTTTAACGTATAGTGAAATATCTGGACTGGATAAAGCACAAGCTGGAATCAAGATTGCTGGAAGAAATATATAACCTCAGATATGCAGTGATACCACCCTTATGGCAGAAAGGGAAGAACTAAAGAGCCTCTTGATGAAAGTGAAAGAGGAGGGTGAAAAAGTTGGCTTAAAGCTCAACATTCAGAAAACAAAGACCATGGCATCTGGTCCCATCACTTCATGGGAAATAGATGGGGAAACAATGGAAACAGTGGCAGACTTTATTTTGGGGGGGGCTCCAAAATCACTGCAGATGATGATTGCAGCCATGAAATTAAGACACTTACTCCTTGGAATAAAAGTTATGACCAGCCTAGACAGCATATTAAAAATCAGAGACATTACTTTGCCAACAAAGGTCTGTCTAGTCAAAGCTATGGTTTTTCCAGTGGTCATGTGAGAGTTGGACTATAAAAAAAGCTGAGCACTGAAGAATTGATGCTTTTGAATTGTGGTGTTGGAGAAGACTCTTGCGAGTCCCTTGGACTGAAAGGAGATCCAACCAGTCAATCCTAAAGGAAATCAGTCCTGATTATTCATTGGAAGGACTGATGTTGAAGCTGAAACTCCAATACTTTGGCCACCTGATGTGAAGAACTGACTCATTGGAAAAGACCCTGATGCTGGGAAAGATTGAAGGCAGGAGAAGAAGGGGATGACAGAGGATGAGATGGTTGGATGGCATCGCCGACTCAATGGGCATGAGTTTGAGTAAACTCCAGGAATTGGTGATGGACAGGGAGGCCTGGCATGCTGCAGTCCACGGGGTTGCAAAGAGTCAGACACGACTGAGCGACTGAACTGAACTGAGCTTCACTGAAGTATCTGTAGGAGATAGCCCAGAGTTCTTGTGCAAAGTGGAATTCATTACATAATTCAGCCCATTATGTGCTTAGGGAAGTTTTGAGTATATTCTTTTACATGATGCTAGGGGTATAAAGATGAGCTTGGTGTAGCATAGTTCCTATCATCAAGGAACGAAAAAATGAGGTGGCTGTCATTGCCCCTCTGGTAGTACGCCATTGATGCCACTGCTTAAGCCAAGCTTCTAAGAACGTAGGCACTTGGTCAATAGATGTCCAGTAGGTGACTATTATGCAGAAGCTATGGTAGCCCCCCCTCCTCGGGATGGTTAAAAAAGATTAATGGGAGTTCATGACTTCTACCCATTAGCATTTAAGCCCTCAAGTCCTTTTGCTCTTCAGTCATATTTGGGCATTCTCTCTCTCTCTCAGGTGCAGACTTTGTTTTTCTTCCAATGGTCAGTCACATTTGGCATAAACCTCTCTTTCCTCCTCCCTTCCCCTCTAATGCTGATTTGGTGGTTGAAACTCTTAGTCCCCCAAATAAGGCGTGCAAGGACCATCACCTTCTTTAATTCCTTTGAATAAAAAAGAAACCCAACTGGAGCCCTCCTGTGCAGGGTTGTTTGAGATTACAACACAGCCATTTGTGGACAACTGCTTTCTTTTCCTGGGCAATCTGAGGAGTCCCATGGCTCATGTGTTTGACTGAAATGGAAGGAGAACCCTTCATGTTCAACCCTCATGGTTATTGCAGGTAATTCTCACTGTCTAAGCCCAGGGGAGGCCTTGAAGGTCACTAGCCTTTCTGCCACGTTTAGGGCCTAAGAATTTCATTGATGTCCAAATCTCAGAGCCAAATGTTCAAACTTCCAGAATCTACAATGCCTTTTTTAAGATTCTGTTGCTTCCTTCAGGCACTGCTAGGGAGTGGGTTGAAAATGGCTGAGAATCCCCACTAATCCCATAAGACTTTAATCTTAGCAAATTTATTTTAATTTACCAGTTTAGACAGGAAGTGGGTGTCATCTTCAGATACTTTTGCTTTAGCCCCACAAACTCCTCTTAAGACAAGGGAGCCCAAAGTTCCTGAATAACTTCTTAGGTAGAAGGGATGGGAAATTATAAAGAACAAAATAAAATCTCTCATAATCATTATGTTTCTCTCTGAGGACTTAACCTGTCTGCTTCTTCGGTTTTCTTTTTCTTTCTTTTAATGCAACGATTGAATGCTTGCTAGGGGCCAACCTCACAGAAATTCTTAGGGATCAATATCACTAATCCCATCTGAGAGTTGAAGAAACTAGAGGGCAGAAAAGATGAATAAAATAGCAGAGCTGATATTTGACATTGCATCTGTTTACCAATTTCAACAGAAGTGTATTTAAATGGAAAGAAATGTCTAATATGAGACTAGAACTCCTGCAAAACAGCCCAAATTCCTGCAAAGTGGGTGATCTTGACAAAGTTGTTTAACCTCCCAGATCCGCAGTGTGCTTATCCAGAAACTGAGGTACCTGCTCACAGAGTTTATTTGGTTATTAAATGAGAGCATATATGATCTACTACTTTGTAAAGTCCTTTGTAAAGTTGGAGGCACTGTACAAATGTAAGACACTAAGCTCTTTCTATAACATTATGGCTCTACAAATTACACTTTCAGATTACACACACACACACATATTCAGATATATATGAAGCATGCAGGCCTGTATACATACATATATATATATATATATATGAATCATTTTTCTATACACCAGAAACTAATACAACATTGTAAGTCAACTATACTTCAGTAAAAAAAGGAAAAAAAATCACGATCATGTTCAGTGATCCCCAACTACTAAAGATGCAAGAAACAGTCTACAAGCAGAGCTGAACATCAATTAAGAAATAAACAGAAACCAAGTGACGAGCCATCTGTGAAGAATCTATGCACATTAAATTCAAATTTAAAAATCTAAGCATTCTGACGGAGCAAGTTATAGACTACAAATGAGAGCAGGATGACAGTATGTGTTATGACTACAGACAAAAAGAAACACCAACAAAAAATTAAGGCCCCAAATTGAAGATACAAACTAGAAAACCTGTAATGTTTTCCATTTTTATCATGTCTAGCATGTACCAGGAACAGGTACACGTGAAGGTAAGTGTTAGATGATCAGTGATGTGATTATTCCTTTTGTATTCAGTCTCATTGAGAAATGACAGACAGGTGTCAGAGAGAAACAATACCTTTTTACTAGTAATAACAGTTGTTCATTTGGTATTGAGCATTTACTAAGTGCTTTACAGGGATTAATTAATTGCCTAATAATGCTCTGATTATTCTATCCCCATTTCACAGAAAAGGAAATGGAAAGACAGAGAGGGAGAGAGACAAAGGAAGAAAGAGGGACATATAGTATTAAGTAGCAGACCAATATTTGAGCCCCAAAACTCTGGCTTCAGGAGAGGGCACTTAACAAGTGTATTGTGAAGTTGGATTGAAGAACCTAACTTAGCCCTGAATCCAGAAGAGCCCTCCTCATATAGCAGCCCAGATATATATCTCTGCACACACAACTTTGTGAATTTGGGCTTCCAGAACACCCTAGGGAGTTATCACCTGCCTCCAGCCCCCCAAGCACAGAGAGGCCGAAAAGCCCCACACTTGAGAGACTAGTGGATTTTTATCTAAGTCTCTGAGGTGTGCCAATCTGAACCAAGGCTTCTAAGATGGGGTTTTGTCCCTCCTCACCATCTTTCCCTTTCTTCAAGTAACTGCAAGGCTAGAAAACAGCAGAGCCACAGATCAAAGTATTCTCAGTCTCTGAATCACGTGTTGGAAATGTATCCGTCCCCCTCCCCCAACCCTCAGGGCTTCCCTCATAGCTCAGTGGGTAAAGAATCTGCCTGCAATGCAGGAGACTCCGGATCGATTCCTGGGTTGGGAAGATCCGCTGGAGAACGGATAGGCTACCCACTCCAGTATTCTTGGGCTTCCCTTGTGGCTCAGCTGGTAAAGAATCCGCCCGCAATGTGGGAAACCTGGGTTTGATCCCTGAGTTAGGAAGATCCCCTGGAGAAGGGAAAGGCTACCCACTTCAGTGTTCTGGCCGGGAGAATTCCATGGACTGTATAGTCCACGGGGTCACAAAGAGTCAGACACGACTGAGCGACTTTCACTCACTCACTTACCCCACCTCCCGCAGCCAGAAATATCTTCCTCTGATGGTTAAAAGAAATAAACCTTTGTTGTAAATGAGCCACAACACACATTAGGGGTCTATTTGTTATTGCAGCTAACCTGCCTGCCAATGCAGGAGACGCAAGAGACCTGGGTTCGATCCCTGGGTTGAGAAGATCCCCTGGAGACGGGAATGGCAACCCACTCCTGTACTCTTGCCTGGAAAATTCCATGGACAGAGGAGCTTGGCGGGCTACAGTCCCTGGGGTTGCAAAGAGTCTGACAGGACTGAGCACACACATTTACCCTAACCAAAATAGAGGAGCACAGAGAGAAAGGCCGTGTTTACATCAAACTGTAACATATTATCCCTGCCCAGCAGAGCAACACAGATTGATTAATGGATCCCAGACACTCTTCACTCCACCAATTATATAAATTACTCCTTTTCCTGTGGGGACAAGCTAATGAGAAAGGTGAAAGGAAGAGCAGAAAGCTTTACACCAATATCTCTCAGAAGGAGAAGTTTCTACGTTGAGGCAGAAATGTGAGGAGAGTGAGAAAACTGGGAGAACATTGTTTTCCCCATTCTGTAGATATTATTATCCTTCTTTGAGATGAGAAAATTGAGGTACAAAGAGGTTAAGTAACTTGTGTACATTTCCTTATACTTCTTTTATTTGTAAGACATAATTTGATTATATGACAGCAAAACAAAAGGTCTAAAAGCAATATATGCCAAATGTGAACACAATTATGGAGATGTGAACATACATTCATGCGCTAAAGACCAAAATTAGGGAAGAGATTTTTTAAACAAAATGTCTTTGATAAGAAAAGCTTAAACCAAAATACGATAGATTTGCCTATTATACTTCCCTACTGTAAATATTAATCTGTTAAATATTTAACAATGTACTGTTCTCCTCTCAAAAAGAACATCCAGAGAACACACTAAGGAATCAAGGCTGTGTCCTCGGTTTTGAAGAAGAAAATCGTGTATCAGTGCAATGCAGTTTTCCAAAAAATTCAGAATCTCTACTTTAAACCGGGTCTTTGCATGTGTGTGTGCATGCTAAGTCGATTCAGTCATGTCCAGCTCTTTGCAACCCCATGGACTATAGCCCACCAGGCTCTTCTGTCCATTCTCCAGGCAAGAATACTGAAGTGGGTTGCCATGCCCTCCTCCAGGGGATCTTCCTGAACCAGGAATCAAATACTTTATGTTGATTCCTTCAACTTCACATAATACTCATCCCCGATCATTTCCATCTTCCTCAAATTCTGGGCCTCTAAAGAATCTCACTTTCAGTTCCGCAGACACTGAAAGTTGGGATGTGAAAATAATTCTGTTTCATGGGAGCTGAAAGTGGGGTCTTTAAGACAGAGAGCTGTGTTGGACGCTTCCTCTGAAAGTGACCAAGGCTCTGAGACTCTCCTATGAGTTCTGAGAGAATGACACGGCATCTGAAATGCACAAGTATAAGATAGCATCAGAGCACGAACTTACTAGTCTAAAATACAAAATAGGAGACTTCCCTGGTGGTCCAGTGGTTGGGAATCCACCTTCCAATGCAGGGCATGCGGATTCCATCCCTGGTCAGAGAACTAAGATCCCACATGCCGCAGGGTGACTAAGCCTTCACACCACAACTACTGAGCCCGTGTGCCGCAGTGAGAAAGAAGCCCGCAAGCCACAGGACAGATCTCATGTGCCCCAACTAAGACCCGAAGCAGCCAAAAATAAATAAGTAAATATTTTAAAAAATACGCAATATAACTGCCTCATTCACACGATCTGCACATTCTCCCTTTGTGTGGACCCTACGTTAGAATCTACATCATTCTCAGGAACAACATGTGAAGGGCTGGCACGGGAATGAGACCACTTGATCTCCCCAGGATGAAGGCCTTCTCTCTCTCGAGTCAGCTTGAATCTGTAGGTTGCTTGGAAGGCAGGAACCAGAGATTGGGGCTTGGAATAAATGTTGAACTTGAGTCTCCAGCTTCCCTCCTTGGCCCTCTTCTCATTCTATATCTGTTCCCCAGGCTATCTCACCCACACACGTAACTTATATCATGTAATAGAGGCAGATGACTCAAACGTGTATCTCCCAGCCTTAACCTCTTCTCTGAGTTCCAATCCATCCATCAGTCTTGACATTTCCACTTGAAAGTCTCAAGGGCATCTCAAAATAAGCACATCCCTGAAACCAGCTCATGAAGTTCCCATTCAAGACCGCCTCTCCTGGTGTGCTATCTCAGTAGGATGGCACTAAATTTACCTGGCTGCATAGGAAGAATAGCAGGAGTCATCCTTGATAAGATCCTCTCCCTTACCACCTTCATAGTTGATTCTTTCCTGAGTCTTGTTGATTCTAGCCTTTAAAAAAGTCTCACCAATATTTATACTTCAATCCATCACAATCAACAAAATTACCTTTCAATTACCCTCAACTCTCACCTGGGCAATTACAATAGCCTATCTGATCTCCAGGCTTCCATTTTCCAATTTACCCTTCATATTATAATTATAATGGTTCATCAATATTTAAAACATTTATCATTATCCCATGCCTCCTCCAGCAATCATTTCCCACTGCTCTTGGAATAAATAATACAAATTTTCTAAATGCCATTTGAGGTTCTGCCTGGCCTCAGTGCATCTCTCCAACTTCATCTTCCTTCACACTCCGCAACACCCCCAAAACCACAGCTCCGAACACCCTGGTGTTTCAGGGTCTTGTATTTGTTGTAGCTCCCTGAGCCCCAGCAGCAGGGCACTTGCTATTCCTCCTCTCAAGCACCCGCATACACCCATCCCTTCTTCACAGAGTTACTGCTGCATATTTTTTTCAGATCTTGATTCAGTTAGGACATCCTCAAAACTGCTCCCTGGCCTCACTGACTCGAACAAATTTCCCTGGTCTAGGCTCTCCAAGGCCCATGTTCCTCCTTCATAGCGTTCATCATCATTGCCATTTTATATCTGTAAGATCTGAAGGAAAGAATTGTGTCTGTCTGTTTTTACTCATGACTTTGTATCCCAATGTTTTGCACAAATTTTGCCCATAAAAGGTATTCAATATTATTTTGGCAAACGAGTAAATAAAAAATGGTCAGTGGAAATAGAACTACTGTATGACCCAACAATTCCACTCCTGGATATATATTTATAAAAAAAAAATTATTCAAAACACTAATTCAAAAAGACACATGCACCCCAGTGCTCACAGCAACACTATTTACAATAGTCAAGATATGGAAGTAACCTAAATGTCCATCAACAGATGAATGGATAAAGGTGTGGTATATATAGGACATACATTCATAGTAGTATATGGAATACCACTTAGCCATAAAAATGAATGAAATTTTCCCATTTACAGACACAAAGATAGATCTGGAGGGTACTATGGTACATGAAATGTCAGACAGAGAAAGACAAATACTGTATGATATCACATATGTAGAATCTCTAAACAACAAACTAGTGAATAAAACAAAAAGAAGCAGACTCACAGATACAGAGAACAAACTAATAGTTGCCAATGGGGAGGGGGGCAGAGGGGAGGAAGGAGGGACAATATTGGGATAGGAAGGAAAAAAGTTATTATGAGAATATATGAAATCATGTATGTGAAACTTTTGAAAGCTGTTAAGCACTACTCACACTCAGTTCTCAACACATGTTCAGTTCAGTTCAGTCATTCAGTCGTGTCCGACTCTTTGCGATCCCATGAATCGCAGCACGCCAGGCCTCCCTGTCCGTCACCAACTCCCGGAGTTCACTCAGACTCATGTCCATCGAGTCAGTGATGCCATCCAGCCATCTCATCCTCTGTTGTCCCCTTCTCCTCCTGCCCCCAATTCCTCCCAGCATCAGAATCTTTTCCAATGAGTCAACTCTTCACATGAGGTGGCCAAAGTACCGGAGTTTCAGCTTTAGCATCATTCCTTTCAAAGAAATCCCAGGGCTGATCTCCTTCAGAATGGACTGGTTGGATCTCCTTGCAATCCAAGGGACTCTCAAGAGTCTTCTCCAACACCACAGTTCAAAAGCATCAATTCTTCAGCACTCAGCCTTCTTCACAGTCCAACTCTCACATCCATACATGACCACAGGAAAAACCATAGCCTTGACTAGACGGACCTTTGTTGGCAAAGTAATGTCTCTGCTTTTGAATATGCTATCTAGGTTGGTCATAACTTTCCTTCCAAGGAGTAAGCATCTTTTAATTTCATGGCTGCAATCACCATCTGCAGTGATTTTGGAGCCCCCCAAAATAAAGTCTGACACTATTTCCACTGTCTCCCCATCTACTTTCCATGAAGTGATGGGACCAGATGCCATGATCTTTGTTTTCTGAATGTTGAGCTTTAAGCTAACTTTTTCACTCTCTACTTTCACTTCCATCAAGAGGCTTTTGAGTTCCTCTTCACATTCTGCCATAAGGGTGGTGTCATCTGCATATCTGAGGTTATTGGTATGTCTCCTGGCAACCTTGATTCCAGCTTGTGTTTCTTCCAGCCCAGGGTTTCTCATGATGTACTCTGCATAAATAAGCAGGGTGACAATATACAGCCTTGACATACTCCTTTTCCTATTTCAAACCAGTCTGTTGTTCCATATCCAGTTCTAACTGTTGCTTCCTGACCTGCATACAGATTTCTCAAGAGGCAGGTCAGGTGATCTGGTATTCCCATCTCTTGAAGAATTGTCCACAGTTTATTGTGATCCACACAGTCAAAGGCTTTGGCATAGTCAATAAAGCAAAAATAGATGTTTTTCTGGAACTCTCTTGCTTTTTCCATGATCCAGTGGATGTTAGTTATTATTAATATTATAGGTTTCTCTCTTTTTCTGTACTTCTTTTTCTTTTTTCCCCTGTACTTCTAAGTCTTATCGGTGGCTTCATAATCTGACTGACTAGGTCTTTTTGTAATCACATTAGTATATAAAGTCAGTATTCCCTGTCCTTTGAGAGATGGAAGTTGGATCTGGTTTAATGTAAAAAGATAGCCCCATTCCCACACACCCAAAATGCAGAACCAGGCTTCACACACACAGGAGAACATATTTGTGATCTATGTAACTTACAATCTGATCCCCCTTACTATCTCTCCTCTGAAGAGACAGTCCTCTTGCAGAAGGATGTGATGGCATCCCAAGTCTCTTCTTCAATGGCATAACCCCAGTTATTACCCATAAAACAGCATTTCTCAAATCTTCATAATCATGATTCAACTATATTCCCTCTCATGGATGATGTACCCAGAATTGAGTATAATGCTTGGAGTGTGGTTTAATGAAGTGCCCTGCTCACCACTGGACAGTAATAAGCAACTTATGACTAAGTTTATGGGATTCCCAGGTGGCTCCGTGATAAAGAATCTGCCTGCCAATGCACGAAACAAAGATGTGAGTTTGCTCCCTGGGTCGGAAAGATCCCCTGGAATAGGAAATGGCCACACACTCTAGTATTCTTGCCTGGAAATTTAATAGACAGAGGAGCCTGGGGGGCTATAGTCCATGAGGTTGCAAAGGGTCAGATATGACTCAGCAACTGAGCACACATACCCACAACTAAGTTGATAGATTTTGTTGCTTGTTGTTTATTCCCTAAGTCATGTCCAACTCTTTTGCGACCCCATGGACTGTAGCTCACCAGGCTTCTCTGTCCATGGGATGTCCCAGACAAGAATATTGGAGTGGATTGCCATTTCCTTCTCCAGGGGATCTTCTGGAATCAGAGATTGAAATCAAGTCTCTTACAGTGGCAGGCAGATTCTTTACCACTTAGTCCCCAGGGAAATTTACAGACACACTTCCAAAACTATAGTACAGCCTATTTTAAATTGAGAATGAAGGGAAGTGTATTGGATTGAATAGTATCCCCTGCCCTTCTGGATTCATGTCCTTCCCAGAACCTTAGAACGGGACCTAATTTGGAAATAAGTCATTGCAGATATAATTAGTTAGATGAGGTCCTGCTGGAGTAGGATGGACCCTTTATCCAATATAACTAGCGTCCTTATAAAAGAGACAGGGAAACAGATAAAGATAGGAGAATGCCCTGTAAAGACACAGATGCGCAAAAGAAAGACAGCCAGGTGATGACAGGAGGTTGAAATTATGCAGCAGTATCATGGATTGCCGGCAGCCACCCCAAGACGTGAGAGAGGCGTGGAAAAGATGTTCCCTCTCAGCCCTTCAAAAGGAACCAATCCTGCTAACCCTTGAGCTCGAATTTGTAGCCTTTAGAATGGTGAGAACATTAATTTCTGTTTTAATCCACGACAAACTTTTTAAAAAGAAAAAGTCACTGTTTCTGTAGGTATCTCCCTGTCCTTCCTCCCCATCCTCCTCGTGAACCTTGAATCAGAGGGGTGACCTTGCCCATCTATGCTTGGATCTACTATGTATTGGTCTCAAAAGTCCTCCGTATTCAAATTCTTGGGACCACCTTGCCATAGCTCTCAGAGCTAACCAAAGAAAACAATGTTGCTGGATTTATATTGGATTCCTACCACAGGCATTTGCATTAATGCTGCACTTATCTTGAACAATCTAAAGGCTTTCAAAAAAATGAAACAACTTTGTTTATGCTCCTCTTATATTATTTCCAAAACATGTGTTTAAGCATAATTGGAGAGGTTTTCAGTCTCTCTTTGGGTTATCATATTTAGGTGAGAAAATTAAACATTGGCAACGTTCCTTGCATTTGGTCAAGAGCACCATTTCCAGCTTGTTCTACTTTCTTTTTGGCCCCGTGAATCTCTGTTTGCATTGCTGTTCTCCCAAGGCCTCTGTTTGTCAACTCTAATACCCCTCCCCTCCCTTTTGCATAGATTGACCCTGGGGAATCTTGTGGTTTTCATTTTCATATCAAACACATGTCTGTCTCTCTTAAGGAAATGTTTTAATAAAGCAAGCCAATCTCACCAACCTGATGCTTCTCTGAGTGCCCTTTTCCCATTGCAAGAGGGCAGGGCCACTGCTGCGACTCTGAGTTAGGTATTCCACCGTCACGAAGTCACACTTGGCTTGGTGAGTGGCAGCAATTACTTGGTGAGGATTTGCTGTGCGCCAGTCGGAGGTCATGGTAATAGAATTCTCCTTTATTCAGGGTCCTGGGACCAATGACCAGAACAGGTCTAGCCTTGAATAAAGCATTTCTGACGAGATGCTTATCTTGAAGAATCTTCTACATCAACTGTAACACTGCAGTTAGAGAGCCAACATATATTCAATATATTGCTATAAAATGGAATGCCAAGAGCTAAAAACCACAATAAAATCTAGCGGTTTTGCAGTCTCAGCAAGCGACTCTCAGAATGAAGAAATGTTTCTATTAAAAAATTATTTGAAAAGCAGAGACATTAATTTTGCATGTCTTATATTACTCTGTTTACAATCTGTTGTTTTAGATAAAGGTCTAGAAAAGATTTCTCATACTTTGTGGGCAGCTTAGTTTCAGTGTACTCCTCCAGGGGAAAAGAATAAGGAAAAATCAAATAAATATGTTTGTGCATAAGGAACAAATAATTTGGTTGCCAAAGGGAAAATTCATTAGGCTGAAAATTATTCTCTAGAGATAGATGTTGTGAAATCAAGGTTTGCTTTTTTTCTTCTTCAAAACTTCTTTGATATTCCATCTTGTTATTTGTGGAGAAGCTCAGTGGCATGAAGAGTCGCAAAACATATTATCATTAGAAGCCATGGGTTCTTAAGCAAAACTTATGTAAAATATTAGGGATTCAAGTCCTTAGAAAAATACCTAATGTATCCAAAACCAAAGCAGTCTGTTTTATCTTAAAAGTTAAGGCAAGAAGAGCAAAACACTCCGTCTATGTTCTTTTAGAGAAGGAGGGCTTAATCTCCCATGTCTAAGGAATCTATGTTGGATGATGGATTTCAGGGGATCCCTGAGCATCATGGTTACAGAATTGCAAAGGTGGGATTATTCACTTTCTTCTGAGACAGGGGTCTCTCATTTTATCAGATTTTCAGAAGTCTATGACATCTCAAAATTAAGACACACTGCAAAGAAAACTCTGTGTGAAAGCTTTAAAATAAAACTGTGGGTTATTGTTACTAAAGGAATGATTAAATATTAGAAAACTGAAATGCTTATTTTCTTTCGAATATAAGACAAGAATTAAGATTTTTTATTAATTTTCCTTCTATCAGGAAATGGAGCAGAAAAGAGGAACTAGAGTATTTCCTTTATAGAAAAGAGTAGTATAGCTACAACTCAGGTAAAAAAATTGAGGTAGAGAAAAGGCTTCCCTGGTCTCAGAGGGAAAGAATCTACCGGACAATGCAGGGAACACGGGTTTAATCCCTGATCCAGGAAGATCCACATGCCTCGGGGCAACAAAGTCCATGGGCTACAACTCTGAGCCCGCACCCTAGCAGTGCCCTGCAACAAGAGAAGCCGCTCATGCACCACAAATGGAGAGTAGCCCTGCTCACCACAACTAAAGAAAGCCTTTACGCAGCAACAAAGACAACCGCACAGCCAAAAATAAAAGGTAAATAAACTAAAAAAAAAAAAAAAAAAGAGTATTGAGGGGAAGAGTCAAGGAACTCTAAAACCTTCAATAAATTTTCCTATAGAATATGACACATTTCATTCAATACCTCCTGGATTAAACACAATGCCCACTTTTGCTAAATGCCGCTGCTGCTGCTGCTAAGTCGCTTCAGTCGTGTCCGACTCTGTGCTACCCCATAGACTGCAGCCCACCAGGCTCCCCCGTCCCTGGGACTCTCCAGGCAAGAATATTGGAGTGGGTTGCCATTTCCTTCTCCAATGCATGAAAGTGAAAAGTGAAAGTGAAGTCGCTCGGTCGTGTCTGACTCTTAGCGACCCCACGGACTGCAGCCTACCAGGCTCCTCTGTCCATGGGATTTTCCAGGCAAGAGTACTGGAGTGGGGTGCCATTGCCTTCTCCATACTAAACGCTACATTTTAAAAAAATCATCTTCAAGGCTCATTCTATTTTCTCTCCTCCTTATTCAGCAAGACCACCACACTCTGTTCTCTAAAGATCCTTATATTTCTTATGCTTAGATCTCTCTTCAAAGAGGCAGAACTTTGTACATGTCTACTTTGTGACTCAATTGTCTGGGTGTCTAGTTTAAAAGTCGTATCACTTTTTGGGCAAGTGGATATCTGGTTTTCCCAACACCGTTTGTTGACTGTGTACTATTCTACATCATTTCCCCATATGTATTCTTGGCTTCCGTGTTGAAGATGAGCTAGCTGTATATACATAGGCTTATTTCTGGGCGCTCTCTTCTGTTCCATGGTCCTGTTATATCTGTTTTTACATCAGTACCATACTATTTTCAATTACTGCAGCTTTGTAATGTATCTTGAAATAGGATGTGATACTCCCAACTTTGTTCTTCTTTCTCAGGATTACTTTAGCTATTCATGATCTTTTACAGTTTCATATGAATTTCAGGATTTGTTTTTCTTTTTTCTGTCCAACATAGTGTGTATAGTTAATGACACTACATACTTTAAAATGTATTAAAAAGGTAGGTCCCATCTTAAATGGTCTTACCCCACAGGAAAAAAAAATGCAATAAAATTCATATTGAAGAGGCATGTCAAATGATACATATGCCATTCCTTTCTCTAAACTCAGGCACTCTCTCGATAACTCTTGTCTCATTAAAAGCCACATACAGTTGCACAATGGGACTTCCTGGGTGGCCCAGTGGTTTAGAATTCGCCTGCTAATGCAGGGGACATAGGTTCGATCCCTGGCCTGGGAACTAAGATCCCACAGGCCACAGGGCAACTAAGCCCCTATGCCATAACTACTGAAGCCCAAGTGTCCTACAGCCAATGCTTTGTAACAAAAGAAGCCACTGCAATAAGCCTGCACCCCATAACTAGAGAGTAGCCCTGGCTCAATGCAACCAGAGAGCCTGTGCACATGCAGCAACCAAGAGCCTGTGCCCCGCAATGAAGACCCACTGCAGACAAAAATTAATATTAAAAAAATGGTGTTGTTTCTTTTCAACAAAGATCATGGCATCTGGTCCCATCACTTCATGGCAAATAGATGGGGAAACAGTGGAAACAGTGACAGACTTTATTTTTTGGGCTCCAAAATCACTGCAGATGGTGACCACAGCCATGAAATTAAAAGATGCTTGCTCCTTGGAAGAAAAGCTATGACCAACCTAGACAGCATATTAAAAAGCAGAGATGCTACTTTACCAACAAAGGTCCGTCTAGTCAAGGCTATGGTTTTTCCAGTAGTCATGTATGGATGTGAGAGTTGGACTATAAAGAAAGCTGAGCGCCAAAGAATTGATGCTTTTATACTGTGATGTTGGAGAAGACTCTTGAGAGTTCCTTGGACTGCAAAGAGATCCAACCAGTCAATCCTAAAGGAAATCAGTCCTGAATACTCATTTGAAGGACTGATGCTAAAGCTGAAACTCCAGTACTTTGGCCACCTGATGCAAAGAACTGATTCATTTGAAAAGACTCTGATGCTGGGAAAGATTGAAGGTGGGAGGAGAAGGGGATGACAGAAGATGAGATGGTTGGATGGCATCACCGATGCAATTGACAAGAGTTTGAGCATGCTCCAGGAGTTGGTGATGGACAAGGAAGCCTGGTGTGCTGCAGTCCATGAGGTCGCAAAGAGTCGCACAACTGAGTGGCTGAATTGAACTATAGTTCTTTCATAAAGGCTTTGACCTAATAATCAAATTTGTAAAAGAGAGAACAATTGAGGACCCATTCTGGACACTTTCCTTTCCCTTATCCTCATATTCTGTTTTGCACAAATTCCTGCCAGTTTTACACATGTCTCAAATTTATCCCTCTTTCTCTATCTCTATATATCCATCTTGGTTCAGGTTACCACCATCACTTGCCTGGATAAGAAACAGTCTATCTCACTAGCTTCATACCTGTTGCCCTCTTACAAGCCATTCTTTCTGTGGCAGCCAGAGTTATTCAGAAACATAAATCTTGTCATCATGATCTGTATAAAACCATTCAATAGCCTCTAATAGCTCTTGAGATGATGTCCAAAATGTTTAACATGGATGCAAAATCCTAGCCAGTGTGACCCCTAGCTTGTTCCTCATGTAATCTTTTACTATTCTTTTTGCTCTCCACAATCCACTTTCATTGGTTACTATTAAAAGATCTCTCAAAACTGTTAAGTTCTGTGTCTCCTCATGGTCTTTGTTCTTTTCTTCTTTGCTTGAGACTATCATACAAGCATGCTACATGCTTCACTTTTTCCCAATTCTGCTCTGAGTTACTACTCCCCTCCTTCAAACCTTAGCCTACACATCGCTCCACGTGGAAGCTTCCATTGGCCTCCTTCCAAGGTCAGTAGCACCCCTACTTCCATATCCAGTGTTGTCTAGTTTTCTTTTATATCAAGTAGCACAGTCTGTAGGAGAAAGTGATGGCACCCCACTCCAGTACTCTTGCCTGGAAAATCCCATGGATGGAGGAGCCTGGTGGGCTGCAGTCCATGGGGTCGCTAGAGTCGGACACGACTGAGCAACTTCACTTTCACTTTTCACTTTCATGCATTGGAGAAGGAAATGGCAACCCACTCCAGTGTTCTTGCCTGGAGTATCCCAGGGACGGGGGAGCCTGGTGGGCTGCAGTCCACTGGGTCGCTAAGAGTCAGACACGACTGAGCGACCTCACTTTAACTTTTCACTTTCATGCACTGGAGAAGGAAATGGCAACCCACTCTGGTGTTCTTGCCTGGAAAATCCCAGGGATGGGGAAACCTGGTAGGCTGCCATCTATGGGGTCGCACAGAGTCGGACATGACTGAAGTGACTTAGCAGCAGCAGCAGCACACTCTGTAATTTTATATTAATATATGTGTCATTATTTGAGGACTGTCTCCCTCCATCTCCCCCTGTTAGCCATAAGACCTAGCTTTATCTGTTTCACACCACAATTTTATTCCAAATAAATACTGAATAATGAATGAATGGGTAGTTCTGATCTCTATAAGGAAACTATACACTATTAGGGTGAGAGTCAAAATGCATAAAGAGGGAGAGTGCAGAAAGCCCTGCTGGCTATCTCCTTTCCTTTCTTCACGGCCACTTTTATATATCATCAAAGCAGAACTTCAGCTCCATTGAGCTGAAGATCTATTTGTTTTACCATTAACAAAAGACAAAAATTCACTTTAAAAAACTTGCCTGGGGATATTGTGTCAGAGTTGCAGCAGAACACAGGACTCATTTCAAAGGAAGAAATTTGTTGAAAAACTTCATTGAAGTACATATGGGTAAATGAAGGAAACAAACAAGGCATGGTGATGCTCCAGAGACCAGGATCAGCAGGAGAACATTATTGCCCTTTGTACCAAAGGGAGAAGAGGAGGAAATATGGACCTCCTCAAGTTATAGTTGAGAGGCAGGTGGAATCAGCCCTATGTAAGTTTAGTGGCAAATTTGGGATGGTACAGGGGAAAATTATGCTCTCTCTTTCTGCCCTTGTCTCCCATTCATTGAACCATCTAGAAGCCAGATGTAAGCAAGCCTGGGATTTGTAGTCCACAAGAGCCAGCCTCTTCTTCAAATAATGCATGACAGACAAAAGAAAGAGTGAATCTGGGGCTGAATATGGATTTAGGCACATATTTTCTATTTATATGAGGTTAAAAGCATCCCTATTAGGAATGGAAAATTTCAATTTACTACAAGAATCCCACGGACAGAGGAGCCTGGCAGGCTACACAGTCCATGGGGTTGCAAGAGAGAGACACAACTTAGCCACTAAACCACCACAAGAAAGAGATGCCTAGAGAAATGTGGTTGATAGTATCTGTGTACTTATCAAATTTGTGTCACAAAGACAGGTTAGCCACATAGGAAGACTACAATAAAAATTCAAACTCTTTTAAAACCAAAACCAAGAGATTTATCTTAGTGAAAAGAGATACAAGAATGAATTTAATTAGCAATGAAGAGCTAAAAGATAGGTAGCAAAGATATAACTACAGTTATAAAATTAATCTAAACCTTGATAGTGCTAACTCGTCATTCATAAACCTCAATTTCTTTGATAGGCAGAGTAATGCTTGCCAACACCAGCAAAGATATCCCCCAGCAAAGATATCCAAGTCTGAATCCTTGGAACCTGTGAATATGTTAGGTTACGAGGCAAAGGAGAATTAAATTTGCAGGTGGAAATAATTTTGCTAATCAGTTGGCCTTAAAATAGGAAGATTATCCTGGATTATCAATGTAGGCCCACTGGAATCATAAGGTTTCTTAAAAGTGGACAAGGGAGGCAGGAAAGGAAATTAGAATGACTCTGTATAAGAAGGACTTCAAAGCTACTGTTACTGGCTTTGAAAATGGAGGAAGAGATTGATGAGACAAGGAATGTGGGCAGCGTCTAGAAGCTGGAAAAGGAAAGGAACTGGATTCTCTCTTGGAGGCTTTAGAAAGGAATGCCAGCCTGTAGACACCTTGAATTAGCCCAGTGAAACCCATGTCAGAGGTATGCTTACAGAACTGCAAAATCATAAATTTCTGCTGTTTTAAGCCGCTAAGTATGTGGCCATTTTTTTTTTACAGCACAAACAGAAAATGAATAGTGTCCTCGTTTGTGAAATGGGGGCTAATAATACTGCTCTTGAGAAGAAATTTAAAATATGACTGAGCTCCTCCCCAAAAACAGATATTTTAAGGGTCAGACTTGAGGCTTATGAAATGATAGGCTGCTTCATAAAGGCATGTCTTCATTTCTGGAGCAGAAAATGTCTTTAAAAGCCGACCTGGCTGAATCACAGAGAAGTCTGTTAAAAAGATTTTTTCCCTGCTTGTGGAATACAACTGCTCTAAATCAATCATTCAGCCAGACATGATCCTATTTATTTTAATTAACTAAATATGTTATATATATTGCCAATGACAAGAAAAAACGCATGTTTATACAAATTAATTTTAAAATACAAAGTAAAATCTAAATGTGTACAATTAGTTGGTACCAATCTATAGTACCAAATAGATTTTGAAATCTCATGTTACAGTCCAGCACAGCTGCTCAAGTAGCCAGGGTGACTCTCCTCTGGGATCTTTCTTTCTCTGGCCCACCTTCCTATATGTCTTGTCACTGTATCTATCCAGCGAGTGGAAGAAGAAAGAGCAGCCCACACAGCAGGGAGGTCTGTGAATAGGATCTAGAAAGTGCACATATCCCTTACCATGTATTCAAACTTAATCACTTAGCAACACATTACAACAAGAATACTGAGAAATGTAGTCTAGCTGCATGTGAGTCCACAAAGAAGAGAGACTGGATTTGGTGAATAGCCAGAGGTCTTCACTTCATGCATAGTGTAACAATAGCTAAAAACCTGGAATTACCTATATTTAAAAACTCATGTCCCATTGGTTTAGGTCAGAGACTTCAACAATGATTAGTGAAGCTATTGTTTGACTATCAATTATCAGTGGAAACCTGTTGCTTTCTAGTTTCTAAGGCCTCTTATAGATACCAAGGGAACATTTCATGCAAAGATGGGCTCGATAAAGGACAGAAATGGTATGGACCTAACAGAAGCAGAAGATATTAAGAAGAGGCGGCAAGAATACACAGAAGAACTGTACAAAAAAGATCTTCATGACCAAGATAATCACAATGGTGTGATCATTCACCTAGAGCCAGACATCCTGGAATGTGAAGTCAAGTAGGCCTTAGAAAGCATCACTAGCAACAAAGCTAGTGGAGGTGATGGAATTCCAGTTGAACTATTTCAAATTCTGAAAGATGATGCTGTGAAAGTGCTGCACTCAATATGCCAGCAAATCTGGAAAACTCAGCAGTGGCCACAGGACTGGAAAAGCTCAGTTTTCATTCCAATCCCAAAGAAAGGCAATGCCAAAGAATGCTCAAACTACTGTACAATTGCACTCATCTCACATGCTAGTAAAGTAATGCTCAAAATTCTGTAAGTCAGGCTTCAGCAATACATGAACCATGAACTTCTAGATGTTCAAGTTGGTTTAAGGAAAGGCAGAGGAACCAGAGATCAAATTGCCAACATTCGCTGGATCATGGAAAAAGCAAGAGAGTTCCAGAAAAACATCTATTTCTGCTTTATTGACTATGCCAAAGCCTTTGACTGTGTAGATCACAATAAACTGTGGAAAATTCTGAAAGAGATGGGAGTACCAGACCACCTGACCTGCCTCTTGAGAAACCTATATGCAGGTCAGGAAGCAACAGGTAGAACTGGATATGGAACAACAGACTGGTTCCAAATAGGAAAAGGAATACATCAAGGCTGTATATTGTCACCCTGCTTATTTAACTTATATGCAGAGCACATCATGAGAAACGCTGGGCTGGAAGAAGCACAAGCTGGAATCAAGATTGCCGGGAGAAATATCAATAACCTCAGATATGCAGATGACCCTACCCTTATGGCAGAAAATGAAGAGGAACTAAAGAGCCTCTTGATGAAAGAGAAAGAGGAGAGTGAAAAAGTTGGCTTAAAGCTCAACATTCAGTAAACTAAGCTTATGGCATCTGGTCCCATCACTTCATGGCAAATAGATGGGGAAACAGTGGAAACAGTGACAGACTTTATTTTTTTGGGCTCCAAAATCACTGCAGATGGTGACTGCAGCCATGAAATTAAAAGACGCTTACTCCTTGGAAGGAAAGTTATGACCAACCTAGACAGCTTATTAAAAAGCAGACACATTACTTTGCCAACAAAAGTTCGTCTAGTCAAGGCTATGGTTTTTCCAGTGGTCATGTATGGATGTGAGAATTGGACTGTGAAGAAAGCTGAGCACCGAAGATTTGATGCTTTTGAACTGTGGTGTTGGAGAAGACTCTTGAGAGTCCCTTGGACTGCAGGGAGATCCAACCAGTCCATTCTAAATGAAACCAGTCCTGGGTGTTCATTGGAAGGACTGATGCTAAAGCTGAAACTCCAATACTCTGGCCACCTCATGCAAAGAGTTGACTCATTGGAAAAGACTCTGATGCTGGAGGGATTGGGGGCAGGAGGAGAAGGGGACGACAGAGGAATAGATGGCTGGATGGCATCACCGACTCAATGGACATGGGTTTGGGTGAACTCCAGGAGTTGGTGATGGACAGGGAGGCCTGGCGTGCTGCGATTCATGGGGTCGCAAAGAGCCGGACACGACTGAGCAACTGAACTGAACTGAATATAATATGTAGATGACAAGCTTTTGAGGTCTTGATTAAAGCTTAAAAGAAATACTAAGTCTTTGCTACCCACGTATGAAGATCTACTCTCCAAAAGAGGGGTAAATGTGAGATAAATACTAACTGTATCTATAGAGAAGAGAATTACTTGCAAAGCAATAAACCAGAACATTGAAAACTGCCTCAGGACAATTTTAAACTACTGGCTCACTTATCAGTGCTGAGATAGCTCTTGATTCTCCATGCTAATGTCCTGAAGGCGATGCAGAGAAAAATCTCATTTTACCTATTGTTTTCCATCGTTCTGAATTGCTAATAAGAAACAGAATTGACTTCATCAGTTCCTCCCCACCCCCGCCCCCTCTACTTTCCACTGGGTTTTGGACAATATTGATTAATTACTGGAATGGGAAAAGACACAAAACAGATGAGAAAACTGGGGAAAAAAATGGACATTGCTCAATTTGGAAAATTCATCCTAGGTCACTGAGAGATGACATGATAGTGGATAGAGGGAATTATTAAGTCTCGCAAGGTATTAGTTTGAAAAGAAAAGAAAAGGAGAAGTTGAGACTAACATCTTGGCCATAATCAGGTGTAGGGGAGGAAAAAAATTTCCTTGAACCTCTAGAGTCTCTGGCTGTGTCTGAAAATTAAACTGACAAAGACAGATTAACAGGAGAAAAGCACAGAAATGATATGTTTTATGTGACACAGAAGACTTCATAGGAAATGACCCACAGAACCAGGCTTGAATGTTTATGCTAGGTTTGATAAAGAGTGGAAAGTGATAAAAGAAATTTTCACATATTGAGGTATGGGGGAAGTCATTCTAGCTTATACTTGGATTAACTTGAATTTTACTCTGACTAGAACAGCCTGTTTGTGGACTATGGAACGTCCGTTGTACATCTGCTTTAATTATTCGGGAAAAATACATGCAACCAAAAGTAAGAATGTTCAAGTTAAAAATAAAGATTAAATGTTTTTCTTCTTGGACACTGATACTTGTAACTCCTTTGACAATAAGACTCTTACCAGGTGTCAAGGCCAAATGACTCACCGTGTACATGCTGGACTGTTCCTTTTTTTTTTTTTTGAAACCTTGAAGAAATGTCACTGTGACTTGTTTATTGTTCTTTGGTCTGACAAGATATAAAACTGCTGAAAACCCTGTTTCTCTGGAGCAGTTTCTCAGAATGACCTGGAAAGTGGGCTTCTGGGCTAGTCCTCACGTTGGCTCAAATAAAAGTCTTTTCTAGTCTTATTATTGATTGTTTATTGGTTATCTTCATCAACAGCAGTCGTGGAGGAATATGATACGTTAAAGAGTATAAGGTAAGTATAGAAAACTGGAGACCTTTAGCAAGGCCTGTCTGTCCAGATTCTTCTCAGAGTCCTGCCGTTTTTGGAGACAAGGATGTGCCTTTCCTCTGGGGATTAAAGAGCTTCTCTCTGGTGAGGTTTTTATGACTCGTTTCAGGGAGAAGTAGTGAGGAAGGTCACAATGACCTTGCTGCTTCTGTCTGCTCAAACTCCTTCATTTTAAAATCTTCAGTATGCCAAGATGCTGTGTTTGGGGTAGCTGAAGAAAATTCTAGAACATGTTAAAACTATTATGTTGGTGGTCTGTCTAGGTGAAAATGGTACCTCACTTCTAAATGTTACCCAGTTACAGAATCACATTTAAAAGTGAGATTCCCAGTTATAGAGGGGGCTTCCCTGATGGCTCAGAGGTAGAGACTCTGCCTGCCCTGAAGGAGATAGAGGAGATGTGAGTTTGATTCCTGGGTCAGGAAGATCCCTGGAGGAGGCAATGGCAACCCACTCCAGTATCCTTACCTGAAAAACTTCATGGACAGAGGAGCCTTGAGATGTACAGTCCATACAGTTGCAATGAGTCAGACAAGACTGAGCACACACAGGCACACAGTTATAGGGACCCCAACAGGATCATTTGCTGCCAGTATAAGTCTTCTTGAAGCTGACTTCAGAATAAAGCTTCCTCTTCCATCACTGTTTACAAATACGTCCTGACTGGGGAGGTTGCCACCATGTACGGGTCTTCCATTGAAGGGGGGCTCTGCACGCCCTGACGCAGAGTTGTACAGGTGGGCGCGGCAGTCAGGAGGAGTGCTCAGGGCTCAAACGATGACCAGCTCAGGTGACTCGCTCACAGGGGCACTTGCTCACCTACTCTTTCTCCTGTGACAATAATCAGTTGTGTAAATAACAATGACTCCCCTGCCACGCGTTCCCATGTGTCAGGAATATATTCCAGTGTTTAGGTTTTGGCTGTTTCAGGGGAAGGAAGCAATGGATATTTATAGCAAGTCATTAGATTCTGAAGTTAACAGTTTGTGTGTATTAATTTCTGTATTAAAATGACTCTGGCTGAAACAACACTTTTTTAAACCTTAAAAAAAACAGATTTAAAAAAAAACTGTTGGTGAGATTAGAAAAAAACAAACAGCAGATGACGTTAAACATTTCTTTCTTCTAAATTTTGAGCACTTGTATTTACCTTTGAGGTAGAGCACCCATTTATTTGGGCGGCGGAGGGGTGGAATCCACACACCACAGTGGGCTTTTTAGTGACGAAATTGTGAAACTAGATCCCTTACAGTATCCTGAAGACAGGGAAATGACTCGAATGCAGATGTTTCAGGTCCAAGTCATTTGTTGTATTTGGAAATGTAAATTGAGTACCAGGTCTCTGGGGATTTGGTTGTCTCTGGGAGAAATGTTCATTTTTAAAATCTTTCCAGTGCTTAAGATTATTGCTTCATCTCTGAGTTGTGGGTGTTCTCCTTCAGGCAACTGTTTACAGGAAATCTATAACTGAGGTCACGGGGAATGCTAGAGACAGCAGCTGGCAGACGGCTCACTCCAGAGAACACCCCGACAGGAGAACCTGATGCCTCGTTTGTGGCTTATCTAAGATCGCATAACTAACTCGGCTACAGGACAGAGCTCTACTTTGTTCTTTTGAGTTATAGGACCACACCCTGGTGGGTAGGTTTCCTTCATAATTGCTTAACTAATGTCCTCACTGTCCTTCACACAGAAAAAGGCTAGCCTGGGGGTAAGAAACAAGTCAAGCCTGGAAATGGTGTCTCTGGGACCAACTGGCAGTTCGGTCAAGATTTCTGAAGTGCGGAAGGAAGTCTTATTGCCTAAGGGTTCAGAACAAAACCCTGGCGTCAAAACTTGACCTGCTACTTGAGAACATATTGCTGAACCTACTGCTCTGAGCTGGTCCAAGAAGTCTGTGCTCTCAGTCAGCGCTGAGAAAGCACACAAAGGTAGAATCTGAAACCTGTAAAGCAGACTGAGAGAGAACTTTATATTTGTTCAGTGTAATTATATATAAATTGGAACGTGTATTTTTATAGCTTTTTTTCATGTTGTTATTTACTTTTATTATAGTTTAACGGTTGCCCTGGTGGCTCAGTGGTAAAGAATCTGCCTGCCAAGTAGGAGATGTGGGTTCAATCCCTGAGTCAGGAACACCCCATGGAGAAGGAAATGGTAACCCACTCTAGTATTCTTGCTTGGAGAATCCCATAGGCAAAGGAGCCTGGCAGGCTACAGTCCGAGGGATTGCAAAGAGTCAGGCATAGCAATTGAGTACGTTATAGTTTATAAAAGTTTTTGTCAGTGATGGACTGGAAATAAACTTGTTCTTCATCACAGATACTTTGAGAGCACTTGCATGAAACAACTGATGGAGTTTTCTTACTGTAGAAATAACAGAGAATAATAAATGAGAAAACATTTGGAAAGTGTTGATACCTGACAGCACTTTCATGCAAATGTGGGCACAATAAAGGACAGAAATGGTATGGACCTAACAGAAGCAGAAGAGATTAAGAAGAGGTGGTAAGAATACACAGAAGAACTACACAAAAAAGATCTTAATGTCTCAGATAGCCACAATGGTGTGATCACTCACCTAGAGCCAGACATCTTGGAGTGCAAAGTC